>NW_024609835.1:15063684-15793082 GCF_016920785.2 Ixodes scapularis
TTTCTCAACGGCGGCGGATGTTCGTTCCGCGCGATCGTGGTTTTCGCTAAGCGTGCTATTGACGCCTGGTGCACCCGCGGCGACGGCATCAGGGACGACATCGTGAGTGTGCCCGGGATTTCTCAACGGCGGCGGATGTTCGTTCCGCGCGATCGTGGTTTTCGCTAAGCGTGCTATTGACGCCTGGTGCACCCGCGGCGACGGCATCAGGGACGACATCGTGAGTGTGCCCGGGATTTCTCAACGGCGGCGGATGTTCGTTCCGCGCGATCGTGGTTTTCGCTAAGCGTGCTACTGACGCCTGCTGCACCCGCGACGACGGCATCAGGGACGACATCGTGAGTGTGCCCGGGATTTCTCAACGGCGGCGGATGTTCGTTCCGCGCGATCGTGGTTTTCGCTAAGCGTGCTACTGACGCCTGGTGCACCCGCGACGACGGCATCAGGGACGACATCGTGAGTGTGCCCGGGATTTCTCAACGGCGGCGGATGTTCGTTCCGCGCGATCGTGGTTTTCGCTAAGCGTGCTATTGACGCCTGGTGCACCCGCGGCGACGGCATCAGGGACGACATCGTGAGTGTGCCCGGGATTTCTCAACGGCGGCGGATGTTCGTTCCGCGCGATCGTGGTTTTCGCTAAGCGTGCTACTGACGCCTGCTGCACCCGCGACAACGGCATCAGGGACGACATCGTGAGTGTGCCCGGGATTTCTCAACGGCGGCGGATGTTCGTTCCGCGCGATCGTGGTTTTCGCTAAGCGTGCTATTGACGCCTGGTGCACCCGCGGCGACGGCATCAGGGACGACATCGTGAGTGTGCCCGGGATTTCTCAACGGCGGCGGATGTTCGTTCCGCGCGATCGTGGTTTTCGCTAAGCGTGCTATCGACGCCTGCTGCACCCGCGACGACGGCATCAGGGACGACATCGTGACTGTGCCCGGGATTTCTCAACGGCGGCGGATGTTCGTTCCGCGCGATCGTGGTTTTCGCTAAGCGTGCTATTGACGCCTGGTGCACCCGCGGCGACGGCATCAGGGACGACATCGTGAGTGTGCCCGGGATTTCTCAACGGCGGCGGATGTTCGTTCCGCGCGATCGTGGTTTTCGCTAAGCGTGCTACTGACGCCTGCTGCACCCGCGACGACGGCATCAGGGACGACATCGTGAGTGTGCCCGGGATTTCTCAACGGCGGCGGATGTTCGTTCCGCGCGATCGTGGTTTTCGCTAAGCGTGCTACTGACGCCTGCTGCACCCGCGACGACGGCATCAGGGACGACATCGTGAGTGTGCCCGGGATTTCTCAACGGCGGCGGATGTTCGTTCCGCGCGATCGTGGTTTTCGCTAAGCGTGCTATTGACGCCTGGTGCACCCGCGGCGACGGCATCAGGGACGACATCGTGAGTGTGCCCGGGATTTCTCAACGGCGGCGGATGTTCGTTCCGCGCGATCGTGGTTTTCGCTAAGCGTGCTACTGACGCCTGCTGCACCCGCGACGACGGCATCAGGGACGACATCGTGAGTGTGCCCGGGATTTCTCAACGGCGGCGGATGTTCGTTCCGCGCGATCGTGGTTTTCGCTAAGCGTGCTATTGACGCCTGGTGCACCCGCGACGACGGCATCAGGGACGACATCGTGAGTGTGCCCGGGATTTCTCAACGGCGGCGGATGTTCGTTCCGCGCGATCGTGGTTTTCGCTAAGCGTGCTATTGACGCCTGGTGCACCCGCGACGACGGCATCAGGGACGACATCGTGAGTGTGCCCGGGATTTCTCAACGGCGGCGGATGTTCGTTCCGCGCGATCGTGGTTTTCGCTAAGCGTGCTACTGACGCCTGCTGCACCCGCGACGACGGCATCAGGGACGACATCGTGAGTGTGCCCGGGATTTCTCAACGGCGGCGGATGTGCGTTCCGCGCGATCGTGGTTTTCGCTAAGCGTGCTATTGACGCCTGGTGCACCCGCGGCGACGGCATCAGGGACGACATCGTGAGTGTGCCCGGGATTTCTCAACGGCGGCGGATGTTCGTTCCGCGCGATCGTGGTTTTCGCTAAGCGTGCTATTGACGCCTGGTGCACCCGCGGCGACGGCATCAGGGACGACATCGTGAGTGTGCCCGGGATTTCTCAACGGCGGCGGATGTTCGTTCCGCGCGATCGTGGTTTTCGCTAAGCGTGCTATTGACGCCTGGTGCACCCGCGGCGACGGCATCAGGGACGACATCGTGAGTGTGCCCGGGATTTCTCAACGGCGGCGGATGTTCGTTCCGCGCGATCGTGGTTTTCGCTAAGCGTGCTACTGACGCCTGCTGCACCCGCGACGACGGCATCAGGGACGACATCGTGAGTGTGCCCGGGATTTCTCAACGGCGGCGGATGTTCGTTCCGCGCGATCGTGGTTTTCGCTAAGCGTGCTATTGACGCCTGGTGCACCCGCGACGACGGCATCAGGGACGACATCGTGAGTGTGCCCGGGATTTCTCAACGGCGGCGGATGTTCGTTCCGCGCGATCGTGGTTTTCGCTAAGCGTGCTATTGACGCCTGGTGCACCCGCGACGACGGCATCAGGGACGAAATCGTGAGTGTGCCCGGGATTTCTCAACGGCGGCGGATGTTCGTTCCGCGCGATCGTGGTTTTCGCTAAGCGTGCTACTGACGCCTGCTGCACCCGCGGCGACGGCATCAGGGACGACATCGTGAGTGTGCCCGGGATTTCTCAACGGCGGCGGATGTTCGTTCCGCGCGATCGTGGTTTTCGCTAAGCGTGCTATTGACGCCTGGTGCACCCGCGGCGACGGCATCAGGGACGACATCGTGAGTGTGCCCGGGATTTCTCAACGGCGGCGGATGTTCGTTCCGCGCGATCGTGGTTTTCGCTAAGCGTGCTACTGACGCCTGCTGCACCCGCGACGACGGCATCAGGGACGACATCGTGAGTGTGCCCGGGATTTCTGAACGGCGGCGGATGTTCGTTCCGCGCGATCGTGGTTTTCGCTAAGCGTGCTATTGACGCCTGGTGCACCCGCGACGACGGCATCAGGGACGACATCGTGAGTGTGCCCGGGATTTCTCAACGGCGGCGGATGTTCGTTCCGCGCGATCGTGGTTTTCGCTAAGCGTGCTACTGACGCCTGCTGCACCCGCGACGACGGCATCAGGGACGACATCGTGAGTGTGCCCGGGATTTCTCAACGGCGGCGGATGTGCGTTCCGCGCGATCGTGGTTTTCGCTAAGCGTGCTATTGACGCCTGGTGCACCCGCGGCGACGGCATCAGGGACGACATCGTGAGTGTGCCCGGGATTTCTCAACGGCGGCGGATGTTCGTTCCGCGCGATCGTGGTTTTCGCTAAGCGTGCTACTGACGCCTGCTGCACCCGCGACGACGGCATCAGGGACGACATCGTGAGTGTGCCCGGGATTTCTGAACGGCGGCGGATGTTCGTTCCGCGCGATCGTGGTTTTCGCTAAGCGTGCTACTGACGCCTGGTGCACCCGCGACGACGGCATCAGGGACGACATCGTGAGTGTGCCCGGGATTTCTCAACGGCGGCGGATGTTCGTTCCGCGCGATCGTGGTTTTCGCTAAGCGTGCTACTGACGCCTGCTGCACCCGCGACGACGGCATCAGGGACGACATCGTGAGTGTGCCCGGGATTTCTCAACGGCGGCGGATGTTCGTTCCGCGCGATCGTGGTTTTCGCTAAGCGTGCTATCGACGCCTGGTGCACCCGCGGCGACGGCATCAGGGACGACATCGTGAGTGTGCCCGGGATTTCTCAACGGCGGCGGATGTTCGTTCCGCGCGATCGTGGTTTTCGCTAAGCGTGCTATTGACGCCTGGTGCACCCGCGGCGACGGCATCAGGGACGACATCGTGAGTGTGCCCGGGATTTCTCAACGGCGGCGGATGTTCGTTCCGCGCGATCGTGGTTTTCGCTAAGCGTGCTATTAGCGCCTGGTGCACCCGCGGCGACGGCATCAGGGACGACATCGTGAGTGTGCCCGGGATTTCTCAACGGCGGCGGATGTTCGTTCCGCGCGATCGTGGTTTTCGCTAAGCGTGCTATTGACGCCTGGTGCACCCGCGGCGACGGCATCAGGGACGACATCGTGAGTGTGCCCGGGATTTCTCAACGGCGGCGGATGTTCGTTCCGCGCGATCGTGGTTTTCGCTAAGCGTGCTACTGACGCCTGGTGCACCCGCGGCGACGGCATCAGGGACGACATCGTGAGTGTGCCCGGGATTTCTCAACGGCGGCGGATGTTCGTTCCGCGCGATCGTGGTTTTCGCTAAGCGTGCTACTGACGCCTGGTGCACCCGCGGCGACGGCATCAGGGACGACATCGTGAGTGTGCCCGGGATTTCTCAACGGCGGCGGATGTTCGTTCCGCGCGATCGTGGTTTTCGCTAAGCGTGCTATTGACGCCTGGTGCACCCGCGGCGACGGCATCAGGGACGACATCGTGAGTGTGCCCGGGATTTCTCAACGGCGGCGGATGTTCGTTCCGCGCGATCGTGGTTTTCGCTAAGCGTGCTATTGACGCCTGGTGCACCCGCGGCGACGGCATCAGGGACGACATCGTGAGTGTGCCCGGGATTTCTCAACGGCGGCGGATGTTCGTTCCGCGCGATCGTGGTTTTCGCTAAGCGTGCTATTGACGCCTGGTGCACCCGCGGCGACGGCATCAGGGACGACATCGTGAGTGTGCCCGGGATTTCTCAACGGCGGCGGATGTTCGTTCCGCGCGATCGTGGTTTTCGCTAAGCGTGCTATTAGCGCCTGGTGCACCCGCGGCGACGGCATCAGGGACGACATCGTGAGTGTGCCCGGGATTTCTCAACGGCGGCGGATGTTCGTTCCGCGCGATCGTGGTTTTCGCTAAGCGTGCTATTGACGCCTGGTGCACCCGCGGCGACGGCATCAGGGACGACATCGTGACTGTGCCCGGGATTTCTCAACGGCGGCGGATGTTCGTTCCGCGCGATCGTGGTTTTCGCTAAGCGTGCTATTGACGCCTGGTGCACCCGCGGCGACGGCATCAGGGACGACATCGTGAGTGTGCCCGGGATTTCTCAACGGCGGCGGATGTTCGTTCCGCGCGATCGTGGTTTTCGCTAAGCGTGCTACTGACGCCTGCTGCACCCGCGACGACGGCATCAGGGACGACATCGTGAGTGTGCCCGGGATTTCTCAACGGCGGCGGATGTTCGTTCCGCGCGATCGTGGTTTTCGCTAAGCGTGCTACTGACGCCTGCTGCACCCGCGACGACGGCATCAGGGACGACATCGTGAGTGTGCCCGGGATTTCTCAACGGCGGCGGATGTTCGTTCCGCGCGATCGTGGTTTTCGCTAAGCGTGCTATTGACGCCTGGTGCACCCGCGGCGACGGCATCAGGGACGACATCGTGAGTGTGCCCGGGATTTCTCAACGGCGGCGGATGTTCGTTCCGCGCGATCGTGGTTTTCGCTAAGCGTGCTACTGACGCCTGCTGCACCCGCGACGACGGCATCAGGGACGACATCGTGAGTGTGCCCGGGATTTCTCAACGGCGGCGGATGTTCGTTCCGCGCGATCGTGGTTTTCGCTAAGCGTGCTATTGACGCCTGGTGCACCCGCGACGACGGCATCAGGGACGACATCGTGAGTGTGCCCGGGATTTCTCAACGGCGGCGGATGTTCGTTCCGCGCGATCGTGGTTTTCGCTAAAAGTGCTATTGACGCCTGGTGCACCCGCGGCGACGGCATCAGGGACGACATCGTGAGTGTGCCCGGGATTTCTCAACGGCGGCGGATGTTCGTTCCGCGCGATCGTGGGTTTCGCTAAGCGTGCTATTGACGCCTGGTGCACCCGCGGCGACGGCATCAGGGACGACATCGTGAGTGTGCCCGGGATTTCTCAACGGCGGCGGATGTTCGTTCCGCGCGATCGTGGTTTTCGCTAAGCGTGCTATTAGCGCCTGGTGCACCCGCGGCGACGGCATCAGGGACGACATCGTGAGTGTGCCCGGGATTTCTCAACGGCGGCGGATGTTCGTTCCGCGCGATCGTGGTTTTCGCTAAGCGTGCTATTGACGCCTGGTGCACCCGCGGCGACGGCATCAGGGACGACATCGTGAGTGTGCCCGGGATTTCTCAACGGCGGCGGATGTTCGTTCCGCGCGATCGTGGTTTTCGCTAAGCGTGCTATTGACGCCTGGTGCACCCGCGGCGACGGCATCAGGGACGATATCGTGAGTGTGCCCGGGATTTCTCAACGGCGGCGGATGTTCGTTCCGCGCGATCGTGGTTTTCGCTAAGCGTGCTATTGACGCCTGGTGCACCCGCGGCGACGGCATCAGGGACGACATCGTGAGTGTGCCCGGGATTTCTCAACGGCGGCGGATGTTCGTTCCGCGCGATCGTGGTTTTCGCTAAGCGTGCTATTGACGCCTGGTGCACCCGCGGCGACGGCATCAGGGACGACATCGTGAGTGTGCCCGGGATTTCTCAACGGCGGCGGATGTTCGTTCCGCGCGATCGTGGTTTTCGCTAAGCGTGCTACTGACGCCTGGTGCACCCGCGGCGACGGCATCAGGGACGACATCGTGAGTGTGCCCGGGATTTCTCAACGGCGGCGGATGTTCGTTCCGCGCGATCGTGGTTTTCGCTAAGCGTGCTATTGACGCCTGGTGCACCCGCGGCGACGGCATCAGGGACGACATCGTGAGTGTGCCCGGGATTTCTCAACGGCGGCGGATGTTCGTTCCGCGCGATCGTGGTTTTCGCTAAGCGTGCTATCGACGCCTGGTGCACCCGCGGCGACGGCATCAGGGACGACATCGTGAGTGTGCCCGGGATTTCTCAACGGCGGCGGATGTTCGTTCCGCGCGATCGTGGTTTTCGCTAAGCGTGCTATTGACGCCTGGTGCACCCGCGGCGACGGCATCAGGGACGACATCGTGAGTGTGCCCGGGATTTCTCAACGGCGGCGGATGTTCGTTCCGCGCGATCGTGGTTTTCGCTAAGCGTGCTATTAGCGCCTGGTGCACCCGCGGCGACGGCATCAGGGACGACATCGTGAGTGTGCCCGGGATTTCTCAACGGCGGCGGATGTTCGTTCCGCGCGATCGTGGTTTTCGCTAAGCGTGCTATTGACGCCTGGTGCACCCGCGGCGACGGCATCAGGGACGACATCGTGAGTGTGCCCGGGATTTCTCAACGGCGGCGGATGTTCGTTCCGCGCGATCGTGGTTTTCGCTAAGCGTGCTACTGACGCCTGGTGCACCCGCGGCGACGGCATCAGGGACGACATCGTGAGTGTGCCCGGGATTTCTCAACGGCGGCGGATGTTCGTTCCGCGCGATCGTGGTTTTCGCTAAGCGTGCTACTGACGCCTGGTGCACCCGCGGCGACGGCATCAGGGACGACATCGTGAGTGTGCCCGGGATTTCTCAACGGCGGCGGATGTTCGTTCCGCGCGATCGTGGTTTTCGCTAAGCGTGCTATTGACGCCTGGTGCACCCGCGGCGACGGCATCAGGGACGACATCGTGAGTGTGCCCGGGATTTCTCAACGGCGGCGGATGTTCGTTCCGCGCGATCGTGGTTTTCGCTAAGCGTGCTATTGACGCCTGGTGCACCCGCGGCGACGGCATCAGGGACGACATCGTGAGTGTGCCCGGGATTTCTCAACGGCGGCGGATGTTCGTTCCGCGCGATCGTGGTTTTCGCTAAGCGTGCTATTGACGCCTGGTGCACCCGCGGCGACGGCATCAGGGACGACATCGTGAGTGTGCCCGGGATTTCTCAACGGCGGCGGATGTTCGTTCCGCGCGATCGTGGTTTTCGCTAAGCGTGCTATTAGCGCCTGGTGCACCCGCGGCGACGGCATCAGGGACGACATCGTGAGTGTGCCCGGGATTTCTCAACGGCGGCGGATGTTCGTTCCGCGCGATCGTGGTTTTCGCTAAGCGTGCTATTGACGCCTGGTGCACCCGCGGCGACGGCATCAGGGACGACATCGTGAGTGTGCCCGGGATTTCTCAACGGCGGCGGATGTTCGTTCCGCGCGATCGTGGTTTTCGCTAAGCGTGCTACTGACGCCTGCTGCACCCGCGACGACGGCATCAGGGACGACATCGTGAGTGTGCCCGGGATTTCTGAACGGCGGCGGATGTTCGTTCCGCGCGATCGTGGTTTTCGCTAAGCGTGCTATTGACGCCTGGTGCACCCGCGACGACGGCATCAGGGACGACATCGTGAGTGTGCCCGGGATTTCTCAACGGCGGCGGATGTTCGTTCCGCGCGATCGTGGTTTTCGCTAAGCGTGCTATTGACGCCTGGTGCACCCGCGGCGACGGCATCAGGGACGACATCGTGAGTGTGCCCGGGATTTCTCAACGGCGGCGGATGTTCGTTCCGCGCGATCGTGGTTTTCGCTAAGCGTGCTATTGACGCCTGGTGCACCCGCGGCGACGGCATCAGGGACGACATCGTGAGTGTGCCCGGGATTTCTCAACGGCGGCGGATGTTCGTTCCGCGCGATCGTGGGTTTCGCTAAGCGTGCTATTGACGCCTGGTGCACCCGCGGCGACGGCATCAGGGACGACATCGTGAGTGTGCCCGGGATTTCTCAACGGCGGCGGATGTTCGTTCCGCGCGATCGTGGTTTTCGCTAAGCGTGCTATCGACGCCTGGTGCACCCGCGGCGACGGCATCAGGGACGACATCGTGAGTGTGCCCGGGATTTCTCAACGGCGGCGGATGTTCGTTCCGCGCGATCGTGGTTTTCGCTAAGCGTGCTATTAGCGCCTGGTGCACCCGCGGCGACGGCATCAGGGACGACATCGTGAGTGTGCCCGGGATTTCTCAACGGCGGCGGATGTTCGTTCCGCGCGATCGTGGTTTTCGCTAAGCGTGCTATTGACGCCTGGTGCACCCGCGGCGACGGCATCAGGGACGACATCGTGAGTGTGCCCGGGATTTCTCAACGGCGGCGGATGTTCGTTCCGCGCGATCGTGGTTTTCGCTAAGCGTGCTATTGACGCCTGGTGCACCCGCGGCGACGGCATCAGGGACGACATCGTGAGTGTGCCCGGGATTTCTCAACGGCGGCGGATGTTCGTTCCGCGCGATCTTGGTTTTCGCTAAGCGTGCTATTGACGCCTGGTGCACCCGCGGCGACGGCATCAGGGACGACATCGTGAGTGTGCCCGGGATTTCTCAACGGCGGCGGATGTTCGTTCCGCGCGATCGTGGTTTTCGCTAAGCGTGCTATTGACGCCTGGTGCACCCGCGGCGACGGCATCAGGGACGACATCGTGAGTGTGCCCGGGATTTCTCAACGGCGGCGGATGTTCGTTCCGCGCGATCGTGGTTTTCGCTAAGCGTGCTACTGACGCCTGGTGCACCCGCGGCGACGGCATCAGGGACGACATCGTGAGTGTGCCCGGGATTTCTCAACGGCGGCGGATGTTCGTTCCGCGCGATCGTGGTTTTCGCTAAGCGTGCTATTGACGCCTGGTGCACCCGCGGCGACGGCATCAGGGACGACATCGTGAGTGTGCCCGGGATTTCTCAACGGCGGCGGATGTTCGTTCCGCGCGATCGTGGTTTTCGCTAAGCGTGCTACTGACGCCTGGTGCACCCGCGGCGACGGCATCAGGGACGACATCGTGAGTGTGCCCGGGATTTCTCAACGGCGGCGGATGTTCGTTCCGCGCGATCGTGGTTTTCGCTAAGCGTGCTATTGACGCCTGGTGCACCCGCGGCGACGGCATCAGGGACGACATCGTGAGTGTGCCCGGGATTTCTCAACGGCGGCGGATGTTCGTTCCGCGCGATCGTGGTTTTCGCTAAGCGTGCTATCGACGCCTGGTGCACCCGCGGCGACGGCATCAGGGACGACATCGTGAGTGTGCCCGGGATTTCTCAACGGCGGCGGATGTTCGTTCCGCGCGATCGTGGTTTTCGCTAAGCGTGCTATTGACGCCTGGTGCACCCGCGGCGACGGCATCAGGAACGACATCGTGAGTGTGCCCGGGATTTCTCAACGGCGGCGGATGTTCGTTCCGCGCGATCGTGGTTTTCGCTAAGCGTGCTATTAGCGCCTGGTGCACCCGCGGCGACGGCATCAGGGACGACATCGTGAGTGTGCCCGGGATTTCTCAACGGCGGCGGATGTTCGTTCCGCGCGATCGTGGTTTTCGCTAAGCGTGCTATTGACGCCTGGTGCACCCGCGGCGACGGCATCAGGGACGACATCGTGAGTGTGCCCGGGATTTCTCAACGGCGGCGGATGTTCGTTCCGCGCGATCGTGGTTTTCGCTAAGCGTGCTACTGACGCCTGGTGCACCCGCGGCGACGGCATCAGGGACGACATCGTGAGTGTGCCCGGGATTTCTCAACGGCGGCGGATGTTCGTTCCGCGCGATCGTGGTTTTCGCTAAGCGTGCTACTGACGCCTGGTGCACCCGCGGCGACGGCATCAGGGACGACATCGTGAGTGTGCCCGGGATTTCTCAACGGCGGCGGGTGTTCGTTCCGCGCGATCGTGGTTTTCGCTAAGCGTGCTATCGACGCCTGGTGCACCCGCGGCGACGGCATCAGGGACGACATCGTGAGTGTGCCCGGGATTTCTCAACGGCGGCGGATGTTCGTTCCGCGCGATCGTGGTTTTCGCTAAGCGTGCTATTGACGCCTGCTGCACCCGCGGCGACGGCATCAGGGACGACATCGTGAGTGTGCCCGGGATTTCTCAACGGCGGCGGATGTTCGTTCCGCGCGATCGTGGTTTTCGCTAAGCGTGCTATTAGCGCCTGGTGCACCCGCGGCGACGGCATCAGGGACGACATCGTGAGTGTGCCCGGGATTTCTCAACGGCGGCGGATGTTCGTTCCGCGCGATCGTGGTTTTCGCTAAGCGTGCTATTAGCGCCTGGTGCACCCGCGGCGACGGCATCAGGGACGACATCGTGAGTGTGCCCGGGATTTCTCAACGGCGGCGGATGTTCGTTCCGCGCGATCGTGGTTTTCGCTAAGCGTGCTATTGACGCCTGGTGCACCCGCGGCGACGGCATCAGGGACGACATCGTGAGTGTGCCCGGGATTTCTCAACGGCGGCGGATGTTCGTTCCGCGCGATCGTGGTTTTCGCTAAGCGTGCTACTGACGCCTGGTGCACCCGCGGCGACGGCATCAGGGACGACATCGTGAGTGTGCCCGGGATTTCTCAACGACGGCGGATGTTCGTTCCGCGCGATCGTGGTTTTCGCTAAGCGTGCTACTGACGCCTGCTGCACCCGCGACGACGGCATCAGGGACGACATCGTGAGTGTGCCCGGGATTTCTCAACGACGGCGGATGTTCGTTCCGCGCGATCGTGGTTTTCGCTAAGCGTGCTATTGACGCCTGGTGCACCCGCGGCGACGGCATCAGGGACGACATCGTGAGTGTGCCCGGGATTTCTCAACGGCGGCGGATGTTCGTTCCGCGCGATCGTGGTTTTCGCTAAGCGTGCTATTGACGCCTGGTGCACCCGCGGCGACGGCATCAGGGACGACATCGTGAGTGTGCCCGGGATTTCTCAACGGCGGCGGATGTTCGTTCCGCGCGATCGTGGGTTTCGCTAAGCGTGCTATTGACGCCTGGTGCACCCGCGGCGACGGCATCAGGGACGACATCGTGAGTGTGCCCGGGATTTCTCAACGGCGGCGGATGTTCGTTCCGCGCGATCGTGGTTTTCGCTAAGCGTGCTATTAGCGCCTGGTGCACCCGCGGCGACGGCATCAGGGACGACATCGTGAGTGTGCCCGGGATTTCTCAACGGCGGCGGATGTTCGTTCCGCGCGATCGTGGTTTTCGCTAAGCGTGCTATTGACGCCTGGTGCACCCGCGGCGACGGCATCAGGGACGACATCGTGAGTGTGCCCGGGATTTCTCAACGGCGGCGGATGTTCGTTCCGCGCGATCGTGGTTTTCGCTAAGCGTGCTATTGACGCCTGGTGCACCCGCGGCGACGGCATCAGGGACGACATCGTGAGTGTGCCCGGGATTTCTCAACGGCGGCGGATGTTCGTTCCGCGCGATCGTGGTTTTCGCTAAGCGTGCTACTGACGCCTGCTGCACCCGCGACGACGGCATCAGGGACGACATCGTGAGTGTGCCCGGGATTTCTCAACGGCGGCGGATGTTCGTTCCGCGCGATCGTGCTTTTCGCTAAGCGTGCTATTGACGCCTGGTGCACCCGCGGCGACGGCATCAGGGACGACATCGTGAGTGTGCCCGGGATTTCTCAACGGCGGCGGATGTTCGTTCCGCGCGATCGTGGTTTTCGCTAAGCGTGCTACTGACGCCTGGTGCACCCGCGGCGACGGCATCAGGGACGACATCGTGAGTGTGCCCGGGATTTCTCAACGGCGGCGGATGTTCGTTCCGCGCGATCGTGGTTTTCGCTAAGCGTGCTACTGACGCCTGCTGCACCCGCGACAACGGCATCAGGGACGACATCGTGAGTGTGCCCGGGATTTCTCAACGGCGGCGGATGTTCGTTCCGCGCGATCGTGGTTTTCGCTAAGCGTGCTATTGACGCCTGGTGCAGCCGCGGCGACGGCATCAGGGACGACATCGTGAGTGTGCCCGGGATTTCTCAACGGCGGCGGATGTTCGTTCCGCGCGATCGTGGTTTTCGCTAAGCGTGCTATTGACGCCTGCTGCACCCGCGACGACGGCATCAGGGACGACATCGTGACTGTGCCCGGGATTTCTCAACGGCGGCGGATGTTCGTTCCGCGCGATCGTGGTTTTCGCTAAGCGTGCTATTGACGCCTGGTGCACCCGCGGCGACGGCATCAGGGACGACATCGTGAGTGTGCCCGGGATTTCTCAACGGCGGCGGATGTTCGTTCCGCGCGATCGTGGTTTTCGCTAAGCGTGCTACTGACGCCTGCTGCACCCGCGACGACGGCATCAGGGACGACATCGTGAGTGTGCCCGGGATTTCTCAACGGCGGCGGATGTTCGTTCCGCGCGATCGTGGTTTTCGCTAAGCGTGCTACTGACGCCTGCTGCACCCGCGACGACGGCATCAGGGACGACATCGTGAGTGTGCCCGGGATTTCTCAACGGCGGCGGATGTTCGTTCCGCGCGATCGTGGTTTTCGCTAAGCGTGCTATTGACGCCTGGTGCACCCGCGGCGACGGCATCAGGGACGACATCGTGAGTGTGCCCGGGATTTCTCAACGGCGGCGGATGTTCGTTCCGCGCGATCGTGGTTTTCGCTAAGCGTGCTACTGACGCCTGCTGCACCCGCGACGACGGCATCAGGGACGACATCGTGAGTGTGCCCGGGATTTCTCAACGGCGGCGGATGTTCGTTCCGCGCGATCGTGGTTTTCGCTAAGCGTGCTATTGACGCCTGGTGCACCCGCGACGACGGCATCAGGGACGACATCGTGAGTGTGCCCGGGATTTCTCAACGGCGGCGGATGTTCGTTCCGCGCGATCGTGGTTTTCGCTAAGCGTGCTATTGACGCCTGGTGCACCCGCGACGACGGCATCAGGGACGACATCGTGAGTGTGCCCGGGATTTCTCAACGGCGGCGGATGTTCGTTCCGCGCGATCGTGGTTTTCGCTAAGCGTGCTACTGACGCCTGCTGCACCCGCGACGACGGCATCAGGGACGACATCGTGAGTGTGCCCGGGATTTCTCAACGGCGGCGGATGTTCGTTCCGCGCGATCGTGGTTTTCGCTAAGCGTGCTATTGACGCCTGGTGCACCCGCGGCGACGGCATCAGGGACGACATCGTGAGTGTGCCCGGGATTTCTCAACGGCGGCGGATGTTCGTTCCGCGCGATCGTGGTTTTCGCTAAGCGTGCTATTGACGCCTGGTGCACCCGCGGCGACGGCATCAGGGACGACATCGTGAGTGTGCCCGGGATTTCTCAACGGCGGCGGATGTTCGTTCCGCGCGATCGTGGTTTTCGCTAAGCGTGCTACTGACGCCTGGTGCACCCGCGGCGACGGCATCAGGGACGACATCGTGAGTGTGCCCGGGATTTCTCAACGGCGGCGGATGTTCGTTCCGCGCGATCGTGGTTTTCGCTAAGCGTGCTACTGACGCCTGGTGCACCCGCGGCGACGGCATCAGAGACGACATCGTGAGTGTGCCCGGGATTTCTCAACGGCGGCGGATGTTCGTTCCGCGCGATCGTGGTTTTCGCTAAGCGTGCTATTGACGCCTGGTGCACCCGCGGCGACGGCATCAGGGACGACATCGTGAGTGTGCCCGGGATTTCTCAACGGCGGCGGATGTTCGTTCCGCGCGATCGTGGTTTTCGCTAAGCGTGCTATTGACGCCTGGTGCACCCGCGGCGACGGCATCAGGGACGACATCGTGAGTGTGCCCGGGATTTCTCAACGGCGGCGGATGTTCGTTCCGCGCGATCGTGGTTTTCGCTAAGCGTGCTATTGACGCCTGGTGCACCCGCGGCGACGGCATCAGGGACGACATCGTGAGTGTGCCCGGGATTTCTCAACGGCGGCGGATGTTCGTTCCGCGCGATCGTGGTTTTCGCTAAGCGTGCTATTAGCGCCTGGTGCACCCGCGGCGACGGCATCAGGGACGACATCGTGAGTGTGCCCGGGATTTCTCAACGGCGGCGGATGTTCGTTCCGCGCGATCGTGGTTTTCGCTAAGCGTGCTATTGACGCCTGGTGCACCCGCGGCGACGGCATCAGGGACGACATCGTGAGTGTGCCCGGGATTTCTCAACGGCGGCGGATGTTCGTTCCGCGCGATCGTGGTTTTCGCTAAGCGTGCTATTAGCGCCTGGTGCACCCGCGGCGACGGCATCAGGGACGACATCGTGAGTGTGCCCGGGATTTCTCAACGGCGGCGGATGTTCGTTCCGCGCGATCGTGGTTTTCGCTAAGCGTGCTATTGACGCCTGGTGCACCCGCGGCGACGGCATCAGGGACGACATCGTGAGTGTGCCCGGGATTTCTCAACGGCGGCGGATGTTCGTTCCGCGCGATCGTGGTTTTCGCTAAGCGTGCTATTGACGCCTGGTGCACCCGCGGCGACGGCATCAGGGACGACATCGTGAGTGTGCCCGGGATTTCTCAACGGCGGCGGATGTTCGTTCCGCGCGATCGTGGTTTTCGCTAAGCGTGCTATTAGCGCCTGGTGCACCCGCGGCGACGGCATCAGGGACGACATCGTGAGTGTGCCCGGGATTTCTCAACGGCGGCGGATGTTCGTTCCGCGCGATCGTGGTTTTCGCTAAGCGTGCTATTGACGCCTGGTGCACCCGCGGCGACGGCATCAGGGACGACATCGTGAGTGTGCCCGGGATTTCTCAACGGCGGCGGATGTTCGTTCCGCGCGATCGTGGTTTTCGCTAAGCGTGCTATTGACGCCTGGTGCACCCGCGGCGACGGCATCAGGGACGACATCGTGAGTGTGCCCGGGATTTCTCAACGGCGGCGGATGTTCGTTCCGCGCGATCGTGGTTTTCGCTAAGCGTGCTACTGACGCCTGGTGCACCCGCGGCGACGGCATCAGGGACGACATCGTGAGTGTGCCCGGGATTTCTCAACGGCGGCGGATGTTCGTTCCGCGCGATCGTGGTTTTCGCTAAGCGTGCTACTGACGCCTGGTGCACCCGCGACGACGGCATCAGGGACGACATCGTGAGTGTGCCCGGGATTTCTCAACGGCGGCGGATGTTCGTTCCGCGCGATCGTGGTTTTCGCTAAGCGTGCTATTGACGCCTGGTGCACCCGCGGCGACGGCATCAGGGACGACATCGTGAGTGTGCCCGGGATTTCTCAACGGCGGCGGATGTTCGTTCCGCGCGATCGTGGTTTTCGCTAAGCGTGCTACTGACGCCTGCTGCACCCGCGACAACGGCATCAGGGACGACATCGTGAGTGTGCCCGGGATTTCTCAACGGCGGCGGATGTTCGTTCCGCGCGATCGTGGTTTTCGCTAAGCGTGCTATTGACGCCTGGTGCACCCGCGGCGACGGCATCAGGGACGACATCGTGAGTGTGCCCGGGATTTCTCAACGGCGGCGGATGTTCGTTCCGCGCGATCGTGGTTTTCGCTAAGCGTGCTATTGACGCCTGCTGCACCCGCGACGACGGCATCAGGGACGACATCGTGACTGTGCCCGGGATTTCTCAACGGCGGCGGATGTTCGTTCCGCGCGATCGTGGTTTTCGCTAAGCGTGCTATTGACGCCTGGTGCACCCGCGGCGACGGCATCAGGGACGACATCGTGAGTGTGCCCGGGATTTCTCAACGGCGGCGGATGTTCGTTCCGCGCGATCGTGGTTTTCGCTAAGCGTGCTACTGACGCCTGCTGCACCCGCGACGACGGCATCAGGGACGACATCGTGAGTGTGCCCGGGATTTCTCAACGGCGGCGGATGTTCGTTCCGCGTGATCGTGGTTTTCGCTAAGCGTGCTACTGACGCCTGCTGCACCCGCGACGACGGCATCAGGGACGACATCGTGAGTGTGCCCGGGATTTCTCAACGGCGGCGGATGTTCGTTCCGCGCGATCGTGGTTTTCGCTAAGCGTGCTATTGACGCCTGGTGCACCCGCGGCGACGGCATCAGGGACGACATCGTGAGTGTGCCCGGGATTTCTCAACGGCGGCGGATGTTCGTTCCGCGCGATCGTGGTTTTCGCTAAGCGTGCTACTGACGCCTGCTGCACCCGCGACGACGGCATCAGGGACGACATCGTGAGTGTGCCCGGGATTTCTCAACGGCGGCGGATGTTCGTTCCGCGCGATCGTGGTTTTCGCTAAGCGTGCTATTGACGCCTGGTGCACCCGCGGCGACGGCATCAGGGACGACATCGTGAGTGTGCCCGGGATTTCTCAACGGCGGCGGATGTTCGTTCCGCGCGATCGTGGTTTTCGCTAAGCGTGCTATTGACGCCTGGTGCACCCGCGGCGACGGCATCAGGGACGACATCGTGAGTGTGCCCGGGATTTCTCAACGGCGGCGGATGTTCGTTCCGCGCGTTCGTGGTTTTCGCTAAGCGTGCTACTGACGCCTGGTGCACCCGCGGCGACGGCATCAGGGACGACATCGTGAGTGTGCCCGGGATTTCTCAACGGCGGCGGATGTTCGTTCCGCGCGATCGTGGTTTTCGCTAAGCGTGCTACTGACGCCTGGTGCACCCGCGGCGACGGCATCAGAGACGACATCGTGAGTGTGCCCGGGATTTCTCAACGGCGGCGGATGTTCGTTCCGCGCGATCGTGGTTTTCGCTAAGCGTGCTATTGACGCCTGGTGCACCCGCGGCGACGGCATCAGGGACGACATCGTGAGTGTGCCCGGGATTTCTCAACGGCGGCGGATGTTCGTTCCGCGCGATCGTGGTTTTCGCTAAGCGTGCTATTGACGCCTGGTGCACCCGCGGCGACGGCATCAGGGACGACATCGTGAGTGTGCCCGGGATTTCTCAACGGCGGCGGATGTTCGTTCCGCGCGATCGTGGTTTTCGCTAAGCGTGCTATTGACGCCTGGTGCACCCGCGGCGACGGCATCAGGGACGACATCGTGAGTGTGCCCGGGATTTCTCAACGGCGGCGGATGTTCGTTCCGCGCGATCGTGGTTTTCGCTAAGCGTGCTATTAGCGCCTGGTGCACCCGCGGCGACGGCATCAGGGACGACATCGTGAGTGTGCCCGGGATTTCTCAACGGCGGCGGATGTTCGTTCCGCGCGATCGTGGTTTTCGCTAAGCGTGCTATTGACGCCTGGTGCACCCGCGGCGACGGCATCAGGGACGACATCGTGAGTGTGCCCGGGATTTCTCAACGGCGGCGGATGTTCGTTCCGCGCGATCGTGGTTTTCGCTAAGCGTGCTATTAGCGCCTGGTGCACCCGCGGCGACGGCATCAGGGACGACATCGTGAGTGTGCCCGGGATTTCTCAACGGCGGCGGATGTTCGTTCCGCGCGATCGCGGTTTTCGCTAAGCGTGCTATTGACGCCTGGTGCACCCGCGGCGACGGCATCAGGGACGACATCGTGAGTGTGCCCGGGATTTCTCAACGGCGGCGGATGTTCGTTCCGCGCGATCGTGGTTTTCGCTAAGCGTGCTATTGACGCCTGGTGCACCCGCGGTGACGGCATCAGGGACGACATCGTGAGTGTGCCCGGGATTTCTCAACGGCGGCGGATGTTCGTTCCGCGCGATCGTGGTTTTCGCTAAGCGTGCTACTGACGCCTGCTGCACCCGCGACGACGGCATCAGGGACGACATCGTGAGTGTGCCCGGGATTTCTCAACGGCGGCGGATGTTCGTTCCGCGCGATCGTGGTTTTCGCTAAGCGTGCTACTGACGCCTGGTGCACCCGCGACGACGGCATCAGGGACGACATCGTGAGTGTGCCCGGGATTTCTCAACGGCGGCGGATGTTCGTTCCGCGCGATCGTGGTTTTCGCTAAGCGTGCTATTGACGCCTGGTGCACCCGCGGCGACGGCATCAGGGACGACATCGTGAGTGTGCCCGGGATTTCTCAACGGCGGCGGATGTTCGTTCCGCGCGATCGTGGTTTTCGCTAAGCGTGCTACTGACGCCTGCTGCACCCGCGACGACGGCATCAGGGACGACATCGTGAGTGTGCCCGGGATTTCTCAACGGCGGCGGATGTTCGTTCCGCGCGATCGTGGTTTTCGCTAAGCGTGCTATTGACGCCTGGTGCACCCGCGGCGACGGCATCAGGGACGACATCGTGAGTGTGCCCGGGATTTCTCAACGGCGGCGGATGTTCGTTCCGCGCGATCGTGGTTTTCGCTAAGCGTGCTATTGACGCCTGCTGCACCCGCGACGACGGCATCAGGGACGACATCGCGAGTGTGCCCGGGATTTCTCAACGGCGGCGGATGTTCGTTCCGCGCGATCGTGGTTTTCGCTAAGCGTGCTATTGACGCCTGGTGCACCCGCGGCGACGGCATCAGGGACGACATCGTGAGTGTGCCCGGGATTTCTCAACGGCGGCGGATGTTCGTTCCGCGCGATCGTGGTTTTCGCTAAGCGTGCTACTGACGCCTGCTGCACCCGCGACGACGGCATCAGGGACGACATCGTGAGTGTGCCCGGGATTTCTCAACGGCGGCGGATGTTCGTTCCGCGCGATCGTGGTTTTCGCTAAGCGTGCTACTGACGCCTGCTGCACCCGCGACGACGGCATCAGGGACGACATCGTGAGTGTGCCCGGGATTTCTCAACGGCGGCGGATGTTCGTTCCGCGCGATCGTGGTTTTCGCTAAGCGTGCTATTGACGCCTGGTGCACCCGCGGCGACGGCATCAGGGACGACATCGTGAGTGTGCCCGGGATTTCTCAACGGCGGCGGATGTTCGTTCCGCGCGATCGTGGTTTTCGCTAAGCGTGCTATTGACGCCTGGTGCACCCGCGACGACGGCATCAGGGACGACATCGTGAGTGTGCCCGGGATTTCTCAACGGCGGCGGATGTTCGTTCCGCGCGATCGTGGTTTTCGCTAAGCGTGCTACTGACGCCTGCTGCACCCGCGACGACGGCATCAGGGACGACATCGTGAGTGTGCCCGGGATTTCTCAACGGCGGCGGATGTTCGTTCCGCGCGATCGTGGTTTTCGCTAAGCGTGCTATTGACGCCTGGTGCACCCGCGGCGACGGCATCAGGGACGACATCGTGAGTGTGCCCGGGATTTCTCAACGGCGGCGGATGTTCGTTCCGCGCGATCGTGGTTTTCGCTAAGCGTGCTACTGACGCCTGCTGCACCCGCGACGACGGCATCAGGGACGACATCGTGAGTGTGCCCGGGATTTCTGAACGGCGGCGGATGTTCGTTCCGCGCGATCGTGGTTTTCGCTAAGCGTGCTATTGACGCCTGGTGCACCCGCGACGACGGCATCAGGGACGACATCGTGAGTGTGCCCGGGATTTCTCAACGGCGGCGGATGTTCGTTCCGCGCGATCGTGGTTTTCGCTAAGCGTGCTACTGACGCCTGCTGCACCCGCGACGACGGCATCAGGGACGACATCGTGAGTGTGCCCGGGATTTCTCAACGGCGGCGGATGTGCGTTCCGCGCGATCGTGGTTTTCGCTAAGCGTGCTATTGACGCCTGGTGCACCCGCGGCGACGGCATCAGGGACGACATCGTGAGTGTGCCCGGGATTTCTCAACGGCGGCGGATGTTCGTTCCGCGCGATCGTGGTTTTCGCTAAGCGTGCTACTGACGCCTGCTGCACCCGCGACGACGGCATCAGGGACGACATCGTGAGTGTGCCCGGGATTTCTGAACGGCGGCGGATGTTCGTTCCAGGCGATCGTGGTTTTCGCTAAGCGTGCTATTGACGCCTGGTGCACCCGCGACGACGGCATCAGGGACGACATCGTGAGTGTGCCCGGGATTTCTCAACGGCGGCGGATGTTCGTTCCGCGCGATCGTGGTTTTCGCTAAGCGTGCTATTGACGCCTGGTGCAGCCGCGGCGACGGCATCAGGGACGACATCGTGAGTGTGCCCGGGATTTCTCAACGGCGGCGGATGTTCGTTCCGCGCGCTCGTGGTTTTCGCTAAGCGTGCTACTGACGCCTGCTGCACCCGCGACGACGGCATCAGGGACGACATCGTGAGTGTGCCCGGGATTTCTCAACGGCGGCGGATGTTCGTTCCGCGCGATCGTGGTTTTCGCTAAGCGTGCTATTGACGCCTGGTGCACCCGCGACGACGGCATCAGGGACGACATCGTGAGTGTGCCCGGGATTTCTCAACGGCGGCGGATGTTCGTTCCGCGCGATCGTGGTTTTCGCTAAGCGTGCTACTGATGCCTGCTGCACCCGCGACGACGGCATCAGGGACGACATCGTGAGTGTGCCCGGGATTTCTCAACGGCGGCGGATGTTCGTTCCGCGCGATCGTGGTTTTCGCTAAGCGTGCTATTGACGCCTGGTGCACCCGCGGCGACGGCATCAGGGACGACATCGTGAGTGTGCCCGGGATTTCTCAACGGCGGCGGATGTTCGTTCCGCGCGATCGTGGTTTTCGCTAAGCGTGCTATTGACGCCTGGTGCACCCGCGGCGACGGCATCAGGGACGACATCGTGAGTGTGCCCGGGATTTCTCAACGGCGGCGGATGTTCGTTCCGCGCGATCGTGGTTTTCGCTAAGCGTGCTACTGACGCCTGGTGCACCCGCGACGACGGCATCAGGGACGACATCGTGAGTGTGCCCGGGATTTCTCAACGGCGGCGGATGTTCGTTCCGCGCGATCGTGGTTTTCTCTAAGCGTGCTACTGACGCCTGGTGCACCCGCGGCGACGGCATCAGGGACGACATCGTGAGTGTGCCCGGGATTTCTCAACGGCGGCGGATGTTCGTTCCGCGCGATCGTGGTTTTCGCTAAGCGTGCTATTGACGCCTGGTGCACCCGCGACGACGGCATCAGGGACGACATCGTGAGTGTGCCCGGGATTTCTCAACGGCGGCGGATGTTCGTTCCGCGCGATCGTGGTTTTCGCTAAGCGTGCTACTGACGCCTGGCGCACCCGCGGCGACGGCATCAGGGACGACATCGTGAGTGTGCCCGGGATTTCTCAACGGCGGCGGATGTTCGTTCCGCGTGATCGTGGTTTTCGCTAAGCGTGCTACTGACGCCTGGTGCACCCGCGACGACGGCATCAGGGACGACATCGTGAGTGTGCCCGGGATTTCTCAACGGCGGCGGATGTTCGTTCCGCGCGATCGTGGTTTTCGCTAAGCGTGCTATTGACGCCTGGTGCACCCGCGACGACGGCATCAGGGACGACATCGTGAGTGTGCCCGGGATTTCTCAACGGCGGCGGATGTTCGTTCCGCGCGATCGTGGTTTTCGCTAAGCGTGCTACTGACGCCTGGTGCACCCCCGACGACGGCATCAGGGACGACATCGTGAGTGTGCCCGGGATTTCTCAACGGCGGCGGATGTTCGTTCCGCGCGATCGTGGTTTTCGCTAAGCGTGCTACTGACGCCTGGTGCACCCGCGGCGACGGCATCAGGGACGACATCGTGAGTGTGCCCGGGATTTCTCAACGGCGGCGGATGTTCGTTCCGCGCGATCGTGGTTTTCGCTAAGCGTGCTATTGACGCCTGGTGCACCCGCGGCGACGGCATCAGGGACGACATCGTGAGTGTGCCCGGGATTTCTCAACGGCGGCGGATGTTCGTTCCGCGCGATCGTGGTTTTCGCTAAGCGTGCTACTGACGCCTGCTGCACCCGCGACGACGGCATCAGGGACGACATCGTGAGTGTGCCCGGGATTTCTCAACGGCGGCGGATGTTCGTTCCGCGCGATCGTGGTTTTCGCTAAGCGTGCTATTGACGCCTGGTGCACCCGCGGCGACGGCATCAGGGACGACATCGTGAGTGTGCCCGGGATTTCTCAACGGCGGCGGATATTCGTTCCGCGCGATCGTGGTTTTCGCTAAGCGTGCTACTGACGCCTGCTGCACCCGCGTCGACGGCATCAGGGACGACATCGTGAGTGTGCCCGGGATTTCTCAACGGCGGCGGATGTTCGTTCCGCGCGATCGTGGTTTTCGCTAAGCGTGCTATTGACGCCTGGTGCACCCGCGACGACGGCATCAGGGACGACATCGTGAGTGTGCCCGGGATTTCTCAACGGCGGCGGATGTTCGTTCCGCGCGATCGTGGTTTTCGCTAAGCGTGCTACTGACGCCTGGTGCACCCGCGACGACGGCATCAGGGACGACATCGTGAGTGTGCCCGGGATTTCTCAACGGCGGCGGATGTTCGTTCCGCGCGATCGTGGTTTTCGCTAAGCGTGCTACTGACGCCTGCTGCACCCGCGACGACGGCATCAGGGACGACATCGTGAGTGTGCCCGGTATTTCTCAACGGCGGCGGATGTTCGTTCCGCGCAATCGTGGTTTTCGCTAAGCGTGCTACTGACGCCTGGTGCACCCGCGGCGACGGCATCAGGGACGACATCGTGAGTGTGCCCGGGATTTCTCAACGGCGGCGGATGTTCGTTCCGCGCGATCGTGGTTTTCGCTAAGCGTGCTATTGACGCCTGGTGCACCCGCGGCGACGGCATCAGGGACGACATCGTGAGTGTGCCCGGGATTTCTCAACGGCGGCGGATGTTCGTTCCGCGCGATCGTGGTTTTCGCTAAGCGTGCTATTGACGCCTGGTGCACCCGCGGCGACGGCATCAGGGACGACATCGTGAGTGTGCCCGGGATTTCTCAACGGCGGCGGATGTTCGTTCCGCGCGATCGTGGTTTTCGCTAAGCGTGCTATTGACGCCTGATGCACCCGCGGCGACGGCATCAGGGACGACATCGTGAGTGTGCCCGGTATTTCTCAACGGCGGCGGATGTTCGTTCCTCGCGATCGTGGGTTTCGCTAAGCGTGCTATTGACGCCTGGTGCACCCGCGGCGACGGCATCAGGGACGACATCGTGAGTGTGCCCGGGATTTCTCAACGGCGGCGGATGTTCGTTCCGCGCGATCGTGGTTTTCGCTAAGCGTGCTATTGACGCCTGGTGCACCCGCGGCGACGGCATCAGGGACGACATCGTGAGTGTGCCCGGGATTTCTCAACGGCGGCGGATGTTCGTTCCGCGCGATCGTGGTTTTCGCTAAGCGTGTTATTAGCGCCTGGTGCACCCGCGGCGACGGCATCAGGGACGACATCGTGAGTGTGCCCGGGATTTCTCAACGGCGGCGGATGTTCGTTCCGCGCGATCGTGGTTTTCGCTAAGCGTGCTATTGACGCCTGGTGCACCCGCGGCGACGGCATCAGGGACGACATCGTGAGTGTGCCCGGGATTTCTCAACGGCGGCGGATGTTCGTTCCGCGCGATCGTGGTTTTCGATAAGCGTGCTACTGACGCCTGGTGCACCCGCGGCGACGGCATCAGGGACGACATCGTGAGTGTGCCCGGGATTTCTCAACAGCGGCGGATGTTCGTTCCGCGCGATCGTGGTTTTCCCTAAGCGTGCTACTGACGCCTGGTGCACCCATGGCGACGGCATCAGGGACGACATCGTGAGTGTGCCCGGGATTTCTCAACGGCGGCGGATGTTCGTTCCGCGCGATCGTGGTTTTCGCTAAGCGTGCTATTGACGCCTGGTGCACCCGCGGCGACGGCATCAGGGACGACATCGTGAGTGTGCCCGGGATTTCTCAACGGCGGCGGATGTTCGTTCCGCGCGATCGTGGTTTTCGCTAAGCGTGCTATTGACGCCTGGTGCACCCGCGGCGACGGCATCAGGGACGACATCGTGAGTGTGCCCGGGATTTCTCAACGGCGGCGGATGTTCGTTCCGCGCGATCGTGGTTTTCGCTAAGCGTGCTATTAGGGCCTGGTGCACCCGCGGCGACGGCATCAGGGACGACATCGTGAGTGTGCCCGGGATTTCTCAACGGCGGCGGATGTTCGTTCCGCGCGATCGTGGTTTTCGCTAAGCGTGCTACTGACGCCTGGTGCACCCGCGGCGACGGCATCAGGGACGACATCGTGAGTGTGCCCGGGATTTCTCAACGGCGGCGGATGTTCGTTCCGCGCGATCGTGGTTTTCGCTAAGCGTGCCATGGATGCCTGGTGCACCCGCGGCGACGGCATCAGGGACGACATCGTGAGTGTGCCCGGGATTTCTCAACGGCGGCGGATGTTCGTTCCGTGCGATCGTGGTTTTCGCTAAGCGTGCTATTGACGCCTGGTGCACCCGCGGCGACGGCATCACGGACGACATCGTGAGTGTGCCCGGGATTTCTCAACGGCGGCGGATGTTCGTTCCGCGCGATCGTGGTTTTCGCTAAGCGTGCTATTGATGCCTGGTGCACCCGCGGCGACGGCATCAGGGACGACATCGTGAGTGTGCCCGGGATTTCTCAACGGCGGCGGATGTTCGTTCCGCGCGATCGTGGTTTTCGCTAAGCGTGCTATTGACGCCTGGTGCACCCGCGGCGACGGCATCAGAGACGACATCGTGAGTGTGCCCGGGATTTCTCAACGGCGGCGGATGTTCGTTCCGCGCGATCGTGGTTTTCGCTAAGCGTGCTACTGACGCCTGGTGCACCCGCGGCGACGGCATCAGGGACGACATCGTGAGTGTGCCCGGGATTTCTCAACGGCGGCGGATGTTCGTTCCGCGTGATCGTGGTTTTCGCTAAGCGTGCTACTGACGCCTGGTGCACCCGCGGCGACGGCATCAGGGACGACATCGTGAGTGTGCCCCGGATTTCTCAACGGCGGCGGATGTTCGTTCCGCGCGATCGTGGTTTTCGCTAAGCGTGCTACTGACGCCTGGTGCACCCGCGGCGACGGCATCAGGGACGACATCGTGAGTGTGCCCGGGATTTCTCAACGGCGGCGGATGTTCGTTCCGCGTGATCGTGGTTTTCGCTAAGCGTGCTACTGACGCCTGGTGCACCCGCGGCGACGGCATCAGGGACGACATCGTGAGTGTGCCCGGGATTTCTCAACGGCGGCGGATGTTCGTTCCGCGTGATCGTGGTTTTCGCTAAGCGTGCTACTGACGCCTGGTGCACCCGCGGCGACGGCATCAGGGACGACATCGTGAGTGTGCCCGGGATTTCTCAACGGCGGCGGATGTTCGTTCCGCGCGATCGTGGTTTTCGCTAAGCGTGCTACTGACGCCTGGTGCACCCGCGGCGACGGCATCAGGGACGACATCGTGAGTGTGCCCGGGATTTCTCAACGGCGGCGGATGTTCGTTCCGCGCGATCGTGGTTTTCGCTAAGCGTGCTATTGACGCCTGGTGCACCCGCGACGACGGCATCAGGGACGACATCGTGAGTGTGCCCGGGATTTCTCAACGGCGGCGGATGTTCGTTCCGCGCGATCGTGGTTTTCGCTAAGCGTGCTACTGACGCCTGGTGCACCCGCGACGACGGCATCAGGGACGACATCGTGAGTGTGCCCGGGATTTCTCAACGGCGGCGGATGTTCGTTCCGCGCGATCGTGGTTTTCGCTAAGCGTGCTACTGACGTCTGCTGCACCCGCGACGACGGCATCAGGGACGACATCGTGAGTGTGCCCGGGATTTCTCAACGGCGGCGGATGTTCGTTCCGCGCAATCGTGGTTTTCGCTAAGCGTGCTACTGACGCCTGGTGCACCCGCGGCGACGGCATCAGGGACGACATCGTGAGTGTGCCCGGGATTTCTCAACGGCGGCGGATGTTCGTTCCGCGCGATCGTGGTTTTCGCTAAGCGTGCTATTGACGCCTGGTGCACCCGCGCCGACGGCATCAGGGACGACATCGTGAGTGTGCCCGGGATTTCTCAACGGCGGCGGATGTTCGTTCCACGCGATCGTGGTTTTCGCTAAGCGTGCTATTGACGCCTGGTGCACCCGCGGCGACGGCATCAGGGACGACATCGTGAGTGTGCCCGGGATTTCTCAACGGCGGCGGATGTTCGTTCCGCGCGATCGTGGTTTTCGCTAAGCGTGCTATTGACGCCTGATGCACCCGCGGCGACGGCATCAGGGACGACATCGTGAGTGTGCCCGGTATTTCTCAACGGCGGCGGATGTTCGTTCCGCGCGATCGTGGGTTTCGCTAAGCGTGCTATTGACGCCTGGTGCACCCGCGGCGACGGCATCAGGGACGACATCGTGAGTGTGCCCGGGATTTCTCAACGGCGGCGGATGTTCGTTCCGCGCGATCGTGGTTTTCGCTAAGCGTGCTATTGACGCCTGGTGCACCCGCGGCGACGGCATCAGGGACGACATCGTGAGTGTGCCCGGGATTTCTCAACGGCGGCGGATGTTCGTTCCGCGCGATCGTGGTTTTCGCTAAGCGTGCTATTAGCGCCTGGTGCACCCGCGGCGACGGCATCAGGGACGACATCGTGAGTGTGCCCGGGATTTCTCAACGGCGGCGGATGTTCGTTCCGCGCGATCGTGGTTTTCGCTAAGCGTGCTATTGACGCCTGGTGCACCCGCGGCGACGGCATCAGGGACGACATCGTGAGTGTGCCCGGGATTTCTCAACGGCGGCGGATGTTCGTTCCGCGCGATCGTGGTTTTCGATAAGCGTGCTACTGACGCCTGGTGCACCCGCGGCGACGGCATCAGGGACGACATCGTGAGTGTGCCCGGGATTTCTCAACAGCGGCGGATGTTCGTTCCGCGCGATCGTGGTTTTCGCTAAGCGTGCTACTGACGCCTGGTGCACCCGCGGCGACGGCATCAGGGACGACATCGTGAGTGTGCCCGGGATTTCTCAACGGCGGCGGATGTTCGTTCCGCGCGATCGTGGTTTTCGCTAAGCGTGCTATTGACGCCTGGTGCACCCGCGGCGACGGCATCAGGGACGACATCGTGAGTGTGCCCGGGATTTCTCAACGGCGGCGGATGTTCGTTCCGCGCGATCGTGGTTTTCGCTAAGCGTGCTATTAGGGCCTGGTGCACCCGCGGCGACGGCATCAGGGACGACATCGTGAGTGTGCCCGGGATTTCTCAACGGCGGCGGATGTTCGTTCCGCGCGATCGTGGTTTTCGCTAAGCGTGCTACTGACGCCTGGTGCACCCGCGGCGACGGCATCAGGGACGACATCGTGAGTGTGCCCGGGATTTCTCAACGGCGGCGGATGTTCGTTCCGCGCGATCGTGGTTTTCGCTAAGCGTGCCATGGATGCCTGGTGCACCCGCGGCGACGGCATCAGGGACGACATCGTGAGTGTGCCCGGGAGTTCTCAACGGCGGCGGATGTTCGTTCCGTGCGATCGTGGTTTTCGCTAAGCGTGCTATTGACGCCTGGTGCACCCGCGGCGACGGCATCAGGGACGACATCGTGAGTGTGCCCGGGATTTCTCAACGGCGGCGGATGTTCGTTCCGCGCGATCGTGGTTTTCGCTAAGCGTGCTATTGATGCCTGGTGCACCCGCGGCGACGGCATCAGGGACGACATCGTGAGTGTGCCCGGGATTTCTCAACGGCGGCGGATGTTCGTTCCGCGCGATCGTGGTTTTCGCTAAGCGTGCTATTGACGCCTGGTGCACCCGCGGCGACGGCATCAGAGACGACATCGTGAGTGTGCCCGGGATTTCTCAACGGCGGCGGATGTTCGTTCCGCGCGATCGTGGTTTTCGCTAAGCGTGCTACTGACGCCTGGTGCACCCGCGGCGACGGCATCAGGAACGACATCGTGAGTGTGCCCGGGATTTCTCAACGGCGGCGGATGTTCGTTCCGCGTGATCGTGGTTTTCGCTAAGCGTGCTACTGACGCCTGGTGCACCCGCGGCGACGGCATCAGGGACGACATCGTGAGTGTGCCCGGGATTTCTCAACGGCGGCGGATGTTCGTTCCGCGTGATCGTGGTTTTCGCTAAGCGTGCTACTGACGCCTGGTGCACCCGCGGCGACGGCATCAGGAACGACATCGTGAGTGTGCCCGGGATTTCTCAACGGCGGCGGATGTTCGTTCCGCGCGATCGTGGTTTTCGCTAAGCGTGCTACTGACGCCTGGTGCACCCGCGGCGACGGCATCAGGGACGACATCGTGAGTGTGCCCGGGATTTCTCAACGGCGGCGGATGTTCGTTCCGCGTGATCGTGGTTTTCGCTGAGCGTGCTACTGACGCCTGGTGCACCCGCGGCGACGGCATCAGGGACGACATCGTGAGTGTGCCTGGGATTTCTCAACGGCGGCGGATGTTCGTTCCGCGCGATCGTGGTTTTCGCTAAGCGTGCTACTGACGCCTGGTGCACCCGCGGCGACGGCATCAGGGACGACATCGTGAGTGTGCCCGGGATTTCTCAACGGCGGCGGATGTTCGTTCCGCGCGATCGTGGTTTTCGCTAAGCGTGCTACTGACGCCTGGTGCACCCGCGGCGACGGCATCAGGGACGACATCGTGAGTGTGCCCGGGATTTCTCAACGGCGGCGGATGTTCGTTCCGCGCGATCGTGGTTTTCGCTAAGCGTGCTATTGACGCCTGGTGCACCCGCGACGACGGCATCAGGGACGACATCGTGAGTGTGCCCGGGATTTCTCAACGGCGGCGGATGTTCGTTCCGCGCGATCGTGGTTTTCGCTAAGCGTGCTACTGACGCCTGGTGCACCCGCGACGACGGCATCAGGGACGACATCGTGAGTGTGCCCGGGATTTCTCAACGGCGGCGGATGTTCGTTCCGCGCGATCGTGGTTTTCGCTAAGCGTGCTACTGACGCCTGCTGCACCCGCGACGACGGCATCAGGGACGACATCGTGAGTGTGCCCGGGATTTCTCAACGGCGGCGGATGTTCGTTCCGCGCAATCGTGGTTTTCGCTAAGCGTGCTACTGACGCCTGGTGCACCCGCGGCGACGGCATCAGGGACGACATCGTGAGTGTGCCCGGGATTTCTCAACGGCGGCGGATGTTCGTTCCGCGCGATCGTGGTTTTCGCTAAGCGTGCTATTGACGCCTGGTGCACCCGCGGCGACGGCATCAGGGACGACATCGTGAGTGTGCCCGGGATTTCTCAACGGCGGCGGATGTTCGTTCCGCGCGATCGTGGTTTTCGCTAAGCGTGCTACTGACGCCTGCTGCACCCGCGACGACGGCATCAGGGACGACATCGTGAGTGTGCCCGGGATTTCTGAACGGCGGCGGATGTTCGTTCCGCGCGATCGTGGTTTTCGCTAAGCGTGCTATTGACGCCTGGTGCACCCGCGACGACGGCATCAGGGACGACATCGTGAGTGTGCCCGGGATTTCTCAACGGCGGCGGATGTTCGTTCCGCGCGATCGTGGTTTTCGCTAAGCGTGCTACTGACGCCTGCTGCACCCGCGACGACGGCATCAGGGACGACATCGTGAGTGTGCCCGGGATTTCTCAACGGCGGCGGATGTGCGTTCCGCGCGATCGTGGTTTTCGCTAAGCGTGCTATTGACGCCTGGTGCACCCGCGGCGACGGCATCAGGGACGACATCGTGAGTGTGCCCGGGATTTCTCAACGGCGGCGGATGTTCGTTCCGCGCGATCGTGGTTTTCGCTAAGCGTGCTACTGACGCCTGCTGCACCCGCGACGACGGCATCAGGGACGACATCGTGAGTGTGCCCGGGATTTCTCAACGGCGGCGGATGTTCGTTCCGCGCGATCGTGGTTTTCGCTAAGCGTGCTATTGACGCCTGGTGCACCCGCGGCGACGGCATCAGGGACGACATCGTGAGTGTGCCCGGGATTTCTCAACGGCGGCGGATGTTCGTTCCGCGTGATCGTGGTTTTCGCTAAGCGTGCTACTGACGCCTGGTGCACCCGCGACGACGGCATCAGGGACGACATCGTGAGTGTGCCCGGGATTTCTCAACGGCGGCGGATGTTCGTTCCGCGCGATCGTGGTTTTCGCTAAGCGTGCTATTGACGCCTGGTGCACCCGCGACGACGGCATCAGGGACGACATCGTGAGTGTGCCCGGGATTTCTCAACGGCGGCGGATGTTCGTTCCGCGCGATCGTGGTTTTCGCTAAGCGTGCTACTGACGCCTGGTGCACCCCCGACGACGGCATCAGGGACGACATCGTGAGTGTGCCCGGGATTTCTCAACGGCGGCGGATGTTCGTTCCGCGCGATCGTGGTTTTCGCTAAGCGTGCTACTGACGCCTGGTGCACCCGCGGCGACGGCATCAGGGACGACATCGTGAGTGTGCCCGGGATTTCTCAACGGCGGCGGATGTTCGTTCCGCGCGATCGTGGTTTTCGCTAAGCGTGCTATTGACGCCTGGTGCACCCGCGGCGACGGCATCAGGGACGACATCGTGAGTGTGCCCGGGATTTCTCAACGGCGGCGGATGTTCGTTCCGCGCGATCGTGGTTTTCGCTAAGCGTGCTACTGACGCCTGCTGCACCCGCGACGACGGCATCAGGGACGACATCGTGAGTGTGCCCGGGATTTCTCAACGGCGGCGGATGTTCGTTCCGCGCGATCGTGGTTTTCGCTAAGCGTGCTATTGACGCCTGGTGCACCCGCGGCGACGGCATCAGGGACGACATCGTGAGTGTGCCCGGGATTTCTCAACGGCGGCGGATATTCGTTCCGCGCGATCGTGGTTTTCGCTAAGCGTGCTACTGACGCCTGCTGCACCCGCGTCGACGGCATCAGGGACGACATCGTGAGTGTGCCCGGGATTTCTCAACGGCGGCGGATGTTCGTTCCGCGCGATCGTGGTTTTCGCTAAGCGTGCTATTGACGCCTGGTGCACCCGCGACGACGGCATCAGGGACGACATCGTGAGTGTGCCCGGGATTTCTCAACGGCGGCGGATGTTCGTTCCGCGCGATCGTGGTTTTCGCTAAGCGTGCTACTGACGCCTGGTGCACCCGCGACGACGGCATCAGGGACGACATCGTGAGTGTGCCCGGGATTTCTCAACGGCGGCGGATGTTCGTTCCGCGCGATCGTGGTTTTCGCTAAGCGTGCTACTGACGCCTGCTGCACCCGCGACGACGGCATCAGGGACGACATCGTGAGTGTGCCCGGTATTTCTCAACGGCGGCGGATGTTCGTTCCGCGCAATCGTGGTTTTCGCTAAGCGTGCTACTGACGCCTGGTGCACCCGCGGCGACGGCATCAGGGACGACATCGTGAGTGTGCCCGGGATTTCTCAACGGCGGCGGATGTTCGTTCCGCGCGATCGTGGTTTTCGCTAAGCGTGCTATTGACGCCTGGTGCACCCGCGGCGACGGCATCAGGGACGACATCGTGAGTGTGCCCGGGATTTCTCAACGGCGGCGGATGTTCGTTCCGCGCGATCGTGGTTTTCGCTAAGCGTGCTATTGACGCCTGGTGCACCCGCGGCGACGGCATCAGGGACGACATCGTGAGTGTGCCCGGGATTTCTCAACGGCGGCGGATGTTCGTTCCGCGCGATCGTGGTTTTCGCTAAGCGTGCTATTGACGCCTGATGCACCCGCGGCGACGGCATCAGGGACGACATCGTGAGTGTGCCCGGTATTTCTCAACGGCGGCGGATGTTCGTTCCTCGCGATCGTGGGTTTCGCTAAGCGTGCTATTGACGCCTGGTGCACCCGCGGCGACGGCATCAGGGACGACATCGTGAGTGTGCCCGGGATTTCTCAACGGCGGCGGATGTTCGTTCCGCGCGATCGTGGTTTTCGCTAAGCGTGCTATTGACGCCTGGTGCACCCGCGGCGACGGCATCAGGGACGACATCGTGAGTGTGCCCGGGATTTCTCAACGGCGGCGGATGTTCGTTCCGCGCGATCGTGGTTTTCGCTAAGCGTGTTATTAGCGCCTGGTGCACCCGCGGCGACGGCATCAGGGACGACATCGTGAGTGTGCCCGGGATTTCTCAACGGCGGCGGATGTTCGTTCCGCGCGATCGTGGTTTTCGCTAAGCGTGCTATTGACGCCTGGTGCACCCGCGGCGACGGCATCAGGGACGACATCGTGAGTGTGCCCGGGATTTCTCAACGGCGGCGGATGTTCGTTCCGCGCGATCGTGGTTTTCGATAAGCGTGCTACTGACGCCTGGTGCACCCGCGGCGACGGCATCAGGGACGACATCGTGAGTGTGCCCGGGATTTCTCAACAGCGGCGGATGTTCGTTCCGCGCGATCGTGGTTTTCCCTAAGCGTGCTACTGACGCCTGGTGCACCCATGGCGACGGCATCAGGGACGACATCGTGAGTGTGCCCGGGATTTCTCAACGGCGGCGGATGTTCGTTCCGCGCGATCGTGGTTTTCGCTAAGCGTGCTATTGACGCCTGGTGCACCCGCGGCGACGGCATCAGGGACGACATCGTGAGTGTGCCCGGGATTTCTCAACGGCGGCGGATGTTCGTTCCGCGCGATCGTGGTTTTCGCTAAGCGTGCTATTGACGCCTGGTGCACCCGCGGCGACGGCATCAGGGACGACATCGTGAGTGTGCCCGGGATTTCTCAACGGCGGCGGATGTTCGTTCCGCGCGATCGTGGTTTTCGCTAAGCGTGCTATTAGGGCCTGGTGCACCCGCGGCGACGGCATCAGGGACGACATCGTGAGTGTGCCCGGGATTTCTCAACGGCGGCGGATGTTCGTTCCGCGCGATCGTGGTTTTCGCTAAGCGTGCTACTGACGCCTGGTGCACCCGCGGCGACGGCATCAGGGACGACATCGTGAGTGTGCCCGGGATTTCTCAACGGCGGCGGATGTTCGTTCCGCGCGATCGTGGTTTTCGCTAAGCGTGCCATGGATGCCTGGTGCACCCGCGGCGACGGCATCAGGGACGACATCGTGAGTGTGCCCGGGATTTCTCAACGGCGGCGGATGTTCGTTCCGTGCGATCGTGGTTTTCGCTAAGCGTGCTATTGACGCCTGGTGCACCCGCGGCGACGGCATCACGGACGACATCGTGAGTGTGCCCGGGATTTCTCAACGGCGGCGGATGTTCGTTCCGCGCGATCGTGGTTTTCGCTAAGCGTGCTATTGATGCCTGGTGCACCCGCGGCGACGGCATCAGGGACGACATCGTGAGTGTGCCCGGGATTTCTCAACGGCGGCGGATGTTCGTTCCGCGCGATCGTGGTTTTCGCTAAGCGTGCTATTGACGCCTGGTGCACCCGCGGCGACGGCATCAGAGACGACATCGTGAGTGTGCCCGGGATTTCTCAACGGCGGCGGATGTTCGTTCCGCGCGATCGTGGTTTTCGCTAAGCGTGCTACTGACGCCTGGTGCACCCGCGGCGACGGCATCAGGGACGACATCGTGAGTGTGCCCGGGATTTCTCAACGGCGGCGGATGTTCGTTCCGCGTGATCGTGGTTTTCGCTAAGCGTGCTACTGACGCCTGGTGCACCCGCGGCGACGGCATCAGGGACGACATCGTGAGTGTGCCCCGGATTTCTCAACGGCGGCGGATGTTCGTTCCGCGCGATCGTGGTTTTCGCTAAGCGTGCTACTGACGCCTGGTGCACCCGCGGCGACGGCATCAGGGACGACATCGTGAGTGTGCCCGGGATTTCTCAACGGCGGCGGATGTTCGTTCCGCGTGATCGTGGTTTTCGCTAAGCGTGCTACTGACGCCTGGTGCACCCGCGGCGACGGCATCAGGGACGACATCGTGAGTGTGCCCGGGATTTCTCAACGGCGGCGGATGTTCGTTCCGCGTGATCGTGGTTTTCGCTAAGCGTGCTACTGACGCCTGGTGCACCCGCGGCGACGGCATCAGGGACGACATCGTGAGTGTGCCCGGGATTTCTCAACGGCGGCGGATGTTCGTTCCGCGCGATCGTGGTTTTCGCTAAGCGTGCTACTGACGCCTGGTGCACCCGCGGCGACGGCATCAGGGACGACATCGTGAGTGTGCCCGGGATTTCTCAACGGCGGCGGATGTTCGTTCCGCGCGATCGTGGTTTTCGCTAAGCGTGCTATTGACGCCTGGTGCACCCGCGACGACGGCATCAGGGACGACATCGTGAGTGTGCCCGGGATTTCTCAACGGCGGCGGATGTTCGTTCCGCGCGATCGTGGTTTTCGCTAAGCGTGCTACTGACGCCTGGTGCACCCGCGACGACGGCATCAGGGACGACATCGTGAGTGTGCCCGGGATTTCTCAACGGCGGCGGATGTTCGTTCCGCGCGATCGTGGTTTTCGCTAAGCGTGCTACTGACGTCTGCTGCACCCGCGACGACGGCATCAGGGACGACATCGTGAGTGTGCCCGGGATTTCTCAACGGCGGCGGATGTTCGTTCCGCGCAATCGTGGTTTTCGCTAAGCGTGCTACTGACGCCTGGTGCACCCGCGGCGACGGCATCAGGGACGACATCGTGAGTGTGCCCGGGATTTCTCAACGGCGGCGGATGTTCGTTCCGCGCGATCGTGGTTTTCGCTAAGCGTGCTATTGACGCCTGGTGCACCCGCGCCGACGGCATCAGGGACGACATCGTGAGTGTGCCCGGGATTTCTCAACGGCGGCGGATGTTCGTTCCACGCGATCGTGGTTTTCGCTAAGCGTGCTATTGACGCCTGGTGCACCCGCGGCGACGGCATCAGGGACGACATCGTGAGTGTGCCCGGGATTTCTCAACGGCGGCGGATGTTCGTTCCGCGCGATCGTGGTTTTCGCTAAGCGTGCTATTGACGCCTGATGCACCCGCGGCGACGGCATCAGGGACGACATCGTGAGTGTGCCCGGTATTTCTCAACGGCGGCGGATGTTCGTTCCGCGCGATCGTGGGTTTCGCTAAGCGTGCTATTGACGCCTGGTGCACCCGCGGCGACGGCATCAGGGACGACATCGTGAGTGTGCCCGGGATTTCTCAACGGCGGCGGATGTTCGTTCCGCGCGATCGTGGTTTTCGCTAAGCGTGCTATTGACGCCTGGTGCACCCGCGGCGACGGCATCAGGGACGACATCGTGAGTGTGCCCGGGATTTCTCAACGGCGGCGGATGTTCGTTCCGCGCGATCGTGGTTTTCGCTAAGCGTGCTATTAGCGCCTGGTGCACCCGCGGCGACGGCATCAGGGACGACATCGTGAGTGTGCCCGGGATTTCTCAACGGCGGCGGATGTTCGTTCCGCGCGATCGTGGTTTTCGCTAAGCGTGCTATTGACGCCTGGTGCACCCGCGGCGACGGCATCAGGGACGACATCGTGAGTGTGCCCGGGATTTCTCAACGGCGGCGGATGTTCGTTCCGCGCGATCGTGGTTTTCGATAAGCGTGCTACTGACGCCTGGTGCACCCGCGGCGACGGCATCAGGGACGACATCGTGAGTGTGCCCGGGATTTCTCAACAGCGGCGGATGTTCGTTCCGCGCGATCGTGGTTTTCGCTAAGCGTGCTACTGACGCCTGGTGCACCCGCGGCGACGGCATCAGGGACGACATCGTGAGTGTGCCCGGGATTTCTCAACGGCGGCGGATGTTCGTTCCGCGCGATCGTGGTTTTCGCTAAGCGTGCTATTGACGCCTGGTGCACCCGCGGCGACGGCATCAGGGACGACATCGTGAGTGTGCCCGGGATTTCTCAACGGCGGCGGATGTTCGTTCCGCGCGATCGTGGTTTTCGCTAAGCGTGCTATTAGGGCCTGGTGCACCCGCGGCGACGGCATCAGGGACGACATCGTGAGTGTGCCCGGGATTTCTCAACGGCGGCGGATGTTCGTTCCGCGCGATCGTGGTTTTCGCTAAGCGTGCTACTGACGCCTGGTGCACCCGCGGCGACGGCATCAGGGACGACATCGTGAGTGTGCCCGGGATTTCTCAACGGCGGCGGATGTTCGTTCCGCGCGATCGTGGTTTTCGCTAAGCGTGCCATGGATGCCTGGTGCACCCGCGGCGACGGCATCAGGGACGACATCGTGAGTGTGCCCGGGAGTTCTCAACGGCGGCGGATGTTCGTTCCGTGCGATCGTGGTTTTCGCTAAGCGTGCTATTGACGCCTGGTGCACCCGCGGCGACGGCATCAGGGACGACATCGTGAGTGTGCCCGGGATTTCTCAACGGCGGCGGATGTTCGTTCCGCGCGATCGTGGTTTTCGCTAAGCGTGCTATTGATGCCTGGTGCACCCGCGGCGACGGCATCAGGGACGACATCGTGAGTGTGCCCGGGATTTCTCAACGGCGGCGGATGTTCGTTCCGCGCGATCGTGGTTTTCGCTAAGCGTGCTATTGACGCCTGGTGCACCCGCGGCGACGGCATCAGAGACGACATCGTGAGTGTGCCCGGGATTTCTCAACGGCGGCGGATGTTCGTTCCGCGCGATCGTGGTTTTCGCTAAGCGTGCTACTGACGCCTGGTGCACCCGCGGCGACGGCATCAGGAACGACATCGTGAGTGTGCCCGGGATTTCTCAACGGCGGCGGATGTTCGTTCCGCGTGATCGTGGTTTTCGCTAAGCGTGCTACTGACGCCTGGTGCACCCGCGGCGACGGCATCAGGGACGACATCGTGAGTGTGCCCGGGATTTCTCAACGGCGGCGGATGTTCGTTCCGCGTGATCGTGGTTTTCGCTAAGCGTGCTACTGACGCCTGGTGCACCCGCGGCGACGGCATCAGGAACGACATCGTGAGTGTGCCCGGGATTTCTCAACGGCGGCGGATGTTCGTTCCGCGCGATCGTGGTTTTCGCTAAGCGTGCTACTGACGCCTGGTGCACCCGCGGCGACGGCATCAGGGACGACATCGTGAGTGTGCCCGGGATTTCTCAACGGCGGCGGATGTTCGTTCCGCGTGATCGTGGTTTTCGCTGAGCGTGCTACTGACGCCTGGTGCACCCGCGGCGACGGCATCAGGGACGACATCGTGAGTGTGCCTGGGATTTCTCAACGGCGGCGGATGTTCGTTCCGCGCGATCGTGGTTTTCGCTAAGCGTGCTACTGACGCCTGGTGCACCCGCGGCGACGGCATCAGGGACGACATCGTGAGTGTGCCCGGGATTTCTCAACGGCGGCGGATGTTCGTTCCGCGCGATCGTGGTTTTCGCTAAGCGTGCTACTGACGCCTGGTGCACCCGCGGCGACGGCATCAGGGACGACATCGTGAGTGTGCCCGGGATTTCTCAACGGCGGCGGATGTTCGTTCCGCGCGATCGTGGTTTTCGCTAAGCGTGCTATTGACGCCTGGTGCACCCGCGACGACGGCATCAGGGACGACATCGTGAGTGTGCCCGGGATTTCTCAACGGCGGCGGATGTTCGTTCCGCGCGATCGTGGTTTTCGCTAAGCGTGCTACTGACGCCTGGTGCACCCGCGACGACGGCATCAGGGACGACATCGTGAGTGTGCCCGGGATTTCTCAACGGCGGCGGATGTTCGTTCCGCGCGATCGTGGTTTTCGCTAAGCGTGCTACTGACGCCTGCTGCACCCGCGACGACGGCATCAGGGACGACATCGTGAGTGTGCCCGGGATTTCTCAACGGCGGCGGATGTTCGTTCCGCGCAATCGTGGTTTTCGCTAAGCGTGCTACTGACGCCTGGTGCACCCGCGGCGACGGCATCAGGGACGACATCGTGAGTGTGCCCGGGATTTCTCAACGGCGGCGGATGTTCGTTCCGCGCGATCGTGGTTTTCGCTAAGCGTGCTATTGACGCCTGGTGCACCCGCGGCGACGGCATCAGGGACGACATCGTGAGTGTGCCCGGGATTTCTCAACGGCGGCGGATGTTCGTTCCGCGCGATCGTGGTTTTCGCTAAGCGTGCTACTGACGCCTGCTGCACCCGCGACGACGGCATCAGGGACGACATCGTGAGTGTGCCCGGGATTTCTGAACGGCGGCGGATGTTCGTTCCGCGCGATCGTGGTTTTCGCTAAGCGTGCTATTGACGCCTGGTGCACCCGCGACGACGGCATCAGGGACGACATCGTGAGTGTGCCCGGGATTTCTCAACGGCGGCGGATGTTCGTTCCGCGCGATCGTGGTTTTCGCTAAGCGTGCTACTGACGCCTGCTGCACCCGCGACGACGGCATCAGGGACGACATCGTGAGTGTGCCCGGGATTTCTCAACGGCGGCGGATGTGCGTTCCGCGCGATCGTGGTTTTCGCTAAGCGTGCTATTGACGCCTGGTGCACCCGCGGCGACGGCATCAGGGACGACATCGTGAGTGTGCCCGGGATTTCTCAACGGCGGCGGATGTTCGTTCCGCGCGATCGTGGTTTTCGCTAAGCGTGCTACTGACGCCTGCTGCACCCGCGACGACGGCATCAGGGACGACATCGTGAGTGTGCCCGGGATTTCTGAACGGCGGCGGATGTTCGTTCCAGGCGATCGTGGTTTTCGCTAAGCGTGCTATTGACGCCTGGTGCACCCGCGACGACGGCATCAGGGACGACATCGTGAGTGTGCCCGGGATTTCTCAACGGCGGCGGATGTTCGTTCCGCGCGATCGTGGTTTTCGCTAAGCGTGCTATTGACGCCTGGTGCAGCCGCGGCGACGGCATCAGGGACGACATCGTGAGTGTGCCCGGGATTTCTCAACGGCGGCGGATGTTCGTTCCGCGCGCTCGTGGTTTTCGCTAAGCGTGCTACTGACGCCTGCTGCACCCGCGACGACGGCATCAGGGACGACATCGTGAGTGTGCCCGGGATTTCTCAACGGCGGCGGATGTTCGTTCCGCGCGATCGTGGTTTTCGCTAAGCGTGCTATTGACGCCTGGTGCACCCGCGACGACGGCATCAGGGACGACATCGTGAGTGTGCCCGGGATTTCTCAACGGCGGCGGATGTTCGTTCCGCGCGATCGTGGTTTTCGCTAAGCGTGCTACTGATGCCTGCTGCACCCGCGACGACGGCATCAGGGACGACATCGTGAGTGTGCCCGGGATTTCTCAACGGCGGCGGATGTTCGTTCCGCGCGATCGTGGTTTTCGCTAAGCGTGCTATTGACGCCTGGTGCACCCGCGGCGACGGCATCAGGGACGACATCGTGAGTGTGCCCGGGATTTCTCAACGGCGGCGGATGTTCGTTCCGCGCGATCGTGGTTTTCGCTAAGCGTGCTATTGACGCCTGGTGCACCCGCGGCGACGGCATCAGGGACGACATCGTGAGTGTGCCCGGGATTTCTCAACGGCGGCGGATGTTCGTTCCGCGCGATCGTGGTTTTCGCTAAGCGTGCTACTGACGCCTGGTGCACCCGCGACGACGGCATCAGGGACGACATCGTGAGTGTGCCCGGGATTTCTCAACGGCGGCGGATGTTCGTTCCGCGCGATCGTGGTTTTCTCTAAGCGTGCTACTGACGCCTGGTGCACCCGCGGCGACGGCATCAGGGACGACATCGTGAGTGTGCCCGGGATTTCTCAACGGCGGCGGATGTTCGTTCCGCGCGATCGTGGTTTTCGCTAAGCGTGCTATTGACGCCTGGTGCACCCGCGACGACGGCATCAGGGACGACATCGTGAGTGTGCCCGGGATTTCTCAACGGCGGCGGATGTTCGTTCCGCGCGATCGTGGTTTTCGCTAAGCGTGCTACTGACGCCTGGCGCACCCGCGGCGACGGCATCAGGGACGACATCGTGAGTGTGCCCGGGATTTCTCAACGGCGGCGGATGTTCGTTCCGCGTGATCGTGGTTTTCGCTAAGCGTGCTACTGACGCCTGGTGCACCCGCGACGACGGCATCAGGGACGACATCGTGAGTGTGCCCGGGATTTCTCAACGGCGGCGGATGTTCGTTCCGCGCGATCGTGGTTTTCGCTAAGCGTGCTATTGACGCCTGGTGCACCCGCGACGACGGCATCAGGGACGACATCGTGAGTGTGCCAGGGATTTCTCAACGGCGGCGGATGTTCGTTCCGCGCGATCGTGGTTTTCGCTAAGCGTGCTACTGACGCCTGGTGCACCCCCGACGACGGCATCAGGGACGACATCGTGAGTGTGCCCGGGATTTCTCAACGGCGGCGGATGTTCGTTCCGCGCGATCGTGGTTTTCGCTAAGCGTGCTACTGACGCCTGGTGCACCCGCGGCGACGGCATCAGGGACGACATCGTGAGTGTGCCCGGGATTTCTCAACGGCGGCGGATGTTCGTTCCGCGCGATCGTGGTTTTCGCTAAGCGTGCTATTGACGCCTGGTGCACCCGCGGCGACGGCATCAGGGACGACATCGTGAGTGTGCCCGGGATTTCTCAACGGCGGCGGATGTTCGTTCCGCGCGATCGTGGTTTTCGCTAAGCGTGCTACTGACGCCTGCTGCACCCGCGACGACGGCATCAGGGACGACATCGTGAGTGTGCCCGGGATTTCTCAACGGCGGCGGATGTTCGTTCCGCGCGATCGTGGTTTTCGCTAAGCGTGCTATTGACGCCTGGTGCACCCGCGGCGACGGCATCAGGGACGACATCGTGAGTGTGCCCGGGATTTCTCAACGGCGGCGGATATTCGTTCCGCGCGATCGTGGTTTTCGCTAAGCGTGCTACTGACGCCTGCTGCACCCGCGTCGACGGCATCAGGGACGACATCGTGAGTGTGCCCGGGATTTCTCAACGGCGGCGGATGTTCGTTCCGCGCGATCGTGGTTTTCGCTAAGCGTGCTATTGACGCCTGGTGCACCCGCGACGACGGCATCAGGGACGACATCGTGAGTGTGCCCGGGATTTCTCAACGGCGGCGGATGTTCGTTCCGCGCGATCGTGGTTTTCGCTAAGCGTGCTACTGACGCCTGGTGCACCCGCGACGACGGCATCAGGGACGACATCGTGAGTGTGCCCGGGATTTCTCAACGGCGGCGGATGTTCGTTCCGCGCGATCGTGGTTTTCGCTAAGCGTGCTACTGACGCCTGCTGCACCCGCGACGACGGCATCAGGGACGACATCGTGAGTGTGCCCGGTATTTCTCAACGGCGGCGGATGTTCGTTCCGCGCAATCGTGGTTTTCGCTAAGCGTGCTACTGACGCCTGGTGCACCCGCGGCGACGGCATCAGGGACGACATCGTGAGTGTGCCCGGGATTTCTCAACGGCGGCGGATGTTCGTTCCGCGCGATCGTGGTTTTCGCTAAGCGTGCTATTGACGCCTGGTGCACCCGCGGCGACGGCATCAGGGACGACATCGTGAGTGTGCCCGGGATTTCTCAACGGCGGCGGATGTTCGTTCCGCGCGATCGTGGTTTTCGCTAAGCGTGCTATTGACGCCTGGTGCACCCGCGGCGACGGCATCAGGGACGACATCGTGAGTGTGCCCGGGATTTCTCAACGGCGGCGGATGTTCGTTCCGCGCGATCGTGGTTTTCGCTAAGCGTGCTATTGACGCCTGATGCACCCGCGGCGACGGCATCAGGGACGACATCGTGAGTGTGCCCGGTATTTCTCAACGGCGGCGGATGTTCGTTCCGCGCGATCGTGGGTTTCGCTAAGCGTGCTATTGACGCCTGGTGCACCCGCGGCGACGGCATCAGGGACGACATCGTGAGTGTGCCCGGGATTTCTCAACGGCGGCGGATGTTCGTTCCGCGCGATCGTGGTTTTCGCTAAGCGTGCTATTGACGCCTGGTGCACCCGCGGCGACGGCATCAGGGACGACATCGTGAGTGTGCCCGGGATTTCTCAACGGCGGCGGATGTTCGTTCCGCGCGATCGTGGTTTTCGCTAAGCGTGTTATTAGCGCCTGGTGCACCCGCGGCGACGGCATCAGGGACGACATCGTGAGTGTGCCCGGGATTTCTCAACGGCGGCGGATGTTCGTTCCGCGCGATCGTGGTTTTCGCTAAGCGTGCTATTGACGCCTGGTGCACCCGCGGCGACGGCATCAGGGACGACATCGTGAGTGTGCCCGGGATTTCTCAACGGCGGCGGATGTTCGTTCCGCGCGATCGTGGTTTTCGATAAGCGTGCTACTGACGCCTGGTGCACCCGCGGCGACGGCATCAGGGACGACATCGTGAGTGTGCCCGGGATTTCTCAACAGCGGCGGATGTTCGTTCCGCGCGATCGTGGTTTTCCCTAAGCGTGCTACTGACGCCTGGTGCACCCATGGCGACGGCATCAGGGACGACATCGTGAGTGTGCCCGGGATTTCTCAACGGCGGCGGATGTTCGTTCCGCGCGATCGTGGTTTTCGCTAAGCGTGCTATTGACGCCTGGTGCACCCGCGGCGACGGCATCAGGGACGACATCGTGAGTGTGCCCGGGATTTCTCAACGGCGGCGGATGTTCGTTCCGCGCGATCGTGGTTTTCGCTAAGCGTGCTATTGACGCCTGGTGCACCCGCGGCGACGGCATCAGGGACGACATCGTGAGTGTGCCCGGGATTTCTCAACGGCGGCGGATGTTCGTTCCGCGCGATCGTGGTTTTCGCTAAGCGTGCTATTAGGGCCTGGTGCACCCGCGGCGACGGCATCAGGGACGACATCGTGAGTGTGCCCGGGATTTCTCAACGGCGGCGGATGTTCGTTCCGCGCGATCGTGGTTTTCGCTAAGCGTGCTACTGACGCCTGGTGCACCCGCGGCGACGGCATCAGGGACGACATCGTGAGTGTGCCCGGGATTTCTCAACGGCGGCGGATGTTCGTTCCGCGCGATCGTGGTTTTCGCTAAGCGTGCCATGGATGCCTGGTGCACCCGCGGCGACGGCATCAGGGACGACATCGTGAGTGTGCCCGGGATTTCTCAACGGCGGCGGATGTTCGTTCCGTGCGATCGTGGTTTTCGCTAAGCGTGCTATTGACGCCTGGTGCACCCGCGGCGACGGCATCACGGACGACATCGTGAGTGTGCCCGGGATTTCTCAACGGCGGCGGATGTTCGTTCCGCGCGATCGTGGTTTTCGCTAAGCGTGCTATTGATGCCTGGTGCACCCGCGGCGACGGCATCAGGGACGACATCGTGAGTGTGCCCGGGATTTCTCAACGGCGGCGGATGTTCGTTCCGCGCGATCGTGGTTTTCGCTAAGCGTGCTATTGACGCCTGGTGCACCCGCGGCGACGGCATCAGAGACGACATCGTGAGTGTGCCCGGGATTTCTCAACGGCGGCGGATGTTCGTTCCGCGCGATCGTGGTTTTCGCTAAGCGTGCTACTGACGCCTGGTGCACCCGCGGCGACGGCATCAGGGACGACATCGTGAGTGTGCCCGGGATTTCTCAACGGCGGCGGATGTTCGTTCCGCGTGATCGTGGTTTTCGCTAAGCGTGCTACTGACGCCTGGTGCACCCGCGGCGACGGCATCAGGGACGACATCGTGAGTGTGCCCCGGATTTCTCAACGGCGGCGGATGTTCGTTCCGCGCGATCGTGGTTTTCGCTAAGCGTGCTACTGACGCCTGGTGCACCCGCGGCGACGGCATCAGGGACGACATCGTGAGTGTGCCCGGGATTTCTCAACGGCGGCGGATGTTCGTTCCGCGTGATCGTGGTTTTCGCTAAGCGTGCTACTGACGCCTGGTGCACCCGCGGCGACGGCATCAGGGACGACATCGTGAGTGTGCCCGGGATTTCTCAACGGCGGCGGATGTTCGTTCCGCGTGATCGTGGTTTTCGCTAAGCGTGCTACTGACGCCTGGTGCACCCGCGGCGACGGCATCAGGGACGACATCGTGAGTGTGCCCGGGATTTCTCAACGGCGGCGGATGTTCGTTCCGCGCGATCGTGGTTTTCGCTAAGCGTGCTACTGACGCCTGGTGCACCCGCGGCGACGGCATCAGGGACGACATCGTGAGTGTGCCCGGGATTTCTCAACGGCGGCGGATGTTCGTTCCGCGCGATCGTGGTTTTCGCTAAGCGTGCTATTGACGCCTGGTGCACCCGCGACGACGGCATCAGGGACGACATCGTGAGTGTGCCCGGGATTTCTCAACGGCGGCGGATGTTCGTTCCGCGCGATCGTGGTTTTCGCTAAGCGTGCTACTGACGCCTGGTGCACCCGCGACGACGGCATCAGGGACGACATCGTGAGTGTGCCCGGGATTTCTCAACGGCGGCGGATGTTCGTTCCGCGCGATCGTGGTTTTCGCTAAGCGTGCTACTGACGTCTGCTGCACCCGCGACGACGGCATCAGGGACGACATCGTGAGTGTGCCCGGGATTTCTCAACGGCGGCGGATGTTCGTTCCGCGCAATCGTGGTTTTCGCTAAGCGTGCTACTGACGCCTGGTGCACCCGCGGCGACGGCATCAGGGACGACATCGTGAGTGTGCCCGGGATTTCTCAACGGCGGCGGATGTTCGTTCCGCGCGATCGTGGTTTTCGCTAAGCGTGCTATTGACGCCTGGTGCACCCGCGCCGACGGCATCAGGGACGACATCGTGAGTGTGCCCGGGATTTCTCAACGGCGGCGGATGTTCGTTCCACGCGATCGTGGTTTTCGCTAAGCCTGCTATTGACGCCTGGTGCACCCGCGGCGACGGCATCAGGGACGACATCGTGAGTGTGCCCGGGATTTCTCAACGGCGGCGGATGTTCGTTCCGCGCGATCGTGGTTTTCGCTAAGCGTGCTATTGACGCCTGATGCACCCGCGGCGACGGCATCAGGGACGACATCGTGAGTGTGCCCGGTATTTCTCAACGGCGGCGGATGTTCGTTCCGCGCGATCGTGGGTTTCGCTAAGCGTGCTATTGACGCCTGGTGCACCCGCGGCGACGGCATCAGGGACGACATCGTGAGTGTGCCCGGGATTTCTCAACGGCGGCGGATGTTCGTTCCGCGCGATCGTGGTTTTCGCTAAGCGTGCTATTGACGCCTGGTGCACCCGCGGCGACGGCATCAGGGACGACATCGTGAGTGTGCCCGGGATTTCTCAACGGCGGCGGATGTTCGTTCCGCGCGATCGTGGTTTTCGCTAAGCGTGCTATTAGCGCCTGGTGCACCCGCGGCGACGGCATCAGGGACGACATCGTGAGTGTGCCCGGGATTTCTCAACGGCGGCGGATGTTCGTTCCGCGCGATCGTGGTTTTCGCTAAGCGTGCTATTGACGCCTGGTGCACCCGCGGCGACGGCATCAGGGACGACATCGTGAGTGTGCCCGGGATTTCTCAACGGCGGCGGATGTTCGTTCCGCGCGATCGTGGTTTTCGATAAGCGTGCTACTGACGCCTGGTGCACCCGCGGCGACGGCATCAGGGACGACATCGTGAGTGTGCCCGGGATTTCTCAACAGCGGCGGATGTTCGTTCCGCGCGATCGTGGTTTTCGCTAAGCGTGCTACTGACGCCTGGTGCACCCGCGGCGACGGCATCAGGGACGACATCGTGAGTGTGCCCGGGATTTCTCAACGGCGGCGGATGTTCGTTCCGCGCGATCGTGGTTTTCGCTAAGCGTGCTATTGACGCCTGGTGCACCCGCGGCGACGGCATCAGGGACGACATCGTGAGTGTGCCCGGGATTTCTCAACGGCGGCGGATGTTCGTTCCGCGCGATCGTGGTTTTCGCTAAGCGTGCTATTAGGGCCTGGTGCACCCGCGGCGACGGCATCAGGGACGACATCGTGAGTGTGCCCGGGATTTCTCAACGGCGGCGGATGTTCGTTCCGCGCGATCGTGGTTTTCGCTAAGCGTGCTACTGACGCCTGGTGCACCCGCGGCGACGGCATCAGGGACGACATCGTGAGTGTGCCCGGGATTTCTCAACGGCGGCGGATGTTCGTTCCGCGCGATCGTGGTTTTCGCTAAGCGTGCCATGGATGCCTGGTGCACCCGCGGCGACGGCATCAGGGACGACATCGTGAGTGTGCCCGGGAGTTCTCAACGGCGGCGGATGTTCGTTCCGTGCGATCGTGGTTTTCGCTAAGCGTGCTATTGACGCCTGGTGCACCCGCGGCGACGGCATCAGGGACGACATCGTGAGTGTGCCCGGGATTTCTCAACGGCGGCGGATGTTCGTTCCGCGCGATCGTGGTTTTCGCTAAGCGTGCTATTGATGCCTGGTGCACCCGCGGCGACGGCATCAGGGACGACATCGTGAGTGTGCCCGGGATTTCTCAACGGCGGCGGATGTTCGTTCCGCGCGATCGTGGTTTTCGCTAAGCGTGCTATTGACGCCTGGTGCACCCGCGGCGACGGCATCAGAGACGACATCGTGAGTGTGCCCGGGATTTCTCAACGGCGCCGGATGTTCGTTCCGCGCGATCGTGGTTTTCGCTAAGCGTGCTACTGACGCCTGGTGCACCCGCGGCGACGGCATCAGGAACGACATCGTGAGTGTGCCCGGGATTTCTCAACGGCGGCGGATGTTCGTTCCGCGTGATCGTGGTTTTCGCTAAGCGTGCTACTGACGCCTGGTGCACCCGCGGCGACGGCATCAGGGACGACATCGTGAGTGTGCCCGGGATTTCTCAACGGCGGCGGATGTTCGTTCCGCGTGATCGTGGTTTTCGCTAAGCGTGCTACTGACGCCTGGTGCACCCGCGGCGACGGCATCAGGAACGACATCGTGAGTGTGCCCGGGATTTCTCAACGGCGGCGGATGTTCGTTCCGCGCGATCGTGGTTTTCGCTAAGCGTGCTACTGACGCCTGGTGCACCCGCGGCGACGGCATCAGGGACGACATCGTGAGTGTGCCCGGGATTTCTCAACGGCGGCGGATGTTCGTTCCGCGTGATCGTGGTTTTCGCTGAGCGTGCTACTGACGCCTGGTGCACCCGCGGCGACGGCATCAGGGACGACATCGTGAGTGTGCCTGGGATTTCTCAACGGCGGCGGATGTTCGTTCCGCGCGATCGTGGTTTTCGCTAAGCGTGCTACTGACGCCTGGTGCACCCGCGGCGACGGCATCAGGGACGACATCGTGAGTGTGCCCGGGATTTCTCAACGGCGGCGGATGTTCGTTCCGCGCGATCGTGGTTTTCGCTAAGCGTGCTACTGACGCCTGGTGCACCCGCGGCGACGGCATCAGGGACGACATCGTGAGTGTGCCCGGGATTTCTCAACGGCGGCGGATGTTCGTTCCGCGCGATCGTGGTTTTCGCTAAGCGTGCTATTGACGCCTGGTGCACCCGCGACGACGGCATCAGGGACGACATCGTGAGTGTGCCCGGGATTTCTCAACGGCGGCGGATGTTCGTTCCGCGCGATCGTGGTTTTCGCTAAGCGTGCTACTGACGCCTGGTGCACCCGCGACGACGGCATCAGGGACGACATCGTGAGTGTGCCCGGGATTTCTCAACGGCGGCGGATGTTCGTTCCGCGCGATCGTGGTTTTCGCTAAGCGTGCTACTGACGCCTGCTGCACCCGCGACGACGGCATCAGGGACGACATCGTGAGTGTGCCCGGGATTTCTCAACGGCGGCGGATGTTCGTTCCGCGCAATCGTGGTTTTCGCTAAGCGTGCTACTGACGCCTGGTGCACCCGCGGCGACGGCATCAGGGACGACATCGTGAGTGTGCCCGGGATTTCTCAACGGCGGCGGATGTTCGTTCCGCGCGATCGTGGTTTTCGCTAAGCGTGCTATTGACGCCTGGTGCACCCGCGGCGACGGCATCAGGGACGACATCGTGAGTGTGCCCGGGATTTCTCAACGGCGGCGGATGTTCGTTCCGCGCGATCGTGGTTTTCGCTAAGCGTGCTATTGACGCCTGGTGCACCCGCGGCGACGGCATCAGGGACGACATCGTGAGTGTGCCCGGGATTTCTCAACGGCGGCGGATGTTCGTTCCGCGCGATCGTGGTTTTCGCTAAGCGTGCTATTGACGCCTGATGCACCCGCGGCGACGGCATCAGGGACGACATCGTGAGTGTGCCCGGTATTTCTCAACGGCGGCGGATGTTCGTTCCGCGCGATCGTGGGTTTCGCTAAGCGTGCTATTGACGCCTGGTGCACCCGCGGCGACGGCATCAGGGACGACATCGTGAGTGTGCCCGGGATTTCTCAACGGCGGCGGATGTTCGTCCCGCGCGATCGTGGTTTTCGCTAAGCGTGCTATTAGCGCCTGGTGCACCCGCGGCGACGGCATCAGGGACGACATCGTGAGTGTGCCCGGGATTTCTCAACGGCGGCGGATGTTCGTTCCGCGCGATCGTGGTTTTCGCTAAGCGTGCTATTGACGCCTGGTGCACCCGCGGCGACGGCATCAGGGACGACATCGTGAGTGTGCCCGGGATTTCTCAACGGCGGCGGATGTTCGTTCCGCGCGATCGTGGTTTTCGAAAAGCGTGCTACTGACGCCTGGTGCACCCGCGGCGACGGCATCAGGGACGACATCGTGAGTGTGCCCGGGATTTCTCAACAGCGGCGGATGTTCGTTCCGCGCGATCGTGGTTTTCGCTAAGCGTGCTACTGACGCCTGGTGCACCCATGGCGACGGCATCAGGGACGACATCGTGAGTGTGCCCGGGATTTCTCAACGGCGGCGGATGTTCGTTCCGCGCGATCGTGGTTTTCGCTAAGCGTGCTATTGACGCCTGGTGCACCCGCGGCGACGGCATCAGGGACGACATCGTGAGTGTGCCCGGGATTTCTCAACGGCGGCGGATGTTCGTTCCGCGCGATCGTGGTTTTCGCTAAGCGTGCTATTGACGCCTGGTGCACCCGCGGCGACGGCATCAGGGACGACATCGTGAGTGTGCCCGGGATTTCTCAACGGCGGCGGATGTTCGTTCCGCGCGATCGTGGTTTTCGCTAAGCGTGCTATTAGGGCCTGGTGCACCCGCGGCGACGGCATCAGGGACGACATCGTGAGTGTGCCCGGGATTTCTCAACGGCGGCGGATGTTCGTTCCGCGCGATCGTGGTTTTCGCTAAGCGTGCTACTGACGCCTGGTGCACCCGCGGCGACGGCATCAGGGACGACATCGTGAGTGTGCCCGGGATTTCTCAACGGCGGCGGATGTTCGTTCCGCGCGATCGTGGTTTTCGCTAAGCGTGCCATGGATGCCTGGTGCACCCGCGGCGACGGCATCAGGGACGACATCGTGAGTGTGCCCGGGATTTCTCAACGGCGGCGGATGTTCGTTCCGTGCGATCGTGGTTTTCGCTAAGCGTGCTATTGACGCCTGGTGCACCCGCGGCGACGGCATCAGGGACGACATCGTGAGTGTGCCCAGGATTTCTCAACGGCGGCGGATGTTCGTTCCGCGCGATCGTGGTTTTCGCTAAGCGTGCTATTGATGCCTGGTGCACCCGCGGCGACGGCATCAGGGACGACATCGTGAGTGTGCCCGGGATTTCTCAACGGCGGCGGATGTTCGTTCCGCGCGATCGTGGTTTTCGCTAAGCGTGCTATTGACGCCTGGTGCACCCGCGGCGACGGCATCAGAGACGACATCGTGAGTGTGCCCGGGATTTCTCAACGGCGGCGGATGTTCGTTCCGCGCGATCGTGGTTTTCGCTAAGCGTGCTACTGACGCCTGGTGCACCCGCGGCGACGGAATCAGGAACGACATCGTGAGTGTGCCCGGGATTTCTCAACGGCGGCGGATGTTCGTTCCGCGTGATCGTGGTTTTCGCTAAGCGTGCTACTGACGCCTGGTGCACCCGCGGCGACGGCATCAGGGACGACATCGTGAGTGTGCCCGGGATTTCTCAACGGCGGCGGATGTTCGTTCCGCGTGATCGTGGTTTTCGCTAAGCGTGCTACTGACGCCTGGTGCACCCGCGGCGACGGCATCAGGGACGACATCGTGAGTGTGCCCGGGATTTCTCAACGGCGGCGGATGTTCGTTCCGCGTGATCGTGGTTTTCGCTAAGCGTGCTACTGACGCCTGGTGCACCCGCGACGACGGCATCAGGGACGACATCGTGAGTGTGCCCGGGATTTCTCAACGGCGGCGGATGTTCGTTCCGCGCGATCGTGGTTTTCGCTAAGCGTGCTATTGACGCCTGGTGCACCCGCGACGACGGCATCAGGGACGACATCGTGAGTGTGCCCGGGATTTCTCAACGGCGGCGGATGTTCGTTCCGCGCGATCGTGGTTTTCGCTAAGCGTGCTACTGACGCCTGGTGCACCCCCGACGACGGCATCAGGGACGACATCGTGAGTGTGCCCGGGATTTCTCAACGGCGGCGGATGTTCGTTCCGCGCGATCGTGGTTTTCGCTAAGCGTGCTACTGACGCCTGGTGCACCCGCGGCGACGGCATCAGGGACGACATCGTGAGTGTGCCCGGGATTTCTCAACGGCGGCGGATGTTCGTTCCGCACGATCGTGGTTTTCGCTAAGCGTGCTATTGACGCCTGGTGCACCCGCGGCGACGGCATCAGGGACGACATCGTGAGTGTGCCCGGGATTTCTCAACGGCGGCGGATGTTCGTTCCGCGCGATCGTGGTTTTCGCTAAGCGTGCTACTGACGCCTGCTGCACCCGCGACGACGGCATCAGGGACGACATCGTGAGTGTGCCCGGGATTTCTCAACGGCGGCGGATGTTCGTTCCGCGCGATCGTGGTTTTCGCTAAGCGTGCTATTGACGCCTGGTGCACCCGCGGCGACGGCATCAGGGACGACATCGTGAGTGTGCCCGGGATTTCTCAACGGCGGCGGATGTTCGTTCCGCGCGATCGTGGTTTTCGCTAAGCGTGCTACTGACGCCTGCTGCACCCGCGACGACGGCATCAGGGACGACATCGTGAGTGTGCCCGGGATTTCTCAACGGCGGCGGATGTTCGTTCCGCGCGATCGTGGTTTTCGCTAAGCGTGCTATTGACGCCTGGTGCACCCGCGACGACGGCATCAGGGACGACATCGTGAGTGTGCCCGGGATTTCTCAACGGCGGCGGATGTTCGTTCCGCGCGATCGTGGTTTTCGCTAAGCGTGCTACTGACGCCTGGTGCACCCGCGACGACGGCATCAGGGACGACATCGTGAGTGTGCCCGGGATTTCTCAACGGCGGCGGATGTTCGTTCCGCGCGATCGTGGTTTTCGCTAAGCGTGCTACTGACGCCTGCTGCACCCGCGACGACGGCATCAGGGACGACATCGTGAGTGTGCCCGGTATTTCTCAACGGCGGCGGATGTTCGTTCCGCGCAATCGTGGTTTTCGCTAAGCGTGCTACTGACGCCTGGTGCACCCGCGGCGACGGCATCAGGGACGACATCGTGAGTGTGCCCGGGATTTCTCAACGGCGGCGGATGTTCGTTCCGCGCGATCGTGGTTTTCGCTAAGCGTGCTATTGACGCCTGGTGCACCCGCGGCGACGGCATCAGGGACGACATCGTGAGTGTGCCCGGGATTTCTCAACGGCGGCGGATGTTCGTTCCGCGCGATCGTGGTTTTCGCTAAGCGTGCTATTGACGCCTGGTGCACCCGCGGCGACGGCATCAGGGACGACATCGTGAGTGTGCCCGGGATTTCTCAACGGCGGCGGATGTTCGTTCCGCGCGATCGTGGTTTTCGCTAAGCGTGCTATTGACGCCTGATGCACCCGCGGCGACGGCATCAGGGACGACATCGTGAGTGTGCCCGGTATTTCTCAACGGCGGCGGATGTTCGTTCCGCGCGATCGTGGGTTTCGCTAAGCGTGCTATTGACGCCTGGTGCACCCGCGGCGACGGCATCAGGGACGACATCGTGAGTGTGCCCGGGATTTCTCAACGGCGGCGGATGTTCGTTCCGCGCGATCGTGGTTTTCGCTAAGCGTGCTATTGACGCCTGGTGCACCCGCGGCGACGGCATCAGGGACGACATCGTGAGTGTGCCCGGGATTTCTCAACGGCGGCGGATGTTCGTTCCGCGCGATCGTGGTTTTCGCTAAGCGTGCTATTAGAACCTGGTGCACCCGCGGCGACGGCATCAGGGACGACATCGTGAGTGTGCCCGGGATTTCTCAACGGCGGCGGATGTTCGTTCCGCGCGATCGTGGTTTTCGCTAAGCGTGCTATTGACGCCTGGTGCACCCGCGGCGACGGCATCAGGGACGACATCGTGAGTGTGCCCGGGATTTCTCAACGGCGGCGGATGTTCGTTCCGCGCGATCGTGGTTTTCGATAAGCGTGCTACTGACGCCTGGTGCACCCGCGGCGACGGCATCAGGGACGACATCGTGAGTGTGCCCGGGATTTCTCAACAGCGGCGGATGTTCGTTCCGCGCGATCGTGGTTTTCGCTAAGCGTGCTACTGACGCCTGGTGCACCCATGGCGACGGCATCAGGGACGACATCGTGAGTGTGCCCGGGATTTCTCAACGGCGGCGGATGTTCGTTCCGCGCGATCGTGGTTTTCGCTAAGCGTGCTATTGACGCCTGGTGCACCCGCGGCGACGGCATCAGGGACGACATCGTGAGTGTGCCCGGGATTTCTCAACGGCGGCGGATGTTCGTTCCGCGCGATCGTGGTTTTCGCTAAGCGTGCTATTGACGCCTGGTGCACCCGCGGCGACGGCATCAGGGACGACATCGTGAGTGTGCCCGGGATTTCTCAACGGCGGCGGATGTTCGTTCCGCGCGATCGTGGTTTTCGCTAAGCGTGCTATTAGGGCCTGGTGCACCCGCGGCGACGGCATCAGGGACGACATCGTGAGTGTGCCCGGGATTTCTCAACGGCGGCGGATGTTCGTTCCGCGCGATCGTGGTTTTCGCTAAGCGTGCTACTGACGCCTGGTGCACCCGCGGCGACGGCATCAGGGACGACATCGTGAGTGTGCCCGGGATTTCTCAACGGCGGCGCATGTTCGTTCCGCGCGATCGTGGTTTTCGCTAAGCGTGCCATGGATGCCTGGTGCACCCGCGGCGACGGCATCAGGGACGACATCGTGAGTGTGCCCGGGATTTCTCAACGGCGGCGGATGTTCGTTCCGTGCGATAGTGGTTTTCGCTAAGCGTGCTATTGACGCCTGGTGCACCCGCGGCGACGGCATCACGGACGACATCGTGAGTGTGCCCGGGATTTCTCAACGGCGGCGGATGTTCGTTCCGCGCGATCGTGGTTTTCGCTAAGCGTGCTATTGATGCCTGGTGCACCCGCGGCGACGGCATCAGGGACGACATCGTGAGTGTGCCCGGGATTTCTCAACGGCGGCGGATGTTCGTTCCGCGCGATCGTGGTTTTCGCTAAGCGTGCTATTGACGCCTGGTGCACCCGCGGCGACGGCATCAGAGACGACATCGTGAGTGTGCCCGGGATTTCTCAACGGCGGCGGATGTTCGTTCCGCGCGATCGTGGTTTTCGCTAAGCGTGCTACTGACGCCTGGTGCACCCGCGGCGACGGCATCAGGAACGACATCGCGAGTGTGCCCGGGATTTCTCAACGGCGGCGGATGTTCGTTCCGCGTGATCGTGGTTTTCGCTAAGCGTGCTACTGACGCCTGGTGCACCCGCGGCGACGGCATCAGGGACGACATCGTGAGTGTGCCCGGGATTTCTCAACGGCGGCGGATGTTCGTTCCGCGTGATCGTGGTTTTCGCTAAGCGTGCTACTGACGCCTGGTGCACCCGCGGCGACGGCATCAGGAACGACATCGTGAGTGTGCCCGGGATTTCTCAACGGCGGCGGATGTTCGTTCCGCGCGATCGTGGTTTTCGCTAAGCGTGCTACTGACGCCTGGTGCACCCGCGGCGACGGCATCAGGGACGACATCGCGAGTGTGCCCGGGATTTCTCAACGGCGGCGGATGTTCGTTCCGCGTGATCGTGGTTTTCGCTAAGCGTGCTACTGACGCCTGGTGCACCCGCGGCGACGGCATCAGGGACGACATCGTGAGTGTGCCCGGGATTTCTCAACGGCGGCGGATGTTCGTTCCGCGCGATCGTGGTTTTCGCTAAGCGTGCTACTGACGCCTGGTGCACCCGCGGCGACGGCATCAGGGACGACATCGTGAGTGTGCCCGGGATTTCTCAACGGCGGCGGATGTTCGTTCCGATTGATCGTGGTTTTCGCTAAGCGTGCTACTGACGCCTGGTGCACCCGCGGCGACGGCATCAGGGACGACATCGTGAGTGTGCCCGGGATTTCTCAACGGCGGCGGATGTTCGTTCCGCGTGATCGTGGTTTTCGCTAAGCGTGCTACTGACGCCTGGTGCACCCGCGGCGACGGCATCAGGGACGACATCGTGAGTGTGCCCGGGATTTCTCAACGGCGGCGGATGTTCGTTCCGCGCGATCGTGGTTTTCGCTAAGCGTGCAACTGACGCCTGGTGCACCCGCGGCGACGGCATCAGGGACGACATCGTGAGTGTGCCCGGGATTTCTCAACGGCGGCGGATGTTCGTTCCGCGCGATCGTGGTTTTCGCTAAGCGTGCTATTGACGCCTGGTGCACCCGCGACGACGGCATCAGGGACGACATCGTGAGTGTGCCCGGGATTTCTCAACGGCGGCGGATGTTCGTTCCGCGCGATCGTGGTTTTCGCTAAGCGTGCTACTGACGCCTGGTGCACCCGCGACGACGGCATCAGGGACGACATCGTGAGTGTGCCCGGGATTTCTCAACGGCGGCGGATGTTCGTTCCGCGCGATCGTGGTTCTCGCTAAGCGTGCTATTGACGCCTGGTGCACCCGCGACGACGGCATCAGGGACGACATCGTGAGTGTGCCCGGGATTTCTCAACGGCGGCGGATGTTCGTTCCGCGCGATCGTGGTTTTCGCTAAGCGTGCTACTGACGCCTGGTGCACCCGCGACGACGGCATCAGGGACGACATCGTGAGTGTGCCCGGGATTTCTCAACGGCGGCGGATGTTCGTTCCGCGCGATCGTGGTTTTCGCTAAGCGTGCTACTGACGCCTGCTGCACCCGCGACGACGGCATCAGGGACGACATCGTGAGTGTGCCCGGGATTTCTCAACGGCGGCGGATGTTCGTTCCGCGCAATCGTGGTTTTCGCTAAGCGTGCTACTGACGCCTGGTGCACCCGCGGCGACGGCATCAGGGACGACATCGTGAGTGTGCCCGGGATTTCTCAACGGCGGCGGATGTTCGTTCCGCGCGATCGTGGTTTTCGCTAAGCGTGCTATTGACGCCTGGTGCACCCGCGGCGACGGCATCAGGGACGACATCGTGAGTGTGCCCGGGATTTCTCAACGGCGGCGGATGTTCGTTCCGCGCGATCGTGGTTTTCGCTAAGCGTGCTATTGACGCCTGGTGCACCCGCGGCGACGGCATCAGGGACGACATCGTGAGTGTGCCCGGGATTTCTCAACGGCGGCGGATGTTCGTTCCGCGCGATCGTGGTTTTCGCTAAGCGTGCTATTGACGCCTGATGCACCCGCGGCGACGGCATCAGGGACGACATCGTGAGTGTGCCCGGTATTTCTCAACGGCGGCGGATGTTCGTTCCGCGCGATCGTGGGTTTCGCTAAGCGTGCTATTGACGCCTGGTGCACCCGCGGCGACGGCATCAGGGACGACATCGTGAGTGTGCCCGGGATTTCTCAACGGCGGCGGATGTTCGTCCCGCGCGATCGTGGTTTTCGCTAAGCGTGCTATTAGCGCCTGGTGCACCCGCGGCGACGGCATCAGGGACGACATCGTGAGTGTGCCCGGGATTTCTCAACGGCGGCGGATGTTCGTTCCGCGCGATCGTGGTTTTCGCTAAGCGTGCTATTGACGCCTGGTGCACCCGCGGCGACGGCATCAGGGACGACATCGTGAGTGTGCCCGGGATTTCTCAACGGCGGCGGATGTTCGTTCCGCGCGATCGTGGTTTTCGATAAGCGTGCTACTGACGCCTGGTGCACCCGCGGCGACGGCATCAGGGACGACATCGTGAGTGTGCCCGGGATTTCTCAACAGCGGCGGATGTTCGTTCCGCGCGATCGTGGTTTTCGCTAAGCGTGCTACTGACGCCTGGTGCACCCATGGCGACGGCATCAGGGACGACATCGTGAGTGTGCCCGGGATTTCTCAACGGCGGCGGATGTTCGTTCCGCGCGATCGTGGTTTTCGCTAAGCGTGCTATTGACGCCTGGTGCATCCGCGGCGACGGCATCAGGGACGACATCGTGAGTGTGCCCGGGATTTCTCAACAGCGGCGGATGTTCGTTCCGCGCGATCGTGGTTTTCGCTAAGCGTGCTACTGACGCCTGGTGCACCCATGGCGACGGCATCAGGGACGACATCGTGAGTGTGCCCGGGATTTCTCAACGGCGGCGGATGTTCGTTCCGCGCGATCGTGGTTTTCGCTAAGCGTGCTATTGACGCCTGGTGCACCCGCGGCGACGGCATCAGGGACGACATCGTGAGTGTGCCCGGGATTTCTCAACGGCGGCGGATGTTCGTTCCGCGCGATCGTGGTTTTCGCTAAGCGTGCTATTGACGCCTGGTGCACCCGCGGCGACGGCATCAGGGACGACATCGTGAGTGTGCCCGGGATTTCTCAACGGCGGCGGATGTTCGTTCCGCGCGATCGTGGTTTTCGCTAAGCGTGCTATTAGGGCCTGGTGCACCCGCGGCGACGGCATCAGGGACGACATCGTGAGTGTGCCCGGGATTTCTCAACGGCGGCGGATGTTCGTTCCGCGCGATCGTGGTTTTCGCTAAGCGTGCTACTGACGCCTGGTGCACCCGCGGCGACGGCATCAGGGACGACATCGTGAGTGTGCCCGGGATTTCTCAACGGCGGCGGATGTTCGTTCCGCGCGATCGTGGTTTTCGCTAAGCGTGCCATGGATGCCTGGTGCACCCGCGCCGACGGCATCAGGGACGACATCGTGAGTGTGCCCGGGATTTCTCAACGGCGGCGGATGTTCGTTCCGTGCGATCGTGGTTTTCGCTAAGCGTGCTATTGACGCCTGGTGCACACGCGGCGACGGCATCAGGGACGACATCGTGAGTGTGCCCGGGATTTCTCAACGGCGGCGGATGTTCGTTCCGCGCGATCGTGGTTTTCGCTAAGCGTGCTATTGATGCCTGGTGCACCCGCGGCGACGGCATCAGGGACGACATCGTGAGTGTGCCCGGGATTTCTCAACGGCGGCGGATGTTCGTTCCGCGCGATCGTGGTTTTCGCTAAGCGTGCTATTGACGCCTGGTGCACCCGCGGCGACGGCATCAGAGACGACATCGTGAGTGTGCCCGGGATTTCTCAACGGCGGCGGATGTTCGTTCCGCGCGATCGTGGTTTTCGCTAAGCGTGCTACTGACGCCTGGTGCACCCGCGGCGACGGAATCAGGAACGACATCGTGAGTGTGCCCGGGATTTCTCAACGGCGGCGGATGTTCGTTCCGCGTGATCGTGGTTTTCGCTAAGCGTGCTACTGACGCCTGGTGCACCCGCGGCGACGGCATCAGGGACGACATCGTGAGTGTGCCCGGGATTTCTCAACGGCGGCGGATGTTCGTTCCGCGTGATCGTGGTTTTCGCTAAGCGTGCTACTGACGCCTGGTGCACCCGCGGCGACGGCATCAGGAACGACATCGTGAGTGTGCCCGGGATTTCTCAACGGCGGCGGATGTTCGTTCCGCGCGATCGTGGTTTTCGCTAAGCGTGCTACTGACGCCTGGTGCACCCGCGGCGACGGCATCAGGGACGACATCGTGAGTGTGCCCGGGATTTCTCAACGGCGGCGGATGTTCGTTCCGCGTGATCGTGGTTTTCGCTAAGCGTGCTACTGACGCCTGGTGCACCCGCGGCGACGGCATCAGGGACGACATCGTGAGTGTGCCTGGGATTTCTCAACGGCGGCGGATGTTCGTTCCGCGCGATCGTGGTTTTCGCTAAGCGTGCTACTGACGCCTGGTGCACCCGCGGCGACGGCATCAGGGACGACATCGTGAGTGTGCCCGGGATTTCTCAACGGCGGCGGATGTTCGTTCCGCGCGATCGTGGTTTTCGCTAAGCGTGCTACTGACGCCTGGTGCACCCGCGGCGACGGCATCAGGGACGACATCGTGAGTGTGCCCGGGATTTCTCAACGGCGGCGGATGTTCGTTCCGCGCGATCGTGGTTTTCGCTAAGCGTGCTATTGACGCCTGGTGCACCCGCGGCGACGGCTCAATGACGACATCGTGAGTGTGCCCGGGATTTCTCAACGGCGGCGGATGTTCGTTCCACGCCATCGTGGTTTTCGCTAAGCGTGACGCCTGGTCCACCCGCGGCGGTGGCATCAGGGACGACATCGCGAGTGTACCCGGGATTTCTCAACGGCGGCGGATATTCGCTTCGCATGTCCGTGGTTTTCGCTACACGTGGTGCTGACAGTATACCTGCGTGTGTCCGTGTGGTGCATCTGCGTGGTTCTATTACTTGAACTACCGTACGTGCATTTAGGAATTTACCCAGCGGCATTGTGAGTACCTTGAAAGATATATTTTGCGGCAAAGAACTTGCTTGTTCCAATTTGGTCGGATTGCTTTTGTCTACAGCTGTGCAAATTGTTTCACTGGTATCGACCCTGTCAAATAAATACATAGAACCTTCAGGTCTATATAGACTAACCACTTTAATTGTTACCGAATCGTCCAGCATCTGGTAAACATAACCAACCACGGTAAACAGGCTTCCTCTTAAGTGTCTTCCGTTGACATCCAAAAAAAAGAAAAAAAACAGTAAATTCCGGTCAATCTGGCGATCTTCTGGTAAATTCTGGCTTTACTGGAAGTGAAAAGAGTCCGATAATCCAGTAAAATAGATTTTTACTGGAATTAACTTCCGGTTAAAGTCCAGTTACATTCTGGTAAAATATCTGTTGCCATTCCGGTAAAAATCCGGTGACGTTCCAGTGAAAGATCTGGCGACAATCCGGTAAACTACGGCTTTACTGGAAGTGAAACAGTCCCATAATTCAGTAAAATAAACTTTCACTGGAAATGACATTCCGATAAAAAATATTTTTCAATAGGGAATCGCATGTTGATCAGTTAGAAAGCATTAAAAAATCTCTTAGATTCATTTCTAATTCATAGGGCAAAGATTCACATGTGACACCGTTGTATGCAGGCGAGTTATCACGTAGAAGGAAATTGATTGATTATTAGGTGTTTAATGGCGCAAAAAGCAACATAGGCCATGCTGTGCCAAAGAAATAATCAAAAGAATCTATAGTAAAAGGAAAGAATTACTATGCAGAGGATCTATAACTGCTGCAGGTAGCCCGTTTTTTTTAAGAAAATCTAAAATATGACCAAAAGGAACTAAAGGTTCATCTCCCAGTAAGAAGGCTGGATGAAATGGAAGATATCCGGAAAGTGAAGGGAAACTTGTTCGACGTTCTTGATCAAAGAATTTGCAGTGCCATAGAATATGCAGTATAGTTAGCAATTCACCGCAATGCTCACAGACTGGGCTGTCCTCACCACAAAGAAGATGTCGATGGGTCACACGTGAATGTCCAATTCTCAAACCACACATTAAACCTTCATGGCGACGGCCTCTATGGTGCGAACTCTCCCATACCTCCAAACGCGGTTTGATGACATGTAGCTTATTATTTATTTCTTTGTTCCAGTCTTGCTGCCAGGCACAATAAATTGCTTTTTCTTTTAGAACTGGTTTAAAATCTTCTTGAGGCAGCTGAATGGGTGTTTCCAGAGCATCCTTAACAGAGGTGGCTAGCCTATCCGCCTTCTCCTTACCTGAAATTCCCACATGGCTTGGTACCCAGCACAGCTTGATATTATATCCCATTTGGAAAGCCAGGTTTAACTCTACCCGTACTTGTTGCACGAGCAGATTCTTAGAATCACTGAGGGAACAGAGAAAGAGGACAGCACTCTGGGAGTCCACAAACAAAATAGCTTTTCTGATATTGTTGCCTAATATATATTCAATAATCATGAGCACGCCATAAAGTTCTGCAGTAAAAATGCTGGCAACAAAGTGAAGCCGTCGAGCTTTCACAAAGTGTTCTGAATATACAGCCGAACCGACAAAGTGTGGAGTTTTTTCACCATCAGTGAAGAATTGTGTATAGTCCTTATACTTGGCTTGCAAGGTCATAAACTCTGGCTGAAGAACTAGTGGTGCAACAGATCGCTTATTGTATTTCGCTAGCGACCAGTCACAGGTATAGTGCACCTCCTTCCAAGGAGCAATGCTTCGAACTCTCGTCATCAAGCTACGCTCAGGAAGTTGTGGGTTTCCCCTTTTATGGGGGTACCACTTAGAAACACAGAAGGTTCCTTGGGTCCGGATGAAGACGTGTTTATTTGACTTAGATGCCACACGCTTGCCCGAAGGCCAACAATGTTGGAGATGACAGCGCTGTCTCTTTTGACAGGATCACCAGTCGGAGTCCGCGCTGCCGCTATTGACAGTATCACGGAGGGGGAGGATCAGATAAAGATATGAAGGCTCCGTCGAGCAGAGCCTCCCCCAGCGAGAGTCTGTCAATAGCGGCAGCACGGACTCCAACTGGTGATCCTGTCAAAAGAGACAGCGCCGTCATCTCCAACATTGCCGGCCTTCGGGCAAGCGTGTGGCATCTAAGTCACATAAACACGTCTTTATCGGGACCCAAGGAACCTTCTGTGTTTCTAAGCGGTACCCCCATAAAAGGGGAAACCCACATCTGGCGCCCCAACGTGCGGCCTGTCCGGCGACTGAAAACAAAGCAGCACTCTCGCAATGACAGCGAACCAGGCCAATTTCCGGCCAAGAGCTTCGTGGACAGAGGGAGAGGCAAATGCCCAAAACCCGATGCCACTCAACGGCTTTGTGGCCACGCCAGCCACGCACGGACACAATGAGCAAGTGTCCTTTCAGCCGAGCTTCCGTAATGGGTATGACTCACAATGCCCGGAATGCAACCGTGGCACTCCTTCTCGGAGCGCGCCAGCCTTCATCGCTGAGCCAAGCCCACCCGCAACTTTCGAAGTCAGCACGGGTCCGACGAGACAAGAGACAATGACGCAACAGCAGGCAAATGCAGCTTCTTACAGCTTCAATCTCTTAACCTCAGACTGGCCGTCAGCTTCTCCGCACGGAGATAACACTGACGCCGTCTACGAGCCGCAGCACAGCACAGCTGCTACAGGCGCAACAAACTACTTGGCGGGCCCATACAGAGGGAACAACCCGCCACCCGCACATGTGGAGAGCGATTCTCACCACAGAGAAAACACGCTAGGCGGATATCACCCCCTGCTAGAAAACGCAGCTCGGGTGATCGAAAGCCTGACGGGCGCACTGCAAACAGCAGTTAGGCCCCCGCCGCCGACACGGCCACCGGTCAGAATCCCTATCCCAACATACCAAGGATACGGAGACCGAGTGAGTGCGACAGACTTCCTCGAAAACCTGAAAAAGTACCAGCAGGCCATGGGAATGTCGGACCACGAGATACTTGAACGCATCTTGCCAATCTCGTTGGTGGACCAAGCGGCGCGGTGGCTCCGTATAACCGGAAGCCAGCAGTCGTCGATCGAGCAGTTCCGCAAGGCATTTCGCCAGGAATTCCTCCCTGCACACTACGAACGCAGAATGAGGCGAGAGCTCGAACGGACCCAACACCCAGACGAGTCACTGTTGGAGTTCGTTAGGGCGATGCAAGAGCTCTTTGAGCTAGCAGAACCCTCAGCGCCCAATGCAAAGCGGGTAGAGCGAGTCATTCGACAAACGCACCCGACTTTTGCGGCGTATCTTCGGGGCAGTCGCTTTCGCGACTTGAACGAACTGGCCTCGGAGGCTCGGCGGATTCAAGGAGACATTCTTGCCGCACGAGCGTATCGTCCCCCACCCCCAACATCAGCGGCACTCGAGCCGCGCTGCGCTTGGAACGGTGACGCGGCGTCCCGAAACAGGAGACAAGAAGCTACGCAGACGAGCGAAGTCGAAACACGTACGACATATCAGATCGTGCGCTCGACCCGTACTCCTATGAATGGCGGGCAGCAGAGACTGCACTGCAGTTGGTTGGTTGATTGGTTGATTGGGTTTTAGTGGCGCAAAAGCATCTAAGGCTATAATGCGCCAAGTACATAAACTATTGCTAGGAGAGGGTTAAGGAGAAGAAAGAGCTTTAGTAGCAGATGATAGGATAAAACAATGGACATGAACTATGTATAAGTGTAAAAGGAATGGACATGAGTTCAAAACAGTAAAATCACAGTCGGTGTAAAAAGCCGATTGCTTTGAGAAAGTTAAAAACACAAGAGTGAGGTATAAGGGGTTCATCGCCAAGTAAAATCATCAGATGTAGGGGAGTATGCTCTTTGTAAAGCTGTGAAAAGTGGTTACGGCGTTCTAGGCCATACGCATTGCATTCAATTAAAATATGAAGTATAGTCAAAGGACAATGGCAATGTTCGCACTGTGGGGCATCTTCACCCCGCAAAAGATGCCCATGTGTGAGCCGTGTATGGCCAATCCTTAGACGGCAGAGTACCACCTCGTAGAATCGTTCACGGTGCCGAGCACTCTCCCATTCCTTCAAGAGTTGTTTCACCATATGCAACTTATTGTTTATCTCAGTATCCCACTCATGTTGCCATCTCTGCAGTATGCAATGTCTAACCACCTTGTGATAATCCTTGTGGGGAATTTCTTTAAGGTGCACAACTTGTGTGGCCGCAGAGTGCGCAGCCCGATCTGCCTCCTCATTACCCGGGATGCCAACATGACTTGGCACCCAGCAGAACACAATATCACATTTGTTTTTGATTGCACAGATTATTTTACTCTGCAGGTGTGAAACCAACGGGTTTGTGGGGATATTCAGGGAAACAAGGGCTTTCAATGAGCTTAAAGAGTCTGTGTATACTACGGAGCGACGCAGCCTCTTCTCAACGATATGCTCAACAGCAAGAAGCAGACCATGCAACTCTGCCGTTAAAAGTGTGGCAAAGGGGTTCAGTCTTTTTACCTTGGAAACAGATGGTCTAATCATTGCACAGCCCACAAACGATTCAGCCTTACTACCATCTGTATAAAAGCTTGTGTAGTGCTGATAGTGGCTCTGTAGTTCAAAGAACTCTTGCCTCAGCACTTCGTCCGGAGTGTCTTTCTTGCTGTGTTTTGTCAGTGTAAAGTCACAATGGACGAGGGAGTAATCCCAAGGAGCTACAGTGTTTCTGTGCTGTGTCACGCAGGGTTTGGGCTCCAGACCAAAGAGTTCTGCTGCCGTAGTATTTCTCAAGGCAAAAGGAGGAACAAGACTTGGCTTATTTTGGAAAGTCCTTTGAAACCTAATTTTTACAACAGAATCATGAGAAGGATGGAGAGGAACAGACCTTACTCGGAGTGAATACATAAATCCTAGAGCAAAGCGTCTTTTCTCAAGAGAGACCTCATTGGCCTCCGCATAAAGGCTGGGAACCGGGGAGGTGCGGAATGCTCCGATAGACAGCCGTAGCCCCTGATTGTGAATAGGGTCTAACATCTTCAATACTGATGCTTTAGCTGAGCCATACACAAAGCTGCCATAATCTAGACGGGAGCGAACCACTGAACGATAAATGCGTAAAAGGCACAGTCTATCAGAACCCCAAGATTGATGAGACAATACTTTTAGGATATTAAGTGATTTTGTGCATTTCAACTTCAACTGCTTAATGTGAGAAACAAAAGATAATTTTGAATCAAACAGAAGACCTAAAAACTTATGTTCACTCTTCACAGCTATAGGCAGTCTATAAATGGTTAATGAAGGATCTTGAAAAATTCCTCGCCGGCGAGAAAAGCATACACACACAGTTTTTTCTGTGGAAAACCTAAAACCATTGGTATCAGCCCAGTTCGTCAATTTGTTGATGGCCAGTTGAACTCTCCTTTCACATATGGAGCGGTTACATGATGATACTGAAACTTGGATGTCATCAACATAAATAGAGTATTGAACTGAAGGAGGTATTACTCGGGCAATGGAGTTTATTTTTATAATGAAAAGAGTGACACTAAGTACACCACCCTGGGGAACACCATTTTCCTGTACAAAATCCTAAGAGAAAGTTGTTCCAAGTTTCACACGAAATGAGCGGCACTCTAAATAGCTTTTAATGATGCCGAACATGCTCCCGCAAATACCGATGTTGATGAGGTCTTGCAGGATTCCAAATCGCCAGGCAGTATCATAAGCCTTCTCCAGATCAAAGAACACAGAGAGGCAGTGCTGTTTGTTCACAAATGCCTCTCTCACGGCTGTCTCGAAGCGAACCAGGTGGTCCACTGTGGATCGTGCCGACCGAAAGCCGCATTGATACCCGTCTAGAATTTTGTGAGTTTCAAGATAATGCATAAGCCTTCTGTTAATTATTCGTTCCAGAGTTTTTGATAGACAGCTAGTCAATGCAATACGCCTATAACTAGAAGCACTAGAAGGATCCTTTCCTGGTTTAAGCAAGGGTACTACAAAGGCCACCTTCCAAGAAGTTGGAAAGTGGCCTTCAGACCAAATTCTATTGAAAAGATATAAAATGAGTTAACAGTTGAAGGATGAAGATGTTGAAGCATAATGTGATGAATTCCATCTGGGCCAGGTGCAGTCTGCTTAGGGGAATGAAGAACCATTTCAAGTTCATGCAACGTAAGTGGAGCATTATATGGGTCTTGGTAGCCACTCAAACTATTGACAGACCTTTTTTCTACCTGTACTTTGTGTCGAAGGAAAGTAGGCGTGTAGTTCCTTGAGCTGGAAACGAACTCGAAGTGTTCGCCAAGAATGTCTGCCTGTTCTTCGAGGCTTTCAGGGCATATTCCATTTTTTGTCAAAAGAGGAATGGAAAAAGCATGGTAAGAGCCATTTATTTTGTGGACTCGATCCCATACCTCCTTTGGTGTCGCCTGACTATTTATAGATGACGAATACTTCATCCAACAATGTCTTTTAGACAGCCTGCGAACAAATCGTGCAGAAGCTTTCATTTTCTTGAAAGTAACAAGGTTGCTCGGTGTAGGGTACCGCCTAAAAATGCCCCATGCTTTGTTTTGTTTCTTTTTAGCCTTTTGGCAATCTTCATTCCACCATGGCTTCGGTCGTTTGGGAAGGTGAGTGGATGTCATGGGTACTGCGATCATAGCAGCTTCCAATATGTGCTTTGTAATATGGTCTACTGCCTCTTCAATAGAAAGTTGATGGAGAGATGTAATAGCTAAAACAGAGGATTGTTTGAAAAGTGTCCAATTGGCTTTGTCAATCTTCCACCTAGGTGTCCGAGTTGGAAGTGTAATAGGGTGATTGTGAAAGTCTAAAATAATGCGAAAATGATCACTGCCATATGGATTAGGAATAACTTTCCATGTTAGAAAAGGAAATAATGTGGGATGCACAATTGAAAGATCAATTGATGTGAATGTACGCGTTCCTGATGAAAAATGTGTAGATTCTTTCGGGTTGAGCAAACATAATCCTGATGACAGTAAAAAACGCTCAATAAGTGCTCCTCGTGTATCTTTTCGTCCACTTCCCCAGAGAGGATTATGAGCATTAAAATCACCCACAAGCACTAAAGGAGAAGGAAGCTGATCACAAAGTAATTCAAGTTCCTCATACTTAAGCTGGTAGTTTGGAGGCATATATACTGAACAAATAGTAATCAATTGGTTAGTCAGTGTACGGGTAGCAACGGCCTCTAGTTCAGTGTTTAAGGGTACTTCCAAACATGGTACAGAGCGTTGCAAAACGACAGCAGAACCTCCAGATGGATGGCTTGAATGCTGCCGATCTTTCCGAAACACTTGGAAATGCCTGAGGACATTTGTGTGACTCTCTTTTAGGTGAGTCTCTTGCAAACAGAGGGCAATGGGACTGTGTTCCTCTAGTATATCAGTAATATCATCATAGTTTGCAAGAAGAGCTCGACAGTTCCATTGTAGAACAAGTGGAGGCATTATTATGTCAAAGAGATTCAAGTATAAAATACAATCAACTACTCTGGTCTTGGGATGACGTTCCCAGAGGAAACTACTTTGGAGGTATTACTGGTTTTTTCGTTTTTTTCTTTGTTTTAGAAATCTCCCACTCCATATCGTCCTGATCGGACGAAAGAGCGGAAGGCTCGGTGGCCTCGTCCCTCGCCTCCACCTCTTGAGACGAGGCTTGTTGTGTAGGTTTGGGCAAAGTCGAGGTACGAGGCCGGACACCCCGGCCACGACCGCCCTCACTCAAAGGGGCAGCAGTGGAGGTGCGGGGCTGAACGTCGCCCAACTCCATCCGTCCCCGCCCCTCAGCTGTTGAAGGAGCGGCGTGATGCCGCTCCTTGGACGAGGCCCTCTCGCGTGAGTTGGGGCGAGACTCTCGCTCCTTCTCCCTGGGGGGACACCTTGGAGTGGAGACAGCTAGGAGGGCTCCCTGCCTGTCCCGTGGTCGAGAGGCAGCTGGAGCGCTTCCCCCAGAAAACAGGGGAAGCTGCTGCGGCTGCTGGGGGGTTGGGGACTGAAGAGCCACTGCCAGGACCTCAGGAGAGACCTGAGTGGCCTTCGATTCTGTTCGCGGTGCTGGTCCCCTTTGCACCGCCTGCGCAAACGTTCCTTTTGCGAAAAAGGAATACTGTTGTTTTGCCTCTTGGTAGGTAATATTCTTTTGTGCTTTAAGGGTTAGGATTTCTTTTTCCCGCTTCCATTGTGGGCATGTTCTAGCATAAGCAGCATGGTTGCCTTGGCAGTTAACACAGTTGAGAGTATTCTCACAAATGTCAGCAACATGGTCGTTGCTGCCACACTTTGCGCAAGTTTCACGGCCCCGACAGTTTCGCGAGCCATGCCCGAAGCGCTGACACCGGAAACACCTTTGTGGGTTGGGGATAAAAGGCCGGACTTTGCAGTGTAGGTAACCAGCTTTAACGGTCGTAGGAAGCGTATGCAGTTCAAAAGTCAGGATCAAATGCTTGGTTGGCTGCTCCTGCCCGTCTTTACGGATGGTGATCCGCTTGACGGCTACCACTGCCTGTTTCTGGAGTCCAGCCAGAATTTCACCCTCAGTGCAATCTATCAGATCAGGCTCAGAGATAACACCTCGAACACTATTCAGTGTCCGATGTGGGCTTACTTTTATCTGGTGTTCGCCTAGACATGTCTGTTTTAGAAGCGTCCTGCTTTGAACTTCTGTTTCAACCTCGACAAGAAGGTTAGCAGAAAGCTTTTTCGCCTTGAAAGCTTTGCCAATAATGGCATCAAGACATTTTGAAACTAGAAAAGGCGAGAGCTTAGCCAGTGGCTTTTCTTCATCTAGAGCTTGAATGACAAAGAATCTTGGAAACTTTGGCGGTTCGGATGCTTTTTCAAAGTAAGTACGGAGCAACCCCTTTTAGGGGCACGCGCCGTGTTCGGTTTGGAGGAGGGGGGAGCCATAAGAGGCGGAGAGTCTTCAGAACCTGTGGTGTGCCGCCCACCACGGAGCCCAACACGGGAATAGGTAACGCACCATAACAAACAGGGCTTTGCTGGAGACGTTACGCTACTAGCACTGCCCAGGTACTATACCCAAGTGTGGTTCTGGACAAGGAGTCTGTCGCCACCCAAGGTTAGCCCTTGCCGCCAAAGAAGTTGAAAAAGGAAAGAAGAGAAATGAGAAGAGTGAAAAGGAGGGGAAGACAAGGGTGAAAGTAGAGAGGGGACAGTAGAAGATGTGGCGACTAGACTGAATCATCCTGGCCGGGCCTTACCAGGACTCCCGTCTATGAGAAGCAGGGACCAAAGTGGTGTATTGCCTCGCCCGGGGGGCCCCGAAGGGTCCAAACCTATCCCGGGCTTGGCTCAACCACCAGGATGCCCTTTTCCCCAGACACGGGACAGCCACGCACAGCCAGACGTGGGTGGGTCTTACCCACTTGTTACTCAGGGTCCGTTATGTAGCCAATGTGGCTGGGGTCCGTGGTGACGCTACTCACCAAGCACCAAGCACCTAAGGCGCAGGTGCCCCCTGCGGGGCTCTGGGTCCGTGGAGACGCCACTCTCCAAACACCTGCTTTCACAGGTGCCCCCTGCGGGGAACTGCAGTTCAAGAGGCGAGATCGGACCACAGAGTTACCGACGCCACGGGAGGAAACGCGGCCAAAGCGTCCAAACAAACAGGACGAAAGGCGCGGCGCACATCAAAGCGCACGACAGCACTCAAAAAAAGTCCCGCAACAACGTTGCTTTCGCTGTAATAGCGCCAACCACCTGGTTCGACAATGCCCAGAACGGAAAAACCCCGGTCCCTAACAGTCGGGAAACAAGCAAGACCGCCGAAAACCAACCCGGCGGCTCAAAACGGCACGGAGCAAGAAACTCTTTTGCCTACAGACTACAGAATAGGCTTTCCGCCCGGCATGCTAGCGCCATTCATAGCCCTGACAATTGTCGGTCGGACGTTCAAGGCACTGCTGGACACAGGAGCCAGCGCCTCGCTTTTCGGCGACGACGTGTTGACCCACCTCCAGCAAAACTCAGTGCACATGAGGGAGGGCAACACGGCCTTTCGACTCGCGTGCGGTACCGCCCATTCAAGCGGTACTGTGCGGTTGGTTGCGAGATGGGAGAATCGAGTAAGACGGCAACGCTTCGTTCATCTTCCCAGTCTTTCCGTTCCGATCATACTGGGCAGAGATTTTCTCGCCAAAACAGGGATCGTGATCGATGTGAGTAGCGGTGCATGGGTACCGAGAGGGCACATTCGCACCTCTGAAGCCCTTCTGCGAACCCCCAACGCTAGAAAAAACACTGGTTAATGAGGCAGACAGCAGCTGCCAGAACAAGGCAACAGAATCACAAAAACCGGGTATCAACCCCTCAACAGGTACCCCGACGCGGTTGCAAACAAGCGCCGTAGCGTCGGAGGTCAACCACCCCCTGCTGACTGAGTCATGCTGCAGGTCAGGGCAAGAAAAAGCCCGTTTGTCGACATTATTGCGACGCTATGACGCCATGTTCACAGAGCGTCCCGGCTGCACAAACGAAGTGCGACACCGGATCGCCACGGGCGATGCGCTTCCTCGGAGGCAAAACGCACGACCCGTCAGTCTGGCTAAACGAAAAGCCATTGACGTCGCTTTGGACGAAATGATCGAGACCAGAGTTGTCCGGCGGTCAAACAGTCCCTGGGGATTTCCCGTTGTGCTGGTCCCAAAAAAGGACGGCAGCTCACGGCTCTGCGTAGACTACGGCCGTCTAAATGACGTAACGCGGAAAGACGCATATCCCCTACCGAGCATTGACTCGATCCTTTCCAACTTCGGCAGCGCACGGTATTTCACAACCCTGGACGCTAGCCGAGGCTACCTCCAAGTTCAAATGGAGGCAGGTGACGAGGCAAAAACAGCTTTTGTGTGTCACCGCGGGCGTTTCGAATTCACAAGAATGCCCTTTCAATGCCGTTTTGGAACGTCATTGGCGCTCCGTGCGGAGCGCCAATGACGTTCCAACGCTTGATTGACCGAGTACTGGGAGAAGCCAAATGGAAACATGCAATGGCCTATCCCGACGACATTGTCGTGTACTTCAACACCTTCAATGATCATCTACGAGATCTGAAGGATGTGTTCGACAGGCTAAAGGCTGCGGGTATCACTTAAAACCCACAAGGTGCAAGCTGCAGTGCTTCAGACATGCATTGAATGCGGAGGCTTAAAGGCTCTACTATACTTGGTTTGTTCTCAAAAAGACGTAAAAAAGGAGATACCTGCAAACAACGGAAGGATGGGTGTTCTGGGTAGGATTTGAGTTTATAACTATAGCATAGGCTGAGGTACTGTCTTCGCTTTTCTAGTGGCATTTGGTACGTCTCTGCATACAAACTCGGGACAGGCGACGTTCGGAAGGCCCCCGTGGCAAGTCGAAGTCCAAGGTGATGCACAGGATCTAGCATTTTTAAAGATGACGGTCGTGCCGAGCCATATACAACCGCACCATAGTCGAGACGGGAACGAACCAGCGAGTTGTAGAGTCGCAGGAGGCACCTCCTGTCAGAACCCCAGGACATGTGTGCAAGTACCTTGAGAACATTGTCAGATTTAAGACACTTTCGCTTCAGTTCCTTTAGATGGGTCTGAAAAGTGAGCTTCTTATCAAAAATAATACCCAAGAACTTGTGTTCATGCCTAACGGTTACGTCAGTGCCATTCATCTGCAAGCTGGGATCTAGCGACAACCCTCGACGTGATGAAAAAGGCACACACACCGTTTTTTTCTGGTGCAAACCGGAAAACATTTTTATTGGCCCACTTACTCATCCTATTTATTGCTATCTGCAATTGGCGCTCACAAATTGACAAGTTGCACGAGGAGAAAGCGATCTGAACATCGTCTACGTACAATGAATAAGGAACTGATGGTGGTATAACTGCAGCGAGGCTGTTGATCTTAATTGCGAAGAAGGTAACACTCAAGACACCTTGTGGGACGCCGTTTTCCTGTGTAAAAACATCCGAGCGTGGATACCAGGCGGACCTGAAAAAAACGGTCTGTCAAGAAGTCCTTTATGCAACGCAGCATGCGACCACGAACACCGCACCTATACAGGTCCTGAAGTATTCCGTACCGCCATGCCGTATCGTAAGCTTTCTGTAAGTAAAAAAAACAAAACAAAGGCAATGCTGCCGGTTCACGAAAGCCTCACGCACGAAAGTCTCCAAACGGACAAGGTGATCTAAGGCTGAGCAACCTTTTCTAAAACCACATTGGTTTTTATCGAAAATTTTCTTTTGTTCTAGGATGCATACTAGCCTTTTGTTTATAAGCCGTTCATTAGATTTTCCTAGACAACTAGTCAGTGCTATAAGCCGATAACTTGCTGGTAGGGAAGAGTCTTTGCCAGGCTTCAAGATGGGAATTATGTGTGCTCGCTTCCAGCACTGTGAAAAAACAAGAAGCTTCCCACAAATGATTAAAGAAAGACAACAATTTCACCAAGGATTCAGCCGACAAGTGCCTCAGCAGTTCATAATGAATCATATCTGGACGAGGTGCTGACTGCTTCCTAACTGCAAGGGCTATTTCAAGCTCATACATTGTGAACGGCCGGTTGTAACCAGCATCACTTCCGGAGAAATCAACTGGCTGTTTTTCTGCCAAGGACCTGAACTTTTTAAATTTAGTAGTGTAATATGAAGAACTGGAGACCTCTCGAAAATGATCAGCAAGAATGTCAGCCAGATCTTTTAGTGACGGGGATGATGAAGGAAAAAGGGGAATGCTGAAGGAGTGGTAAGTACTCCGAATTTTCCGAACACGATCCCATACCTCTTTTGCAGGAATAAAACTGTTTATAGAGGATACATATTTCACCCATGAGGTCGACTTAGCTTGTTTTCGTGTCCAACGAGCTTTCGCTTTACACTGTTTGAATTTGATCTTGTTATGAACAGTTGGGTACCACCGAAATCTTCCCCAAGCCTTATTCTGAGCTTTTATGGTGGTCGTACAGTCCTTGTTCCACCAAGGCTTGCATTTCTTAGGAATATTTCCAGAAGTTCGGGGAACTGCCAGAGAAGCAGCATTTATAATTTTTTCAGTACGGTAAAGAGTCGCTTCCTCAGGAGACATAGCTAAAAATACAGAGGGATCGACGACTGCCTCCAGAGAAAAAAAAGCCCAATCTGCTTTATCTGACTTCCACTTGGGAACACAAGCTCGAAGAGAAGGAAGGGAAACTGAACTTTCTAAAATTACAGGAAAATGGTCACTACCAAAAGGATTTTCTAGAACCTTCCAAGAAAAACAAGGAAGTAAAGTAGGTGATGATATGGAAAGATCAATGGAAGTAAAAGTATTATGAGATGCCCTTAGAAAAGTTGGTGTTCTCTTGTTCAAAAGGCAAATGCCAGATGACAGTAAAAAACGTTCTATGACACCGCCACGGGAGTCGACGAGCACTGCCCCACATGGGGTGGAGTGCATTAAAATCTCCTAAGATTAAAAAAGGCTGAGGGAGTTGGCCCACAAGTCCTTGCAGGTCTTGTAAATGCACTGGAAGGTTTGGTGGAAGGTAAAGCGAAACAATTGTAATTAGGCGGTCAAGCAGAACACGAACTGCTACTGCCTCTAAGGGGGTTGCGAGAGGGACAGGCGCACAGGCAATACCACTCTGAACAACCACAGCTACACCACTAGAAGAGCTGTTGCAAGAAACACGGTCTTTTCTAAAAACCTGATGTCGCCGTAGTACCTGTGTATGTGTTTCATTAAGATGAGTCTCCTGTAAACAGATGGCAACAAGCTGGAGCTCATCGAGAAAAAAGTTGACATCATCAATATTACGAAAAAGACCGCGGCAGTTTCACTGCATTATACCTATATTTTAACCATTTAAAACAAAATAAGTATAACATACAAATTACATTAAAAAGCTATATTCTTTAAGGTTTAAAATCTATTTTCACACGCGGCGCACTTTGTTTTTTAGGGGGGTTATTCTGCCTCCGATTAGAGTCACCGGAGGCAGAGGGGGTGGACTCTGATCTCGAGAGGAGAGCCTCCTCCTCAGATTTCGACTCACCCTCATCCATGGGCTCGTCTGCAGCTGCCGGCAGCTGGACCCTGGAGGTCGACTGCCTTGGCACTTCCCCAGGCTTCCTCTGGGGAGCAGAGGTGTGGGGAGGTAGGCCCCGACCCCGAGAGGTCGAAGCAGCTGGTTGAGCAGGAGACGTCATCTCCTGTTCTGGGGTGGATGCTGGCAAAGCAGCATTCACCTTGCGGTTCGGAGGCGGTGCCACTGGCGCCGCTCCTGGGGGTTTCGAGGGGGACCGTGACGGGAGATGCAGGTCGTCCGGAAACGTCTGCGTTCCCATCGAAACCACTGGCCGCGCTGGTCCCCTCCACACGGCCTCGGCGTAAACGCCTTTCGATACAAAGGCGAAATGCTTCTTTGCGTCAGTGTAGGTGATGTTTTCAGTGACTTTTAATGTAAGAACTTCTTTCTCGTCTTTCCACACAGGGCAATATCGGGAGTATGCCGGGTGGTTGCCACCACAGTTCGCACAATTAGGCTCATTATCGCACGCATCTGCGACGTGCTCCTCGCTGGAGCACTTTGCACAGGTATCCCCTCCCCGACAGTTCCGTGACCCATGGCCGAACCTCTGGCACTCAAAGCACCGTTGAGGGTTCGACACATAAGGTCAGACCCGGCACTGAAGGTAACCTGCTTCTACAGTCTGTGGCCGAGTGGTTGAATAGAAAGTCAAAATGATGTGTTTTGTTTTCCGTTCCACGCCATCACGGCGGATAGTGATTCGTCGTGCGTCTGTAACTCCTTGACTAGACAGGCCCTCAATTATCTCTGGCTCAGATGAGTCAAGCAAGTCATCCTCAAAAATGACTCCTTGAACACTGTTCAGCTTGCGGTGAGGACTGACGCTTACTTTGTTGCTTTGTAGTCGGAGACAAGGTTGAGTTTAAGAAGGGCATCACTGTGCTGCTTTGTGTTGACCTCGACAAGGAGATCATCAGAAGCCATCTTCTTTGCACTGTACCTGGCGCCAATAACACCCTCAAGAACTTTGGAGACCAGAAAGAGAGAAAGTTTGCCAAGTGGCTTGTCACCTTCCGAGTGCATAACAAGGAACTTCGGGAATTTCTCCAGTACAAAAAATTGTTCCATCGTGTTCAGTACTTCGATGCGGCCCCTTTTGGGGGGCCGATCGAAAGGTTTAAGTTTGGAACCCATATGAAGGGGGAGGGTTTTTGGAAACTGGTGCACCGCCCACCACGGAGCCCAACAAGGGAATAGGTAACGCTCCATAACAAGAAAGGCTTGGCTGAAGACGTTACTCTATTAGTGCTTCCCAGTCTATAACCAAGAGTGGTTCTGGACAAGGTGTCTGTAGCCACCCAAGGTTAGCCCTTGCTGCCAAAGGAGTTGAAAAGGAGAGAAGAGAAATGAGAAGAATGAAAAGAAGGAGAAGACAAGGGTGAAAGAAAAGAGGGGATAGTAGAAGAACTGGCGACTAGACTGAATCATCCTGGCCGGGCCTTACCATGCAGGACTCCCGTCTACGAGAAGCGGGGGCCGAAGTGGTGTATTGCCTCACCCAGGGGGCCCCGAAGGGTCCAAACCTACTCCAGGCTCGGCTCAACCACCAGGATGCCCTTTTCCTCGGACACGGGAAAGCCACGCACAGCCAGACGTGGGCAGGCGAACCCGCATGGCTCGGGGTCCGTGGAGACGCCTCTCCAAACACCTGCTCTCACAATTGCCCCCTGCGGGGATCTGTCTTCAGGTGGTGCCACCCGCACATTTTGCATAAAAATGCTTTAGCTGTTTGTTGCTGTTTATTTTGTCCGTGAGTGTGTGCTCAAACATCTCCCTCCTCAATCTTCTCACTTTGGTACTACTACAGCACCATTTTGTTTTTCGCAATTTCTTCGTATTCTTTTCCCGAGCGCACTGTCAGTGTCGGGTAACTACAAAGGGTGGCAAAGCGCACATAAAGGCTTGTTGATTACGGGCTTTATGGCGCAAAGCTACTATGGCCATACTGCACCAAGCTTGTTTAGTTGGGAAATACTCAGGACTTTTTTATACAAATTATCTAAAAAAGGTTCATGTGACAAGGTTAAAAGTCATAGAATTAAAATTACAACTCCAGTAGGAAGCCGGTTTTTCTTAAGTAATTTATGACACAATCAAACGGTACTATAGGTGGTATTCACTGAATGTGCATATTCGAGTTTGCCAGGGAGCGCCACTGTCGCGCCGCCATCTTCGAGGTCGCGTTTTGCGAGTTTTTGTTTCTGCGGCTGTGGTACGGTAGTTTGGGCACGCGGCTTGGCTGGCTTTCCTCGGCGGTAATTTCATATTGTTGAAGGCATTTCTTTGACGGCAGTTCATTAGACAGAGAAGAAGAAAAATAAAAGAAGCATTGGCGGCTGCCCGCTTATTTTTTTGCGACCTCTAAGCACCGTAGTACCCGGCTGAACAATGGTGAACTGTGTCGTGGTAGGGTGCTCTAACCGCACGCGGAAAACTCCTGCCGACGAAAAATGTTCGAAAGTTAGCTTTTCCCTAATTCCTAAAGTGGTGACAAACCAGTGTGAGAAGATGGTAGCCTTTACATCCAAGAGAAGGGCCGAGTGGTTCCGGCGAATCCGGCGAGCGGACATCAACAAGTCTGCTACTCATTACAGGGTCTGCGGGGATCACTTCATTTCAGGTAACCAAAAACTACTTTCGTAAAATACCTTTTGTTTTCTGAAGAGAACTTCGTTTTGTTCATGTTAATTACCGTTTCATTCGTACTTTAAGGGCGCCCTGCTTATGTCATGAGTGACACCGACCCCGACTGGGCCCAGAGTCTCAAACGTGGGTACGGCAAGCCAGCTGATGAAGCAGCTCTGACTGCTAGGTAGGTTTAAGTTAGGATAGCTGTCTTTATCATTTATACTTCAAAAATTGGTGCCTTATATCTCGGGCACCACAAAAGTAATGCATGCAGCACATAAAAAAAAAGAGGCATACATTACAGAAGGAATTCTGTCATAGGCACAGCAGAGTGCAATCCAGAGCCAAGAATGGGAGAGCACCAACTGAAGAATGTGAAGCAGATGCTCAGGACAAGCCAGCACTTCCAGATGAAGACCACATTTCCAGAGGAGATTGCAGCATGAATATGTAGTTGACCTGGCTACCCTGAAATTGTTCCCAAAGCTCCCAATATCTGGCCATGTTTGCATGGTGTGACCCAGGTGCATCAAATCGAGAGGTGACCAATCATGCGACTTGAAGCCTCTTCTCTTGTGAGGCGACATGACTCCGTCAAAAACCGTGGTAATTGGAAGCGTCTGCGTCAGTTCAATCTCTGTTTAAGCACCACCGAGCCAACATCACAATTTTCCTCCTTGTTTCTTTTGCTTTTTGGTGACCTCGGTGCACGTCAGACTCAATGTCATACGCCACCTGCCAATGCTATCCATCCGTTCTGCCGGGCCCTCATATCCTTAGCTGTGTTCCAGAATTTACTCAATTTTACTCCAGGGTAGGGGTTTTCTACCTTTGCGTCCGAAAATCTACTCGTGTCCAGCGTCGCTCTGCGTCATCTCGTGACACGACCTGCTGGAGTAGCTCGGATCTATTTCGGTACGATTTTGAACACAGCCTCTCTCTTTCCTATTTTTGGGACCTGAAAAGCAGTGGAGGCCTTGAGCGGTTGACCGACAGCCAACAGAGCTTGTAAGCGACTCTTCGGACTCATGTGATGAGCATGTTCAACACCCCATGAAGGGCACTTGCAACCTTTGACAAAGGGAACTTTCCGCCCTGGCAAAAAAAAACGGACGAAAGCGGAGCCGTATCGCAACGCCTCACGATTTTGGCAGTATTCTGCTTGGATATGCCTTTACACGGGCCTTGCGCAAATGTCGGCTGGAAGACTCGCAGCTTCTGCTGCGGGTCAAGTATGCTGGCTGCGATGAGCATGTCGTCCACCAGAATTGGTGAAAACCTTTCGCTGAGTTGGGCCAGGAGCTGCCATACCTGGGCAAGCCTGTCATGAGGGCCCTCACTCACTTTCATCTTGACAGGTGAGGTGAGGGAGAGTTACTGAACCCCAAAAACTCATGAGTGTGAGGGTGAGTGAGGGCCGCAAGTGCGTGAGGGTATGTGTGTGAGTGACGGTGAGGGTGAGTGTAGCTGTGAAGGTGAGGGTGAGCGACCTAAAATACCGACCTCCGGTTGCGTCAGCAGCTGCTTTAAGAGCATGTGCTTGTAGCACTGGCTGTTGACTAGACTCAGCGTGTGGCAAATTGAAAGGCTGTAGATAACAGTTGTCTATATTTATTCTTTGAAATTGCTAATCTTTACAGATTTCATGGACAGTCAAGTTTCCAGTGGTGCGTGTCCCATGGAAGCTGGAAGCATGGAGGGGACCTCTCAGTGTTCTGCCACAGCTACTGGTATGCAACATTTCGAAAATACCGACCTCTGGTTGTGTCAGCAGCTGCTTTAAAAGCATGTGCTTGTAGCACTGGCTGTTGACTAGACTCAGCGTGTGGCAAATTGAATGACTGTAGATAACAGTTGTCTATATTTATTCTTTGAAATTGCTAATCTTTACAGGTTTCATGGACAGTCAAGTTTCCAGTGGTGCGTGTCCCATGGAAGCTGGAAGCATGGAGGGGACCTCTCAGTGTTCTGCCACAGCTACTGGTATGCGACATTTCGGAGCCCTTTCTTGAGAAGGAGGGCTACGAGTGTTAATTTCTCGTCTCACTGATAAAAAAAGTGAAGCTGTATTTCTCATCTTTTACACATGCTGAAACCATGCCCTAAACTTTCAGACGTGCAGGATTTTGGCCAGGTAAATGAAGAAGAAGCCACCTGGGCGTAAGACGTGTCTTTTCGATCGTCAGAGAGCCAGCCAAACCAGTGCCACAGACCATGTCTTCGATCGACAGGGGGTTCTCACGCTGCCCAGTTACAAGCTGGACCGCAAGCTGGGACACTCCAAGGCCCGCTTTCGTAAAGACCGCCGCCTGGCCAACACCGGCGCCAACCCCTGCGGGGGTGCTGGACTCCCTGCGCCGCCGGTAATTCGGCCGGCTCGTATGCAAGTATGGCACGCGAACAGCCCTCTCCAGGCGCTTGAGACCGGCCTACCAGAAGTGAGCAGCCCATGGCAGCACCGCGAAGACCATCACCGCGAAGATTGCTGCTAGGCCTAACACACCATAACTTTCATCTGTACATTACATCATCACATAATCACCATCACTAGACACGGCACCGCGGGCCTCCTTGGTACGGGCTCTTGCCTTTCTGCGGTGCCGCGGCTCTCCTGAGCAAATAAACATTACATTACATTACAGACCTGACCATGGCCTCCATAGAGCTCTTGGAAGCAGAGTCTCGACACCTCATGTCAGACCTAGGTGCTACAAGGGAGCAGCTGAGTGTGCATCGTCTGGATGAGACTTCTTTCCAAAAGGACAAAGGCATGGTGCCATTTTACACTGGGCTGCCAAGCTTTGCACTCCTGCTTGGGCTCTTCAGGTTGCTGCAAGGCAGCGTGCAACACAGTGAACGGAATCCTCTGAGCAAATTTCAAGAGATGATCGTGTTCTTGGTTCGCCTGCGCCTGAACCTCCCGCTGCAGGATTTGCGTAGAGGTATACTAATTAGCAGCAATGCTTTTTGCAATCTTCAATCTTAGATAATTTACCAAGCAACTTGGTAGTTAGTTTTGCATTTTGTTTAGGGCTGAACACCTTTTAACACCACACTTTTAATACATATCTACAGGTTTCAAGTGTCACAGTCCACAATCACGCGGATTGTAGACAAGTGGTTGGATGCGGCCTACCTCAAGCTACCAAAGGCTGTCAAGTGGCCCGGGCGAGATGTCCTGAGAAAGAGTATGCCTATGGCGTTCCGACGAACATTTGGGACTCGGGTGGCCGTGATCCTCGACTGTTTTGAGGTGTTTATAGATCGCCCATCGTCTCTTCATGCAAGAGCACTCACATGGTCGAGCTACAAACACCACAACACAGTCAAGTATCTCATTGGGATTGCACAAGGGAAAATTGCTTTCATTTCAAAGGGTTGGGGGGGAAGGACGAGCGACAAGCACCTCACAGAGCAGTGTGGGGTGCTTGACAACCTTTTGCCAGGAAATTCTGTCTTGGCCGACAGAGGATTCACTATATCCGATGCAGTGAGTGTGCACTGTGCACGACTTGAGATTCCCGCATTTACAAGGGGCAAAGTGCAGCTGGCACTTTGTGCAATAGAGGCCACGCGAAACCTTGCGAATGTATGTATATACATGTCGAGCGCGTGATTGGTTTGGTGCGGCGCAAGTATAGGATCTTGAAAAGCACCATACCAGTTGAACTGCTTGTTGTGCGCAGTGGCAATGCCACTGGTCTAGATAAGATTGTGGCAGTATGTGCTGCATTAACAAACATGTCCCCTTCCGTTGTGCCATTTGGCTAGATGTTTTCAGTCGCTGTAAAACCCTTAAAGGGGTTATGACACGAAAATTAAACTGATAGATTATTATTGAAATGGAATGCTCATAGGCTACTTAGTATATACACCAAGTTATGCGATTTTTAAAGCTCTGGTAATTGTAATACTCAATTTACGAATTTTATAATTTTCATCTGGCGACCAGGCAACACTGTCCAAGTTAGTCACACCATGGTGTCCATAAACCATGTGGTCATGAACGCTGTCTCATTCTAGGCGCCCCCATGATCATCCAGGCTCTCCTCGCCGTGGTACGATCAAAACTGCTCATGCAACTCGGCAACCCGAACGCTATTCTCTCTCTCGCCCCCGGCCCGTTGACCTTCCACCCTGCATGCGCCTGTGAGATATTCCTAGACGACCGTGACCACAGCGAATTTGTCCGTAACTTGCCGTCGCTGGAGCTGGTCGCCAGCGGGTCGCAGTCAAAAAGAACAGCTTCCAACATTACTTGATAGGAATCACTCCCCAGTTAGAAATTCCCATTAGATTCCAATTGGAATTTCCAATTGGTACCAGCTAGGTTTTGGGACAACCAATTGGTCACTGCAATGGGAACCAATCGTAATTACCCCATTAAGATTCCAACTGGAAAATTTTTTCCAATTGGTGAGACCCATTGGCCAGTGTGTTTCCAATTGGAACCCAGTAAAACCAATTGGTTCCAATTAAAACCAGTTAGAATTCCAATTGGATCTAATGGGAATTTTCAGCTGGGTCTCATCGCTGCTGCGATCAATGTCGTCACTTTGACAAGGCGAGCAATGCCATAGACGTGATCGTCATGGACCGTATGCTTGAAACGCGGAAGGTAAACGAGGAAGCTGAAGTTTGAGACGCCAAGAGACCCAAGTTTGTGAGTGCGTGCAAGGGGACACCGCGCGGGAGGCTGGCTACATCACCAGCCTTGCGCTCTGCCCAAATCCGCCCCTCCGAGGGAGCCGCATATAAATCGATTTATCCACGAAACTATCGCGCCATTTTTAAAACCAATTTAGCAGGATTATAGGAACATACAGTGGGTCCTAGCAGTATTGTCATCTCATATTTTATTTTTGGCGTGTCATAACCCCTTTGTTCGCAAGCCCTTTTTTTCCACAAAATAAAAAATTCGCGACATTTAAGGGTACGTGAAAATTTCAATCCCTAAGAGCTTCAATGCTGGCGTCTGGAATTCACGAAATTTAGTGGCCGCAATTATGTCCCCCGAGACCGATTTGAGAAAAATAGGGGCCACGAACATAAAGGGTTTTACAGAATGCAGCTTTAGTTCGACTTATGTCTACCTCTGGTGCAGTAAGAATTCCGGTACCATGTGCATGAGAAGGAAACAAACCATTTTATTGTGCTACTTGCTGCAAGCTATAGATATAGGAAAGGAGGGTTTCTGAAAAAGTGGTGAGCATGAGCTGTACGTCGGCTTTTAGCACGATAGGATTGTAAAATGCAGCGGCAACATTTAGGCACATAGCTGTAACATTTCTTTGTTCTCATAACTTGCATACCCCCTTCCGTGTTTTAGTTTTGTAAAGAAAGGTTTAGGAAAAATGTCTCATCCACAGAACAAAATGTAATGAACAATGTACTCATCTTCCTTGTTTTCTTTATGTATACAGTCCTACCACTACAAGTTTTACCAATGTTGTTTTGGTATTTGTGGTATGCATAAGAAAAAACAGGTTGATAACTTCCTTTTGCTTTCTCCTACGTTGGTTATGCTGTTTATAGTCTGTCTTGGAATGTGTGTCATTTTCTGCTGTCTTGTAAGCAGGAAAACTATGAGTGGATGCATATACTGCATTTCTATTAGGTCTTCCAGCATGTTATAATAAGTGCTTTCATGCAACTACCAAATAAAGATAAGAATGAAACCAAATTTATAACATGACCAACCTTGGTTGTCTTTTTTTCATTTTATGTGCGACTCATGCAGTGTATGAAACAGAGCTGTTTACAACTACATCAACTAGTGGACTAGGGGGAGGGAGTGGGATGGGGGGTTGCCACCTGGACACTGGAACTTGGTTTAGGCGGTGTTACCCCCTCCCTCTTGTTTTATTCTTCGCTTTTATTTTCATTCACTTGCTCTGGGTGGCTGGCTGGCAGACGCTCATGCCTATAGGCCCAAGCCTATCTGCCTTGCCTTGCGAGCCTCCCAGAGTACCTTACCTTCAGTAAAAAGTATTATTATTGTACCTGAAAATCTATGAATTATTTTCTGTTAACATGTTCACACAGTCACATTTAGAAATAAATCCCAGAAATCAAATTCTTATAAGGACATTTGACTTTTGTTAATTCTAAAGATGTAAGCCACAAGATTTACCAGACGTGCAAACTTTATTAAAACGAATCGCACGCACTTCATCGCTCAAAATACATTCCATACTTAGGTAAAAAAAAGTTAGGGCGCTCACTGTTGCTTGTTTTTCAGAATTCTACCTCTTCTTTGTTTTGCAGTCGCCACAAAACCACTTTCGTGCCTTGGGGGCTTTTCTCAAGTTCACACATGCAAAGTGAAACCATTGGTACCTGCATGACCCATTGTCACACTTGACCATTTCGCCAGATTCTGGTCCTTTGCAGAAGCAATAACTTTGACTAGTCGCATTGTCGTCCTCTTTGCTCTCCGAGCTTGATGTGCTGTCTACGAGTGTGTCATCTTCTTGGATTTTTTTACTCTAGTACCTGAAGCTGATCTCCGGCAGAAGTGCACATAGAAAGAAGTCCGCACAGCTGGCAACCATCTCGCTGCAGAACTCTCTGTCTATAGATTCGCTGCCTAAACAGATCTTTTGTAGTCCACACTACGAAGTCGCAGTAGGTTCTCCCACAGACCAGCATTTGCATTTGAACTTGAAAGTAGTACCTGTGGTCCGTTTTCAATGTCAACTTTCCACATTCCATGGTGAGGCAGGAGCTTTTATCTTGGGGATTTCTGAAGTCCAAGAATACTTGGCACGGTAAGTGCACTTAATTTCCAGCACACCTTTTCCACAGTGTGTGCAGCTCACCAGCCCATCTGGAGTTGCACCTAAGAATGGGTGCTCGGTGGACAAATGAAGTCCAGACTCTTCACACCTGAAGTTGTGGTGGATTGGTGCTATGTCCGCAATGTAGGCGTCCCTGGCCTTGCCCTCCTTTTCTCTTCCCCAAGCGACTTAAGGAGCCCAGAACTGTGTCTCAAGAGGGTAGCAAATCCTCCTCACAAGAAACTGGGAGGGGTTGTCGATCGGCGTTCTACACACCGCCCTGGCGTTGGAGGCCGTGACACGGCCTGCTCGGACTGCGAACCACTTCTCCGACGAGGCCTGCTTTTTCGTCTCCACTTCGATTGCAGCGGTCACCTGAAATGCATTCCGGTACATAAATCCAAGTTAGCATGGCATCAACTTTCCTTTGCTGCCCTTCACAGCTTGCGACTCCATTTTAACGTGGGTTAACTTCCTGCTGTTTAAACCTTCATGTAGCAAATTTGTTTTGTAGTACGAAGCTTGTGGGCTCTCTTTTATATTGCTTCTCAGGCCTACCATAAGTGAAACTTCAGGCTAGCATTGGCCACACTATGTAAACCTAACCCCATGCTACACCAAAGTAGAGGTTTCTTCCTAATGAGATTTTGAAACCTATCTGTACCTTACATCAATACCTGCTTTGCAAAACTTAGCTGTTTAACGTCACTTTAACATTTCAAGCCACTTTTCTCCAGAGATGAGTAACATTTCACATAATGCAATATTGACATTGCGTCATCTGCTTTTTCTCCCACCCGAGTCATCCTAATGCCAGGTGCATGTTGTCATCAAACAACATACTACTCCTTTATGCATGAGGAATGCTGTCAAGCACTGTCGAAGTTTCTTTGTCTTGCCAAAAATGATTATCAACCGGCATTGGCAATATTTCTTGCACAGTATTTACCACAGTGCACCGAATTGCATACATTGTGGCTGCAAGTACATTATGGTACGGAAAATAACTGTGAACGTAGAGCTGCAATGGAAGAAGAATAGCACAAGTGAGCGACGACCGGCACGGCAAAATCGTGACGCGCGGTGCTATGGTTCTTGAGCGCGCCAATAGCAAGAGTGCCAGTCACGTTCCGTGTCTCAACAAAAGGGTGGCCGACAGAAAGCCGCCCAGCCTAAAGCCCGCATTTCAAATGCTATCTTGTTCCTGAATTTTCTACCGGCCACCCGCACAATGAGACACTGAACGTGACTGGCGCTCTCGCTATTGGCGCGCTAGGGAACGATAGCACCGCATGTCGCCATTCGCCATTTTGCCGCTCCGGTCATCGGTCATTGTGCTCCTCTTTTTCTGTTGCAGCTGTACCATCATGTCATTCAGTGCTCCTGATGCAGTTCTAGGACCTGGGCCCAACAACTAGAAGAAATGTTTTACAGGACTACTGCATAATCTCAGCATTTGAGTTGGATATTGTAATTGGGTGAATTCCACACATGCACCTGAATTTATGGAATTTCTTGATTTCTTCTCTAAAGTGTGACAACACAAGGAGACTGACGAGACTACGCTTCTTTTTTTTGGCCTGTTTGGGTGCAAAGCCTAGGACAGATGTCTAGTTCACGCCCCTTGAGCAGGCCACAGTAGCAGCATCTTTACTAAGTTTGCTAAAAGTAACAAGCAGAATAAAAAAAAATACTTACCTCGGGATCAAGCGTGAGGCTGTCCGCCATGTCCCGGCACTCTGCTATGACCTCCTCCCACATAGCCAGCATGTCGTCCCTCCAAAGGCTTGTCAGTATGGCACTGGGAAACTTCGTGGCCACTGGTATATACTCGTCGACATAGTCCTCCTCCAATGCCAGCAATGCTGGCCGACAACCACTCTGGTGACAGGCCGCAAGAAACGTTGCCCACTCTTTGTCTGTTGCACCCAGGGGTACACTGGAACTGGTCTGTGCGGTGGGCCATCTTTCCCCGTCTAGAATTCTTTTCTTCATTTTCGCTGACGAAAAGTCAATCTTCACAATGGGGACGCATTCAAGTACCTGCATTCGTGGTGGTAGCCAAGCGTTCACTTGGTCTGTACAGGCCAGGCTGCTTGTTCTCACCACCGCTTCCAGGTAAAACAGTACTGCTCCTATGTGGGAGCAAGCTTCACCCAGACCTGCCATGCAGGTACAGTGCGCTCCTTGCACTTGGCCATCGGGCTTGAGGAGCAGCCAAGGTCTCAGTAAGGCCTCTCTCATCGACTGCGAGTGACGAACCTGAAAGAGATGTGTTCTTTTCAGTTTAGAGACAAAAAGTAACCACCCATGCAGCACCCTTCATCTGTCATCACTTGGTTCAACCTAGCCAAGCAAATGCCAGGCAGCTGCAGACTCTGAGTGGTGGTGTTTGAGCAATGCAGCAATAAACAAGAGATTTGTCCTAAGATTCAATCGAAAAACAACACAACTCAAGGTAAGAAATAAGTGGTTTGCTGCTGATAACCAAGATTTTTGCTTACCTTCCCCACGACCATGACGTTGTTGTCAGGAAGCACCCTGATCTGGGGTTCTTGGACCCAGCCGCTCGTCAAAAAGTTGTGCGACTCGAGGGACTTGTAGGCTTTCAGCTCCTCCCTTGTCACGAAGCTTGTTTCATGAACAAGGCAGTCTTTGATATCGGTCAATTCCACATTCGGATAGAGACTCGTGTCGCGCACCATCTCATCGTCTCGTAGGTCTAGGGGGTCGATGCCGTGGCACCGCTTGACTTTGCTCACATAACGGTCTTTCTCACGTCCAGAAAGAAGCTCTGCGTAGTCACTGAGCCGCATTGCTCATTGACGGCTCACACGGAAGCCGCACGGTACGTTTTTGAAGAGACGAACACCGTAGGCACGACGCACGACACCAACGTTGCACGACACGGAGCCGATGGAGCAACCAAAATCACACGGCTGAAACGTATTGAGTCCGCTGGCCACAAAAACAAAGCAAAAAATAATCGCACCGTGCTACAAAACAACCAAAGTAGAAAAAAAAGTTCTTGAGCAAGCGTGACCATCGTGGGCATGGCGCAAAACCGACTGCCGCAGCAGACAAGTCAGCTAGCGACAACAACGAACAAAAAATAGGCACACAGTGTTACAAAAGCACCGAAGTAGAGAAATAACACTTAGTTTCGACTAAAACTCTTTGAAAGAAACGGTCAGAACGTTCAGACGAGAGGCGACACGCAATGCGACCTACAAGGGACGAGAAAAGAGACCTTGAAGATGGCGACCGCGGCGGTCGATGCCAGCGCACCTAGCGAGTGACGTCAAGTGAATGTCAGCTATAGGAGTCCCCCAATTGGCAGCGCTGGGTGAAAAGGAATCTGGTGTGAAAAGAACTCGGGGAAATGTGTACGTCGTTCCTGCTCAAGCCCTCGGCACAGCCACAAAATGCGTAAAATTGTTAAGCGCTCCCCACAGTCATCACACAGGGGTGGGGCTTCCCGCCTGAGCAGATGTTTGTGGGTGCGGTAGGAGTGTCCAATTCTAAGACGACACAAAAGAACTTCATAGCGGCGGGTTTGTGGGATGCACTTTCCCACATACCAAGAGCTGGTTTAATCCTGAAGTTTGTTTTCGCATTCCAGACTCCACTCAGATTGCCATAGCTGGAAAACTAATAATTTTACTAAGGGCTTCATGTCGTGAAATGGAATCTGCGAGGTAGTTGGCAGTAGGTGCTTAAAGCTAGTGGCCAGTTCGTCTGCTCTTTCGTTGCCTAAAATCCCCAAATAGCTAGGCACCCAGCAGAATTTTGTCTCGGCCAAGCCGCAGACCACATTGTACCTTAGATCGGACCAGTTGTGCCAGTCTATTTTTACTTCCCTTCATTGAGCAAAGTGTGGTGAGCACACTTTGAGAATCCACGAATAAAATAGATTTCATCGTCTTGCTCGTGAGAATATACTCCAAGGCCATCAACACTTCATAGAGCTCTGCCGTGTAAATACTTGCACATTCCTTGAGACGCTGAACTACTGAATCCTTCAGAGTAAACTGCTGATCCTACAAAATGCAATGATTTGGCACCATCGGTATAAAATTGGGAGTAGTTACCATACTTCTTCCGCACCTCAAGGAATTCTTGCTGAATCACCGCTGGGGGATGTTACGTTTGTTAAATCTAGTAAAATACCAATCACAAAAGACGGGCAACATACTCCACGGAGCTTCATTTTCACCCTTCTGCAAAAGGTCGGTCTCGTCAAGGGTGAGGTCAAGAGATGTACAAATGCCCTCAAGGCGAAGGCTTAAAGGCGGTAAAATCCTGGGCTTATGTTCGAAAAGACGAGGAAACCGAGAATGTTGCAAAGCACCATAAGTTGGGTGATTTGGATAGGATAGAATTCTGGAAGCATAAGTCACCGCAAGATAACGTCGTCTGTGCATAAGTGGCATCTGATTGGATTCAGCGTACAAGCTAATATGGGCGATGTGCGGAAGGCACCTAGCGAGCCTTAAACCGAGATGATGCACGGGATCCAACATTTTGAGTGCAGAAGACCTTGCTGAGTCATAAGCTATAGCACCATAGTCCGGACGTGACCGGATAAGGGAGTTGTATAAGCGTAGCAGACTTATTCTATCGGATCCCCATGAGTTGTGCGCTAAGACTTTAAGAATATTGGCTGATTTCAGGCACTTCTTTTTCAGGCCCTTCAGGTGGGAAACGAAGTTTAGCTTTTTATCAAACATTATACCCAAAAATTTATGCTCTGTTTTGACATTAATAGGAACCTTGTTTAACGTCAGTTATGGATCTAGAAACAACCCCCGACGCAAAGAAAATGGCACACAGATAGTCTTCTCAGGCGAAAACTTAAACCCATTTTCATCAGCCCACTTACTAAATTTGTCGATGGTAAGCTGCAGTTGCCGCTCACAGCTAGACAAATTACAAGAAGAAACCGAACTGTTAATATCATCCACATAAAGGGAGTATGAAATGGAAGGTGGAATTGCCCTTGACAATGAATTAATCTTTACCGCAAACAAGGTGACACTCAATACACCTCTCTGTGGAACACCGTTTTCCTGGATATACTGTTCGGATAGTGTGGTGCCAAGTCGAACTTGAAAAGAGCGACCTGTAAGAAAACTGCTTATACAACGCAACATGCGACCACGCACACCACAACCATACAAGTCACGGAGGATACCATACCGCCATGTCGTATCATATGCTTTCTCCAGGTCGAAGAAAACAGAAACACAAAGTTACCTGTATTTACGAAAGCTTCACGTATTGTTTCCAGACGGACTATGTGGTCCAAGTAGAGCGCCCTTCTCGAAAGCCACACTGGTTATCAGCGAAAAAGTGGTTATGCTCCAAAATATATATCAACCGCCTATTAATGAGGCGTTCAAATGTTTTGCCAAGGCAACTCGTCAAAGCGATTGGACGATAACTGCGTGGGTCCGAAGGGTCCTTCCCAGCTTTCAGCAAAGGAATTACGTGTGCCTGTTTCCAGATTTGAGGAAAGTAAGCTGCTTCCCACAGGTCGTTGAAAAAAAGGAGTGTGTTTAGTGATTTTTGAGACAATTGACGGAGCACTTCATAGTGCATTCCATCAGGACCCGGAGCCGACCTCTTCTTCACACCAAGAGCCACCTCTAGTTCTTGCATTGTGAAAGGAATGTTGTATGGCTCAGAGCTGCAACCGAACATGGGTATACCGTGACCCTCCGCACTTACTTTAAAGCGTTCCGTCCGATAATTTCGGGAGCTGGAAACATTCTCAAGGTGCTCTCCTAGCACATTAAATACATCTTTCAGCAAATTCGCGGGGAACCTAAATAGAGGAATAACAAAACAATGGTAATCCCCTTTGACTTTTTTGTACCTATCCCATACTTCCTTCTCCGAGACAAAACTATTTATGGAAGAAATGTACTTGAACCAGGTCTTCCGCTTAACTTTTCTCCTAGTCCATCGGGCCTTTGCTTTTAGTCTTTTAAATTCTATCCTATTTGAAGAAGTAGGGTATCTCCGAAAGATATCCCATGCCCTATGCTGCTTTTTCCTTGTAGTGGCAGTCTTCATTCCACCAAGGCCTACACATCTTGGGTAAATTTTCCGAGGTGCGAGGAATGGCGTGTTGGGCAGCACTTACGATTTGCTCGGTAACATACATTGTCGCTTCTTCGGGTGAAAAATTCGCTAGAACTGACGGGTCAAGCACTGCATCAAGTTTAAAGAGCGCCCAGTCGGCTTTGTCCAGTTTCCACCTAGGGGTTCGTTTTAAAATAGTCGGCAGAGGAACAAGCTTTCAATTAAAACCGGGAAATGGTCGCTCCCGAAAAGGTTGTTAAAAACCTTTTAAGAAAAACAGGGAAGTAATGATGGTGATGAAATGGAGAGGTTGATGGATGTGAAGCAATTACGAGTGGAACTATAAAATGTTGATTCGTTCTTATTTAAAAAAAAACCTACGTCTGAGGACAGTAAAAATCTTTCTATAACAGCGCCACGAAAGTCAATGCGCTTACTGCCCCACATGGGACTGTGAGCATTAAAATCACCACAAACTGTCACGATCTTTCTAGAACGTGGACGAAGGGGGCCGGCACCCGCCAAGAAGAGACGACACGCAGCCTGGTTGTGAGGTTGAACGATGACTGATCAGGGCGACGTACGCTCCACGGTGTTTATTGGTGCGGTGACCAATGTTGCCCGCCGAGCCTGACTGCCATCGACGGGTGGACGGGAGAGGGCGCTACACGCTTGTCACATCCCTCCCCCCAGTTTGTTTTTTCTGAAAACAAAATACATGAATAAACAACACACACGGCCGACACCAACTCGGCGTCTGGTCATGCAAAGTCCTGGCCGGTCAACGACGAAGGTCACCCCGGCGAGTAGCGGTCCGGTGGCCTTCGCTGCCGCGTACTCCGCCTGGTCACTGGAGTCGACGGGCCAGGTGTGGCAACGCCGGGCGCTGCCTGAACCGGTCGCGCTCCACCCGGTGCAGCTGCAGGGACCGGATTTGGGTGTGGCACCGGTCCAACTGGTGCCGCAGGACTGGAGCCTCTTGACGCCTCCGTGGTGGGTGGCGCTCCACTGGCGGAGACTGGTGCTGTCGTTGGTCCCCCTGCGAACTGGTCCTCTGAAGCGACAGCCGAGGGTGCAAGGCAGGTCCCGGAGCGAGGCCTGACATGGTCGGCGTGCCGGTGCCAGGTGGTCCCGTCGGGATTGCGGACGAGCAGCGACGAGGCACTCGCTGGTGAAACCACATGTCCGGCAGATCAGGGTGGGCCAGGACGGAAGTTCCTAGCGTAGACCGACGCTCCCGGCTCCGGCAAATGCCCGGGACGGCACCCTTGGTCAGCAGCCAGCTTCTGCTTCTTCTGCTTCAGAAGCACCGTGGACCGGAAGTCTGGATGCAAGACGTCCAGGGGAGTCTTGAACATCCGTCCCAGCAGAAGCTCGCAGGGGGCACGGCCTGTGACCTCATGGGGTGTGGTCCGGTACTGGAACAGTATCCGGGCCACCTGCGTCCGGAAATCCCGGGCTGGCTCTTCTTGAGCTTGCTCTTGATTGTCTGTACCACCCGCTCGGCTGCACCATTGGATCAGGGTGGTACGGCGGTACCAGCATCCGGCGGATTTCATTCTTTTGCAGCCAGTCCAGGTACTCGGCGCTGGCGAAAGCGGGACCATTGTCGGACACAATAATGTCCGGCAATCCCTGCGCCGCGAAGACTTGCCGCAGCGCCGCAATAGTCGCGCTTGCCGATGGACTGGTGACTGGCAGTGCCTCCACCCACTTCGAGAAGGCATCCACTACCACCAGGAAGTAGTGGCCCATGAAGGGTCCCGCATAATCCACGTGCAAGCGGGACCACGGCCTCTGTGGGACTGCCAGGGGGTAATCTCCACGTGGCGTGAGGCTCGCTGGTTCTCCTGGCAGACCTGGCAGCCTTGCACCTGGTGCACGATGTCCTGGTCCAAGCCAGGTCACCAAACGTGCGACCGTGCAACCATTTTGGTCTTGTCAATGCCAGGATGCCCCGCATGCAGCAACTGCAGGACCTTGGCCCAGATAATGATGATGATTGGGGGCTTTATGGCGCAAAATGCTACTGAGGCCAAAGTGCGCCAAACTACTAGGTAGTTCATTCACATTCTAGGTAAAATGGGACATTGTTTATCATTATCATGGGTATTAGAGCTGGTGTAAAAAGCCAGTGCTAGAAATAAAACTGAGCACTCGTTCAAATGGGATAAGAGGGTGATTTCCTAGTAACAGAACAGGGTGAAAAGGTATACGATATCTAAACAATTCAGGAAAATGATGCCGTCGTTTTTCATCAAGACCGGAACAGAGCCAGCTTTTTCATTACCCCATATACCTACATGACTTGGCACCCAGCAAAGTATAATACGATGTCCGTTCTGCAATGCACGATTAATTTTGGTAGGCACAAGCTGTACAAGCATATTTTTGGTGTCTTTGAGGGAACTAATTGCAGTGATCACACTTTGAGAGTCCACATATATAATCGATCTTACTTTTCTCTTCAGTCTAATATGGTCAATTGCTAACATCACTGCATACAGTTCTGCTGTAAAGATACTGGCGATCGAATTAAGGCGCTTCGTTCTAGAAAAGTTCTCAGAATATACGGCACATCCAGTGAAGGATTGAGCCTTAGCACCGTCAGTATAAAACTGACAATAATCAGCATACTTTGTCTGCAACTCTTGAAAATCTTGCAGGATAACCACTGAATAACACAGTGCTTATTATATTTCGTAAGTGACCAATCGCAACAAACCGGCAGTCTCTCTTAGGGAGCAATACAGTCAACTTGTGAGAGTAGGGACATTCCATCGGGAGAAATCTGAAGAGAGGTAATATAGTCAGGAAGGCGGAGGCTTAATGGGCGTACAATGCTGGGCTTGTTTTCGAAAAGGCGAGAGAACCTTGAACGTTTTATGGAATCATATGTTGGATGGCGAGGGTTAGCTAATATTTTGTAGGCATATGTCATACTTAGATATTGGCGTCTTTTATCCGACGACAACTCGTTGGACTCGGCGTATAAACTCAGAATGGGGGATGTAGGGAAAGCGCCCGTGGCGAGTCGTAATTTAAGATGGTGCACTGGATCTAACATTTTCAGAGCCGATTGTCGCGCTGATCCACACACTATAGCACCATAATCAAGACGGGATCGCACAAGGGAATTGTATAGGCGCAGCAGACATCTTCTATCTGATCCCCAAGTCTTCTTAGCCAATACTTTTGAGAGGTTCATACTTTTAAGGCATTTTTCCTTCAGACACTTCAAGTGGGAAATGAAAGTAAGCTTCCTGTCGAAGATCACCCCCAGAAACCTGTGCTCATTATTAACAGGCAACCGCATGGCTTTCAGTTCGAAATCTGGATTCAAAGGCAGCCCACGGCGCAAGGAGAATGACACACAAACCGTTTTTTCTGGAGAAAACCTAAATCCATTTTCATCTGCCCAAGTACCAAGTTTTTTTAGAGCCAACTGAAGCTGGCGTTCACAGGTGAAACTGTTACAGGAGGAACACGAGATTTGAAGATCGTCTACGTAAAGTGAGTATGAGATGGAAGACGGGAGAATTGTGGCAACGGAATTTATCTTGACTGCAAACAAGGTAACACTGAGGATGCCCCCTTGAGGAACTCCGTTTTCTTGAACAAATAGATCAGACAAAGTAGAGCCCAATCGAACCTGGAATGTCCTATTCGTTAAAAAGTCTCCTATACACTTCAGCATCCGGCCCCAAATACCATAGTTATAAAGATCTTTAAGTATTCCATACCTCCATGTGGTATCGTATGCTTTTTCTAGGTCAAAGAGAACCGAGACACAGTGTTGTTTATGCACGAAAGCTTCACGGATCATTGTTTCCAGGCGGACTAAGTGATCCACTGCAGATCGTCTGCGACGAAAGCCACACTGGTTATTTGCAAAAAGATTCTGTTTTTCTAAAAGGTACATTACCCGTCTGTTAATCAGCCTCTCATATGTTTTCCCCAGGCAGCTAGTGAGCGCAATGGGTCGGTAATTGGAAGGGAGCGTAGCGTCTTTGCCATGTTTCAGGAGTGGTATGATGTGAGCCCGCTTCCATGCCTGGGGAAAGCATGCCTTCTCCCACAAAGAGTTGAAAAAAAGGAGTGTCCTGAGCGAGTCACGTGACAACTTTCGAAGCATAGCATAGTGCAATGTGTCTGGCCCTGGAGCAGACATCTTTTTTACATCGAGAGCCTGTTCTAGCTCGCACATTGTAAAGGGCCCATTATATGGCTGCGGGTTAGACCCCCCATAAAAATAGAGCAACTCTATGCACGAGATTTAAACTGTTTAAATTCAGCACTATAATTATCAGAGCTAGATACACTATGAAAATGCTTCGCAAGAACATTAGCAACGTCTTTGACTGACCCCAAAGGCAGATTAAATACTGGAATGGTAAAAGCCCGGTAGTCACCTTTGATTTTGCGTACACGATCCCAAACCTCTTTAGCCGTAACAAAACTACTTATAGAAGAGAGATATTTCATCCAAGATTTCTTTTTTGCCTGCTTTCTTGTCCAGCGAGCTTGCGCTTTTCGTCTCTTAAATTCAATTTTGTTGTCCACGGTGGGGTACCGACGAAAGACATCCCAGGCTCTATTTTGTCTTGTAAGTGTGGTTGAACAGTCCTTGTTCCACTATGGCTTGCACTTTTTTGGCAAATTACCGGAGGTACGTGGGATAGAGTGCTCAGCTGCATTGACTATCTGTTGAGTAACATATGTTGTAGCCTCATCAGGGGACAGAGTGGCCAATAGTGAAGCATCAAGTGTAGCAGCTAGGCTGAAACGTTCCCAGTCCGCCTTGTCAAGTTTCCACCTAGGCATACGCTTTTGTAGTGTGGGGAGATCAACCACTCTCTAAAACGACTGGAAAATGGTCGCTGCCAAATGGATTATGTAAAACCTTCCAAGAAAAGCAAGGAAGCAATAATGGTGATAAAATAGATAAATCAATGCAGGTGAAAGAGTTGTGTGCAGCACTAAAAAAGGTTGGGGCTTTGTTATTTAAAATACATAAATTTGAAGACAATAAAAACCGTTCAATCACTTTTCCGCGGGAATAAACTCGTGCACTGCCCCACATGGTGTGATGAGCATTAAAATCACCTAAGATTAAAAAAGGTTGTGGAAGTTGAGTTAAAAGCTTCTGGAGGTCATGAATATGTACGGGGGTGTGTGGTGGAAGGTACAGTGAGACAACAGTAATGAGGCAGTCCGTAAGAACTCGTGCTGCCACAGCCTCAAGGGGCGTGTCAAGGGGGACCTGGGCACATGCCACTCCACTCTGCACAACAATGGCAACACCACCGGATGAATGAGAAGATGGGCGGTCTTTCCGGACGAGGTGATAGTTTCGTAAAACTTGGGTATGTGTGGACGTCAAATAGGTCTCCTGTAATGCTAAAGCTATTGGGCGTAGCTCATTAAGTAAAAAGTGAACATCATCTATATTATGAAGGAGACCCCGACAGTTCCACTGCATGAAACTAAAATGACTAATCACAGATTAATTAAATTATAGTTAAAATTGTGGGGTTCACAGCTGTGAGTGGATACAAGCTATGGTACACTCGGGGCAGTGACTCGAGGAGGTTTTTTCTTTTGGTCCCCCTTTTCGGGGGTATGCTTTGTACCTCCCTTGGCGGGTGGAGGTGGTTCTGTTGGATCAACAGATACCTCCATGGCCTCCTCCTCCCGCTGTGAAGTGGAAGGAGTGGGCCCCTCGCTGCTCTGAGAGGGAGTGGTGTCAAGCACCACTCGGGGCTTAGGGCCAGGACGATGGGGAACCGTCCTGGCACGTGGGGCTTCGGGCAGGGCCGCTGGGGTCTGAGAACCCACAGAGGCCTCGCTGGTGGTTGGGGGGCTGGGTGAGCACTCCAAGTCGCGAAGACTGTACTGAGTGCCCACCGTTGCCTTTAGTGGCAGCGCTGCCCCCCTGGCAGCCGCCTCGGCATAAGTGCCTCCTTGGAGGAAGAAAAATTGCTTCCTTGCTTCAGGGTATGTGAGGTTTTCTTTGATTTTTAGTGTTAGGATTTTCTTTTCCTCCTGAAACTTTGGGCAGGCTCGAGAGTAAGTGGGGTGGGCACCAGAGCAGTTGACACACTTGAGAAGTGTATCCTCGCATGTGTCAGCTGGATGGTCCGTAGCTCCGCACTTTGCACATGTTATTTTCCCACGACAGGTAACAGAGCTGTGAGCAAATCGTTGGCATTTGAAACATCGTCTCGGGTTTGGTATGTAGGGGCGCACCTTGCAGTGAAGATAGCCTGCCTTGATGTTCTCGGGCAGCACAGTGGAAGCAAAAGTGAGGACTAAGTGCTTCGATGGTCTCTCCTGTCCGTCTCTGCGTATGAAGATGCGTCGCACGGCGACTACACCCTGCCCGGAAAGGCCCTCCAAGATCTCCTCTTCGCTAGACTCCAGCAGGTCGTCCTCTGAGACGACGCCCTGGCAGCTGTTCAAGGTGCGATGTGGGGTGACAGATACTTTGTAGTCCGAGATCTTGTTTAAGTCTAAAAGAACAACACTTTGCACTCCGTTTTCCACCTCAACGAGCAAGTCGCCAGATGCTAGTTTCTTTGCTTTGAAGTTTTTACCAATTAGGTTTTCTAAAGTCTTTGAAATAAGAAACGGTGAAAGTTTGGCAAGTGGTTTTCCATTTTCTGAGTGCATTACCAGAAAGCGGCTGAAGCTATTCTGGGCAGCAGCTGATGTCTCTTTGTTAAATACTTCGGTCCGGACCCTTTTCAGGGTCCGATCGGGGGAGGTTTTTTGCTTGGAACCCATATGAAGGGCAGAAACTCCGGCATCCGTAGCGCACCACCCACCGCGGAGTCCAACAAGGGGATAGGTAACATCTCATAACAGGTCTGGCTTGTCTGAGTATGCTACTCTATCAGTGCTACTAGGATGCTATAACCAAGTGTGGATCAAGAGAGTGTTCTGTCGCCACCCAAGGTTAGCCCTTGCCGCCAAAGAAAGTGAAAACGAAGAATAGAAGAAAGGAGGAAAGAGGAAGAAAAGAGGGGATAGTAGAAGAAATGGCAACTGACTGAATCATCCTGGTCGGGCCAAGCCAGGACACCCGTCTACGGGAAGCGGGGGCCGAAGTGGTGTATAGCCTCACCCGGGGGGCCCCGAAGGGTCCAAACCTACCCCGGGTTCGAAAAAACCACCAGGATGCCCTTTTGCCCGGACACGGGAAAGCCACGCACAGCCAGACGTGGGCGGGCGAACCCGCACGGCTCAGAGTCCACGGAGACGCCACTCTCCAAACACCTGTTTTCACAGGTGCCCCCTGCGGGGGACTTTGGCCCAGAGACTCTGTGGAATCACCACCCTGGAACCCCACAGCAGGCAGCCCTGCTCCAAGCTCAGCTCGGCGGTCTTGTGGCTGTACGCCTGGTGACACAGCTCCTCCCCTCGGGCAACCGCCTCGACTACCTGAGACAGGACCGGGTCCCGGCTGGTCGCCTGCGCCACCGCAGTCCTGGTAAGCACCCCCGGGTGGGCCCGCTCCAGCAGGAATACGTCAGCTGGCTCTGGAACGGCAGCAGGCACCTCCGGCACGGGCAGGCGGCTCAGGGCATCGGCAGGTCCCAGGTCCTTCCCAGGGCGGTAGACCAGCTTGTAGCTGTAGGCCGCCAGCATCAAGGCCCAGCGCACCACACGAGGCGATGCTTGCACTGGGACTGCCTTGTCAGGCCCCAGCAGCCCCAGTAGTGGCTTGTGGTCCGTGACCGCCTCGAATTTCCGGCCCCACAGGTACTGGTGGAAGCGCTCGACCCCGAACATGAGGGCCAAGCCTTCCTTGTCGAGCTGGTTGTAGCGTTGCTCCGCCGCATGAAGCCGACAAGAAGCAAACGCCACAGGGTGTTCCTGACCATCCTGACCCCGGTGCGACAGGACGGCTCCTACCCCGTACGGCGACGCATCTACGGTGAGGACTACAGGCTTGGCCGGATCGAAGTGCACCAGCACTGGAGCCTTAACGACCAGCTCCTTGCTGCGCTAGAAGGCCAAGTCCTGCTCCTTCTTCCAGGCCCACTGCTGACCGTCACGAAGCAGGTGATGCCACGGCTCTAGATGCGTCGACAGGTTGGGCAGGAACCTCCTGTAGAAGTTGACGAGGCCAAAGTAGCTCTGAAGCTCCTTTTTGCTCTTGGGCTTCGGCGCCCTGAGCACGGCCTCAATCTTGCGGGGTGCCGGGGCCAGGCCAGCCTGGGAGATGATGTGTCCCAGGTACTCCACGCTGGAGGTCAGGAACACGCACTTGTCCAGCCTCAGCTTGAGACCGGCGTCCTGCAATCGTGTCAGGACCTTGCGCAGGTTCTGCAGGTGGTCCCGATCGTCGGTACCGGTAACCAGGATGTCGTCCAAGTACACCGCCACGTGCCTTAAGCTCCTGAATAGGTTGTCCATCTCCCTCTGGAAGATGGCTGGGGCTGAGGCCACGCCGAACGGTAGGCGAGTGTACTGGAAGAGTCCCATGGTAGTCGAAATGGTGACATACTTCCGGACGGCATCCTGGAGCACCAGCTGCTGATAGGCATCTCGAAGGTCGAGCTTGGAGAACTTCTGTCCCCCGGAGAGAGCCGACCAGAGATCTTCTATCCGAGGCAGCGGGTACTTCTCGACGGTAGCGACGGGGTTGATGGTGACCTTGAAGTCCCCGCAGATCCTGACGCGGCCGTCTCGCTTGAGGACTGGGACAATTGGTGCGGCCCACTCGGAAGTCCTGACGGGCACCAGGATTTCCTCTCGCTGAAGCCGTTGCAGCTCCTGGGTGACCCCGTCCTTCAGGGCGAACGGCAGCGGACGCGGCTTGAAGAACCGAGGCCGGGCTCCCTCGGGTACATTGAGGCCGACTGTCGTGCCGGCGAAGGTGCCCACCCCCGGCTGGAACAAGGACTGGAAGTCGGTCAGGAGGCTTGGGACGTCTTTCACCATGTGCAGGGCAACTTCCTGGTACTCCGGCAGCCGAACACCCAGTGCGTGAATCCAGTTCCGGCCCAGCAGCATCGGCGACGACCCTTTGGTTAAATAAAGCAGAAGGATTGCCTCCCTGTCGCCAAGGCGAACGCTGACTTGGGCCCGACCCTGGACCTGGGAAAGCTGACCGGAGTAGCTCCGCAGCATGACGTCCGACGCCTCAATGAACACGCCAGGGAAGGTCCGCTTGAACAGCTTCCCAGGCATGACCGACACGCTGGCCCGTGTCCAGCTCCATGGTGATGGGGTGGCCGCAGATTTCAACTGACACCAAGGTGGCACAGACGATGAAAGTCTATTGGTGTGCCACACGTCAAAAATCTGTGGTTCCTCGGCCACGACGTGGACCCTGGCTGAGGAGGTACCCGGACCTGGTGCCGCTCGTCCCCGCCGCATTCTCTTGCGACGACCACCCTGGCCGCGGGCTTGAACCAGGCTGCTGCTGCTGCTGCTGGCCGCGGGCTTGAACCAGGCTGCTGCTGCTGCTGCTGGCCGCCGCTCATCCTCCCCCCTCGGCAGACACGTGCGAGGTGCCCAGTTCTCCCGCACGTAAAGCATTGTGCTTGGACGAACTGGCACCGTGAGGGGGAGTGGGCAGCACCACAGCGGCTGCAGGCACCGCTCCTTGCCGCCATCTTGTTCACCGCCGCTTCCGACGCTTCCGTCGACGGCCAGCCGGCCGCACATGCTATCTCGCTGGCGTCCTTAGCTGCTGCTTCCATCGCCAGCGCTGCCTTCACCGCGTCGTCCAGCGAGGGGTCGGGGAGCTCCAGGAGTCGCATCTGCACGGCGGGGTTGTTGATGCCGCAGACGAACCGGTCCAGGAAGTAGCGACTCCAACTGGTCGGCGAAGGCGCAGGTGTTCGCTAACCGTCGTAGCGCAGCGACGAACTGCCCGAGGGTCTCTTCATCCCGGCAGCTCCGGTTGTTGAGACAGAACCGCTCCATTAGCGTGGACGGCGCCGGGCTGAAGTGCGAGCGCAGCGTGGCGAGCAGCTCACCCAGCGTTTTGACGTGCGGCGTGGTCGAGCAGGAGGCTGAAGACGCGGGTCCCGCAGCTGACCAAGAAGATGTCCCGCTGTTTCGCCTCGGGCATGTCGTTCGCCCGGAAGAACACGTGGACTTGTTCTTCGTAAACTGGCCAGGCGGACCCATCTCCCTCGAACGGCTCGAGCCTCCCGTACAGCGGCTAGGCGACAGGAGCGGGGGCGGTGTTGCGACTCTCTCAGCGGCGTGGGCCGAACCGTGCACGTTGGTGGCCTCCAGTGCCACGGTTCCTCGTCGCCAGTGTCACGATCCTTCTAGAACGTGGACGAAAAGGGCCGAAGCACCCGCCGAGAAGAGACGACACGCAGCCTCGTTGTGAGGGTGAACGATGACTGACCGGGGCGACGTACGCTCCACGGTGTTTATTGGTGCAGTGACCAATGTTGTTCGCCGAGTCTGGCGGCCATCGATGGGTGGATGGGAGAGGGCGCTACATGCTTGTCACACAAACTAAAAAAGGCGTTGGGAGTTCCTGAACCAATCCTTGAAGTTCATGAAGATGCAGTTGACGATGAGGAGGTAAATACAAAGACAACCGTAATGAGACGATCAGCAAGAACACGTATTGCAACTGCTTCTAGTGATGTACGCAGAGGAACTTCCACCCAGTTAAAAATAGGGTCCAATTAGTTATTGACAATTAGAACCAATGGGGAATCCTATCTGTGATTTTGGACTCCTAGTTAGAAAAAGTCAATTGGTTCCAATTAGTTGTCGACAATTAGAACCAGTGGGGAATCCTATCTGTGATTTCGGACTCCTAGTTAGAAAAAGTCAACTGGTTCTAATTAGTTATCGACAATTAGAACCAATGGGGAATCCTATCTGTGATTTCAGACTCCTAGTTAGAAAAAGTCGATTGGTTTCAATTGTCGAAATCTAATTGAACATCACCAATTCGAACCAGGTCGGCATTGTCAATAGGGTGCAACCAATTGGAAAAAACCTATTTCTGTTTTCGGACTCCCAATAGGAAAAAAGCAATTGGTCCAACTGTTCAAATCATATTGACAGATATGAATTGGGACAACCATTAGTGTTTGGATATCCCAAACTAGAAAAAGTTGCAACTAGATCTAAAGGTAGATAATCACACCGTCTTTATTTAACTTATTAGAAATGATTTCTTGCTTCTAGGCATCGTCGTTTTCTTCCAGGATAGCAGCTGCAGCTTCCCTAAAATAAAGGATAAATATGCATTAAATGACCTTATGGGACTATAAATGTTTAAATCAAGCTTAGAAACATACTAAACTTTTTTTTTCGCTGCAAAGAAATTAGTTGCAGTGGTATAAACCTGCAGGCCTTGCATTAAAAGGCAAACATCCCTGGGTAACGGAAACACTCTGGTCAAAATTAGGAGATGAAGCTTTTGCCGAGACTGGGCTAAATTTGCATCTGGGATGGTTTAAGACTATTATGTTTCCTATGAGCCTGTGAGACTTAATCTCTGCTATAAGGAGAAGAAACAGTCAATTCAAAGGCATCTCTGTAAAGCTGGCCAGTGCACCTGAAATATGCTGAAAGTGTGCATGGGTGAAAAAATAAATGTCTTTCGTATCTCGAAAAGAAATCGTGCATTGCAGGCTGTGTTCCAAATCTTACTCGAATGGATCAGAGGCAACGCAAGACGCGGGTAGGTTTTTGAACTTACCCTGAGTGGAGACAGAGTAAATTTTGAAACTTAGCTGCAAATAGTCCGCCGGATGAGATGCGAAATTTTCGGCACCTACTGTTATTTTATTAGAAGTCATCAACTTCCGCAAGTAATGACCCGACATCACCGACCGACTGACCCCCCACCCCACTTCCCTCATCGAAAATGCCCCCGAAATCGCTTAATTTTGAATCCCAAAGCTTCAATTTTTGAAACTGTGCCCAGTCAGTGTTTTCAGCAATTCATAGTTCAGTTTTGAGATGCTTAAAACGCGCTTAACTTTCCTCGCGGATACCCAACAACTTCCGAACTGATAGCTGCCCGGAAAATTTTCTTCTCTAAAGCTATATATTCACGCTTGCATCGTTCACTGAAGATCAAACAACGAGTGTCTCAGCAGATCTAATAATCCGAAATCCCCAAACTGCAGCGCAGCAAGGACAAAGAAAATTTCTTACCTTGCTCCCATAAACGTTTGTTGCCACTCATTCGCGCTCTAACAAGCAGGCAGGTCAAATGAAGTAATTATCACCGCACCATTGAGCACTCTGCAGCAGTAAAACACAAAAAAAAACTTTTTTGAATCATTGCCATAACCATGCTACGAATGCCGTACACGCCATCGGCGCCATGTGCTTCGCGCTTCCTCCGTCCTCGCGGCGCCATCTTTGCCGCCCAGTGTACACCGACGCTGCCGGCAATTCCGACTAATTCTAGAAACAGATTTTTTTTTCGTTTTTTTTTTTTATTAAATAGTGTACGAATTTTTTTCCCCTTTCAAATTGCGATGTTAAAAAATTTTTTTGCAACACAATACTGAAAAAAAAAAAATTGCGATCTTTGGAAACTGTGGTGAGGAAAGAGATAGTAGCAAGTTCTGTCCCAGTGCCAATTGAATTTTATTGATCCCAATGGGAAATCAATCATAAAGTTGGAAACATTGAATCCAATTAGAGTGACCAATAGGTGACCCAGTGCCAAATGAATTTTATTGATCCTAATTGGGATAACCAGTTGGAAACATTGAATCCAATTGAGTAACCAATTAGGTGGCCCAGTGCCAACTGAATTTTATTGATCCCAATTGGGATGACCAGTTGGAAACATTGAATCCAATTAGAGTGACCAATTAGGTGGCTGAGTGCCAATTGAATTTTGTTGATCCTAATTGGGGTAACCAGTTGGAAACATTGAATCCAATTAGAGTGACCAATTAGGTGGCCCAGTGCCAATTGAATTTTGCTGTTCCTAGTTGGTGTAACCAATTGGAAACATTGAAACTAATTAGAATGGCCAGTTGGATGACCCAGAACCAATTGAATTCCATTGACTCCAGTTGGTTCCAATAGACCGATCTCACCAAGCGTTCCATGCATGCGTGACGCCGCCATAACTGTAGTTCGTAGCAGGCAGACGCCAGTTCACGAGACAGCTCATGCCACCTCGTGCTCTGCTCGCGCAGACCTCTAGCAGGGTTATCGCGCGTGGAGAAAGACTACAGCTCCCACGATGCATGTCGGCAGCGGTGGCGTACTCAAACTAGCTGGTGAGATCGGTCTATTGAATATCCTAATTGGAGCCAATGGTTATTTTTAACTGGGCACACACGCTATGCCACTCCGTACAACAATCGCAACACCACCAGAAGAATGGTCTGAAGTCTGATCCTTTCTAAAAACGCGGTGACGATTAAAAACATTTGTATCGGTGTTAAGATATGTCTCCTGCAAGCACACAGCAATGGGCTGTAGCTCGTCCAGAAAGAAATGTCATCAATATTTTGCAGAAGACTTCTACAGTTCCATTGTATAAAACTATATGTGTTCATGTTAAAAATGGTTTAAAGTAACAGCAAAACAAAAAAAAAGAAACCTGCCCTAGGTGTCCTGGGGCAGTTTGGGTGGGGTTACTCGCAGATTGAGCTTTTTCCTGGGATGACTTTTTAAGCCTGGCGTCATCAGGTGGGACTGAACGAGGGGGAGGAGGTTTGCCAAGTTCCATCCGCTCCTCCTCAGGCTGAACGGCTGAGGGAGTAGCTGGTACGGACAACTCCTTAGATGTGGAGGCCTCTCCTAAAGCCTTAAAACAAAAAACACCCTCCTTCTTCCTGGGAGGAGTCCGAGTAACCAAGGCAGGCACACCGTTCGATGGCCCATCCTTAGGAATGGAGGAGCCACCAGTGCCTTCTCTCTGAGGCTGCTGTTGCCGCCTCTCCTCTTGCCTCCCCTCCATTGGCACAGAGGCATCTCTTGCCTCTGCGCCATCTGGAGGCCCCTGTGGTTTCTTCGGTTCCAACGACAAACGGAGTCGTGGAGCGAATCTTTGTGAGGCAGGGGGAGGCCGTGGAATTACCAGGTCATTAGGACAGACCTGGGTTCCTACCGAAGATTTTGATGCCACACCCCCCGCACGTGCCACCTAAGAGTAAGGCCCCTTCTGTAAGGAGAATCGCTTCCTGGCTTCGGGAAACGAGATGTTCTCTTTCACTTTGAGTGTTATAGTTTCTTTTTCTTGTTTCCATTATCTGCAAAGAACGGGAATAAGCAAGGTGAGGTGCACCGCAGTTGATGCAGCAAGGTGGATTCGAAATTCTCTGCAGGGAGATCATTTTTGCCACTTGGCACATGTTGCCTTTCCACGGCAGCTTTGGGCGCTATGGCCATATCTCTGGCAATGAAAGCAACACTGAGGGTTTGGCACATACAGCCGTACTCTACAGTTCAGACATTCTGCTTTCACTGATTCCGGAAGCGCCATCAGCTCAAAAGTCAGAACGACATGCTTTGTCTTCATCTCTTGACCATCCCGTCGAAAAGGAATTCGCTTTGCAGCAATCACTCCTCGGTCACGAAGGCCATCGACAATTTCATCTTCGGGGGACTCTAGCAGGTCATCTTTTGATATTATGCGTTTTGTAGTGTTCAAAGTGTGGTGGGATGATACGTAACCCTGTAGTCAGAAACCATGTTGCGTGCCAGCAGGTCTGAGCTTTGCTGAGAGGTTACAACTTCAACGAGGAGGTCTCCAGATGGCATTTTTATTTGCTTTAAAATTCTTTCCGTTTACAGATTCAAGAGTCTTAGAGATCAGGAAAGGGGATAACTTGGATAAAGGCTTTTTCCGTTTCAAAATGCATGACGAGAATTTAGGGAAACTTCTCCATGGGTGCAAATGTTTCTCTAATGCGTACTTCGGTCCGTACCCTTTTCAGGGCCCGATCAAGTTTTTGGTTTAGTTTGGAACCCATAAGAAACGGGAAGGCGTTCGGCATCTGTAGCGCACCACCCACCATGGAGCCCAACATGGAGATAGGTAATGCGCCATAGCAATAAGGGTTTTGCTGACGAGATTACACTATCACTGCTGCCAAGACACTATAACCTAGTGTGGGTCCAGACAAGGGATCTATTGCCACCCAAGGTTAGCCCTTGCCGTCAAAGATGGTGAATATGAATGAAAGAAAAGTAGAGAAAGAAGAAAGATAAGAGGGGATAGTAGAAGATATGGCGACTGACTGAATTATCCTGGTCAGGCCAAGCCAGGACACCCGTCTACGGGAAGCGGGGGCCGAAGTGGTGTACTGCCTCACCCGGGTCCAAACCTACCCCGGGCTCGGCTCAATTACCAAGATCCCCTTTTCCCCGGACACGGGAAAGCCACACACAGCCAGGCGTGGGCGGGCGAGCCCGCATGGTTCGGGGTCCGTGGAGACGCCACTCTCCAAACACCTGCTTTCACAGGTGCCCTCTGCAGGGGTGCAAATAAAGGCACCCTTACCGAACGCTCGGTGTAACCAAGTTTTCGGTTGCACTACCAGGAATCCCAAGGCGGTCTAAATTAATCCTCAGACCTCCGCTGGGGCGTGCCAGACGCCCGCCGTTGGTTTGGCACAAAAAAAAAAAAAAGAATACATGTGCGTTCCGAGAAGAATGGCGAAAGGACAAGATGATGATGATGATGATGATGATGATGATTACGAGTTTATTGGCGCAGCAGCGAGGGCCATAATGCGCCAAACTTAACGTATTTAGAGCATAATATAACAAAAGTTTACTTTGAGGCTACATATTTACAAATGCTATAAATATCCTGTTTGTTTTAAATAGTCTAAGACACGGCTAAAAGGAACTAAAGGTTTATCACCAAGCAAAAACGAAGGATGAAATGGGAGATGATCCCTAAACAGTTCGAGAAAACATGATTGACGGAGTGGTTGGTGGGACGAACAATGCCGCAAAATGTGAAACCCGGTCAGAAGCTCTCCACAATGTTCACATAATGCAACATCTTCACCACGAAGCAGATACTGATGTGTCACGCGGGTGTGACCTATTCTTAGACGGTACAGAAGAACCTCCACACGACGTTCCCTGCTATAAGAGCTCTCCCAAACATCCAGAAGGGGCTTGATAATGTGAAGTTTATTGTTGCTCTCTGTATCCCATTCCAGCTGCCATTTGAAAAAAATAGATTTCCTCAGAAGTGGTTTCAAATCTTGGTAGGGTAAGCAATTGAATGTTATAGACAAGCCTCGGGCAGACACGGCCAATTTATCCGCCTCTTCATTGCCCAAAATCCCAACGTGGCTTGGCACCCAGCAGAACTTAATGTCCCGACCGCGTCGCAGGGCGCTATTGATCTTACCATGCAGATGTTGTACAAGGCGGTTCTTTGTGGGCATCAGGGAGGACACAGCCAATAAGGCACTTTGTGAGTCGACAAAAATTACAGCTTTCATTATACTATTGTCAAGTATATGTTCAACCGCTAGCAAAATAGCATAAAGCTCTGCGGTGAAAATGCTTGCCCTACAGTCAACTTGTGCGGCTTTGCTGTAGGAGGCGGAATAGAAAGCACACCCTACAAAAGACGACGATTTGGACCTATCTGTATAAAACTCCAGGTTGTCTGCATATTTTTATTGCAAGGAGAGGAACTCCTGCCGGAGGATTTGTGGTGAAATGACCCTGTTACTGTATTTTGCAAGTGACCAGTCACAGAAAATCGGTAGAACATCCCATGGAGCAACCCTATGTGTGTTTTTAAGCAAGGGAATCTCATGGAGGGGGATATTAAGGAATTGACAAGTACTTTGCAAACGGAGGCTTAATGGTCTAACAATGCTCGGCTTGTTTTCGAAAAGCTGCGAACTTCTGCAAGCATAAAGGGCACTGTAGGAGGGATGTTTTGGATTTGAAAATACCTTGTAAGCATAAGAGACGCTGAGGTACTGCCTCCGTTTCTCAAGGGACATTTGATGCATATCAGCATACAAACTCTTCACAGGAGATGTGCGAAATGCACCTGTAGAAAGTCGTAATCCAAGGTGGTGTACTGGGTCAAGCATCTTAAGAACGGATGGCCGCGCTGACCCATATACTACTGCACCATAGTCGAGGCGGGATCGAACTAAGGAGTTATACAGTCGTAGGAGACAGCGCCTATCAGCACCCCACGACATATGCGATAGCACTTTTAGGATGCTTGATGACATCAAGCATTTCCGTTTCAAATTCTTTAGATGGGGTACAAAGGTAAGTTTCTTGTCAAAAATAACACCCAAAAATTTGTGTTCTTGCTGGACTGATATCTCAATGCTATTAAGATGCAAGGAAGGATCAAGCGACAATCCCCGGCGTAATGAAAAAGGAACACAGACTATTTTTTCAGGAGAAAATTTGAAGCCGTTTTCGTCTGCCCACTTACACATTCTATTGATTGTAAGCTGCAATTGTCGTTCACAACTGGAGGGGTTACAGGAAGACACAGAGATTTGCACATTATTCACATATAGAGAGTAAGTTACTGATGATGGCATAACCTTAGCTAGACTGTTAATCTTTACAGCAAAGAGGGTAACGCTCAACACTCCTCCTTGAGGAACACCATTTTCTTGAGAAAAAACATCTGAAAGTGTGGAGCCCAATCGGACTTGAAAGGTTCTTTCGCTGAGAAAGCTCTGTATGCACTGAAGCATGCGGCCCCGTACACCACAGTTGTACAAGTCACGAAGTATTCCGTACCTCCATGTGGTATCATATGCTTTGTGTAAGTCAAAAAACACCGAGACAAAATGTTGCCGGTGTACAAATGCCTCACGTATAGCGGTCTCTAGGCGAACCAAATGATCGGTTGTCGCTCGTCCCTCCCGAAAGCCGCACTGGTTTATATGAAAAAAAAATTCTCAGTCTCTAAGAAATGGACAAGATGACGATTCACAAGCCGCTCATAAGTCTTCCCTAAGCAACTTGTGAGTGCGATGGGACGATAGCTCGTAGGAACGGAAGGGTCTTTCCCAGGTTTCAAAAAAGGGATTATGTGGGCATGTCTCCAGCAACGAGGAAAGGCAGAAGCTTGCCATAGATGATTAAAGAAAGTTAACAGACCGTTCATAGATTCAGGGGACAGTTGCCTCAACATTTCATAGTGGAGTCTGTCTGGCCCTGGTGCAGACTGCTTCTTTGCACCAAGAGCGACTTTGAGTTCACACATTGTGAATGGTCTATTGTAAAAAAATGAACCACCCTCCGACATCGAGATGGGCTGCTTTTCAACAGTCGACTGGAACTTCTTGAATTTTTCGCTAAAATTAGAGGAGCTACTAATAAGATGGAAATGCTCCCCAAGAACATTTGCTTGATCTTTCAGCGATACAGAGGGGGAAGAAAACAGAGCAGTTCGGAAAGATTGGTAATCTCCTCGAACTTTCCGCAGGCGATCCCAAACTTCTTTAGCTGGGACAAAGCTATTTAGAGAAGATATATATTTTTCCCATGATGTCCTCTTCGCCTGTTTCCGTGTCCAACGTGCCTTGGCCCTACATTTTTTAAATTCAATCAGGTTAAAAGCAGTGGGATAACGGCGAAATATACCCCATGCCTGGTTCTGTTTCCTGCGAGTGACTGTGCAGTCCTCATTCCACCAGGGTTTGCATCTCCGGGGTAGGACGCCGGATGTTTGCGGAATAGAAGATGCAGCAGCATTAATTAGACATTCAGTGACAAACACCGTCGCCTCCTCGGGGGACATACTGCGAAAAAGCGATGGATTCAGTACGGCATTTAAACCAAAAAGAGCCCAGTCATCCTTCTCTAATTTCCACTTTGGAAGGCGGGTCGAAAGCGAAGGAAGGGGTATTGAACTTTCTAAAATTATGGGGAAATGATCGCTGCCAAATGGATTATCTAAAACCTTCCATGAGAAGCATGGAAGTAAAGCTGATGATGATATAGAAAGGTCTATTGATGTAAAGGTGTTATGAGCAGCACTAAAAAACGTTGGCTCCTTTTTATTTAGAAGACAGAGCCCGGAGGATAATAAAAGTCGTTCTATAACTCCACCACGGGAATCCTGACGAACACTACCCCACAAAGGGTGGTGGGCGTTAAAATCACCTAGAATTAAAAAAGGCTTAGGCAGCTGATCTGTGAGTCCTTGTAGCTCGTGGAGCTGCAGTGGAACGTTGGGTGGCAGGTAGAGAGAGACGAGGGTGACGAGTCGGTCAAGGAGAACGCGAACTGCTACTGCCTCGAGTGGTGTTTGTAGAGGAACCTGAGCACACACAACCCCGCTCTGCACTACAACTGCGACACCACCAGAAGGGTTAGGAGAAAGGCGGTCCTTCCTAAAAACCTGGTGTCGGCGTAAGACCTGTGTGTGTTTGTCGCTCAGATGGGTTTCCTGCAAAGTGCCACACGACGAAGCTCATCGAGAAAAAAATTAACGTCATCAATATTACGAAGAAGGCCGCGAGAGTTCCACTGCATGATACCTAATTGTTTAGTCATAGCAGTGCTAAAATTAAAATAAACTTTAACTTATAAACTGCAAAAATGGGTACAAACAGGTTACTAGGGTTTAAAATCAATTTTTATGTGCGGAGCGTTTTTCTTTTTCGCGCAGTCATTCTGCTTCCCAATAGAGGTAGTGGGAGCAGCGAGGGAGGACTCCGATCCCGAGAGGATAGCCTCGTCATCGGATCTGAGCCCGCACTCTTCCATGGGCTCTTCCGGTGGTGTCGTCAGCTGACCCTTAGGGGCCAACTGCTTCGACGTCTCACCGGGCTTCCTCGGGGCAGTGGGTCGGGGTGGCTGGCCCCGGCCCCGGGGGAACACAGAGGTAGGGGGGCCATCCCCTGCTCGGGGATGGATGCTGGCGGGCCAGCACCCTCCCTGTGCTTGGGACATCATGCCGCTGGCACCGTCCCTGCGGGTGTCGGTGGGGACTCCGACGAGACCCGCAGATCGTCCGGAGACGTCTGTGTTCCCGCCGATGCCATTACTGGCCGTGCAGGTCCCCTACGCACGACCTCGGCATATCCGCCTTTTGCCAAGAAAGAAAAACGTTTTTTGGCCTCATGGTAGGGAATATTTTCCTTTGCCTTTAGAGTGAGAATTTCTTTCTCTTGCTTCCACAATGGACAGGAGCGAGAGTATGCCGGGTGAGGACCGTCACAGTTGGCACATTTCGGATTGTTATCGCAGGTGTCAGCAGCATGCTCTCTGCTGGAGCACTTGGCACAAGTGTCGGCTCCCCGACAGCTCCGCGACCCATGGCCAAACCGTTGGCATTTGAAGCATCTCTGAGGGTTCGGCACATAGGGCCGTACACGGCACTGTAGATATCCTGCCTTCAAGGTTTCAGGTAGTGTGGTAGAGTCAAAGGTCAGGATGATGTGTTTGGTTTTTCTTTCAACACCATCTCGGCGGATAGTGATGCGGCGCGCAGCTACAACCCCTTGACCAGAAAGGCCCTCAACAATTTCTGCCTCGGATGTTTCAAGCAAGTCATCCTCAGAGATGACTCCCTGTACGGTGTTTAGCTTGCGATGAGGTGTTACGCTAACTGTGTAGTCTGCGACGGCATTCAAAACTAGGAGAGCTTCACTTTGTTGTTTTGTATTAATTTCCACAAGAAGGTCACCCGATGCCATCTTTTTTGCATTAAAATTCATTCCAATAATACCTTCAAGAACTTTTGATACCAGAAAAGGGGATAACTTTGCAAGTGCCTTTTCGTCTTCTGAGTGGAGTACAAGAAACTTTGGGAATTTTAGAAATTCAACACGTTTTGCGGGAATGTCTTTTGATTCGGTGCGGACCCTTTTCAGGGCCCGATCAGTAGGTTTTTGCCTGGAACCCATAAAGATGGGAGGAAAGTTCAGTGCCCGGGTGCACCGCCCACCACGGAGCCCAACAAGGGGGTAGGTAATGTGCCATAGCAAGAGAGCTTGGCTGACACAATTACGCTACCAGTGCTGCCCGGGCACTATACCCTAGTGTGGTTGCAGGGATAGGTCCTGTTTCCACTCAAGGTTGGCCCTTGCCACCTAAGAAGGTGAAAAAGGAAGGAAGAGAGTGTAGAAGAAAAGAGAAAGGGGTGGGAGGAAACGTGAAAGAAGGAAGAAGAGGGTAGAAGAGGCGACTGACTGAATCATCCTGGTCGGGCCAAACCAGGACACCCGTCTACGAGAAGCAGGGGTCGAAGCAATGTATTGCCTCGCCCGGGGGGCCCCGAAGGCTCCAAACATACCCCGGGCTCAGCTCAACCACCAGGGTCCCCTTTTCCCCGGACACGGGTTAAGCCACGCACAGCCAGACGTGGGTGGGCGAACCCACATGGCTCGGGGTTCGTAGTGACGCCACTCACCAAGCACCTACTAAAGTAGGTGCCCCTGCGTGCGGGTATGGTGGCCCACGCGGCTGGGGTCCGTGGTGACGCTACTCACCAAGCACCTAGCACCTAAGGTGCAGGCGCCCCCTGCGGAGCTCGGGGTCCGTGGAGACGCCACTCTCCAAACACCTGCTTTCATAGGTGCCCCCTGCGGGGGAAAGGACAAGAAACTGAGCGGTAAGCTAAACGGAAAATATGCGTGAAGCGTTTAGTTGCGTGTCGCGTAGCATCTCATGCGCATTTTTGTTACCACGTGCTACAGGCTGGATTTCATCTTGTGAGAACGGAACGACCGATCACTGCAAATACTGCAATTGCAACATTCGGCCCCACTACAGTGACCTGCTCAAGCACGCCGAAACCAAGAAACACCGCGAGTCCACAGTAATCCCAAGCTCGCAACAACTGCCGCAGCTTCTAGCGTCTTCCAGTCAAACGAAGTATGAAAAGGCTCGCCGAGAGTTGAGGATTGCCTTGTACAGCGCTGTCCACACTTCTATAAATGCTGTGGAGAGCTTGGTGGGATTCTGCATTCCCGAATTCAAGGATTTTGATCTGCACAGAACAAAGTGCACAGCTATAATTACAAACATTCTTTTCCCGTACTTCACGGCCAGCATGGACAAACAACTGAAATGCTCGAGCTATTCCCTCATGGTAGATGAGTCAACCGATATATCCACGACAAAGCAACTGTGCATCGTTGTGCGGTTTCTGGATTCAGCAGATAACAAGATTAAAACCACCCTTCTTGATCTCGTAGAGCTGTCATATGGAACAGCAGAAACACTCCACAACACCGTATTGAAGACCTTGGAGATGCACGGCCTATCAATCAAGAACTGTCTCGGGCTCTGCACTGATGGGGCAAATGCCATGTGCGGCGAACACAATTCTCTCTTCAGCCATCTTCGTGAGGATAACAAAGAATTAATCCTGGTAAAATGCTCTTGCCACAGCCTGGACCTTGTGGCATCCAAGTCGATGGAGGCGATTCCCTCTGCGGTTGAGCAATTAATGCGAGAAACTCAGAACTACTTTGCACACAGCAGCTGCCGGCAAGATGGTTATAAGACTCCATGCCAGCCTGTTGGTGGACGATGAAAGTGTAGAGTCACCGCCCCAGCTTTTATCGCTTTCGCACACAAGGTGGCTTGCTATTGCAGACTGTATCGAAAGAATTTTGGCGCAGTACCAGGCCCTCCAAGAGTTTTTTGAGAAAGCAGAACAGCGCAGGCTACAACGTGCGCATTTTGCGAGAGATGTATCGGGACAGAAAACATCATGCCTACATCGTGTTCTTTGCCTCAGTTCTCCGTAGCGTCAGACGGGTGAACAGAATGCTCCAGACCAACGCGCCCGACCCACTGGTTGTCTTTCAAGAGCTAGAAAACTTGTATTTGGAAGTCCTAAGACGAATTTTTCACCCATCAGTCTTGAGGCACAACACAACGGAAAGCCTGCTGTCTCTAGACCTGGTGAAGATGGGGTCTATCTTTTTGCAACCAGAGACAGCGGATCTGGGTGACGTCTTCAGGGAGAAACTTTCTCTAGTTTCTACTGAAGACCAAGGGGCCGTGAGGGATCGGTGCTTCCAGTTCTTGAGGCAGATGGCGATACAGCTCCAGCAGCGGCTTCCAAATGCCTCGTCTACACTTCGGAGGCTGCACGCCATCAATCCTGATAATATAGAAAGTGCGAAGAGCCGTGAAGGCATACTGAAACTGCCGCTGCATTTTTTAAATGTTCCTCCGTCGAGCTGGAGTCGGAAATACGGCAACTGCAAACAGTTATCGGTGCATTTGATCGCACATCATGTTTGAGTTTCTGGCATGCAGCGGCATTGTACGAGGACACTTGCGGCGAATGCCCTTCTCCACACCTGGCGCGAGGTGCATTGAAAATTTTCTCTTCCAGTTTCTAATGCTGATGCTGAGCGCGTGTTCTCTTGTATGATTTTGACAAAAACAGAGACCCGCAACAAAATGAAGCTGAACCTACTCATGGCGATCCTACGAGTCAAGTTTGGTCTACAGCTTCAGGGAAAAACAACTTCGACATTTAACGTCCCAACTGAGTTGTTGACTAGAATGTGTCAAAATTACTCTGGCAAGAACACTATCTATTCTAGATAAACTATGTACAGGCCCACTGAACATTTAATAATTTATTTATTTGCGACACACCTGTGACAAAGCAAAGGTGCCAAAATTTTTGTTGTATTTATTCTGTATCCTGAGTTGATTCAAAATGCTATCCCTGATTGTTCGAATTTACTAATAAAAACAGTATTCATAATATCGCTTGTGTTCAATTTGGCTACAAATATGGCGCTAAGATTAAATGGTATGGCTACTTTTGGCTACTTTCCAAGTATGCCCAACGGCAACCCTGACAGTGGCCATTGCAATCACTTGGCACACATCACGACGGCCACAATTTTCTGTGATTTTACACCATGTCAGGACCGTGCAGGCAGTACTCGGCTGCCTTTAAAAGAAAAGTTATTTCTGCTGCCGAAATCATCGGCAACTGTGCTGCGGAGCGGCAGTTCGGCGTGAACGAGCGGAGCATTCGCGGTTGGCGGAACCAGTTGTTGTTGTTAGAACATTCTTTATTGCCCTGTTATATATAATATATGATATATATATATATATACCATACACACATATAATGCACCATTGTCGTCTGCATCGGTGCGGGCCTAAGGATCTGCCGTTGCCATCATGGCGGTCTGGGTGGGTGTTGGTCCCAGCGCCTTCGGCTGCTGCAAAGTCGTCCACCGGGGCCGTCGTTGTCACAGACGAACTCCGCCAGCTTTGTCCACAGCAGGGAGAGGATCGTCTTGTCACGACTGGTGGGCAGAATCCAATCGACATACGTCGCCGGACGGATCTCGTCTGGGAGTTCCTCCAGTTTCGTTTTCCGAAGGCTAGCGTGGCGCTCGCACTCTCAGACAACATGGGCAGCCGTCGCGGTCCTCCGGCACCGGCGACACACCCTCTCGTCGGGATCGTCGCCAAAGAACTTATGGCGCAGCGCCGGGGATAAGACAGTGTCGGTCGCGAGGCGGCAGACGGGGGTCCGAGTGCTCCTCGGTAAGTCATTCGGCATCGGAGGAACGGGACGCAACTGCTCGTCCGAACGTTCCTCCTGCTCCTCACGAAGGTGCCGTAGGGTTCTCCGCCTTCACTGTTTAGCACTTTCCTTGACGACAGACGGGTCGGCCGGGCTGGCTGCCTCGCCGGCTGAGTTGTGGAATGCGTTCGGCGCAGATGCCATCTGGCGAACTGCTGCTCGAGCCTCGCTGTGGGCCCACTCATTGCCGTCAATGCCCGCATGCGCGGGCACCCAGGAAATAGTAGCTTCGATGTTGAGCTTGTTTCGAAGTTCTAGGAAGGCGGCGAGCAACTCGCCAACTATTCCCGTGTACGTTGAGGGGCTCCCGCTCGCTTGTCTGCAAGTTTCGTAAGCGCGGGTCGAGTTGGTGAACAGTAGGAGCCTGTGTGGGATGTCTGTTGGTGTAAAAGTTTGAAGAACCCACTGAGATGCTCGGAGAAGTGCCATAAGTTCCGCTTGCGTAGTGTCGACGTCTTCAGTGGTTGAAAGCGCAGCCGCGTTCGAAATGCCATGGGTGGTGTCGACCCACGCGACCGCCTGGACGTGCTTGGGGTTAAGGAAGCCCTTTTTGCATGCAGCGGCCAGAGAAAAAGTTTCCGGGGACCGAAAAATGGAGAGTTTCCCGAAGTGGAACGAGAACTGACGGACTTTGTTCGGGAGCAACGAGCTGCACATCTCGCGGTGAACATCGAGCTGCTGCAAGCAAAGGCAAGGGAGATCGCTCGAGACAAAGGCATTCATCGGGCGGACTTCAAGGCAAGCAAGCATTGGGTGTCTCGCTTCATGCGCCGCGCTGGGTTCTCCCTACGTCGGCGTACGTCGATCTCGCAGAAGCTGCCAGAAAGCTACGAAGAGCTGTTTGTGGCTTTTCAGAAGCACGTGATTTCTTTGCGAAAGGCTGGGCCAGATTGGCAACACTGACCAGACGCCAGTGTACCTCGATATGCCCTCGGCTCTAACGGTGCATCAAAAAGGCTCCAGGCAAGTTACCGTGCGATCAACTGGGAACGAGGAAACGCGGGTAACTGTAATGTCCTGCACGGCAGACGGTCGCACGCTGCCACCCTGCGTGATGTTCAAACGAAAGACGCTGCCGAAGGGGGAGAAGTTCCCAAAAAATGTTGTCATCCGCTGCCTGGACAAGGGGTGGATGGACGAATCGCTAGTGCTGGACTCGATAAAGTCCGTGTGGTGTCGACGGCCCGGAGCACTGCTGGGGTTCCCATCGATGCTTGTGCTCGACGCGTTTTGGTGTCATCTGGCGGACTCCGTGAAGCGACTGCCGCAAGACTCCCGCACCGAGCTCGTCGTCATCCCGGGAGGGATGACATCCCAGCTGCAGCCACTTGAAGTGTGCATTAATAAGCCGTTTAAGGACCACATCAGGCGCCCGTACATGGAGTGGATGAGGTTCGGAGAGCTGGAAGTGACCCCTGCCGGACGGCTGAAACGGGCCTGCATTCCCGAGGCGCTGGTTTGTCGTGCCTTTAAAAAGTGCTCCATTTCAAACGCGCTTGATGGCACGGAGGATGAGGTGCTGTGGGAGTACATTTCCGACAAGGGAACTTCGGAAGAGAGTGCGTCAGACGAGGACGACGAATAAGGTGTAATGTAAATAAATGCATTTGTCTGTTTCTCTTAAACTATATTCGCGTGAAAACGTTTTTTCTCGCGTTTTCTATCCCCGAATTACACCTCGGACTATATGCGGGTCTGAACTATACGCGGGTTTTTACGGTACAGCCATCTGGCACGACAAAAAAGACAAAGTAAACAGCGGGCGGTATGTCATTCAAATACTGCAACTTGCAGGTTAGTGCAAAATTTGGTATATATTGCACTGATCAACTTTGTCAACCGTAACTGCGCTCTTTTTGTTAAGTTCCATTGTGTTGCCAAGCGTGTCTCTTGTGCACGATTGGGCCTAACCTTCACCTTCCTCGTTGTGCACTCAGTAAACGACATGCCGACTCATATTATCGTGCCACCAGACTGGCGGCACCACTGATGTCTATTGTAGTAAGCTGGATCGCGGGTCGAGAGCGTTCCGGTGTCGCTACCGGCGGCCATTGCTTAACACGATACACGCAGCTCTATGGAAGTAAAACAGAAAAGTATGGACGCTGAAGTTTGGACGCTGTCCTTGAACGCGATTATTTTACGATGTTTTGAGACTGTCATTTCAGGTATTTTGCAATCAGATCGAAGTCTATGAAGCTATCGAAAGCCGATTAAAAAATTCAAATGTACCAGCGTTCACGGTTGTGTCGAGTTCGTAAGATAAACGACACGCTTCGAGTTTTAGTTCTCAACAGAAGCCTTCCGTGTTTGAAGCTAAATATTGCGAAAAAATCACTCGGCACAGCGTTTGAAAAGATGCCAGGTTTTATTCTTCCTCCAAGAGGTAACGAAATCACAACAGTAATCGCTGTTGCTTTTTTTAACATACAAATACATGAACTTAGGAAGCACCATCAAACTACTCTCTAAAAAAATATTTAAAAAAAATTATTTTTAGACGGTGGAAAAGAATTGCTTTCAAAGCTTTTCAGCTTATTATCGCCGTTCTGTAGTGCAGAAATTACGCGTAAAAATGTCTTCAAACGAGTCGTCTGATAAAACAACTGACTTTCAAACCACGAATGACTACGTTGAGTCTCGGCAACCCTCGTCTCATCCAACCGCAGCAGAGCTTCTGCTCAACGGAGTCGTAACCCTCAACCCTTGACAATAACTATTTATTTATAAAAGCTGAATGTCATGCTGGTTCTAATATCTAAACACATAATTTAATGCCTTTCGCGGAAAATACAATAAAAGTTTCATTGCCGAGAACAACCTAATAATAAAGAAAACAGCATTTTTTCGTGTTTTTCTCGTAGACTTCCATACATTTGCTGGTATCAAGCAATCGCTGCCGGTGGTGCCACTCGACCCTAGCAAGGCAGGCCTCAATCCGCGATCCTGCCTACCACAACAGAGATCAGTGGGCAGCACACCTGATAGTAGTATGCAGCAGTTAAGCAATGTCCCATATTGGTTAATAGTTGTGTTCTTCGCTCCACGCAAACAAGCACAACAGGGCCCGTTTTCGTGGTTTATTTGAGAAAGTAGGTATCTCGTCTACGTGGTTAACAATTAAGCGAATTTTGTTTGTAGTGCTATTGATTGATGCATACAGTGCTACTAGATCATACTGCAAGTTTACCGTAAAGGGACGCACAAACATACATTAGGAACTAATAACAACACGCCCGTTTTTCTGCCTGGCCGAGCTAATTAAGACATGTAGCATTGGTTCACGTATGCACTGTTTTACAGCTACAAAAGAAGAAATGGAACTGAAAATGCTCTCCAAGAGGACGCCGATTCCTCGAATAAATGCATCGGACGTTGAGGAGACCGATTTGGAAGAAGCTGCTGCCGCAAAGACCGCAAAACAGGTTCCTTCTATTTATTGCAGTTTTGCGATTGTTACAAACCAGCTTTTTTGGCTGATAGTACTTGTGGAATCGGCCTTAGGCCAGTGTTTCTCTGGTGTTTGCCATTGCAACCACTTTTCTGTTTGTTACAGGAGCTCAAGAAAAATTTACAAAGCAGCTTCAAAGAAGCATCAATTTCAGGCCGTGCTTGAACGGTACACTGCAGACATGCTGAATGCTAATGCTGCAGCCATGGCCAAACCATCACCTCAAAGGTAATAAAAGTATGCTTCTACTTTACTTGCATCAATTGTTTGTATAAAATTCTGCAGGCTGCTGTTCAAGACCGCCTGTGCACCATGCCTCGTGAAGCCCTAGCTACCACTCTACCACCCCGCCTCACATCAGCACCTGCCCATCTCACATCAGCACTTCATATTGGCAAAGTATTCTTGACCTTTTTTTTTCACCTGCATTGATAATTTAGTAGCTTCATAACCTTTTCTTTTCTGGAATGCCGGCTGGTCGATAGGGCTTAAGTTTTGATCACAATATAAAGAGCTATGCCCATCGACTGCTTCAAGATTTGTGTATTTATCAAGGTGGTGCAGTTCCATGTGGTGGCTAATAGTAAATTACGGAAAATGACTACCAAACTTGGGCTAATTCATTCTGCACAATAGCATAACATTTCATGGCTAGTTATATGGTAATTACTAGAGTGTTCATTGAAAAATATTCATAACTATAGGCAGCATGGGGAAAAAAATAGGTACACTAATTTTATTTTTAAGGGCTTGTGCGAGGTCTTATTATTCAATGGCTTAGGCAAAGCATCTATCAAAACTTGTTTTATCTGCAGGCATCCAAAAAACGAAGGCATGAGGTGGAGAGTACCTCTGACTCTGACAAGAGCTTAGTACCATCAGGGGAGCTCCACAAAACGCTAAAGGAAGCACAGTACTGGAGGCGGCAATGCAAACTGGAGCAAGAGCACTCAGTTTCACTTAGAGCTAATCCGCTTTCTTGAAAGCAAGGTTGAAAAGCAGCTGGGCAACTGTAAGTTAGGTGATTTCTATGTTGTGTGTATAAATGAGATAATAGCTGACTGACCTATTTGTTCTTTCTTTTAGTGCAGAAGCTGGTTCAAGAGCTTCCAAGCATGAATAGTAAGCACATCGCGTATGAGCGATTCATTTTTGTGCGTTATGCACCTTACAAATTGGCTTTTTGGTAGCTTTATAAGTATGTACCTATCAACGGTATCATTTGTCCATCATTACAGTGAGCATGTGTCCTCGCTTGTTTGCATGGGGGTACATGTATGCAAGAAAATGCAGTGATAATTACAGGATTAATGGCAGTGTCTTTTCCCTGGGTGCACACAGAAGGCTGGAACGTACCTTCTTGTGAAGGCACGACTCAACAGCACTACCAAGCTTTCAATATTGCAGATGTACACCTATTTTGTGCGATCTTCTTGGTTTGACAGAACAGGTGTGGTGGATCATCGAGCACGCAGTGCTTCATGATCCATCTGTCAGAGTGGGAATCAGCCTGAATTGGCCCTCTGGCCAATCCGGGCTGGTGTGCTGGAGTTGTGTGAAGGAAGAGGCCCCCTCCGGCGTTGTCGAAGTGTGAGCCCGGCCGTAGAGAGGTTTGTCGGTCAGATCGGGCTCTCCACTTTGGAACTTTTCATGCTAATCATACACCTGTCCAAGCAACACACAGGTGTCTTCATACCGCTTCAGAGGGTTGCTCTTCTATACCCGTTTTCACCTCAAGAACCACAGTAAAAAAAGTCCGGCTTCTCGCGGAGCATTACTGATTTCCCCTTTTATGTAGAGAATTAAGATATACGTAGGTGAATTGTAGATTAGATATATGTTGTCTTAGCAAGACGTTCACGTTCAAAACACCAAAAGCCTCGCGTTTTCCTCAGATAACCGAGTCTCGTTAAGAACTACTTCACGCCGCGCATGAACAATGCGCAAAACTTACTTTTTTCTTGGCAAAACAGGTATAGACGGCATACTCCGCCAAGCCGCCAGGCCGGCATGCACTCGAGTATCGGGTCAAAACATTGCAGTGGAGCCATCTACTAACGGATGTTTTGGGGGTAAATGCGGTTGCTTTTTGCTCTGTTAATTATTGGTGAAAAACTGCAGAATCTTTTAGTGCATTGTATTAAAATTGTTTTAGAGATTATTTGCTTGTGCTTTTTTTTCATGATATTTTCTCTTTCAGTGTGCTTGTGTTGTGCTGCATTAGTACTATGTAGCCCAGAAAAAACATACTGAAGGGTTTAATCAAAGTAAGCTCGCTTCTGGAAAGTGCTTTCAGAGTACAATGCCGTATGGGCTGCAGCTGACTGTAATTGTAAGCATAACAGTTTTTTGAAGTAACTATTCATAAAACCCCCCTCGTCATTCGCTGTCCATTTTCTTGATGCCAATGCCAATCATGAGCAGCTTCCAATCACCGCTGGAACTTTTCGTTGTGGTTTTCCATTAGGCCTTTTTTCACCTATACAGTACACCTGTGTAGCATTTTGACATTCTCTTTTCCAAAGTTGCAGAGCCTGGTGCAGTTGTTGTGGCAGCATTAGACGTCCAGCTCCCAGCCGCACCAATCGAAGCCCCAGAAACCGAGCCCCCCAGCTGCACCAGATGCCCAGCCTCCCATGGATGAAGTGCCGAACTTCCCACAGACTGCTGATGGACGCGTAAGTACAGTTCTCAAAGGGTTGCGTAACTTTTTTCAATGTTAAGTGACCTAAACAAGATTTACATATATGGTTTATTGTAATTTTTTGCGACGTTTGAAAGTACGGCAAACAAAAATGGTGCATGCCTTTGTTTAGATTGTTGATATATGTCTTTTTCCCAGTTTCACCTCTGCAACAACACATTCATCGACGCAGAGAACGCGTCAAAAATATTTAAAAATAAAAAGGGAACAATTGTTGTGCGGGAAGCCGCCCAAGCCATTTGGGGTACAGAAACACTGGCTCAGCGAAGGGTGTGCGGGAGGTTGCTGGCAGGGGACCTCAACGCTAAGCAGCTCGCACCGGCCAAGGTTCAGGTAGTCTCTGGTCAGTATTTTATGCATAACTTTTAAAAGCAGATAGCATTACAGTTGCTCTCATGTTTTTTATTCTCAGCATGCCTGGACCATTGGGGCTACGTAAAAAAAAAGGACACAACAATCGCTGCTGCGAACCTGACAAGGGCCCTCAGTGACAAGATCATGTGAAGCGGAAGCTACGCTTGCAGAAGGAAGGACATCATCAATGTATATGTCAAATAGATGTCAAATAAAGGTAAAGTTTCTCATGGTGAACTTTGGCTGCTGTTCCAGCTGGAAACGATACGTGTTCCAGGAGGAAATAAAAACATTCCCGGTGGGAAATTATGCATGTTCCAGGCGGAAATAAGAACATTCCCGGTTGGAAATTATGCATTTTCCAGGTGGAAATAAAAACATTTCTGGCTGGAAATTATGCATTTTCCTGGAGGAAAAAAAAACATTTCCACCTGGAAATGCTGCATGTTATAGGAGGAAAAATCTAATTTCCAGCAAGAAATTTGTCTATTTCTGGGTGGAAAGAGCCTGGAATTTGGCTGGTAAAATAGATTTCCAGCTCCAGCCGTAGTCCATTTCCAGTTCCATAACACAGCCTGGACTGGAAGCATTTCTACCTGGGCTGAAAAACAGGGATCCCCTTGAAACTCCCACATAGCACATTAATCAGCAACAATATTCTCTTAGCCAGGTACGCCTACCATTTATCACTGAAAAAGCGACTTCATAAAAAAAGTTGCGCTCGTTCTTGTAGCTTCCCCTTCGCTCAGACTTACAACGAAATGGATTATAGGTCTGCCACCAAGACACGCTGTAATGAGAATCTGCATGACCAGTCTTGAACAATTAGCAATTGGTGCAATTTACTGGCAATCATGCCATTATCCTTGCACTGTGCAGATTTTGATATGCAATTGTCAAAGTTTGATTGTTGTCATATAGAAGACCGACTTCAAGCTCCAAGAGGCAAGCTAGCGAGCTGGTAGCAGCAATGGCTTTGTCAGCCTTACCTTGAGCTATTAGAGTGAACAGAAGTAAGTGCGAACACCGAATAGTAGTTTTCGAATCGAATACCGAATTGAATCAAGAAAAAAAAGCCGAATATCAAATCGAATATCGAATAGTGATTTTATTTGTAGGAATTTTTCAAAGTGTGCTGCGAATAAAATTATTATATGTGCACAGTATGCACCTGCTGCAGAATATGCATCTTGTGCAGAACAAACGCTAAAATGTAAAAAAATTCTGATGAAAAAAAAAATAAAAGCAGTTGCTGTTGGATGTTGGGCACTAAAGATCCAATTTTATGGCACAAATATCTATTTTCCTTAAACGTCACAAAAAAACCATAGTTACAGCCACGCATGCCTTTTTTAAGCCGAACCTAACACCGCGACTTTTTTGTTTGAAAGTTTGCTTATCTCAGAAAAGGGGCATTTTGCGATATTTGGTTTTCACTTTAAGGAAGAAAAAGGGCATTCGGAATTTTAATTCACGTAAATAAACAGATAGGTGTTAAATCTTAGTAAACAGGCTTAAAGAATATAATCTGAAGTAAGAAAAAGAAAAGCATGGTTAGGTGGCGCAAGACACTGTCCAATTGCCGCCATGCATCCATTTTTCCGTCTATCTATCCTGTTTTAGAGGGCCTTGATTTAAAAGAGGGAGCAAGCGAAACTGAAACCACGGAGATGACTCCAGTGCAGATTGGTCGTAAGTGCGCATGTGTTGTGTTGTCGCGAGGAAAAAGGCGAGCAAACAGAAGGGCGACGACGCCTGCTCTCCCTGCCCTGCCTGCCTGATCCCGATCGACACTTTTGTTTTTTCGTCACCTCACAGTTCGTAATTCAAACGCGGCTATCGAACGGTTGGAAACCCTCTCAAATCTAGGCAAACTATTTTCCCGTTTCGTTTCGTTCCGAATCAGAATTTGCGGCTTGAGGTTCCAAAAGAACGACGACGATAACTCGGCTGGTTTTATCGGCGTGTTCAACGTGGATTTCTTTCTGTGATCGTGCAGTCGCCGATTTCTGTGAGTGCGGCCAAGTGTGTTTTACATCGGTGCTTCAATTTGAAACGAGGGGCTTTACTCGTGAAAAGAATTAGGCATGAAGCGGGATTTTGGCCTCCCAACAATTCCTCTCTGGAAGCGGCGCTAACGGGATGTTTCAATTGTGATTCAAGGGTAGGTTGTATCACGATCGTGAGTAAATCTGCGTGCTATAAAGTTTGTGGCGTTCGTTACTTTTCTTTTTTCTAACCTGTGCGTTAGATTTTTGTGGAATGGTAGGACCAAGAGCTGTTTTTCGTATGGTTTGTCTAACATCATGGCGCTTACATCGGGGAGAAAAATGGCTTTTTTCGTCAGCTCCGCGCCAACCGCGCGTCTTTGGCCGAATGTATTGAATATTCGAGTGACCGAATACTAGAGATTCGATTCGCGAATCGAATTATTCGGGAACTTTCTATTCGATTCGAATTCGTATATTCGAGTATTCGCACACCCCTAAACACAAGCATTGCTGCTTTTGCTGCATCCTTATTAAATGACACATACTGCGACTGCTTCCAGCAGGTCTGTGACATTGTTTGCATCCATGTGTACTGTACATGTTTGGAGGCATTGACAATGGTGATTCACTGCCTAGTACCACAATGCAAATCTCGTAAAAGAAAGCCAGTTTCAGATTTCATCACTACCCACAGTCCTCACATTTAACAAATACACTGACAATTGGAAAAATAATGAAAGCCGTTTACAACTCCCTGTAACGCCGAATTAGAGCGCAGCTCTTCAGGAGGAGGAGGGAAGGGTACTGAGGTTCACGTGTTATCGGGGGGGGGGGGAGGGGTGGTCACGTGACCTTGCAGGGGTCACATGACCCCCTCGTCAAGGTCACGTGACCGGGGGGTGTCACGTGACCTCGGGGGGTCACCTGACCTCACGAGAAATTTTTCCACCAGATTTCGCGGGGAAATTTTTCCGCTAGAATTAGCGGGAAATTTTGCCGCTAGATTTAGCGGGGAAGTTTTTCGGCTAGATTTAGCGGGGAAGTTTTTCGGCTAGATTTAGCGGGGAAATTCTTTCGCTAGATTTAGCGGGGAAATGTTTCCGCCAGATTTAGCGGGGAAATTTTTTCGCTAGATTTAGCGGGGACGTTTTCGCGCTAGATTTAGCGGGGAAATTTTTTTGCTAGATTTAGCGGGGAAATTTTTCCGCTAGGTTTAGCGGGTAAATTTTTCCGCTAGAGTTAGCGGGGAAAATTTTCCGCTAAATTTAGAGGGGAAATTTTTCCGCTAGGTTTAGCGGGAACGTTTTTCCGCTAGATTTAGCGGGAAAATTTTTTTGCTAGATTTAGCGGAGAAATTTTTCCGCTAAATTTAGCGGGAAATTTTTCCACTAGATTTAGTGGGGAAATTTTTCCGCTAGATGTAGCGGGGAAATCTTTCCGCTAGATTTAGCGGGGAAATTTTTCAGCTAGATTTAGCGGGGAAATTATTCCGCTAGATGTAGCGGGGTAATTTTTCCGGTAGATTTAGCGGGGAAATTATTCCGCTAGATTTAGCGGGGAAATGTTTTTGCTAGATTTAGCGGGGAAATTTTTCCGCTAGATTTAGCGGGGAACTTTTTCCGCTAGATTTAGCGGGGAAATTTTTCGGTAGATTTAGCGGGGAAATTATTCCGCTAGATTTTGTGTGGAAATTTTTCCGCTAGAATTAACGGGGAAATTTTTCCGCTAGATTTAGCGGGGAAATGTTTCCGCTAGATTTAGCGGGGAAATTTTTCCTCTAGAATTAACGGGGAAATTTTTCCGCTAGATTTAGCGGGGAAATTTTTCCGCTAGATTTAGCGGGGACGTTTTTCCGCTAGATTTAGCGGGGAAATTTTTCCGCTAGATTTAGCGGGGAAATGTTTTTGCTAGATTTAGCGGGGAAATTTTTCCACTAGATTTAGCGGGGAACTTTTTCCGCTAGATTTAGCGGGGAAATTTTTCCGGTAGATTTAGCGGGGAAATTATTCCGCTAGATTTAGTGGGGAAATTTTTCCGCTAGAATTAACGGGGAAATGTTTCCGCTAGATTTGGCGGGGTAATTATTCCGCTAGATGTAGCGGGGAAATTTTTCCGCTAGATTTAGCGGGGAAATTTTTCAGCTAGATTTAGCGGGGAAATCTTTCCGCTAGATTTAGCGGGGACGTTTTTCCGCTAGATTTAGCGGGGAAATTTTTTCACTAGATTTAGCAGGGAAATTTTTCCGCTAAATTTAGCGGGAAATTTTTCCGCTAGATTTAGCGGGGAAATTTACCCATAATGCACCGCGCGGTTACGCCGACGGCGACGCCACTCAAGTTGGAAACGGGCGCCTAAGAGCTACGCTCTAATATTGGGAAACCACTGTCTATCCAGTGTACAAGATACTGGGTAAGAACAAGCCTGGCAAGTTTCTGTTCTTTCAGTGAACGTCTGCCACTTTTTCTTTTCTGGTTAGGTTACAAGTACTAGAAATCATAGAGGTAATTCAGTAGGTGAACCTACTTGAGAGTCCACACAAAATATGTCGGGATATTTTGTCTGGAAAGGCAATCACACGAAAGCTCCAGGTGTTCTGATGGCAACGAGAACATTTGTAGGCATAAATACAGCTTCCTCTTGAGCTACTTATGGGCTAGTTCGGGCACTCGCATGCACACCGTAATATTCCGACTCGGCACCCACCAACCTGTTGCCTGAAATTCCCTAAAAGTAGGCGATGGCACAGTGTCTAAATGCAGAAATAAAAAAAATAAAAGGAAAAACACTTTCTCCGGCACATATCCACCATGGTTCGGTGAGAGCTACAGAGAGTTCGAAACTCGTTTGTAGCATCATTTCACGGTGCTGAAAACAGTAGTGCCGCCTTCGTTTGTTGTACTGTATTTTGTTTTGTTTCATTTTTGACTGATGTTTACTAACCTTAAGTTACGCGACATTCCGGAAGAACGGGTGTTCGTACTTTTCGATTTGAGGTTGGAACCTTTCGGGAGAGACGGACTTTCTTTTGTTCATGAACAAGACATTGCAATCATGCCATTTGCCATGCAGGGAGATTTTTGGAAGGAAGCGTAACCAGGTTAAATCCTGTTGCCAACTGTTAAACACGGTACACCTGGGACATGGCATTCTCATTGGCTAGGCGCAAATAAAGTTGGTTAAAAACATTTAAACAGCTGTAATTTAATATTTTTATTGATTTCTTTAAGTGCCCATGAGGGCTTTACATAAAGAAACAATGAAGACAATTTTATTTATTTTTTCTTACATGTGTTTTTTTTTTTTACATCTTGGAGACCTGGCATGCCGCTCAATGTTTTATAGAGATATGATGCCTTTTCCCGGGCCTGTAAATAAACTGGCAATATAAAAACTAACTGTCTGAGGGATGTAGCAAGAGTAAAGTCACTCCCTCTCCAATGTCATGCTCCTACAATATGCTAGGCGAGGTGCTAAGAGGTCGCGCAAAAATTGTATCGTCTGCACCCGCGGGGCACCGCTGTCATCGCTCCCAGTATGATTTTTGTGCCAACTGTATAATTCATTTGTTCGACATGCAGGCGTCTGGTCGGGTTAAAACTTGGTTAGGTCATGCCCAAGTCAGGCATGGCATTTTTCTTAAAAATGGAGAAACTAATTATGAAACGAGTAGCCCTATTTTGTAGTGACTGATGGGGGGTTCCAGACAAGAGACCCTTCCAGCTGATAACGGACGAAATGCAATGATATTTTCACATCATGTTCATTTTGAAAGGTGATGCACTAAAAATATCAAGCTTTGGTTAGGTTTTGCAGGGATGTAGCTTATGAGGTTCTCATGATAAATTCAGAGCTGATGCCAAGGTATTTCTGTGTTTCCTAATTTGTATGCCAAACAGAGTGAGTGGTTCAACTGGGTGCTGCTTTTCTTTGTAGTGAAGTTAAAAAATTAGTTCTGAGAACGTTGACTTTCATCAACTGTTTTCGACACCATGATTCAATATGAAGCAAATCATACATAATTATTTGAATAAATGAGTTAATATTTTTGGCAGTTAATTTAGATTTACTAAAAGGGATATGGGCCGAGCATGTTTCTGTGTATTACACTCTCCTGATTTTAAGATTTTCTCTAAGAGCAAATGTTGTCTACTGTCACATTTTGCATTTCGCGTGAGAGGTACACCGAAATCTAATTTTTAACCAATGTTTTCATTTGTACTGAATTTAGTTTTTTCGATGAGAGAAGTGCAGAAATTCATTGAAAGCTTTTTTTAAGATACATGTTTGATCCCTTCTTTTAGGTCAATGGTGTCATCGTGAAGATGAAGCTTCAGTGGCAGGACATCTGCCCTTAAAGGGGCGGTGCAACAATTTGCGGACTTTGGCTAATTAATTGCGGGAATTGATCCCGGCCACATATAAAACGAAGGACCGAAAACTATTCTTTCCTGCTTGCCCTAGTTTTTATTAAAAAAATAAAAGAAATTGGTATCTCTGGCACCCCTCAACTCAACATTGAAGCGGCACCAGCTTCGCCTGTGACGTCATTCAGAGTGGCATTGGTTTCCGGTTGGGTGCTTCTGGCTTCCGTTTCTCCAGCGCTTGACGCTCTCCCGTCGATTCCCGACCAGCATGGCGGCATGGGCGAACGGCATGAGCGACGTCGAGCGCAAGATGCTTGCGTATAGCAAGTCAGTTGGACTTGTGCGGCGGGCAGTCGACACGGCGGGCAATCGAAGTCGAGGTCGAGACACCAGGAACAATAACGATACCACGATACTACGGACCACGACCAACGCACTCCGTCGAGCGAGGGAAAGACAAAACGTTTGGGTTGCTCGTGTAACCGCCGTAGGCGCCTCGGGCGTCGGCGGATGACGGCGACGGCAGGTTTGGTTGACTTGCGGTAGATGGCGCCACAAATCTTTCAGCGGTAATATTAGGCTTTTGAAGCGTTTCTGCATGCCTAAACAACAAGATTTTATAAACTTAACCTTAAATCAAGCTTACAATTGCCTAACACTCTCACTTACAAAAACCACTCTGAATGACGTCACACCATAGGTTCCATTTGCGGCCACCATGTGGCCGCTTGTTGTGAAAAAAAGTGTTTTTTATTTTGCGATTACGCAGCGAAATAGGTATTTTGGGGTATGATGGCACTTTTTCTCTTACTTATGCCGAAGTAAACAATATAAAAAATACAAGCTGCACATTCGTTCGGTGTTAAAATCATTGCACCGCCCCTTTAATGGCGGAAGAGGTCAGGAAAACAACCCCGGAAAGTTTGCAACATCAATGGAGTGCACCTTTGATGAGAGGTGCCACTGGATGATCATTGCCAAGCCACTCATCAGTCAGGTACTAAGGAAGCATCCAGTTCTGGGATATACTCAAGAGGTATGCAACTTTTCGCAATATGATTAAGGTTGAACCTTTTAAATAACAATAACAGGCCGGTTTTAGATAAAGCTCATATGTTAACCTTCTTGCAATTGAGTGCAGCTGGTGGCTGCTTACAGGTCCCTGCAATATTCTCTAAAGACAATGAGGATGTTTTTAAACACAAAACGTCCAAGAGCTTGAAGTCACTTTCTTGTACAAGCCAAGGCACGCTTAAAGAAACAATGAAGACGATTTAATTTAATTTTTTTTTAAATGGTGTTTTTATGCTTCTTGGGAACATAGCATACTGCCCAATTTTTTGTAGACATTTGTGATGTGTATTTCTGTGCCTACGAAAGAAGTAAAGAAACCGAAACTGAACAATCTCCATTCTTGTTTCTGGGCCTTTGAAAACGGAGGTGACATAGGGAGCGACGTTCAGGTGCGAATAGTCGGTATCGGTAGTATTTAGGAGATCGAGACTCTGGTTACCGCGGTGGGTTATAGCAGCGCAATGGCACGGTCGTTTCGTCAAATCGGTCAACATAGACGCAATGCCGCTCTCGCGAGCGAATTCAAGCTTCCGTTCAGTGACCCAACACAAATGGAACGGGAGTAAGAGTGCGGCGGCTTCCGCCATCACTCGAGGCAGACCGCCCAGCCGGCAACGAGGGGCCTGCATGCCGAGGTGCCCATAGTTACTCGTTGGCCGTTTCGCATCCAGCGTAGCAAAGAAAAAAGCAATTATACTGCTTTATTTACGGTTTAGTAATCATTTCCAGTCCGATTTATACTTTTCATTGTTATTCAAGCGGAAATTAGAACAGTATTTCTAAAAATCGCGAACCAAAACGTGACCGAAGGCACGTCTTTCGTTTCAACCAACCGCTGACGCGTCTCTTGTGACGTCGAGCTTCTTGGCCCCGCACCGGTCACGTGAGCTCCGCTTCTCCTGGCTTCTCCCGCAACTCTCGGGGCGTCGCCCCAGTCGATCCCGGTACGTTATTACCGCGACTGTATAATTGATTTGCGCGGCACACAAGCGCCGGTTTCGGCTGAAATTTGGGCAACGAGGCTTGAGACGTGACAGGAACCCAGTTCAATCACCAAAAGGATGTCCAAAATTGCCTTCATTGTCCCTTTAATTAATTGGAGTGATGCTTGCTGGCAGGAGAAGGCATGGTTACAGATGGCAGGGAGGAAAAATATCTGTGCTCGAATGACATTGAATTTTATTGATTTTATGTCAGTCATGTTTGTAGAGGTGTTGAATGAGGCGTGAGGTAAACCAGAACACTAATTTATAGTCTTGTGTGAATAGTGGATTTTGAGTTTGAAGCAAATTCGAAGCGAATAGTGGTTTTGGCCGAATATTTTCGATTCGAATATCGAAGTTTTTCCACGCCTTTCACTACCATTGCATAATGCTTAGACGAAAACCCACCTAAACTTGTGAAGGTTGTTCCACTTATTCATTCATAAGCTAAGTTTAATCCTCTATATTTATGAACTGTGACCTCAGAAAGTCTGGTGTCCTCCGATGGCAAGTAAACGACGGATTGGACATAAAATAAATCCTGTAGAGATGGCCAACTATACCCAATGGTGTTAATTTACAAATATTGCTATATAAAATATTCTTTCTTTAATCTCGAGTTAAAAAGAATGAATCATGCATGATGAATGCAGGTTGTAAGGGCATCTCTGCCTAACATAGTATACTCTTGCATAACAGTTTAATTTTAAAACTTTTACTGCAATGTAGATATACAAATTCACAGTTTTAATTTATTTGCACATACAGTCGGCACAGGTGCACCATCCCGCTTTGAATGTATGCTTTACTTCCAAGCACGCAATTACAATATTTATACTTTTCCAAATGTTTATCGCGGCGTGTTACTCCGTTGAGTGCGCTTCTTACCAAACACCGGTGCGCTGCGGAGAACCAACACCCGCAGAGCTCGCCTCTGCGGGTATTGCTTCGCAACGCACCAGTGCATGGCAAGAAGCGCACTCAACGGGGCCAACCCGCCGCAATCAGCACTTCGAAAAACGCGAATAGTGCAGTTATTCTCAAAGCGAATATCGAATAGTGTATTATTCGGAACTAGTATTCGAAATTTCGAATATTCGCACAACTCTACTAATTTAGGCTGAGAGTTCTTTAAAAAAAACTGTGGTCGAATGGTAGCCACCTTGACAGGATTTTTTTTTGTTGTTTCTTGAATACAAGTCAAAATAGTGAAAACAGAGCCCTTCACTCAGTAGGGCTTGTGGGGCAATCCCTTACTTGTCAGCTGAATGCAGAATGCCACCAATCTGTACCTGTTATGTCAATATTTATTTTACCATCACTGCCACATTTGAAGGCAGCTCTATAAGAATCATTCCACTGTCGAGCACACACTCACTCTGTAGGTCAGTTTCAGGGCTGTATAGGAGTAAAGCTTCTTGGACTCCATTGTAGAGATGTAAGAATTGAAAAAGCTGTTTTCACATCTTCTGAAAGGGATATGTCACAGACGGGACAATAACATCTCTCTCTCAAGGCTTCTTTAGGAGTAAAAAGACACAGACACCTCAGTGTCTGTTTATGCATAACCTGTTTTAGCTTTTCCACATATGTGCAGCTCTGTAGCTGCAGTCTTTTGTGTTCTTGTACACAGCTCACTAAGCAAGCATTTTGGCTTATTTTTTAATAACAGATTGAAAGGGAGTTCAAGTGCATCACAAAGATTGATGCTGCTAAGGAGCTGAAAGTGCACATCAAGAGCTTTGGAATGGAAGTGTTGGCCCTTGCTGCAGATAAGCGGAAAACAAAGACAGTGGCAGCAGCACTGTACAAGCGTATAGCCTTTAAACCATTTCTCTATTTATGTTTATGGTTGTTTGGTAAAGCTCATTTTGAATGATATGGTTTCTATTATCTGCAGGCATCCTTGCAACAGGGGTAATGGAATTCCTGCCTCAGCTCTTAAAAGAGAAATGTACTGCCTTTTTTCAGTCACTGGTATGGATAAGTACTTTCACTGTATTTAGTCTGCATTTTGTAAAACTTAATTTAAAGTACCATTGCAGTGGAAACGCAATGTTTAGACATGCCCAGAAACAATTATTGATGTAAAAACTTACTTAGTCCGATATAAATCTAGTTGAGAGTGAACTACGGCTAGACTGGAGTAATTCATTTTGAGCTTGTAAAGTAGTTGAATAGTTTTGCAAGTAGTCCACTACTTTAAGAAATTGCATTTTGTAGAGTAATTTTGATCGACAGACTGCTCAGAATTACACTTTACCTTTTTACCACCCACCAAAAAAAAAAAAGCTGCTAGGTGAGATAGCTGCAGGGTATTGAAATCGTGGTTCAGTACCATGATCCCCTCCATATGTCAGTGTGGGACCCAAATTACTGAAATGAATGCATAAGAAACAGAAGCTTTTTCTTTAAAGAAATGCATGCTTCATTTGCAACCCACTGGAGAAAGGATGCAAATACACTGAAGCAGCTGTCACTGAGTTCCACTGGGAACATTCATCAGGATTATAGCAACCTCGGTCCTCAGGTACAGTCGAGGAAAAATTAAATGTAATCACCACAGCACGTGATAAGGCGGGCGGTTGTTCGCATTTATTTTTATCGACAGTACATCAGCTGCCATCACATGTCAGTTCCTGCCACCTTATTTTCTGATAGTTTATGGCTCGTATAGATTTAATTGTGATCCTGTTGTAATGGTTTATTTACTCTTCCTTATGTGGGTTGAAATGTGGTGGCTTGTGAAGAAATAGCCCTTTTGCACTTACTATCTTGAACTAGGTACTATGTTTTGCAGTATTTTCAACATCAAATTGTGTGCTGTCATAGAGAAATTCTCTTTTCTATGAATTAACATAATTTCATTCAACTCATGCTAGTGTTATTTCACACATTTATCGAAAGAACTATGCCTAAAAAATTGGGAAATGTGTGCACACCAGATGTGTGTCAGGGCTATCCGACAGATGGTGCCACCAAGTTTGTTCACAAACATCAAAGGACGAATAGTTGCAGCCTAAAGGATGGATCAGACTTGCATAGAGTTTAAAACGCATCTACGGTTTCAAAATGCAGTGGGAACCATCTACAATCCTGTCTGAATGCGTTTGATACATTAGGTGCGTGTATAACCTAGCCGTTGGCACAATCTCGCGGGCACCGCCATCGTGTTTTAACCGTTGCAAGCAGACGCAATAGCATTCGGACTGAACGCAAGTGTGCGAATCAGCCTTAATATAAAAACTTGCTATTGATTATGAATGACTGTTCTTGACTATTTATAAGACATGTTCATTAATTTCAGAAAAGTCGGGGGGAAAGGGGGGAGAGAAGGAAACTTCTGTCCTTCCTTTTGTGGAATATGTTACTCTTTCCCCTAATTACCGGATCAGAATATACATATTTTGCTACAGCTTCAGCAACTGCCCATCATGTACTTGGCTAACTACTTAGCACATGCATGCAAAGAGAAGGTAAGGTTTTTAGCAAGCATCCGTAAGGCTTCTCAGATTCCATTATATCCTTTCGCCTCACAAGATACACACTGCACACTGTCTCACAGGTGTCATGTCCCAGTTGCAAAATACAGCTGGAAGAACCGTGCACAAACCACAGTTCATACAAGTACAAGGCTGACCTGGAGGTCTTACCTATCCAACAGAGGAAGTGACGTGGGTGTGCAGCACCGTTTGCACTTTAGTCGAATTGGCACTTAAGACACCAGAAGTGAGGCATTCAAGATGCATATCTAAGCTGCTCTACAGCACTCTGCTCTCACATCTGCAAGATTGCAGTGTTATGTGGTCCAGCAATCACCAAATGATATATGAACACTGCAGTGAGCTCTCCTCAGTTTTTTTTTTTTGCAGAAGCTTTTGCATTGTCTTCTTGTCAACTAGGTAGTCCATCTAACCATGTTGGTAGAGAGGCCACTACATTATGTACACAAGCCGCTATCCAGAAAGTGTCTACGGTTTTGAGAAAGATGTGAGTTGCCTTTCTAGACATTTCTTTCATTCTTGTTACGTATGTACTCAATGTTTTATTTGTAAATAAAAACAAATAGCTCTGCTTATTAGGAGGTAACAAGTAATCTGCAGCTTGTAAGCTAAAATGAGGTTGCGTGAATGTTTATAGACTCCAAAGTCAGGCTGCGTTGAAATTGTGTCTTGTATCCACCATACAGAATGACAATTTAGAGACGTAGTGTTAATCCCGAGTTGAGTTCTTCAATGAGCATCGCACAGCAGTAATTCCACACATGAAGATGCTACAAGATGCCCGTTCCCATAGAAATCACCTAAAGCGTGAAGTCAACCCTTGATGGCTAAGCCATTTTTCAGAAACTGTGAAGCCTCATTTCTTGTAAACCTGACTGAATATGATACGCAGATGAGTCAATTACCTTGAAGTTTTATTAAAAAAATTAACATGCCGTGAAGCCCTCACCCCGCATTTCACCCGGCTGCCACGCCTGCTCTCCATCAGACGATCTGCTGACTTTCAGCGCTCGGTAGCGCCTCTCTAATTGCCGCTTTTTGCGCTTCCGCTCCCACAGGGAAGGAGAGCGATGCGTCAGGCCATACCAAGTGGAGAGCGACGGAGCAATTGAGGCTGTCGTGCCCAGAGGCTCGAAGAATGCGCTTCAACTTAAGATCCGTGATAACTGTTGTGGCCAACTCCATGGAAACGTTTGCCAGCGACCAAGAAAATAAGATTCTTAGCCCAAAGGATCTTGCGGACCACATAAGAAGCAAACAGTGAGCATCCTGGGAAGCTATTGAAAGCAATGGTCGGCTCCTTTTGGTACACATTGTTGAAAACCCAGCACCATGAATCAACTACTCAATCGTTTTAAACGCCTACTCCGCCTTACTCTTCACATGGTAAAAACAGCGACAAGATTGGAATGAAACTTGTGCATCCCATCAGATGTCAGGAGATGTCAATCATTCTTTATCATGTAATTTTTGGCAAGTATTCTTCATAACTGATCTATCCCGCAAGGATAATTACATCATTCACAATTATGTGCTTAAAAGTACTCTATCTAGCTCGAAACCTCGATACGCACCCAACCTGTTCTTCCATTTTACATAAATGGTTTTATGCAAAGATAATTCACTAGTCTAAGAAATTCAGCTTCCTAACCAAAATGTTGTGCATAGTGGCATTTAAGTAAATGAACACGCTTGCATCAATAATTCATTGCCCCGACGATAAACCCCCATGCGTTGCTTTCTCTTCCACACCCCCGATGGCCTCGTCTTTTGGCCATGCGGAAAGAGCGCTGAGGCCTTCCCAATTTAGGAGGTGTTGCCCCAACCCCCCTTCCCTGCATTCTTTCTTGTGCACCTCGGCAGATAGGGTGCGTTCGGAAAATGTGAAGGGGTCTTTGTTTGAAAAGAGCCTGTCCTTAGTGAAATGAAATACAACCCTTGTCAGAAGCTGGTCACCGTTTTTTCTCCCTGTGTTGTCTTCGATCTTTGCGGGATCTGGTTTGGATTCACAGTGCTGCAGCACTGAACTTCATCTGTTCTGAAGTCACAAGACAATTCCCTGGCGAAAATCAGTCCACTACCAGCTGGATTATGGAACTGGAAATGAGGCAGTCCAGCTAGATTCCAGCTGGGTCCAGCTGGAATCCATCTGGACTGCCTTATTTCCAGTTCCATAATCCAGCTGTAAGTGAACTGATTTTCTCCTGACAAGGTATGTCGAAGTACCTCTGTTCACGGTGTATTCATTATCTGTGGCTCCAGAAACTGTTTTTAGTTTGAGCGCGTTCTCGAGCTTGCAAAGCACGCACCATGCTCTATTCTTCTCGGCGCCATGGTTGCTGATTTTGTTATGCAGCACAGAGACCTGATATTCAATCGTATTGAGCGAAACACCAATCCTACCGATGGCTTGCTTTTTGTGTTTGGCAGACCCTGGCAGGGGCCGCTTGACCATAAAGGTCTGTTCACATATGCTGTGGAGCGCTACAAGCATAGCGCTGACCTCGCGCTAAGTGCGTGCTGACGGGAGCGTTCACCAGCTTTGTATCGCACCATCAAAACTGACTGACTGATTAGGTGTTTAATGGCGCAAAAAGCAACAAAGGCCATGCTGCGCAAAAGAGATAATTAAAAGACTCTATAGTAGAAGGAAGGAATTACTATGCAGAGGATCTATAACTGGTGCAGGTAGCCAGTTTTTTTAAGAAAATCTAAAATGTGACCAAAAGGAACTAAAGGTTCATCTCCCAGTAAGAAGGCTGGATGAAATGGAAGATATCCAGAAAGTGAAGGAAAACTCGTCCGACGTTTCTGATCAAAGAATTTGCAGTGCAATAAAATATGCAGTATAGTTAGCGATTCACCGCAATGCTCACAGACTGGGGTGTCCTCACCACAAAGAAGATGCCGATGGGTGATACGTGAATGTCCAATTCTCAAACGACACATTAAGACTTCATGGCGACGGTTTCTATGGTGCGAACTCTCCCATAACTCCAAACGTGGTTTGATAACATGTAGCTTATTATTTATTTCTTTGTCCCAGTCTTGCTGCCAGGCATAATAAACTGCTTTTTTGAGAACCGGTTTAAAATCTTCTTGAGGCAGCTGAACAGGTGTTTCCAGAGCATCCTTAACAGAGGCTGCTAGCCTATCCGCCTTTTCATTACCTGAAATTCCCACATGGCTTGGTACCCAGCATAGCTTGATATTGTATCCCATTTGGGAAGCCAGGTTTAACTCTACCTGTACTTGTTGCACGAGCCGATTCTTAGCATCATGGAGGGAACAGAGAGAGAGGATAGCACTCTGGGAGTCCACAAACAAAATAGCTTTCCTGATGTTGTTGCCTAATATATATTCAATAACCATGAGCACACCATAAAGTTCTGCAGTAAAAATGCTGGCAACAGAGTGAAGCCGTCGAGCTTTTACAAAGTGTTCTGAATATACAGCCGAACCAACAAAGTGTGGAGTTTTTGCACCATCAGTGAAGAATTGTGCATAGTCCTTATACTTAGCTTGCAAGGTCATAAACTCTTGCTGAAGGACTAGTGGTGCAACAGTTCGCTTATTGTATTTCGCTAGTGACCAGTCACAGGTATAGTGCACCACCTTCCAAGGAGCAATGCTTCGAACTTTTGTCATCAAGCTGCGCTCAGGAAGTGCAAGCTGCAGCGATGCAGACATGCATTCAATGCGGAGGCTTAAAAGCCGTACTATACTTGGCTTATTCTCAAAAAGACGAAAAAAAGGAGATACCTGCAAACAACGGAAGGATGGGTGTTCAGGGTCAGATTTGACTTTATAACTATAGCATAGGCTGAGGAACTGTCTTCGCTTTTCTAGAGGCATTTGGTATGTCTCCGCATACAAACTCGGGACAGGCGACGTTCGGAAGGCCCCCGTGGCAAGTCGAAGTCCAAGGTGATGCACAGGATCTAGCATTTTTAAAGATGACGGTCGTGCCGAGCCATATACAACCGCACCATAGTCGAGGCGGGAACGAACCAGCGAGTTGTAGAGCCGCAGGAGGCATCTCCTGTCAGAACCCCAGGACATGTGTGCAAGCACCTTGAGAACATTGGCAGATTTAAGACACTTTCGCTTCAGTTTTTAGATTATAATAATAATAATAATTATAATAATTTTTATTTTTGCATCCGTATGGGTTACAGACGCCGGAGCCACGGACAAAAAGTCAACAAATGTTGACTTGACGGGGTCCGGGCCCCGTGCACTTGGCAGACAGCTATGGCGATACAAAAATAACTGCAGAGATTACAGCAATACGTAAAATACATATATAAAAGAGACCTAGGTTTCACAGGTTAATGAAAACAGCTCTATACAAAAAGTAAGTACAATGACTTAGGGTTTATATTGTAGATGTCCACGTCATCTACGCAATATTTGTTTAGCAATGAGGGTAGATTATGTTTCAAAGACTGGTAACTGTAGTTCGTGCGAAACGGAAACACTTTCCATTCCTCGGAGTAGCGGGTGCAAATGGTGGGTATGTTTTTGATTAATCCCGATGTCTGTTTCAGAAAATTAATAGATTCAGGGGAAGAAAAAAGAAATGATCGAGTCAAAAGGTACTCATAAAAACGATGTATATTTATAATTTTGTATCGTGAAAATAGAGCCTCTGTGTGGGCTAAGAAATGAACGTTTCCAACAAAGCGCAAAACTTTTTTTTGTAGTAATAATATTCTGTTCAGATTTGTCCTTGTGGTCGTGCCCCAAACGAGATGGCAATAGGATATTTGGGATTTAAATAATGCATGATATATTTGTAGTTTTATTTTTTCGGGGAGAATGGCTCGACAACGTGCAAGCACACCTACAATTTTGCATAATTTGCTGACGACCTGGTTTATGTGTTTATCCCACTGTAAGTTATCTGAAAATATAATACCTAATGTTTTATGTTCTTTCACTAATTCAATCGGCGTGGATTGAAAATGGAGAGTTTCATTTATATTTACCTGTTTATTGGACGGTTTAAATAAAATTGCCTTTGTTTTTGTATCATTAATATATAGGCCATTTATTCGCGACCACAAAAAAAAATCTAGACAAAATTAAATTTCCTTTGGTTATTAGGTTATCCGCATCCGCGTCACTGAGGAACAGACTGGTGTCGTCGGCATACAAGACAAATTTGACATTTTCGGAAATATTCACAAGATCATGATGATGATCACAAGATGGGTCTGAAAAGTGAGCTTCTTATCAAAAATAACACCCAAGAATTTGTGTTCATGCCTAACGGTTACGTCAATGCCATTCATCTGCAAGCTGGGATCTAGCGACAACCCTCGACGTAATGAAAAAGGCACGCACACCGTTTTTTCTGGTGCAAACCGGAAGCCATTTTCATCGGCCCACTTACTCATCCTATTTATTGCTATCTGCAATTGGCGCTCACAAATTGACAAGTTGCATGAGGAGAAAGCGATCTGGACATCGTCTACGTACAATGAATAAAAGACTGATGGTGGTATAACTGCAGCGAGGCTGTTGATCTTAATTGCAAACAAGGTAACACTCAAGACACCTCCTTGTGGGACGCCGTTTTCCTGTGTAAAAACATCTGAGAGCGTGGATCCCAGGCGGACTTAAAAGAAACAGTCTGTCAAGAAGTCCTTTAAGCAACGCAGCATGCGACCACGAACGCCACACCTATACAGGTCCTGAAGTATTCCGTACCGCCATGCCGTATCGTAAGCTTTCTGTAAATCAAAAAAGACAGAAACGCAATGCTGCCGGTTCACAAAAGCCTCACGCACGAAAGTCTCCAACCGGACAAGGTGATCTAAGGTTGAGCGACCTCTTCTAAAACCACACTGGTTTTTATCAAAAATTTTCTTTTGTTCTAGAATGTATACTAGCCTTTTGTTTATAAGCCGTTCATAAGTTTTTCCTAGACAACTAGTCAGTGCTATAAGCCGATAACTTGCTGGTAGGGAAGGGTCTTTGCCAGGCTTCAAGATGGGAATTATGTGTGCTCGCTTCCAGCACTGTGTAAAACAATAAGCTTCCCATAAATAATTAAAGACAACAAATTCACCAAGGATTCAGCCGACAAGTGCCTCAGCAGTTCATAATGAATCATATCTGGACCAGGTGCTGACTGCTTCCTTACTGCAAGGGCAAATTCAAGCTCAGACATTGTGAACGGCCGGTTGTAACCAGTATCACTTCCAGAGAAATCAATATGCTGTTTTTCTGCCAAGGACCTGAACTTTTTAAATTTGGTAGAGTAATTTGAAGAACTGGAGACTTCTCGAAAATGATCAGCAAGAATGTCAGCCTGTTCTTTTAGTGATGGGGATGATGAAGGAAAAAGGGGAATGCTGAATGAGTGGTAAGTACCTCGAATTTTCTTAACACGATCCCATACCTCTTTTGCAGGAACAAAACTGTTTAGGGAGGATACATATTTCACCCATGAGGTCTTCTTGGCTTGTTTTCGTGTCCAACGAGCTTTTGCTTTACACTGTTTGAATTTGATCTTGTTCTGAACAGTCGAGTACCGCCGAAACCTTCCCCAAGCCTTATCCTGAGCTTTTATGGTGGTTGTACAATCCTTGTTCCACCAAGGCTTGCATTTCTTGGGAATATTTCCAGAAGTTCGGGGAACTGACAGAGAAGCAGCATTTATAATTTTTTCGGTAAGATAAAGGGTCGCTTCCTCAGGAGACATAGCTAAAAAAACAGCGGGATCAACCACTGCCTCCAGAGAAAATAAAGCCCAGTCGGCTTTATCTAACTTCCACTTGGGAGCACAAGCTCGAAGAGAAGGAAGGGATACTGAACTTTCTAAAATTACAGGAAAATGGTCACTACCGAAAGGATTTTCTAACACCTTCCAAGAAAAACAAGGAAGTAAAGTAGGTGATATGGAAAAATCAATGGAAGTAAAAGTATTATGAGGTGCACTAAAAAAAGTTGGTTGTCTCTTGTTTAAAAGGCAAAGGCCAGATGACAGTAAAAAACGTTCTATGACACCGCCACGAGAGTCTTGACGAGCACTGCCCCACATGGGGTAGTGTGCATTAAAATCTCTTAAGATTAAAAAAGGCTGTAACAGTTGGCCCACAAGCCCTTGCAGGTCATGTAAATGCACTGGAAAGTTTGGTGGAAGGTAAAGCGAAACAATAGTAATTAGGCGGTCAAGCAGAACACAAACTGCTACTGCCTCTAAGGGGGTTGCGAGAGGGACAGGTGCACAGGCAATACCACTCTGCACAACCACAGCTACTCCACCAGAAGAGGTGTTACAAGAAACACGGTCTTTTCTAAAAACCTGATGTCACCATAGTACCTGTGTATGTGTTTCATTAAGATGAGTCTCCTGTAAACAGATGGCAACAGGCTGGAGCTCATCGAGAAAAAAGTTGACATCATCAATATTACGAAAAAGACCGCGGCAGTTCCACTGCATTATACCTATATTTTTAACCATTTAAAACAAAACAAGTATAACATACAAATTATATTAAAAAGCTATATTCCTTGCGGTTTAAAATCTATTTTTACACGCGGTGCACTTTGTTTTTTAGGGGGGTTATTCTGCCTCCGATTAGAGTCACCGGAGGCAGGGGGGGTGGACTCTGATCTTGAGAGGAGAGCCTCCTCATCAGATCTCGACCCACCCTCGTTCATGGGCTCGTCTGCAGTTGCTGGCAGCTGGCTCTTGGAGGTCGATTGCTTTGGCACCTCCCCAGGCTTCCTCTCAGGAGCAGAGGTGTGAGGAGGTAGGCCCCGACCCCGAGGGGTCGAAGCAGCCGGTTGAGCAGGAGATGACATCTCCTGTTCTGGGGCGGATGCTGGCAAAGCAGCATTCACCTTGCGGTTCGGAGGCGGTGCCACTGGCGCCGCTCTCGGGGGTTTAGAGGGGGACCATGACGGGAGATGCAGGTCGTCCGGAGACGTCTGCGTTCCCACCGAAACTACTGGCCGCGCTGGTCCCCTGCGCACGGCCTCGGCATAGGACCCTTTCGATATAAAAGCAAAACGCTTCTTTGCCTCAGTGTAGGTAATGTTTTCGGTAACTTTTAATGTAAGAACTTCTATCTCGTCTTTCCACACAGGGCAAGATCGAGAGTATGCCGGGTGGTTGCCACTACAGTTCGCACAATGAGGCTCATTATCGCACACATCTGCAACGTGTTCCTTGCTGGAGCACTTTGCACAGGTGTCCCTTCCCCGACAGTTCCGTGACCCATGGCCGAACCTCTGGCACTTAAAGCACCGTTCAGGGTTCGGTACATAAGGTCGGACCCGGCATTGAAGGTAACCTGCCTTTACAGTCTGCGGCAGTGGTTGAATCGAAAGTCAAAATTATATGTTTTGTCTTCCGTTCCACACCATCACGGCGGATAGTGATTCGTCGTGCATCTATAACTCCTTGACTAGAGAGGCCCTCAATTATCTCTGGCTCAGGTGAGTCAAGCAAGTCATCCTCAGAAATGACCCCTTGAATGTTGATGATGATGATTGGGGTTTAATGGCGCAAGAGCGACTACGGCCATATTGCGCCAAGAAAGTTAATTTAAGGAGCCTTGCATTTACATCTAACTTTACTTATCTATATCAAGTGCAAAAGGCCAATTGCATGTAGGAAACTTAAAACGCGAGCAAATGGTACCAAAGGTCTATCACCAAGCAAAAAATAAGGATGAAATGGAAGGTGGTTTCTGAAAAGTTCTGGAAAATATCTTCGACGTTGATGATCGAAAAATCTACAATTCCACAGGATGTGAAGGACAGTTAACATTTTCCCACACTTTTCACAGAGCTTTACATCTTCACCGCAGAGCAAGTGCAGGTGAGTCAATCGAGAATGACCAATTCTCAAGCGGCATAAAAGAACTTCCGAACGGCGGTCCTTATGGGAGGAACTCTCCCACACTTCTAAGTTGGGCTTAATAATGTGAAGTTTGTTATCTATCTGTGTGTCCCAATCCTGTTGCCATAACTTCATAATTGACTTGTTTAAGGCTGGCTTGAGGTCTTGGTGTGGCAGGCCAAAAGACGTTTCCGTGTAATTTTTTGCAGAAAGTGCAAGATGGTCTGCATTCTCGTTACCGGGAATGCCCACATGACTGGGCACCCAGCAGAAGTTTATAAATTGTCCTAGATGGAAAGCTTTGTGTATCTGAAAACGAACCTGTTGCACAAGAGCGTTCTTGCTGTCTGCTAAAGATGAAATAGCTAAGAGAACACTTTGGGAATCAACAAACAGAACTGCTTTGTTAATGTTATTTTCTAGAATATATTCAATAGCCATCAGGATACCATACAGTTCAGCAGTAAAGATAGTTGCTAGAGGGTTGAGTTGCCTCACTTCACTGAAAGCGAGAGAATAAACTGCACAGCCTACGCAATTCAATGTTTTCGAGCCATCAGTATAAAAGTGGAGATAGTCACTATATTTCTGCTCTAGCTCTGCGAACTCCCGCAAGAGAACAAGACGAGGAACAACCTTTTTGCTGTACTTCGAAAGTGACCAATCACAAGAGATTGGCACCAAATCCCAAGGAGCAACCCTATAGGCCTGTCTCAACAAAGGAGGCTCATCAAAACAAAGGTGCAGCGACCTTGCCATGCTCTCAGCCCGAAGGCTCAAGGGCCGAACAATACTGGGCTTATTCTCAAAAAGGCGCAATGATGCAGAGGTCTGCAGAGCAGAGAATGCAGGGTGGTGTGGATCACTATAAACTTTGTAGGCATAGCAGAGACTAAGATATTGTCTGCGTCGCTCAAGGGACATCTGATGTGTTTCAGCATACAGGCTCGGCACGGGCGACGTGCGAAATGCACCTGTGGCTAGACGCAGGCCAAGGTGATGGATTGGGTCTAACATCTTCAAAGCAGATGGTCGTGCCGACGCATATACCGGTGCACCATAATCCAACCGGGACCGCACTAGAGAGTTATAAATTCGCAGCAGACATCGTCTGTCAGACCCCCAAGTTGTGTGCGACAGCACCTTGAGAATATTGGAAGATCGTAGGCATTTTCGTTTTAGTTCTTTCAAATGGGGTACGAATGTGAGCTTCTTGTCGAATATCACGCCTAGAAACTTGTGCGCCTCCTTAACAGTAATGGTAAGGTTATTCAGATGCAAGGTAGGATCCAGTGACAACCCTCGACGCAGCGAAAAAAGAACACATACGGTTTTGTCGGGGGAGAAGCGAAACCCATTTTCGGCTGCCCACTTGCTCATCCTGTTGATTGTCAGTTGCAGTTGACGTTCACAACTATGCAGATTGCAAGAAGAAACTGAAATTTGCACATCATCCACATACAAAGAATAAGATACTGTCGGTGGTATCACCTGAGCCAGGCTATTGATTTTAACTGCAAAAAGTGTGACACTAAGCACCCCTCCCTGAGGGACACCACTTTCTTGAGAAAACGCATCTGATAAGGTGGAGCCCAGACGGACTTGGAAAGTACGTCCCATTAAGAAGCTTTGTATGCATCGCAACATGCGACCCCGAACACCATAAGCATACAGATCCCGCAGGATCCCATAGCGCCACGTTGTATCGTACGCCTTTTGCAGATCAAAAAACACAGAGAGACAGACCTGGCGGTGTACAAACGCCTCACGAATAGAGGTTTCAAGGCGGACTAAGTGGTCCAGGGTGGAACGTCCAGCTCTAAAACCACACTGAAGAATGTCAAGCACATTCTCACTCTCCAAGAAATGAATGAGACGTCGGTTAATCATTCTTTCGTAGGTTTTTCCCAAGCAACTTGTGAGAGCAATGGGTCGGTAGCTAGTTGGTTGAGAAGCATCTTTGCCAGGCTTCAGAAGAGCGATTACATGAGCTCTTTTCCAAACCTCGGGGAATGCAGAGCGATGCCACAATGAGTTATAAAAGGTCAACAAACTGCCTAGAGAATCAGGTGACAGGTGCCTTAACATCTCATAATGAACATTATCTGGTCCAGGAGCAGACTGTTTCTTTACACTAAGAGCCACTTTGAGCTCAGAAAGTGTAAAGGGCCTGTTGTACGGAGCGTCACGAGCACCAGACAAAATGATTGGTTGTTTCTCTGCTGTCGAACTGAACTTTTTAAAGGCTTCACTGCAGTTACGTAAACTAGAAACATCCTGAAAATGTTTCCCAAGAACATTCGCTTGATCTTTCAGAGATGTTGAAGATGATGCAGGGAAGAGAGGAGTTCTGAAAGGTAAGTAGTCGCCCCTAACCTTTCTAAGCCGATCCCACGCTTCTTTTGTAGATACAAAACTACTCAAGGACGTCAAATACTTTCTCCAGGAGCTTCCCTTCGCCTGGCGTCTTGTCCAGCGAGCTTTAGCTCTCGTTTTCTTAAACTCAAGTAAGTTGCTAGAAGTTGGATATCTACGAAAGATGCACCAGGCTTTGTTCTGGGACTTTCGTGTTGTTTTACAGTCATCATTCCACCATGGCTTGCATCTCTTAGGAAGACGACCAGACGTTTGAGGGATACTCCGTGTGGCAGCATGTATTATAACCTCTGTGACATACAGCGTTGCTTCATCTGGATTCATGTTTGAGATTATAGAAGAATCAATCAGTGCCTCTAATTGAAAAATGGACCAATCTGCCTTATCTAGTTTCCATCGGGGCATTCGTGTTAACAGAGTCGGAAGAGAGACAGTACTCTCTAAAACAATCGGGAAGTGATCGCTCCCAAAGGGATTATTAACAACCTTCCATGAAAAGCATGGAAGTAATGAAGGTGAAGTAATAGAAAGGTCAATAGATGTAAATGAGTTGTGAGCAGAACTAAAAAAAGTAGGCTCTCTCCCGTTAAAAATACACAAGTTAGATGACAATAAAAACCGCTCAATTACTCGGCCTCGAGAATCGAGGCGAGTACTGCCCCACATGGGGTGATGGGCATTAAAATCTCCTAAAATTAAGAAGGGTTGAGGAAGCTGTCCTACAAGACCCTGAAGTTCGTGAAGTTGCAATGGAACGTTTGGTGGCAAATAAATGGACACAATTGTAATGAGGCGGTCTAAAAGAAGGCGTACCGCTACAGCTTCGAGCGGTGTGCAGAGAGGGACCTCCGAGCAGGCAACCCCGCTCTGCACGACCACTGCTACGCCACCAGAACTGGAACTCAGACGATCTTTGCGGAACACTTGATAACGTCGTAAAATCTGTGTATGATGTGTTTGAAGATGAGTTTCTTGTAAAGAGAGGGCAATAGGCCGAAGATCATCCATAAAATAGTTAACGTCATCAATATTGGGTAAAAGACCACGACAGTTCCACTGCATAAAATGCAAATTCTTCATTTATCTAAAAAGGTGAAGTGTAAAATTAAAGAGAGAGGCAATGAAGAAATTGAGAGTATGAAATTAATGGTTATTTGGGAGGGACCACTGGTTTTTTCCCTTTAGACTTCAAGGTCTGCCACTCCATGTCACCCTCGTCGGATGCAAGAGTGGGTGACTCAGCGGTATCATCCATCGCCTCTATTTCTGGAGGCGAGCCTTTACCTGAAGGTTTTGGCTGGCTCGTTGCACGGGGTGGCTTGCCCCGGCCACGACCAGCCGAAGAGGCACCGGAGGTGCTGGGCAGAGTGTCTTTCAACTCTGCCTCCTCCGGCCCCTTGGGTACTGGGGGAGCGGCACGAGGGTTGTGCCGCTCTTTCGAAGAGGAGGTCCTCTCTGAGGAGGTCGGGCGGGAGTTTCGCCCCCCCTCCGCGGCAGAGGACCGCGATGTGCGGACAGGTGCGGCATTCGCCGGCCTGTCTAGAACCAGCGAAGCAGCATGTGCACTCCCTCCATGAAGAGGGGGGCACTGCTGCCCTAGCTGGGGGGTTGGGGCCCTGAGGGCTGCCTCCAGAACCTCAGGTGAGACCTGGGTAGCCCTCGACTCCGAGCGTGGCACAAGACCCCTCCGTGCCACGTCGGCGTATGATCCCTTCGACATGAAGGAATACCTTTTCTTTGCTTCGCTATAGCTGATATTTTCTTTGGCTTTAATGGCAATGATTTCCTTTTCTTGCTTCCATATGGGACAGCCACGATAGTAGGTAGGGTGTGCTCCATCGCAATTAACGCAGTGGGCCACATTCTCGCAATTGTCAGAGATGTGATCCTGACTGCCACACTTTGCACAAGTCTCCTTCCCTCGACAGCTGCGTGTTCCGTGACCAAAACGCTGGCAACGGAAACACCGCTGGGGGTTGGGGACAAAAGGGCGGATGTGGCAGTTCAGGTATCCAGCCTTGATTGTTTGTGGTAGTGTGTGCCTCTCAAAAGTAAGTATGACGTGTTTTGAGGGAATTTCTACACCATCTTTTTTTAACATAATCCTTTTTACTGCGACAACGCCGGCACCTTGGAGTCCCTCGAGGAGTTCTTCCTCACTAGTGTGCAAGAAGTCGTCCTCAGAGAGGACTCCACGGATGGTGTTCAGTGTGCGGTGAGGGCTCACCGACACTTTCACATCAAGTATGGAGTTCAGCTTGAGAAGTGCTTCACTTTGCTTTTTGTTATTTATCTCAACTAGGAGGTCTCCTGAGTGGAGTTTTTTAGCCTTGTAGGAAAACCCTACAAGGTGTTCAAGTACTTTGGCTACTACAAATGGTGAAAGCTTTGACACAGGTTTCTGTTCATCGAGGGAATGAACAACGAAAAACTTCGTGAAGTTTTCTACCTCTGGTTCTTTTTCAATAGTCTTGTGTTCAGGGCAGCGCCTTTTAACGGCTTGCCCCGAACGGGGTTTGGAAGAGAGGGGCGCCATAAGAGGGCAAGGAGTGTTCGGAATCTGTGGCGCGCCGCCCACCACGGAGCCCAACGAGGGAATAGGTAACACCCCATAACAAATATGGCTTTGCTGGAAGCATTACTCTATTAGCGCTACCCAGAAACTATAACCAAGTGTGGATCTGGACGAGAGTATCTGTCACCACCCAAGGTTAGCCCTTGCCACCAAAGGAGTTGAAAAAGGAAAGAAGGGAAATGAGAAGAGTGAAAAGAAGAAGAAGACAAGGGTGAAAGAAAGGAGGGGATAGTAGAAGTGGCGACTAGGCTGAATAATCCTGGTCGGGCCAAGCCAGGACTCCCGTCTACGGGAAGCGGGGGCCGAAGTGGTGTATTGCCTCGTCCGGGGGGCCCCGAAGGGTCCAAACCTACCCCGGGCTCGGCTCAACCACCAGGATGCCCTTTTCCCCGGACACGGGAAAGCCACGCACAGCCAGACGTGGGCGGGCGAACCCGCATGGCTCGGGGTCCGTGGAGACGCCACTCTCCAAACACCTGCTTTCACAGGTGCCCCCTGCGGGGAATGACCCCTTGAACACTGTTCAGTTTGCGGTGAGGACTGACGCTTACTTTGTAGTCGGAGACAAGGTTCAGTTTAAGGAGGGCATCACTTTGCTGCTTTGTGTTGACCTCGACAAGGAGATCATCAGATCCCATCTTCTTTGCATTGTAATTGGCGCCAATAACACCCTCAAGAACTTTGGAGACTAGAAAGGGAGAAAGTTTGCCAAGTGGCTTGTCACCTTCCGAGTGCATAACAAGGAACTTCGGGAATTTTTCCAGTACAAAAGATTGTTTCGTGTTCAGTGCTTCGGTGCGGCCCCTTTTGGGGGGCCGATCAAAAGGTTTAAGTTTGGAACCCATATGAAGGGGGAGGGTTTTCGGAAACTGTGGTGCACCGCCCACCACCGAGTCCAACAAGGGAATAGGTAACGCTCCATAACAAGAATGGCTTGGCTGAAGACGTTACGCTATTAGTGCTGCCCAGTCTCTATAACCAAGAGTGGTTTTGGACAAGGTGTCTGTCGCCACCCAAGGTTAGCCCTTGCCGCCAAAGGAGTTGAAAAGGAAAGAAGAGAAATGAGAAGAGTGAAAAGAAGGAGAAGACAAGGGTGAAAGTAGAGAGGGGATAGTAGAAGTGGCGACTAGACTGAATCATCCTGGCCGGGCCTTACCAGGACTCCCGTCTACGAGAAGCAGGGGCCGAAGTGGTGTATTGCCTCACCCAGGGGCCCCGAAGGGTCCAAACCTACCCCGGGCTCGGCTCAACCACCAGGATGCCCTTTTCCCCGGACACGGGAAAGCCACGCACAGCCATACGTGGGCGGGCGAACCCGCATGGCTCGGGGTCCGTGGAGACACCACTCTCCAAACACCTGCTTTCACAGGTGCCCCCTGCGGGGTCATCAAAACTGTTGCTCATGGCAGACAATAAGGAGCCGACATGTGAGCAGCGCTACATCAGTGCTTCGCTGCATGTGAGAACCGGCCGTAATGAAGACATTTATTTAACCGTACACTAGATTTTCGCATTGCTAGCGGGAGCTCGTGCCGTCACTTTGAAGCATAGATTGAGCACGCGCACGCTGGGTCTGTAATTCAGAGTGAACGGTCTACTAAAAATCTAATATTGCACTGGTCTGCTGTCAACAGATTGCATGTTATATGTAAACCACTGTAGCACTTACACAGCCCTTTGTCTCATTTTATAATGCATGAGTTATATGTTTGTCGAGCGATCGGGTATTTCACGCTGCCACTGTCACTAATAATCCAAATTCCTCGCGAACAGGCAAGAAGCTGCCAGTGCCCCAGTTAACGGTGCTTGGACCACGGCCGGTCTGGACAGACATCCTAGTGTTCCAAGTCATTGTCGACGGAAGTGCACTCTTCATGATTCGGCCTTATCGTAGATTCTACCGCTCAGGAACTTCGACTTCAGTCATCCTTGAATGCGATGTGTATCTGCGATGCAATAAAGCTATGTTCAACCTGAACTGCACAATTTAGTTTCTGAGATTGAAGTACACTAGGCAAACAGCAGACTTGCGCAAGGCTTGTTTCTTCAGTTCTGCAAAACTTTAAGTCGAAGGGGACTAACAGCAAGGGTTCAAAATTTTGTGTCTCAAGACCAAACGTAAAGGATTAACTTTCAGTACCAGGCATCTAAATGCAAGGGTGCAATGTTTAGACCCAGGGGTCCAAGTGCAAGGGCCTAACAGCCGGTCCTCAGGGTTCAATTGAAACAGTGTAATAGTTGGTCCCAGGAGCCTTAATGCAAAGGCTTAGCAGTTGGTCCTCGGGGTGCAACTGGAACAGTGTAACAGTTAGTCCCAAAGGTACTAGTGCAAGGGACTAACGGACGGGGCGCAACAGTTGCTCTCGTTACCTTGCTCCTAAGACTGTCACAGAATTCAACTTTTTTTTTTTTCTTTGTTTGGGACTTCTCGGGGGAAGCGCATCTGGTTGTCGGTTGCCCCTTGCCCGGTGCGTTGAGCGGAAGGGCTCGGGCCTCGCCCGCTTTCTGTTTTATGACTGCCTGGCCCCTCTCGTCCCGGAAACGTTTCTCGCGAGATTGTCGAGATTCTTCATTGGTACCGAGGGGCCGACTTTGCTTCCCGGAATGTCGGGAATAGCTTGCAGATGTCCGAGTGGGAGCGCATTCTAGGGTTAGCTGGAGTAGGCTCACTGCGGGGCTTGCCAGTGTGATGTGTTTTTATATATATATTGTTGTTCGGCTGCAGAGTGGCGATTCTGTTGATTTTTTTTTCACGTGGTACAAGATGTCACATGATCCTCTACGCAACGTCGAGTGGGATTGGGGCGGACGTGTGCCAGGCGCAAGTGTCGTCTGCACCGCACTCTTCACCACGTTTACGTGTCTACGACATTCGACGACGACTGCACAACTGCGGCGTTAGTCTGCGTACGTGGTGTCGGTAATATGGACGAAACTCCGAGACAATAATCACAAACGGTGAGACGACGACGGCGGTTGTGAAGCGGGAGACTGTAGGACGATGGCGGATGGCCGTGGTCCCACCAAACCGTTGTTTGGGAGCTGTTGCTTTTGCCATTTCTTTAATAGTTGTGTCCACCGAATGCTTCTGGCAGCATGAGTTTTCTCGCTAGAGACTTTCATGGTGTAGTGCCTGCAACTGACGTGGGGATCTGTTCATGCTGTGGGAAAAGAACAAGAAAGAAGGCAGTGTCAAAATTAAATCATTGTTGTGCTGGTTATGAGACAATGTTGTCCTTGTTCCCTTATATCAAGGTTTTTTGTACTACACTCTAAAAAAGCCCGTGCGTCTACTTTCCTGCACAAGACTCAGAGCCAATCACCACAGCTTAAGGAGGCGGCTCAGCGAATGACGATACCGAAACACATGTTTAGACCAAAAAACGCTGTCCAAGTTGTGACATTAGGCAATGCAAAACGTCAGGCTTGCATTGCCTAACGTCACAACTCGGACTGCGTTTTTTGGTCTAAACGTGTTTCGGCACCGTCATTCGCTTAGCTGCTTCCTTAAGTTGCGGTGATTGGACCTCCGAGTGTTGTGCGGGAAAGTAGACGCACGGGCTTTTTCTAAAGTGTATGATTGGTCACCAGCTTGCCTGCGTCTCAACTAATTTCTTTGTTATTGGCATCATTATCAACGTTCGTGAAACACAGATGCATGGCGAGTGGCTCCGTAGATGACAGAACTCAATAGGTTTCACCGAGGACATATATGGCCCTCAAAAGCCCGTGCTTATCATGCACTAAATTGACTCATATCGAATAGTTTATGAAAACACTGTGAGCTAATGAAGGAATCCTACCACTTCCTCTTCCAGATACCAGTCTTCCACGGCCTACATCCGCTCCCATATTAACGGATCTCCTGAGGACAACAGACAAGGATGATTTCAACAGCTTCGTTGATGACCTCAGAGAAATATTCACAGATGATATAATTGATAGCGTGGAGAAGAATACTAGAGCGCAGTCATTCTCTCGCGACTGGTACTTGCACAGGAGAGCCAGAGTGACAAGCACAGTGTGCCACTCCTTTAAAACAAGAGCTAAGGACATAGACGAAAAGCCAAGCCGCATGGCATGAGAGGCCTTCTTAGTGGTATTTCGTGCATGAGCACCGTTCAGACCCCAGCCATGAAAGAAGGGAAGGACAAGGGAACCAAAGGCCATTGCCCTCTACATGTCGCTCTTGACAGCTGATGGACACTGCCCTGTGCTTGAGAATAGGGGATTTGTCATTTGGAAGGATTTTCCAGTGATGGCGTGCTCACCAGATGGTGTTGTGAGTTTCGACTGGGAGTGTTGTACGGAAAAACTAGTTCTGCTCGAGGTTAAGTGTCCGACCAACCTAAAAAAACTCATTTTCTAAGTGTCGACCGAAACCACTGTATATGATGCAGGTCCAGGTAGCAATGGGTATTTTAAACATTTCATCATGCGACTTTTTTTGTTTACAGATCATTAACCGAGTGGAGACAAGTGACTGTTGAGTTCGATCCAAAGTACTTCAACACATGCGTCCGTTCTGTACACAAATTGTACTCGGAATACCTCTTTCTTTCCTTTCGAAGCGACTTGTAATCTACGGGCCGACCTTTCACTGCTTAAGCGTACTCATGTCAAGCATTACCTAGATTTATGACTTTTTATCGATATGTTGCTGTTGAATCTTCTTTATTTGCTTTCGGGGTTTACTGCTTATCGAGGTGTCGTCCTGTGGCAAGGAGGGGTGTAGTGTGTGTATGGATGTCGCTGACCTGCAATAAGGCAGAGCTAGCCTCCTCTTAGGCAGGCCTTGGTGGGCTTGGTGAACGCCGAGAGTGAGAAACGGTCACTGGCCCTCTTTAGTCCAAAGCGTGATGTCATCAGCGTAGATGGTTAAACCTAGGACTTCTCTTCATCCGAGTATTGCAGGTAGCCTGGCCATAACAATGTTGAACAAGGCGGGGGTATGGCTGCCCATGTGGTACGCCTCGACCATTTGCTGTGCCTGGACCCAACGTCGGTCCCACCCTTACTATGAACCTGTTTTTTTAGACAAATTGTTCCCGTGAAATTTTTTGTAAGCCTTGTCAGGTGTGGCACTTATCCAGGGACATGTCTGCCATTAGGAATGTTTAGGCTACGTCACCTTTCAACCTGTTCTTTCTCCCTTGCACTTCCTTCATCTGCATTTTAGTGCAGTCAGCATGCGAAATCTGACAGATGAAATGTGCTCATCCTTGTAAATGCAAATGAAAGTACACCTGATTTGCATTTGTATATAGTATTCCTCTAGACTCATCTGGTTTTATTTAACAATAAAAAAGCAATACACCGTTTTAACAATGCTAAAAATAAACACTGTCTGCCAATTTTCTTAAATAAGGCACAATTGTAAGTGAGCCAACCTAACTTTCAAAGCAGCTTTGCAGCACGTGATATCAAGCAGCCTCTTTCAAATACGAGATGAGGATGCATTTCAAAGCCATAAAACAAATGCTAAAGGAAAGTGGGCAATAATGAGCTTTGATCTGAACTGCTTTATTAGACAGAATCTTTTCTCACAATAAAAGTGAGGATATATACATATATACAAAAAACAACAGGGAAAACATGTTGCAAAATATTTGCCTTTTCAGCTGTACCCACACCTTGGGAAGCACTGGCATATTGTCCAAAAACAGTACACAATAAATGCAACGAAGGCTCTAAGGATGAGACCATAGCTTGGAGGCTGTACCTATTTCAGAAGTACCCATGTGATTAAGGCATTACTGGATGCCATGGCTTATGCATTGTGTCTTTACTGTGTGCTCTCTTTAGAACATAGTGCAACATGCTTAAAGGGCAACTCTGCTCAAGCTGATCCACTGAAAAAAAAAAACAGATTACTTCAATGGTGTCCTAAAGGCCAGAATTAAAATGTAATGCAATTATGTGCAACAGAACTAAACTTCTGTGCCTCTTGAGCCCTGGCAGCTGCTCAATGCCATAGCTGTCGTGGCACTACAGTTGCAGTTATAACTACCTCAACGAGTAAAACATTTCTCGCCCCAAATATAATTTACGCAAGATGAGAAAGCCACAGTTGCTGATGAAAAATTGCCGATTACCAGGACATGTATCAAATCAAACAGAGTTGCTCTTTATCATGTTTCACTCATCTGTTTCTGCACCCTGTGGCTCCTTAATCAGAGCAGGCTGCAGGTTGCAGAGCCCAGCAACAGTAACAAGAATGTCATCAATTTTGTTTTGCTTTGCTAAATATGACGAGGGCACATGGTTCAGTATGCGAAAGCATTTCATCCGACGGATTGACCTCTCCACATGTATTCGCAACTTGGCCAGTCTACACGACACCACCACGTTGTGTGCTGCCAGCTGCTTCCCCTTCGTGAATGGAGGCAGAGCGAGTTCTACCCCGATCGGCAGAATGTCGGCGATAATAAAGCCCCTGTCTGCAAGGACTTCGTCTCCATACTCCAGACAGTCAAAGAGTCCCGAGTTGGCCATTATGTAGCGGTCACTGGCGCGCCCACCGTAGGCCTTAGAAATAAACATTACAAATCCATTCGGTCCCACTGCGTGGAGCACCTTGACGGTGTTGCGGCTCTTATAGAAGCTAAACATATTTCCCCTCCTCAAGAGGTTCTGCAACCTGTCTGAAAAAATTTAAAAACAGTCAATGATGCATGTCGTGTGAGGCATATCCCTAAAAACATCTGGCAGTGACATTCTAATTGTCTCAGTGGGCAACCAAAACATCAGGTACTTCCTGGTAAGCTGCGCCAGGTGTGGGATCCAAAACAAAAAAAATACGGCTGACGGAAGCAGTGGAAATCCGAAAACGAAATGCCAAGTCTGCAATTAGCAACCCCATGCGAAGCCGCATCAATGTCAGCAGGGTGATTCCACGTCAGTTCATGCAATGGTGGTCCGGGTCATAATTTTGATATTTTTGTTAAAAATATATACACCAACTCAACTCTCCTACGTCACGCCGCGGTGGTGGCGCGCCGGACGCACTTCCGGTTTGGGGCAGTGGGCAGAAGTCGCCGTGCTAGACATGCATTCCTGTATTCCCTTGGAAGAAACGAGACAAAAAAACTGCCTTCTCGTCAAAATGCTGCGACGCGGGTTGTACCAAGAGTGTCTGGAAAGGTTTGAAGATCAGTTTTCATGTGTTTTTGCCCCCTCCGTTCGTCCGAGAACATGGATAGTAGCCGTGAAAAGGGCTAACCAGACGCTGTCGAACTATGATTGCGTGTGCGGGCAACACTTTGTGGTCGCCAGATGTATTCGCTTTGTTCCAACATGAACGAGAGAAAACCACCAAGTTGTCCGAACCACCCACGGGTTCAGTGCGTCTTCAAATTCACACGGCCGCCTGATCGTTCGAACTTCGTCTGCTCTTTCAAACGTCTGCTTTTTGTCGTCTGCTCGTTCAAAAAAAAGCGGCCCGTAGACCAAACTTTGACCCGGTGATTGCAATAAGAAGTAATTGCAGGCCTCAAACGACTTAAGTAGGCTCGGTGTAAACAGTAGATACAAGATGCTGATCATTGGTACCAATGGCCATCACCGACTTGTTACGCTTGGTCTGTTCCCGCTTCCGATTTTCAGTATCGACGTCGATCATCGCCGCTACCTTCTACACTTTTGCAACACGAGCGACGTCGCAACCGAAAATAGCTGGAAGAATCTCATTATGGTTTTGGCGTCCCTTCTGCGGCGTTCATGAGAATGAAGCGCCGCACGTCAAACTATTTACGAAAAGTTTAGCGGCGTAACGAGCCTTGATAATTTCGCTTAGGCGATTAAAGTGGTAAGACATTGCGATGAGGACGTAGAATCGACAATTCCAACGCGAAAAAGAGTATGCAGACTCACACAGACGCCGACAACGTGACATTCGAGTGGTTTGTTGACGCGGGACGCGGTGCTTCGCGTACCCCATTACGCATGCGTTCGAACTGTCGTCTGCTCTTTCAAACTTGGCTGCTTTTTGTCGTCAGCTCGTTCAAACGACAGCGGCCCGTAAACCAAACAATGACCCGGTAATTGCGATAAGAACTAAGTGCAGGCCTCAAAACACTTCTGAAGGTTGGTTGGGGTAGTAGGCTAAGTGTAAACAGATACAAGATGTTGATCATTATTGTTACCAGTAGCCATCACCGACTTGCAATGCCCGATTCTACTTGCGGTTTTCAGTATCGACGTCCACCATCTCAGCTACGGTCTACGCTTTTGCAGTCCGAGCAACGTCGCTCTGAAAACAGCGAGCAGAATCTCATCGTGGGAGTCAGGCTTTAGCTCCCATTCTGCGGCGTCCACGTGAAATGAATCACCGCACGTCACATTATTCACGCAAAGTTTTGCCTCGTTAGTTTTGCTGAAGCCGCTCAAGTAGTCAGACATTGTTAGGAGGACGTAGCATCAACAATTCCAACGCGAAAAAGAGCACGGGGACTCCCACCGACGCCGAGAACAACGCAATTCAATGGTTTGTTTATGGGCGACGGCGGGCTTCTTGCCCACCATCCACAGCGCATGCGTGGCGCCGGTGGCGTCCGCTAGGGGCGCTCCGGTTTGTTTGTAAACATGAGTTGGTGTATATGAAAGCCATGTTCTTGGGAGGAACATTCCACTATATATGAACGCCGTAACGTTTTTTTTCGCTGAGATATAAAACAGATAAGCTCGAGGCGTGGAAATTGAAAAGATTTCACTATGCTACTTTGCACAGTCGTCACTTTCTCATCGAAGCTTTCACATTACCATAACTTCTTTTAGTAAATTTCATAAGAGATAACACATACCCAAAGAAGTAAAAATATCAATAACATATTTCTATGCAAACAAAAAAGTCAAACATGGCATAAAAACATGTTTTAGAGACATTCACAATTTGTTTGCAAATAAACTATCTTCTATAATACTTCACGAAACATATCAAAATGCGCGCCTTCGAATTATCTTTACGAATGTATAAAGATAATATGCCCACCCTTAATTGTCTTCTTGTTATTAACGCGGAAATGCGGCTGATTTCACAAAATGTGTCAAGATTGGGCGTCGATATTTAAAAAACTCCATCTTTTATTTTTTTTAAACTCCCCTTGGCAGTTTGCAGTGACATGAACCAACCTGTGATGACAAAACATTGAGTAACATATGACCTCCGAACGGGAAAAGCTGCGAAAAACCTTCACTCGGAGCGAGCCGACGTCTCGTTATAGCGGCTTTGCCGCATAACGTCCCCTTCATGGAAGCGTCAAAAGCTGGAAAGCGGGACTCTGTCGTAGAGAGCGGAAAGTCGTGCTGTTCCGAGCATTGCTTTATCGTTGTGTGACTATACCCCCCCCCCTTTCCCCCGCCCTGCCCTCTTTTTCCCGCCCCTTAACACGAGCAAGAAACGCCTGCGAACGTCACTGCTTGCGGTAGTTAGTAATCGTAAGCACATCACATTGCCTTGAAACCCAAAGCTGTGAAGAGTCAGTTACGGCAAAATAAGGCGAGAGTAGTTGCAAGGGAAAATATGCATGTCAGTTGGTCAGGAAACATTTCAATCTAAACCCAGAGACGAGGAAAAACAAAAATAACGGACAGTGCAAAACAAACTCTCAAACGCAGCTGAGCTTATTCACAAGAACGACAATAAATGCATGTCCAAGCGGAAAGAAATAAAATTGGGAAGATCAAGACATGCGACCGCAAAGACTTGACCGAACCTAACCAGACAAACTAAATCACTCCAAGGCTAAGGACAGCAACGGGAACGGGCACCTCTCCCAAGGACCTGAAAAGATGGGTTGCACCACGCTATGCGAACCGACCGAGACCGAACCCCTAACCCCCTCATCTATTTTACTGCCGTAACCCCCTTCCCCAACACACACACACACACACAAACTACACTTCAACACCGAAAACCCCAAAAGCATTACAATATAAAAAACTTTTAGAAGGTAAAAAAGAAAAAAGGACGGCTGACTATCGCTATGCTTACAGGAGACTCGGCGTCTTTGGTGCTCAATAAGTGGTACTACAAACAAACAACACCAGCTTAACCATGCGCGACGCACCGATTATATCTACAATGGAAGACAGAAGTTGATAACCACAAGAACAATTTCTTTCCGAACTCTGACCGCATATTCCGAGCCGGGAGAGAGGAATTCAGAACCTCTCAAATAGGCGTTTGCGAGGACGTTTGAAGTTCTGTCATTTACGAAGCGAATAAGAGTCTAGTGTCAAATCGAACAGCCATGGCCCAACGATTCAGCACCGTGCGATTGTTCTGTGTGGACTATCTATGGAGACACTTCTTGTGTCTCCATAGATAGTCCAGTGTATAGATAGATAGTCCAAGATAGTCCATAGATAGTCCAAGAAAGTGTATAGCAATAAGCACCTCGTATCGGTAGGGAGACCCAACAAAGTGCGGTTGGAAAAGCTACTGGCTCCACGGTGAACGAATCTGACCTTTTATGCCAACATTGCTACAAATACCTCCAGAATGAGATTGCTTCTCCTCACAACGTGAGTACATCAGACTCTTCTTTCCAGGACTCTGATGAAGTTCTGGCTGAAGTGAGTCAAGAATTGTGTGCTGCTAGTCTGTCGGTAACTCCATTGAAACCACGTAAAACCATTAAGAAAAAAAAGGCGCGAAGCATATTTGAAGAAAAAACAAGCTCAAGCGAGTTCTTCGATTAGAAGAAAGCTGTCAGGCGTTCATGGCATGAAAACCGGCGAAGACAGTTGTGAGTACTGCGCAGAGTGGTTTGACGCGTTCCGCGAAGCGCTGAAGGCATGCAGTTCCCACCAGGAACGCAAGCGATTGTACAAGCTTCTGCCACCAAGCTTCTCGAAAAAAGAAATATTGCGTCTGGAGCCAGAAGCGACTGCCTACATGATTGATCAAATAAGAAAACTGAAGCGTAAAGGTGGTGTATGGGCAACCCCTGATCCCTACATGGGGAAAAGGGCGAATGCCGAAGACGTGAGAGTTGCACTTGAGTACTACACACGCGACGACCTCGCATGCTCTTATCAAAGCCCCAACAAAAAGGACGTCGTCAAAGCCATGATCAACGACAACAAGACCAAAGTCGTAAAAAGGTTTATGACCCGCTCTATTAAGGAAGCTTACCAGCTGTTTAGGAAGGACCATCCCCATTGAGAACTAGGCATCGCTAAGTTCTATTCCCTACGACCAAAATGGGTAAAAAAGAGTCTTGAGCATGAGGTGTGCGCTTGCATATATTGCGTTAATTTTTAGTTGCTTTTAACGGCAATAACAAATGCCTCACAGGAGACATTTACTGAAGACGACTCTAAGCGCATCTACATCTGCAGCACTCCACAAAACGATTGCTTCCTGCGCCGTTGCGAAAAGTGCCCAAAAATGCAGAGCATCTCGCTGCAGTCGCTCCATCTCGACGAAGACGAAGAGATCTGTTACGCGTTATGGGACGCCGGCGAACTCGTCAAAAAGGTTATGGACACTTCCGCTTTCCTAAAGGAACTGGAGTCATGGAGCGAAAAGTATATGAGGCATTCTTACATCCGTGACCTTCAACGAAGCCTGACACGTGACACAAGAACCGCCTTACCACCCAAGGCGGTGATGTTCCACTTCGATTTTGCGGAAAATTGGACAGTCATCTTCCCAACCGAAGTGCGGAGTTTTCATTAGAAAAAAACTCAAGTGTCTCTCTTCACATATGTGGTTACGTCCACACAAGGCACGGAAAGCTTTGTTGTTGTCAGCGATGACACGACTCATGACACAGCTCACGCTCTTCTAGCCACAAAAGCCATAGAAGAGTATGTTGATGAACATTACCCGCTCTTTTCTGAAATATTTTTGTATCAGACGGAGCGGCGGCGCATCTCAAGAATCGCTTCCAATTGCACGAATTATCTTGGAAGCCGTACTCTTTGGCAAGATGGATCTTTTCAGCCACCGGACACGGAAAAAGCGCTTGTGATGGAGTAGGTGGTGTTCTTAAACACAATGCAACGCTCACCAACTTGAGATCTTCGCTCAACTCAACGATTGTCACCGCTAAAGACTTTGTGGAAGTGCTGCGTGAAAAAGTAACAAATCTCTGCATGTTCCACCTGTCTGCGGAACGGGTCCGAGAGTTTCGTGCGGTGAAGCAAGTAGAGTGGACCACCGTAAAACCTGTGAGAGGAATCCAGGCATCTCATCTGTGGAAGTCATCATATGCCGAGAGGCCGGATGTATACATGGCCACTTGCGCAACTGAGTTTTAAGCTTAGGTATGCATAGTTAGCGAATTTGCAGAGTGGGGCCGTTCTGTTTTTGTGAATTGTAAGCTAAGTAATGGTATTCCAGCCTAAAGTACATTTTCGTGTCAGTTATACTAACGCCTTCTGAAAAAAAGAATTTAAAAAATATAAAATACATGCCATAACTAACGCTCAAAATATCTCGTGCTGTGCGGCAAAGCCGCTATGACGAAGACGTCGGCTCACTCCGAGTGAAGGTGTGTCGTAGCTTTTCCCGTTTGGAGGTCATATGTTACTCAATGTTTTGTCATCACAAGTTAGTTCAAGTCACTGCAAAGTGCCAAGGAAAGTTTAAAAAAAAATAAAAGATGGAGTTTTTGAAATCTTGACGCCCAATCTTGCCACATTTCGAGAAATCAGCTGCATTTCCGCAATAATAACAAGAAGACAATTAAGGGTAGGCATATTATCTCTATACATTCGTAAAGAATATTTATAGGCGCACATTTTGATATGTTTTGTGAAGTATTATGACAAATGGTTTATTTGGAAAAAAAATTGTGAATATGTCTCTGAAATGCGTTTTTATGCCATGTTTGATAGTTTTGTTTGCATAGAAATAATTTATTGATATTTTTACTTTTTTGTGTATGTGTTGTATATCTTTTGTAAAATGCATTAGAAAAGTTATGGTGACGTGAAACTTTGATGAGAAAATGACGACTGCGCAAAGTAGCATAGTGAAATCTTGATTTCCATGCCACGAGCTTCTCTATTTTATATCTCAGCGAAAAAATTTGTTACGGCATTCATATATAGCTTAATGTTCATCCCAAGAACACGGCTTTCATATATATTTTTAACAAAAATATCAAAATTATGACCCGGACCATCATTGCATGAACTGACGTAAAATCACCCAGCAGAATCTGGTCCTCAACAGACATGACAAATGAGGCTTTAGCGAGAGATGTCGCCAGTGTCACATACTCATAAAAAACAGGCTTCGATAACCCAGTAAAAAAATGAAAGCCGCTTACAACTCCCTGTAACACCGAATTAGAGCGCAGCTCTTGAGGAGGAGGAGGGAAGGGCACTGGGGGGGGTTAAACTAACCAGTGGGGGGTCACGTGACCTTGGGGGTCACGTGACCCCCAGTGCCGATGATGTCATCACTGACGTCACTGATGACGTCCTTAGTGACGTCACTGATGACTTCACCAGTGATGATGACGATGACGATGCGAATGTCGGTGACGTCATCAGTGACGTCGCTGATGACGTCATCAGTGATGATGACGTCATCAGCGAGTGATGAGTGATGATGACGATGCGGATGCCGGTGACGACATCAGTGACGTCACTGATGATGTCATCAGTGATGATGACGATGACGATGCGGATGTCGGTAACGTCATCAGTGATGATGACGATGACGATGCGGATGCCGGTGACGTCATCAATGATGATGACGATGTGGATGCCGGTGACGTCATCAGTGATGATGACGATGACGATGTGGATGCCGGTGACGTCATCAGTGATGATGACGATGACGATGCGGATGCCGGTGACGTCATCAGTGATTATGACGATGTGGATGCCGGTGACGTCATCAGTGATGATGACGATGACGATGTGGATGCCGGTGACGTCATCAGTGATGATGACGATGATGATGTGGATGCCGGTGACGTCATCAGTGATGACGACGATGACGATGTGGATGCCGGTGACGTCATCAGTGATGATGACGATGACGATGCGGACACCGGTGACGTCATCAGTGATGATGACGATGACGATGTGGATGCCGGTGACGTCATCAGTGATGATGACGATGTGGATGCCGGTGACGTCATCAGTGATGATGACGATGACGATGTGGATGCCGGTGACGTCATCAGTGATGATGACGATGACGATGTGGATGCCGGTGACGTCATCAGTGAGGATGACGTCATCGGGGGGTCACGCGACATCGGCGGGGGTCACGTGACCTCGGGGGGTCACGTGACCTCGAGGAGGGGGTCACGTGACCTCAGGGTAGTCACGTGACTTCGGGGGGTCACGTGACCTCGGGGGGTCACGTGCCCCCCACGAGGTCACGTGACCCCGGTGGGGGGCTCGCGCGGTGCATTATGGGACATTTCCCATGATGCACCGGGGTCACGTGCCCCCCACGAGGTCACGTGACCCCGGTGGGGGGCTCGCGCGGTGCATTATGGGACATTTCCCATGATGCACCGCGCGGTTACGCCGACGCCGACGGCGACGGCGACGGCGACGCCGACGGCGACGCCGCTCAAGCCGGAAACGGGCCCCTAAGAGCTGCGCTCTAAAAGCGAAACTGGCTGTCGGGGATGGTCTCGTGCATTGTTGAAGTCGTTTGACTGGCCCTTTCCGTGACTTTCGGTGGCATGGCCACAACTGACGAGCTGCAGCTATGATCAGGGGCAGTTTTCTCATACCGCACTCCCTGCTCTTTAGTTTTTTTTCTTCTTACAGTCGCACCCGCGGTTGGGGCACACGGTCTCTGTGTGGCGAAGCATGCTATAGGTCAGCGATGATGCAGCAGGGTTGGGGTCTGTGGCAATGCTTGCGTCCTCCGGGTCAGCTGGCAGTTGTGTATCAGGGGACACAATGCCATCTAGGTTCACTGCGAGACTGGGCGAAGGTCCTGCAGTGGGTCGAGTGCCTTGAGACGGATAATTCATCTTCCTCCTGCCCTTGTGCACCACCCTGTGTTTGGACAGAAAATTACAGACAGTCAGAAAAACACATTTATTGCTGCATGACACAACACCAGGTAGTTTGGTGGAGAATGTTACGCCTACCCTGTTTTCCTCTCCCAGGTGTTGAGTTGGATAGGGGTTCATAAGAGTTGGCCTTCCATCGGGGAAGTGGATGGAGCAAACCTGAAACAAAAATAAACAAACTGAATACAGATGCACATGAGAGGCAATGCTTGCATTTAGTCAATCTTTATTTTTTCCCTCAATAAAAATAGTGAATACATGTTTCATCTGCAACAATCCTCCTAAAATCATTCAGGTATGCATTTAGTGGTTTGAAATCCCGACTGATTATACAGGATTTAAATGTAAGGCATGAGTTGTAAAAGCTGCAATCCGTGTGAATAGTGCTACACCGCCTTGGACCTCCAGGCATACCTCGGCAAACCTCACTCATGAGGGCCTTCACTCTCCCACACTCATTCTCATCTTCACAGGTGAGGTGAGGGTGAGTGAGTTTCTGAACCAGGGAAATTCATGAGTGTGAGGGTGAGTGAGGGCCGTGAGGGCGGTGAGTGTCGTTAAGGCCATGAGTGCCTAAGGGGCGTGAGGGCTATGAGGGCAGTAAGTGCATGAGGGGTGTGAGGGCCGGCCATGAGTGCATGAAGGCAGTGAGTGAGTGAGTGGCATGAGGACCATGAGTGCCTGAGGGCGGTGATTGTGTAAGGGGCGTGAGTCCACCTTCAGATGGAGCAACTTGTTGTTGCCTAGCTTTCCCTAGATCGACACGAATTGCTGAGATCGGGTCCGGCTCGAAACAAGCGAGCAACTCAGAGCAATTTGAAGACGTTTGAAGCGGTTGCATCCTATCAGGGATGCAATATTGTCACGTGACACTGCGTGCCGGTGATGATGTCAACAAAAGACTTGGTTCTGGTTTGAAATTGATCGTTTTTGGAACTAAACTGTTTCAGAAAGATGTATTAGTATTCTCAACGAGATTTAAATGCATAAAAACATGTTTATAGTGCGCAATTCTGTCTAAATAGTGCAAGAAAAATAAAATTTCATGGTGATGATGGCGAATTGCAGCAATTGGTTGCTGCGTGTAAACGCGGGCGGCCCGTGTTGCTGGTGTTGTGACGTCAAGTTTCTGGGCGAAATTGCCCCGCCTGAAGCAGGCCGCAGTGGCATGAGGGTGGTGAGTGCATGCGGTCCATAAGGGTGTGAGGGCCGTGAGGGCAGTAAGGGGAGTGAGGGCCATGAGGGCGTGAGAGGAATGAGGGCGGCGAGGGGTGTGAGGGCGGTGAGGGGTGTGAGGGCGGTGAGTGCGTGGGGGGGTATAAATGCGTGAGGGCGGTGAAGGGCGTGAGGGGAATGAGTGTGAGGGTGGCGAGTGCGTGAGGACGGTGAGTGCGTGGGGGCTATGAAGCCGGTGAGTGGCGTGAGGGGTATGAGTGCGTGAGGGCGGTGAGGGCCGTGAGGGTGACTGCGAGGATGAGGGTGAGTGAGGGGCTGAAGGTGAATGTAGCTGTGAGGGTGACGGTGATTGAGGGCAACCTAAAATGCCGACCTCTGCCTCCAGGTGGGTAGCAAAGTATGAAGACACCATTGCTGTAGTGGGTTTGTTTAGTGTTGCACAAAGTTATATGAGCATGTTTGCATGCAATGCAGTGTCAGTGAGGTGATTGCATTGTTCGAGTAAATTTAAAGCACATTCTGAAGCAATAAAAACTTTCTGAAAAACAAACATTTCACTTTCATTTATTTCAATGAGAATCAAATACATCATGTGTTCATACTGTACACTTCTTTGCCTTCCCACTTGTGTGCAGCTACTTCTAGTATGCAGTGCAAAGGACAATTAAACTACAAAGGTCAATTAATTATGGTCAATTATGGTCATCAATGACATTTGACATGTCGAATTTGATGGGTACGTAAAATCAGCATGTGTTCGGCAAATATGCCTTAAAAAAAGAAACAGCTGATCAAATTAAAGTTACTCCCAAGCTTGCACCTAACTGCAAAGTTAGACTAGTTTTTTTTTTATATTTTGTTGAATTTCTCAAACAGTGGGGGCCAAACTCCTGAAGCATCCTTCATTAAATCTCGAATTTGAAAACAAAACACGACATGGTGCAGGCTATATCAGCATTCGCCAAAGTATGCTGTTGCTTTCCAAACCAACGCGCGCTTGTGCCCATCATCCCGCTCTGGAAGTTTTCCCGCACGAGACTACCCTGCTCGAAGCGAGATGCGCTGAACCGCGATGTCTACGCCGCGAGCACGGCGAGCACCGCCGGTGTAGATCCTCTGCAATGATGCCGAGAAGAAAAAAAAAACAAAAAAAACAACAACAAATGAGCGAGCGATCAAGTGTTTGTGCTAAGGCAGACAAGCAGCGTCTTACGTGCTACAATAATCTTTACAAATGCGCGTGAAGCACGTACTACACTAGGCATAGCGTCTGCGATCACGCGACGCAGCAGGTACCAGCGGTGTTCGCGGCGTAGACATTGCCGGTTCTGCGCATCTCGCTTCGAGCAGGGCACATTGTCCGCAATCACACGACGCAGCCGTACTCTCGATGTAACGGTACTTACCACTGCGCTTTTTTCAGGATTAAAGTTTTTTCTTTCCATGTTCACCAACCACTGTCGACGGCGTTCTTCGTTCTTTCCGCTGGGGAACCGATGCAGCGAAAATGGCACCAAACACGGACAGTCATTGTGCGCTAGCGGGGCATGTTTGGTGCACACAGCGTGGTTCCACACACTGCAGTTTTTGCAGCCTACAACTGAGCATGTTTTGCCCGCCGGACGCTGTTTAAGCGTTCCACCGCCGTCCCCCATCGCCAGCTAACAGCCGCAAACAATGTATTCTGTAGGCTAGAATAGCAGGCGCGATCAGATCTGAAGGGCAGCCATGGCGGCCTAGCTCAGCACCAGCTGGTGGAGGCTTGAATAACTTACTGCTGTGAAGTGCCTATAGATTAATTAAAATAATATTTTAATAAATCAACATAACTAAGCGCTAGCGCGAAGTAGACTTCTCTCATTGGCGTACACATGAGAAAACGTGCCCGAAAATCAGAATGTTGCTTCTCAATCTACAAAAAGACAACTTTTATTGCTGGGTTTGACTAATGAGACAGGGCTCTGGTCTATGCGATTATAAAACTGCCATTACAGTATAGACCACTTACAACGTAACTGCTTATAGTGCAGGACCGGGTATAATGCGGCTTTTTTAAACCACCAGTTCGCCTCCCATAGAACTCCATGTAATTACATACCACTTAAAATGCAGGCGCGCGAAGGGAAATAGCGGTTATAGTGCGGTTTTCGGAACAGCCCGGCGCACCGCGCCGACTGATTGACGCAGAGAGCACGCTTCCCTGTGTGACACTAGATAACGGCACTAACCGCAAGCGGCACTCACGGGGGCAAGGATGGCATGGAGGTTGCTCGAAGAAGCGGGGAGAAGCGAAGAGAGAGGCTTCAGTTGCCATAGCGACGGAGGGATGCACGCACGTGTCATTCACGTGCGTGCGTTCCTTCGCTGCGTTCCCAGGTGAAAATATGAAGTGGGATTTCAAGTGGTCCCACTTGCTTTCAAGTGGTCCCACTTGTGACCACTGGGACTGCAAATGGTCCCACCTGTGACCACTTGGATTGCAAGTGGTTTCTGAAGTGGGACCACTTGGACTACAACTGGTCCAACTTGACTTCAAGTGGTCCCACTTGTGACCACTTGGATTGCAACTGGTTTCTGAACTGGTCCCACTTGCCTTCAAATGGTTTACGGATGAATAGTTCCCTTCAGCTAAAGATGGTGTCCACTCACAATTAAATGGTCTCTGATGTCCAGTTCAGTGCAACTGCCAAGAATTTGACAGTTGACTTTAAGTCATACACTTTGTACTAAAGGTTATTGTGTATTTCCAAAATGCACTTGGAGAGGCAAGTCTAATTTATTAATACACTTGACTCCTTTCCAGCTTAGATAAAGTATCCTAATTATTAAAGAAAAAACAGTGCAGAAACCACACTAGCAGGCAAAACTTGTGACCTATATTTTGTGGGTCACCTTTGTTGTTCGTCATCACACTTTTGCAGTTTTTATTTTAGTAAGTACCAACTAGACCATGTTAATGACTTGCTACAGTTAACTGAACTGGACTGAGCATAATTATTTTTAATCAAAAACATGTAAGCTGATTATGCCTCTCTCAACAAGGTGCAACTACATAAATATTTCTTGAAAACTTCAACTCTGCAGGGTTGTAGATTACTCAGCTGAGGTTGATGCCTCCACTGCTCATTCAGGGAAATGAATGGGATATTCAAAGATGGCAAGAGATGTAAACAATTTCAGACTGTTTCACCAGAAGTCTTGTAAAGACCAATGACTACAAAAAAACTTTTGCACAGGTCAAAACTGGCATATGTATTCAGCTCTGTTAGGGACGTTTTCAGCACAATTGCTTGCATATGCACAAGCTAAAAATAATTAGGAATAAAAATACCAATCAGGATATCAAAAGTAAGTACAAACTTGGTTCGACAAATTCGCAAAATAAAAACAAAACAGAATAGGCAAAGTGAATAGTAAATAACTTACAACAAATATTAATGGGACAAGTTTTCAGTTACAGTTGAGCTAACATAGAAAGAGGAGACCCATAAAATGTTTGAATACCCGAACAAAGGTTTCACCAGTTATCCCATTTTATATTTTACAAAGAAAATATTAGCATAAAACTTTTAAACAGAGATAAGCACTTGGTGTTTGTAATGTTATAAAAATATAAGAAGCCTGCTTTTAACCCATCTCTTAGCTGATAAAATCGATTTTAGTGCAGAGAAAGATTTTTTTTTTCACAATAACAGTGACAGAAATCCCAGTGGCTACTTGTACAAATCTGTGAGGTACTGCATGATGCTGTCCATGCTAGGCCATACTTTATGGCAATGTCCATGGCAAGGACAAGGGCGTCGCCCACGGACATTGTAGTTCCATTACTGAGGGGGCTCACACACTTTAAAAAAAAAAAAACGAAAAAAAAAAATTGGCGAGCTGGAAGAACTGGACGAAGTAGCTTCATCGGCGAACGTGGAACCACTGTGTTCGGGACTTGAATTACCACTCGGTTCTGAAACACCACCCAGATCTTCAAAGAGGCTGTCGTCCGGTGCATTGACAGAAGAGGTGTCAGGGTCATCCGAATCAAGAGGTGGGCGAGCATCACCTGAAGATGCAAGCGTCCTCTTCCTTAATTCATACTCCGTTGACCTTGGCAAAGGTTCATCCCAAGCATCGGGCTCGAGGTTGCGCTTTCGAGTCTTGTACTTGCTCATTTTTCTTTTCACAAAAAAAGCACTGGAAAAACGGCACAACCAAATCGAACACGCACAAGTCCAGTCCGTTCAAACCAAAGTTGGCTGGATTAGGCAGTCTTTCAATCTCGCACTTCAGATAGCATCTGTTAAATTCAGACAGACATTAATTTTCTGCCGAATCGAACAATTCGCCTACAAAAGTGTGAAACGTGCTGGGGAAAACGGTGATGGCGATGGAGCTTGCCACCTGCCCACCTGCCCTTGAGTCATGTGGGGTAAATTCTCCATATTGCGACAAATACAAATTGAATGGATAAACTGGTTATGTCTACATATTTCAGAAAGCTAGATTTACTTTTTGTTTATTTATACTTCAAGTAAAAGTATTTTTTGCCTCGTTTGCCTTCACATTTCTAATGTAATCGCAAGATGGAGAAAAAAAACTTGTCAAATCCGTCACGACCCCGTGAAATCCGTAGCCACAGCCGCTTTCTGGTTCTAGCAGTTCTAAGCCTAGTGGCCTAGTCTCCTATGTCGACACGCGGAGAACGCAAATACGTAGTTAAACGTAACGGGAACCACAAAAGCCCAGGCATTAGCTAACGTAAAATGTTCGCGCTGGTCCGTTTTTTTAATGAATTCGACAGAAAAGTGTATGTGGTGCCCGTTCGGTGCATTAAGGACTTCCATCCGTTAAATGAAAATGACTTTGACAAGAATGGCGTCTACACAACGTACTGGGAAGACGTAGAGAACTCCGAAAATACAGGATCCTACTCTTCGCAGGTGCTGCTTCTCGCAGGTAAGTAATTGCATGTTCGTTCACACAACTCCTTGTATTATAAAGAGTGTGGTGAGCACATGCATGCGGTGCGTCACGTCGGAGAAACGTTTCTGCGCGGAGCTTAGTGGGTATTGTAACTGTAAATAATGTCCGACATAGGGCGTCCGTCGTCTACATCGCTGAATGCTTAAAAAAGATTGCAACTGTCACAACGCTCCGCTTATACTGCACTGCAGCTAAAGCTACAAGCGCGAGCTAGCCCGCGCTCCAGGCTATAAGACGTGCAGTTCGCACGTCTCATAGGCCATACAAGGCTACGGCATCTACTTTACTTTTATTTCAGCACAAAAAACGAGGACAAGAAAGGGACACGGCGCGCAGTCCTCGTCTTTTACTTAAAATTGCTGTTGTGGATCACCAACTAGCTCAATTGTCAACCCTAACCGACTTTATTTTCCCGGGCTCAATATTTCGCGAATTTGGCAAGGCGAGCAAGAAATTTTGTGAATCGGTTTGGTATGCTATGTATTTGTCACCACAGAGAAATATGTTTCCGTATTATTTGCGTCGCGAAATTCGCAAAAATCAGGTCCTCGCGGAAGGCGGAACTTTTCGTTTACAATATATACATTGTAAAGCTTTGGCATAGAAAGTACTAAACTCTGTTGCATGCACTTTCTAGGTACTATACTAAGAAATGGTGACAGTACTGCTGAACTAATTATTATTAAATTACAGGGTCCAAGGAAGAGCTGGAAGCCAAAAGGGCATTGAAAAGGGTGCGCAAGGCTATTATTCACCCTTCGGATTTGGAGCAGGGGGAGGGAAGCGAGCATGATGCTCCCGCTTCTCAGAAGCAATCGTCGAAGCTGGTATGTTATGCTCAGTTATGACACTTATTAGTTTGTTTATTTGAGCAACACTGTGGCTCTTCCCTGAGAGCCATCATGGGAATGGACCTGTGTTAAAAAATAGAAAATAAAATAGATGAACAACTTATAAAAGCAATTTTTAAGAAAATATATTGTTAATGCCTGAATAAGACTTTCCATTGAACAAAGCATGACTCTAATTACGAAGGGAATTTCAGTCTTGAATAGCCTGAAGAAAAAGGAACGTAAATCTGAATTGCCCGAGGGAAAAGTGAATTATGAAAAACATTGCGTTTAAATTGGTCTTGTTGAATTACTCTTCCGTAGTTGATATGGGACGACATTGACCAATATATGAATTGGTTATGACAAAAAGGGGAATGTATTTTAATATTAATTTTTGTTTAAACAACTTCTCATACTTTTGTGAGCAACTTCTATGCTTCATGTTTCAGGACTCCCGCCAGACTTCACATGACAAAAAAAGACAGAAGGCTCTCCAGTTGGCGTCAAAGAGTTCTGCTTACCAGAGGACATTAGAAGAGCAACGCGAAAATGCCAAGAAGAAGAATGAAGCTGCCTCTGCTGTACAGGTGTGTACTGCAATATGCATATCATACATGCTTTCAACATTTGTTTACCTGCAATCTACCAAACATGTTCTCGTGCAGGTCTCCAGAAAAAGACCACGTCCTGCCCCAGAATCGGACAGCGACACCGATGATTACGTTGTCTCTGCCTCTGAGTTAAAGCGCGCACAAACAGAGGCACGGTACTGGCGCCGTCGCTACGAAGAAGCTACCAGAGAAAAGGCGCAGCTTACTAATATCGTCGAAACCATGAGTGGAACTATAATTGGCCAGTTGGCAACGCGTAAGTACAAATATGGTGATCCGATGTTCATAATAGTGCCTGTGATTCTTACGAGCATAGTCTTGGGGACTGGTGTGCCTTGGATAGAAAATGTTTTTGGTAATTCATTTCTTGACACCACGGTTTGTGCACATTTTCATCTTTGTCAAATAGAAAGTTGCATCATAATACTGCTGCTTAAGGTATTGGCGAATTGATAATTTGGTGACTTCACTTTTAACTCGGGGTTGAATTTCTTATAGAGGTTTCTACCAGGGAGTTCAAACTAAGGGATGGTTATTCATTTGTTCTAGTTAAGGAAATGCTGGAGTGCAGGGGGCCTGTTCAGCTGCCAGGAACGCAGGCAGTTCATCAAGGTAAGGAGATAGCAACCTTATACTGAAAGTTACTCCATGTAATTTTATGCTCAGGGCAGTCACAGTTCAATTTTCAGGAATATTTGTGTACACCATGTAACAAATATTTTGCAGTGGTCTATCTATAACCTGGTATCTGTGCTGTACTGTTCTCTTCAGGGACTCGGAGTATGGATCTGTTTCAGTTTGCACATCACTTGAACCGACGGCAAGGCCAAGTGCACGGAGAACGGTGCCTCCGAGCAACCCCCCAAGGGCCCCTGCCGTTAGTCAGATGGCTCTGCCCCCAAGAAGTCCTCCGAGGAACCCTCAGAGGACCCCTCCGAGAACCCCTCCAAGGACCCCTCCGAGGAGCCTTTCGAGGAGCCTTTCGAGGACCCCTCCGAGTACCCCTCCAAGTACCCCTCCGAGGACCCCTCCGAGGACCCCTCCGAGGACCCTCCAAGGACCCCTCCAAGATGTCATCTATCACTGACCAACCAGCCCAGAGTGAAGTCCTGGCCTCACCACCGGAAATAGGTATAATATCTGCATCAATGAGACACTAGTGTCCCCTAAAATTAATGGAGAAGTTTACACGATTTTGGTAAAACATACTTGTGGAACCTTCACCTCTCCTCAGTGGCTGACCCGCAAGCTGCAGGCCATGCACCCTTCGCAGATGTCGGCGGTGGCAGGGTAAGCATATAAATAGCATTTCCCTGAGGTTGCCCCTAATTTATGTCTATACTGCTTCTATTCTCAGTTCCATCTGAAAAGTGGCATCACTATCGGAGCCCACCAGGCAAAAAAAAGCCTTCGGCCAACGGAAGCCAGCACTCGTGGCTAAGGACATAGCTCAGGCACTTCGGGGACGTCAGGGGCTGGCGGACCGCACTTATGGGGGCAAATTAGCCCCAAAAGACTACCACAAGCCCGACACCATCTTGCGGAAAGAGATGACCCCTGAGAAAGTCGCTCTTATGATTGGTAAGTGAAGTCATGTTCTATTTTATGGGTGCATTACTCGTGCCCGACTGAATTTGCTTGTTGCTATTTTACAGAGACAGTAACACACTGGGGCACGAAGGCTAGGGTCCCAGTTGCAGACGCCATCGATAACATTTCTACCATCCTCTCCCAAAAGATAAAAGATGTGTGCAAAAGCCTGAAGCGGCAAAATATGTAATGTAACCCCCTTTGTATATGTCAGATTTGTTTTTATTTACCCCATTTTTTAACGGCAGTATGTGGACTATTGGTGACTCCAGTGAAATCGACGCCGCGTAGCAGCAACATTGAGAAGCTCAAGAAAGGAGGTCGTTTAGACTCTGTCGTCTGCTATCACTGCTTGCATGGTTCTCGTAGCCAGCATAGAAACTAACATTGTTTCCAGTAATTATTTTTATGCTTCCGCCGTGTCATTTCTACGCACCGACTGGAAGGTTTTTACCGTCGATGAAGTGCTTTGCATTCATAACACACATTTTACGCTGCAGCGGTGGTTCACGTGTTGAACGACGAAAACGACTTCCTTTCGTTTGCCATTTTGCCTGACCAACCTTTACCTGACCCGACCCTATGGTTTCGCTGGAGTCGTGAATACATTTTTAAAAGTTTGAATTTTATGGAATCAAAACTTATGGTGATATTTGTTTTTAGGAATTCAAGGTTTGACAGATTTTCTTTCATAGGATTGCAGGTGCCCCACTGCGACAGCCAAATGATTAGAATGTTTAAAAAGGTATCTACTATATTTTAGTTACCAGCTTTCATTTTCCATTTTCATGCCACTCGCACACCTTTTACATTGTATGATGTCCATCACATAAGTTTGCAATTATGAGATGCCAATGTAGAACTCATAAAATTTAACAATATTCTATCCCAGTCATTGTTCCTGTTTTGTCTGCTGGTTTTTTCTTGTTGGAGTAGAACTATGTGTATATTTGTTGGTTTCACTATCATTGTATGCACCTCTTTCCACAAGGGTGCAGCCTTGAATGTTGACACTTCTGGTATGCGTTAAAGCAGTGTTGATATCTCTCCACGCCGCTGGAAGGTGTTCACGAAAAATCCGTGATTTTCACACATTTTTGTTTTGCCTAATCCATATTTCCTCGCATGCTCTAGGTTGAGGTGCCTCATTTTTTTTTCGTCCCACATGCCAGATATGGAACCCGTGTGACAAAAAACGTGTATTGTTTTAATTTTGTGTGAAGAAGTTGCAGTGTGTTTTTTGTGGCAATTTATCACTGGGAATATTTTTTGTTTTTGTTTGCTGGTCAAGTACCCTGCTTCATTTCTGCTCATGCCTGGTGTTTCTTTTGCATTTTTTTTAATTAACATGTTTTGCAGTTGCAATACGAGAGGTCCACTTGGAGTCTGTGGCCGAGTTTGCGGCTTCTGGAGCTATTACTCACACTTTTGGTAATTCTATGTTCTTGAGCAAATACAATGTTCAGTCAGCAAGTGTCAAGTTAGCTTCAAGGCATTACTAAGCTGCTAACCTCAACACAATATGAAACTTTTAATAATGTGTGCTATGCCCCCCTCCCTAGCCACCATCCCGGCCTGTTAATTCTCAGTACCTGCGTATGTTCATGTAATTTTTTTGTATTATACATAAGTGACGGATGTTATGACATTATTTTTATTTATGATTTAAAGGCTTTAATAAAACAGATTCCAAACCCCGATTCTGAACCCACTGAAAATCCAGAAGCGGTCCCACTTGCCAAGCGATTCCGCTTGCCAAGCAGTCCCACTTCAAGCGGTCCCACTTCAAGCGGTCCCACTTCAAGTGGTCCCACTAGCCTCCCACTTGCCAAGTGGTCCCTGTTCGATAAACCACTTCAAGTGGTCCCACTTGCAAAAATTTTACCTGGGTTGGAAACGTTGGAAACAACCGCAAAGACAGAGATGGTCGTGGACCAATCACAGGTCGAGGAGAAGTGTTCGCGTGCGTTGCATACCGGTCGCGGGCCGGCCTGGCCGGCCGGCCGCTTCTATCCGCAAACATGGCGTCGGTTTTGATCGTCGACGGAGACGGCGTGGTAGAAGCTCATCGTTCCGCGTAAAAGCGCTATCCTTGACTGTGAATTTTCGTTGTGTGTCCCTATGATAACCCAGCACGTACTAGAAGGGAAGATCCACCTACTAGTGCGGCGATGTCATGGTGGCACTCTCAAGACGGCAGAAACACCCGTGTCGTCGTGTTTGTTTACTTCGACTACAGTAGTGCTTTCTAAGCATTTGCGTTTTCGAACATCGCCTAGATTTCTTATTTGGAGCATTTCATGCCTGCGCTCAAGTTGAAGGTATTACTGGCGCGTACCGTATAAAGGATGCGAATTTTCACGCGTTTTCATCACCGGAGAAAAGTGATTAGCGTTAGCAATACTGAATGCTCGCAACGTCCGTCCACAACCCGCGACGCCGTTAAAAGGCTGCGCCAGGCAAAAGTCGCTCATTTCTTTCAAAATGTGTGACACACTTGAGAGAGAAGTGTACTAGTCTGGTGAAATAATTTCCTCAAACTAAGCTTTATTTTTCATCTAACATAAAATAAATTCTTTTACAAAGGTAAGTTGTCTGATGGCATGCATTTTGGCCTGAAAAATTGATGTTTTGGTTATAGCGTGGTACCGATTTTAGTGCAGATTTTGGCGACTCCCGCGACATACGTTATATGCGGTCTACACTGTATCTGCCAAAGTAAAGTCTTTTTATCACTTTCACCCACCTCCACCACTCACGCATGGTGCAGTCAAAAGGATCCACCGTGATGCATCGTTTGCCATTGGCGACTTCGTATGGGTACAACAAACACCTATCCTACAAAAATCTGAGAAGTTTGCACCCAAGTTCAAACGCCTAAACCAAGCAGCAGACACTTGAGTCGTTCATCTAAGCCAGATGAAGAGACACCACCCACCATACTTTGATCCAATCCTGGCAATGCCGGTAGCCGAAGATCAAGCTCCTATTCAAGATTCTGCAGAGTCAACACGTGACAATAAAGCCCCTGTACATGACTCCGCTGAAATTCCAAGATGAACCTAACTTAGTGCCTTCTCTCAAAAATGAAGCTTCAGCCCAACCTCTAAACCAAAGACCCCAGCGTCATTGGACACAACCCAGGCGACTACAAGACTACAACCTGTCACTGCTGATTAGTTTTCTTTTTCTAAGAGGACAAAACTTGCAAGTGGGGTGGGACGTGAGCTCCAAACATAGCATACTCCAAGACCAGGTCAGGCAAACCTGAAGGAGCCCCGATTGGTGTGCAATCGCCATCAGCCCCATGTGATCTGCAACTTCTTTGTCACCCGTGGCAGAGTGTGCCAACAGCTTGGGGGGCAGTTCCCCTGCTCCCACCAAGTAAAAAAAGAGCCCGGAGAACCGAGGGGCACTCTCTCTGGGACAAGCCGCCGACTGCTGCGAACGTGCTGAATGGTAGTAAGCACCTAGTGAAGAGAATGAGTAGTCTGGTCGATCGCCTGCAGCGGACAACGGAAGTCGAACACCACCGACGTGTAACTTGGATTTTGTCTAACTTTTCAGGGTTTAAAACCATTTTTTTAGGCAGGAAGCATATTGGTACATCATTTCGTGTAAAAGTAATAACACTATTTTTTTTTTTTCCATTGCAACAGTGTTCCGCCCACGAGCACACACATGCTTTTGCACGCCTGGGTAATTTATGTACTCGTGTATTGTGCAATAAAGATGTGTATGTGTATTGTATTAATAATAATACTAATAATAAGTAATATATTTCAGCACCGACCAAATGCCTTCTTAATCCCCCTCAAGAGATTTTCAGGCGCTGAACTATATTTCACCTATCATACATTGTGAACTCATGCTTCAAAATTCTTATCTTCCTATGCAGTAAACCTTTCAAGTCTTTTTTTTTTCATGCCTCATTGCAGACTTGTTCTTAAAAATAGCAATTCTGCTATAGTGTTCTAAAACAAAAACAGTGTGACTGCTCCTAACAACGCAGAATGCAAGCGGAAATTACTTTAAGTAAATGTTCACGGCACTGAAGGGGTAACTGAGATAAGTGCAAGATCCTTTTTTATATGTAATTCATTTTCAGAACCATAAGCAACATGGCTTCTGGAGCGGCCTAGACGGTGCCCCCTTTCCCTCCTGGCCACACTGCCAATATTGTGGATGTGGAGTACCCAGGATGGAGGGAGTAGACCAATGTCACCAAGCGAATGCACAAGCGTGCGCATTCCGGAAAAGGTGCCGCCGCCATGCTAATTGTAGTCATCCCTTTCCGGCTTCCCGGCTACATAGGGCTGCGCGTACATCATCGTAGATTATCGTTTGAGACGCCCCGGTATCAGCTTGATTCTCCTGCATGTCTGCCCTTCATAACATTGTGTTGTTTGTGATGGCTTAGTTTGTGAGCATCCGCAGAAAAGTAGTTTCAGTCGTCTTATCGCTTTAGAATCGCTTTGTCGTCGGCACTGTGGTCGTCGGTTTCGTTGTCGTCTGCTTCGTCTTGTTCGTGAACACGTGAGCCCACTGCCATTCACGTGGTGGTCGCACTGCGGCCGCGGGAAAAAAACGACACCACTAGTCAAGCATTCCGGCTGGTTGGACATCTCATTCGAGGGACCATCGGCTCGGTGTCGCGCCGCAGAGCAGCATCAACCCAGACAACACCAAACATCCCAGGGACGTCCCGAAAATGTCCTAACGTCCCACATCCAAAGAAGGAGCTCCAGGGGACGTCCTAGAGACGTCCTTTAAGGGGGGACACTGGCTAGAGGTCAAACTTTTGAACTGCTCAAGTGATCGGAATGAAATTTGCAGGGGAGATTTAGCTTCAGATGTAGGTATACTGTGCAAACTTTCAGCTCTCTGGGACAAATTTACATACCTGCATAAGATGATGTGTCACTTTTCATTAAGAAATCTATGATATGCAAATCAAGCTATTAAGCATCATTTTGACTGCTTGAATATAAAGTGGGGGATATGGGACCTCGGGCTATCTAGTTTTAACAACTTAAATGTAAATATTTCAGGAAGAGTTATTACCTCAAACTATGAGATGCATATCTGTCCACTGTCAGTTTTTGAAAAATTAGTTTTTTATCACTGAGGACTACAACCTAAAACAAAATAAAGTAGATAGCCCAATTCCTGAGTAAATTTCAGTTCAGAAACATCTTGATTGTGGTATCAGAATACTTTCACCTTCGAACAAAAGATTCCTTCGTATGAAATTTGCAGCAAAAAGTGGAACTGAGAAAAATGCATTCAAACATTGAACTTCTTTACTTTGTTACTGCCTCACAATGTGTTAAAAATATTTTATATCAACTTAACTATTTGGCGTATGGTTATCAAATTTGGTGTAAAGGTGTATAATTAGTTTCTAAAACTAAAAACGTCAAAATTAAAAAATGAATTTTTTCAAAAAAATTTAAAATTTAGGCCCATGTCCCCCCTTAAGGGATCATCCCTAACATGTCCCGGAACATGGGTGATCGGGACGTCAGTGGTGTTGGTGCGCGTGCACTTGCCCACGTGCGTAAACATTTGGATGTAAACATTTCTGCATCTTCCTTAAAACCACAGCGCATAAAAGGAAACAAGTACACGAACAGAAAGGAGACGCTTCTGAACGCCGGTTACCGCGAGACCAAAACGTCAAATTTCGTACGGTGCAAAATTGTAGTTTAAAAAATCTGATACACACCGGCCGATTTGAGACACCGAATCATGATTTGCTCGCAACACCCGCAGCAGATGCCCAGAAAACCTGCGCCAGTGAAATGAGTTTCGTTTTTATTTTTCAATGTTAATAAAATATTGTAAATGCTTGTAAATCAATATCTTTCATTATATATGTAAGTAAAAATCGCTTTGTGTGATATTTATTCATTTTAACCTTATATTTTAGAACTGCGATGCTATCATCATCAATTTTTGGCTTCAGTTTGGCGCCATTTTCGCTGATGCTAGACGTGCTTGCTTGAATGCTTTGAATGTGAGTTTGCAGCGGGAATCGGGAAGTCTCGCGCTTTGGAGCACGCATTTTTGAGGTAATTGTTTTTTTGTTTTTTTTTTGTCTCTACCTTATTTGTTATTGCTTCGACACCAACGTGGTCATTGATGAACATTCTGTTTTGGCGTCGTCTTTGTTCCCCTGCTAGTGCTGGTCGGCGGGACCGGAAGACTGCGCAGAAGTGGATCCCGCATTTTTCATGGCGAGCATGGCTTGTGGCAGTGAGTGTTGCCACGGGCAATATATTCTTTTAAAAGTGGCGCACTGATGCTGGCTGACAACGCTGCTTCACATTTCGCTTCGCTGTCGCACTAGTGCGTTCGCGCCAGTGGCACTATCGGCCGACTATCGAAGATGGCCGACCTGTCAAGAATGACGGCCTTTCGGCGGGTGCGCCGCACAGTGCAAGACGTGAACGTAATACTGTCAGCTGGCGAAGGAAGTTCGTGTTTAGCCGAAAAATCCGGTGCGCCTTTCATGTCGGAATGTGAACTGTCACCGGGAGGTTCGACTTCGTGCTCTGCAGTGGAGGTGGCTCCTGAATCATGTGTGCTTTCATGTCAGCCAGCCTGCGCAGCCGGATGCCCGTCTTCTGACGGGCATCCGGCTGCGCAAGGACGGCCGGTTTCTTTCATTCTCAACCGCTCCCGGAGATTGGCCACGTCGCATTCTCCGCTCAATCGCGCCCTTTTTTTTCAAAAATATGGCATACAAAAAAAAACCGTTTCACTCTGTAGGCCTTTTTCCCAAGTGCTATTTATGCACTGTTTATCAACATACTGTCCATTCTTACTTTTTTTAGGTGAGAAGTTTGCTGTAGTGGTATTCCCCGATGAGAAAAACACCCTGGCTGTTGTCTACAGGTCGTGGCTGAGTGCCAGATATGACAGAACATTCTGGCCTCAAGTAAAGAACCCAGATAAGCACCGGCGAATGGTCATAGAAGGAGCCACACCATAACCTGATTGGAGCCAGGCAAGATGTGTAGTAAAGTTTTGGACTGGTAAGGCTGCATCCTCGTGTTAAGTATTTTACCGTTGTCATGACAATATTTTTTTTTTCAGATGACTATGAGATGGCACATGAGAAAATGGGGAAATGGCAATGCAGATCACCTGGTTCGGTACCAAAGGCAAGCAAAAGTTCATTGAGCTCAATATCTGCAAGCTCTTATGCAGTAAGTTACATGTTTATTTACATTGCAAATCAGTTGTGCTTGTTCTTGGTGCACTTAATCATCATTCAACAGTTCTGAAATGCAGATGTGAAGCAGCGCACGAAAATAATAAAAACTAGCATGACTCGCGTTACAACGGCTTCTTATCACCCCTATTGAAAATTCCATCAAGATACGTAATTTGGGACACTGACTGCCAGTCAGCAGCCTTGGTGGAACGTGATGGACCATCAGACGTCATCTGATGGTCCATCAGATGACGTCTGAGTGCCACTGCCAAGGGAATTTCATAAACAAGGGCAGCATTCATATAAGAGTAAAGCTATACGCACTCATAAATATTGCCAAATGCCTCGATAAAACAAAACGTTTGTGAAAAAAAAAAGTGAAAAAATAAAAGCAGGATCACCGCGGATCGAACCCGCGACCACTTGCATACAAATCGGACACCTTAACCCCTATGCTATGTCATCGCTTAGGAAACTCTATTTGACCATTCGTTTTATACGAGATGCTTCGGCTGCAAATGCAGTTAAGCCTTCAGCATGTTATGCAAAGCACTCGTACATCACTCGCCGTACTTCAGTTCTACTCACCTGCCATGTAGAGTACTTTCGCGCCGTAGAACGATCCTTTTGTTCGCGCGTCTCCGGTGCAGTAGACCTGGTACACCTTGTCGTCTTCAACTACACCACTAAAGTCCCTTACATCGTCGGAACTCACAACAGGCTGGGTCTTGTCAAGTAGATATTCTACTAAAACATAAGACACTGTAGAGCCCGGGCAGGATCGACAGGTTGGAGCAAGAGGGCAAACAAACCGAGTCGAGAGCGATCGTTCATGAAAGCTCGGCGAAGCCTCTAGGGCGAAGCGAAGTGGCGTGTTCGGCATTTCTAGAGTTTCGGCGGGCTTCTGATCAAGGTTGTCGGTCGGCTGCGTGTCATATCTCTAACATCAGCGGTTTTATGGGCTCACGTCCCGAAATCGTTTTCTTGTGCATAACTTATTTTTCGTATTCATAGATTTGACGAAATAATGGTATCCGAACGAACTTTACGTCCTTTGACCGTACGTCTGTCTGCACAACAAAGCTTTTTGACGTACAGTCAGAGCCAATCGATGTACAGTCAGAATCGCCACCAAGACATCTTGATGGCATTTCGCGGCGGCCGACTGCCACCAGGAAACCATCAGAAAGCCGACAAGTGGAGTCTGACTGGAGTTTGACTGTCGGTCAAAGTAACTTGTTGGCCAATCAGACATGCTTGACGCACAGTCAGGCACGGTCAGCGGTCCACTAGAAAACATTGACTGCCAAACAGGGTTACATTGATGGATTTTTCCTTCGGGACGGTAGGCAGGAACATGAGACGCCACATGATGCTCGCTGTTCGGTGTCTTTTTGTGCTACGTGTGATACAAGGATGCATTGCTGACTTCGGCTAGTCCGTCACGTATTCTTAATACATGCTCGTTCACATTTAGGTTCATCATGAATCGATTGTACAGCAGGCTGCCAAGTAGAGGCGGTGCCTCCCGCCGTGGCAGCGTGCACAGTAATGGAAGTGGTTGGTGGCAAGCTCAGTGGTAGTTGTCGTGGGCTGCAGGACCACCAGCTGTTGCCATCTAAGACAGCAGCTTGTTGCTAGCGCACAAAGCAGGCATCCCGTATTTTTGGGTCTGCAGTCATCTGGCTTACTAACAAGAGTACTTTTTAATTTTATGCAGGCACCCTGGTCGACTGTGATGGCTCGGTCGCAGAGAATATCAAGCAAGCCACGCTGAAGGATATTGAGAAGGCCGGCATGTCGTGGTTCCGCCATGCAACAGAACAAGCAGCAGGAGAGGACACAGCCTTGGCTGCAACAAGGAGCCCAACAGCAGCTGATGCTGGCACAGATTAAACACATTCTGTAATCATTTTTTTGTCCTGGCACCGACTAAACACTGCAACCATTTTTATGCCTAGACAGGATCTGGTGGCATAATAAAACTGTTTTTTTTGTACACATCTTTTCAAGTCCTTATCCTTATATATAGTTACATTGAGAAAAAGTTCTGCAATAGCTCGTCCTCTGGCACATTTGCATGGTGGAATTTCAAGCAGTTATTTTTCCTTTGACAGTTTTCAAAAAGCCATGACACCCTGAGAACTTAACCGGTCAAAAACAGGTGTACCAGTTGGTATCGTGCTCAATCATGCATTTGCTCTGCGTCGATTACCTTTTTGTATACAATATCGATTAAAGAACCAGCTTTTGCAACAGGAAGCACTCGGGGACGCTTTAGCCAAACTGTTGCTGCGCCACTAAACACTGAATTCAGTGTTTAGTGGCGCAGCAACAGTTTGGCTAAAGCATTTGTGTATGTGTTTGCCATCGAGCCTTTAAAAATGGCCAGACAGCAATGGTGGCCTCCAGATAAATCTGTTACGAGTAGCAAAAGAGAGCCTGCAAAATAAATATCCCAATGAAGTCCCAACACTGCATAGTTTGGGACATCCTGGATAAGTCTTTTTTTGTATCACTTGGGATGTTTTTTGGCCTTCTTTGGGACATCCCTGGGACTTCCCAAGAACCCAGACTGGACATCCCTAGGATGTCCTTAGGATGTCTGTGCGTCGTCTGGGAAATGTGTTGGTGAAAAACTGTGCTTAGTAGTGCATAGGCTTGGGCATAAGTTTTAATTGACAATGAAGTATAGAGGAGCTAAATAGACTTTCTCGGTGAGCAATAGTTTTCTAAAAGTTGTTTCATTCTTGTTGACAGCCTGTGTAACAGGGTACAGATTAACTGCGGGAGAAGCCTGCACAGAAAGATGTGATCTACAGAAAGGCCATGCGTGACACGCCATAACAATTGGCATCTGTCAGAAAAAAGCAACCATGCCAGATACCTGAATGCTTAAGGTGGGGATGATTTTTCGTGCATAGTTTTTTGTTCAGTTCTATTTTGTTTGCGCAAGCTCCAAACGCTAACAGTCGCCCGATGAGGCAAAGCTTTTTTCTACAATCTCGATTGTTGTTAATGCAGAATGGGTCAGTAACACCAGCCTAATAGGCGACCACAAAATGAATGAGGTTCGTTTGTTACATTTATGGCGCTAAGTGTTGCACTTCTAAATTGAATTATGTGGCGTTTTCACGCTTATATATATAAAAAAGTGAAGACTGCATCCGAAAAAAGTTGTTTTATTTCAAGCGATGTATATCGGGAATCGCTACTCTTTTTTAGTGATTGTCGTGATCTTTTCAAGCACAGCTGTGCTTGAAACATGTCGTCGCAATAATAGTTATAACCACCAAAATACATCAAGCAAAAAGTGTATTAAAAATGGCCTCCGCAAAGCAGTGCCGAGGTCTTATTTGAGACAGACCGACGTATAAACCGCTACGGAACAAATGCTCAGAGAGATTCCAGCGTACGGAACACTTCGGTCCCTGTGTCTCGTGCCCTGTAATCTTACACATTTTATCTGACGTGCGATAGTGTGGATACAAATTATGAAGCAAACCGCAAAACAAATCGTAAAACGCTAATTTTCCTGCCGCTCTGTACGGTTGTGTTTACCTTTCTTTGCCATGCTTCTTTCTTTCGGGAACACATAATATCCGAAGCCTATTTGCCTGGTGCTGTTATTATAGCTCCGTGGATTACAACAGGTGAAGCCACCAATTGAAAACCATGAGTAAACGCCAGGCTAAAAGTATCGTGCTAACTTGAAAATTTCCAAACGCCGGGCGTAGAATGCGCATTGACGCGGCCGGGAAACTGAGAACTACAGGTACCAGAATGCACCGCGGCAGCGGTGGCGTCGCGCAAATCCTGGTGAGATCGGTCTGTTGCAACGGCAGTCTGGACGCCAAGCCCGATTCTTTCAGTTTTTCCCAAGATGGCTCACCTCCAACTTCCCCCCCCCCCCCTCACGTCCCTCCCCTACTCCAGGCCCCCCAGTGCTTTGACTGCCATTTGCTCCCTACAAAACGTTAAATAAAAAAATAACGCAAGGCTGAGGGAACACCACCAGAAATTGCAACGGTCGATCAAGCAGTCATCCGCATGCTTGGAAATGTAAATAATCAATTAAATGAAGAAATTATGATGACTACAATCATTTTCATAAACCTCCGAAAAAAAGACAGGCCACAGAGATTCCACCACAACTTGTGGCCAAAGCCAGAGCCCATTTGCTACAGGTCACATGCACCTACAGCATGGGTAAAATATTTTCCACATTTTATTTCCAATTTGGATGTAATAATTTATGTTTCAGCACAGATAAGACTTTGCTTAAAGCAAAGTGCCGCCAGATACCTTGTGTTCGTGACCCAGCACCATGTGCGTCGCGCGACGGGCATTGGCGTGCATCGCCGAGTGTTGCGCCGCACGGCACCCAGTTTTACCATGCACGTGTCCCTCGCTTTACAATCTGTCGAAAGTATGTTGCACTTCACTGAGATTTCTTCGAATAACCGCATGGAGACTGAGAGGATGGACCAGTCCCTCGACTACCGGGAACCCAAGAGATAAGAATTACGATGCGTGTTTTTACCAGTGTTCATCCCTGTTGGCTACAGCGTTCAATGAAAGCTCCCAACAAGTACATATGCTGCATCAACAGCTGCCTGCAAAGAGGCCTGCCTAGGAACTTGATGTTTGCTTTCTTTGTAAATTCGTATGAAATCTGTACAAGCATTTAGTTTCTCCAACCTCGGTGATCTTGGGACTTGTCAGGGGGCTCATAGTTCTGCCACTTCGTGGCTCATTCCTGAGCATGTCTCCCCTTGTCGGTGAGTCTGTCGACGTGATGCGGAGATCAATATTAAATGCTTCCTTCTTTGAGCTTAGTCTCCTACCTGAATGCGGACTTCAGTCGGCGCGCCGCCAATAGCACGCCAACTGCTTGCAGCCCACCACACGCAGTCATTCCGTAGCAGTCACCGCCCCGAGCGGCGGACAGGAGACTAGCAAGTCGTTCCAAGGACCATAGCATGGGTTTGGAGAATGATTCTTGCTGTTGTGAGCACACAAATAACTGTTCTGTTCAAAGAACTAGTCATTGAAGTATCTATTTAGCTCTAAATCTCTCATTTGGCATCTTTCGTTGTTTAGGCGAATTCGTGGCAACAGCGGGAAGTTGTGGGTTTCCCCTTTGGGGGTACCACTTAGAAACACAGTAGGTTCCTTTAGTCCGGATATAGACGCGTTTATTTCACGTCAATGCCACACGCTTGCTTGAGGGCCAACAATGGTAAAGATGACGGCGCTGTCTCTTTTGACAGGATCGCCAGTCGGAGTCCGCGCTGCCGCTATTGACAGTATCACAGAAGGGGGAGGACCAGATAAAGATAGGGAGGCTCCATCGAGCACAGCCTCCCCCAGCGAAAGTCCTGCCCGTTGGATTAGGGCCGTCTTATATAGCCTGCGGGAATGGACGCGCAGGCCCGGGATGGGTCGGATGTAGGCTGGCTTTCCGAAAAGGCGGACGCGTCCAAGTCATGATCCAGAGGGTTGTGCCTTCGGCAAATCACCGGAGAAGGGCGAGGGAAAGCCATCCACAAGGGAATACAGCTGCGCCCTCGCATCCGGGACGCGCCCCCACATAGCGACGCCCCACGGCTTCCCTGAGCTAGGCCTAGATAGGGATGCGGGGAACACGAGGTTCCCACAAAGTATAAGCGGTGTTTTTCAATATCTCAAGGATCGCGTTCCATAGGCCTGCGGTTATGAATCAGTAGGGTTTGGGGACTGGCAGACGTGACAGAGGGCGGACAGAGGATCCCATCCGCAATGGGTCTAGCACTTTTTAGCGTAGAGCGTTTCGCTGTAGGACATTTCGGTGCGCGGGTATCTCAGTGCACGTATGTTTTGGTGCACATAAATTTTGGTGCATGGACAATCAAAATCGAGTTGTTTTTTTTTTCTTTTTTTTTTTAACGTAATAAGCACTATTTGAGCCAGGAATTCATTTTCTTCAATTCATAATTTTGTATACTTGGTCATTTATCTAGTCACTGATATACAACCTAAGCGACTTTGTTAAGCGCAGCATTATCCTGCGTCATGCTTGGAGACGTTAGACGCCATGGTTCACTCGCCAGTATCTCTTTTCCGACGTATGCGCTACGTGCTTCACATCGTGTTTACGCCTTGAGTCGATAGAGGTGGTCTCCTCTAAAAAGGTTTTGGCTTTATTATTGGTACTGCGTGTTGGAAAACCACCAAACAGAAGCATAAAGTCGTGGGGACAAAGAAGTTGTACAAGTATTTTGATTCAAGAGGAATCGAATTGAAAGACCACGCTCATGACAGGTACACCTCTGTAAAGAAGATCACCCGAGAGAGAAATGGCAATACGACAAACATGAATGAACGCTGGCATGCAGCGAAAAGAATAAAAAAGGGCATGATGAGCATAGCCTAGGGACCAAAAAAAAATTAAGGAAAAAAGCGGCATCAGCAACTCTCGGACAAATGCCATCAAGTATGCAACCATGTCTATTTTGCGATGGCTACCTGTGGAGGTGATGCTGACACCCCATGGGCGACACTGCTAAACTGCGTTAATCATTTTTCTGGTGACCGTCGGTGATGTGCTCGGCACGTTCCGAGACGCTGATCGTCAGTGAACCGATAGCTCTCGGTATCTTGACGAAGTTCATCAACTCATCGACAGTGTACAGTTATGTACACAATTTTGTGAGGTCCAAGAACACTTTTACATTGAATCGTTCAACAACTCGGTGCTCATGTACCTGGACAAATGTATTCGCTACAAGAAACGTATGACCCGAGACAAAGCCTCGCTATGCTTGACTGGAATGAGCATGTTGGACGAACGAGCCCGTCGGTCTACCGCGTGGAGGACTGCCAAAACCCAAACGGGAACAAAAAGTTACAATGAAATTCCTAGCCTATTTTCTCTTTCTTATGGAGGCAGGGTGCAAGGTGGTGTGTGTACAGTCCTTAGAAAGACTGGCTAGTCACCTGTTCAAACGCCTCTCCCCACGCAGCGAGATGGCAGCGCTGTGGATGAATTGTGCAGGAGGTGCTGTGCGCAATCGGCGTCCTGTTGGAGTGCGGCCGGTGCGGCTCTGCTCCCCGCCTCCACGTGTAGCTGCTGCTGACGACGCTTTGAATGCGGGCGCTCATTTTGTTTTGTGCTTTATTTTAGATCTAGCTTCAGCTGCCCAAGTATGTGCCATTCTTGATCAGCTACGATGCCCCAAATGCAGCAAGGGAAGCGCCATGTCTTCCAATAAACAACAGAATCGCGATAGTACCTGTTTTGTGCCTGGTTGCAAGAGTGGCTACTGTTCGTGCAAGCCAAAGTTTTCTCTCTTCTGGGTGCTTAAGTAAGGACCCAGAAAGGCTGCAGTAGTGGGAACAGAACATAAAGCACAGTGACAAGCCCCTCGACGATGCCCATGTCATGTCAAAGACACTCCGAACCCTGTTTCATCAAGAGTACCTTCAAAAATGTCATTCAAGGTGAGGTCATCGAAATTCCTTGCGACCTGCCCCAGCTAGTGAAGGACGCGGTGCTGACAGTGTTTTCAGGTGCGCCAAGGTATCTGTCGAAACCTGTACCTCAGAAGAGAAGGGTCGCAACTTGTTGTTTGATCGCAACTTGTGCGATCAAACAACACCATTGCCGCCTGCTAAACATTGGTGTACCAACGCAAAAATGAATGGTGACGATCTCTTCACCGATGATACTTTCTGCAATGCTGCTGTCATCTGCGAATTAAGCGAGTTACAAGCACATCGCCCTGGACGAAGGTTGATCTTGTTGACACCAGTGACCAAACAACTTTTACTGACTGCCATATCAACAGCGATGGTGCTTTAGAACACTTACATGTGAGCCGGCGTGTTGTGCTAAATTTCAGTGTATCGGGAGAGGTAATCATGAAACCGACTCTACATTCATGGAGAGAAATTGAAGGATCAAGATATAAAAACCACAAGGGAGGCAGATGATCTGTTGCAGGAAATTGGGAACCTCAAGCTGTGCCCCAGGAAATTTTTTGAAGATTCCAATGAGTGCCACTTTTCTATGAACACAGACGGTCTTGAAAAAAAAAGAAGGTAATTACGAAGACATGAATTCTGAAGACCCGTGCCCTATGGTGCATGAAGCAGAAGCTCAGAAAGGTGCAAAACATTCTCGAGGAAATGAAGAGTCAAAATGGACAGCTGTCCAAAACCGAATTCGAGCAGAGGATCAGTGGCCTTCCCTCTAAGCAGCAGCTGGATATGTTTCGAAGCCGCCAGACGCAAGTTTGCAAAGGGAATAAAGCACACTGATGAGTGGCTGCTTGAATGCATTTGAATGCAAAAGACGAGCCCAAGGTTGTATAAACATATCAGGCGTTACAAGATCTTGGCTCTCCCAGGACAAACATGCCTTCAAAAGCACAATCTGAATTTCACGAATGGCTTTAGTTTCAACTAGAACATATTTTATGTCCTTGCTGAGAAAACAGCAGACATGGACGAGGTTTCCTGCCGTGAGAGCCACATCTTGGATGAAATGAAAATTTCCGAGCACCCGGTCAACCGGTGAGATGGCACTATTAATCCATAGTGCTTCTTAAAACCTTCCAGAGCTGTTTGTTTCATGTACTGCTTGTATTCTCCACATGACTTGGACAGCTTCGTCGACCTTGCACAATTCACACCCATTTCCATGAAGGAACAGCTCGCTGATCACGGGATGGTGGTCCTCTTTCAACCTTTTAAAGTTAATTTAATTTTTGTTGCAGTCAGGTTGATACACCTCATTGAATGGCTACAATGTATCCGTGACAAGGGTTGGCAGTTTGCTTGCATTTCGTTTCATAGGTTTCGTGTAGGCATGTGCAAATATTCGATTTTTCCAAATATTCAATCGAATAGTACATTATTCGGTATTCGCTTCAATCCGAATTCCGATATTCGAAAAAGTTCGAAGCATTCGGCACTAACGAATGGCGGAAGGAAGGCCGATTGTATCTGGTAGCTTCGGTTTCGGTTGTTACTCACGAAAGCCGCATCGGCATCAAGAAATAAAAAATATCCAATCCAATCCAAGACATGCTAAACCGATCAGAAAATCGTGCGTCGCAGTTCTGTAAAGGATTCCGAAGTGTGCTCGCTCTAGGTGCTGCATGTTCGTTCGTATGGCTGACGGGTCATCGACGGCAGCCAGGAACGATGAAAGTGAAGCCGGTGTGTATCGAAATCCGATATGGAACTACTTCTTGAAAACCTGAAAAGGCACCCTGATTCGTACAAGACTTTCGAATGTGAGCATCAAGCACGCGGGAGTGCCGTCAAACACAAGAACGGGAGTAAACCGAATTATCAGCAACCGTCGGTAGCCGACAGTTTCAAGCCCAAACTGAAACCGACTGCACCCTAAGCGAAATAGCGAACGCGATAATAGCGAACTTCATTGCTAGCAGAATGCATCCATACAGCATCGTAGAAGAAAGTGGTTTCGTTGAAATGATGAAGCTTGCCATGCCCGACTACACCGTGCCGTCGCGTTCCGACCTTCTCGCGGGCTGTCATCCCGGATCTATACGAGTCCAAAAAGAAAGAACTAAGAATGAGTCTGCGAGACATTTTCAGTAACGGAGGAGAATGTTACTCCATCACAACGGATGGCTGGACATCACGCGCAAACAATAGCCACGTCTCCGTGACTTGCCACGTGATGGACAAAGAATTTGGGCAGCACGTGCACGCTTTGGCTTGTACGGACATGACGGACTCCCACACGGCCGAAAACCTGGAACAGTTCATCAAAAGTGCTATCGAGGACTGGGAACTACCAGCACCAGGCACCATGCCGACTTATGTAGTCACGGTCAACGCAAGGAATTTCAAATCAGCGTTTGCACGGTCACCGTGGTCTGGCATGCAGTGCTTCGGACACACACTCCAGCTGTGCATGAGCAACGCCAAAAAAGAAGAGGCGGGTTTCTCGCAGTTATATGCGAAAGCTAGAACCATTGTGGCTCGATATAAAAGGAGTGCAAAGGCCCACGGGCGCTTTGGAGAAATCCAAAAGAACATGAACCTTGAGCCACTTGAAGTTGTGCAAGACGTTCCAACACGTTGGAACAGTGAACACGCCATGATGAAGAGGCTTGTGAAGCTTCGCGTGCCCGTCAGTGTGGAGCTGTCGGAATGTGACACAGTGGAACCTCTCAGTGCAGGTGAGTGGAGGCTCATGACTGCAGTAGTGCAGGTCTTGCAGCCTCTCGAGCAAGCCACAGCTGAGCTGTCTGGAGACAGCTATCCAACCCTCTGCCAAGTGATTCCCTTATTAGAGTGCACCAAGGTTGTTCTCAATCGACACTCTACCGATGAAGCAGGATCAGTTGCCTCAAGCCTCATACAAAGCATCAAGACACGATTTCCAGATGGGAAGATGTGTCGCCTTCTAGCCTTGTCAATGTTGGTGGACCCCAGGAACAAGGACGGGTGCTACACTGGAAAGGCAGAAAAAAAATGGGCATGCACACTCCTGACGAAGGCCGTCGAGGAGAGCGCATCAGTGGACGAGCCTAGTGATGCAGCCGCCGAAATTAGTGGAGGCATAGGAGACTCACTGGAAGACACCCAGTGGGATGTCTTCTCCAGTCTTAGTTCTGACACGCACCAAAAGCCAGGCCACGAATTCGCTACCGAGTCTGTTGAGCAGGGGCAAATTTAGGGGGGAAAAGGGGGGGGGGGGCGGCTGCCCCCCCCCCTCCCCCAAGATGCCAAAAATAAAAATAATTGATTTTTTTTTTTTTTAATATTTGGTTTTGGTTAAGTAGTGATTATTTGGTCAGCAAACTAGATTTGTGCTGCCGAAACAGGACAGTAGATTCGGCCATCTGTTTTTCCTTGGCAACGTCTTTGTTATTTAATAAAAAAAAATGGAGAGAGATGAGTGGACAAGTTTACCAGAAATGTACCGGCGAAGGAAAAGCGGTGCTTGTTCAAAGTTCAGAACCTAAGATAGCAGCTTTGCGGCGCGGGCTCGTCCAAAGCGTCTCTCCACTCTGTACGAAGGTGGCGGCTTTGGTATCGAGGCTCCCTACTCCCTCCGTCCCTCTGTAGAGCCATCCTGTGCCGCTGAATTGGCACCACTGGTTGAAAAACAAAGAGAGGCAGGAAAAGTCCACTATTACTGCAAGACTCGGCTAAAGGGGTGGAGGGGAGGTTGTTAGGTGTCGACGCCCAGCCTTGTCTCTTGGATAGCATGGTCATCTCGCTGGCGTCCAACCTTTCTCACGAACAACGTCCGAACCAGTCAGTCGGGAAAACTTAACAGGTTTATTTCATAGCAAAATGTGTGATCGAAGATGACCGTCTCTCGAACGGTCGGGGTTTTCGTGGACACAGGAGGGAGAGGAGGATTCCGTGGGCGGTGCTTCTCCTGAAGCGACCGAGGGCAATCGGACCAGCGGAGCTCTCCCCCAAGGGCAGCTTAATGTTTGGGAAAGGCGAGACTACGATTATCCCTTCACTTTGGAATTCTACGAAGGGGGTGGGAAACAGCTCCAAGGTCTTCGAGTTGGCTGTTGGACGATCCCTGGATTGTTTCCCCACAGACAGCCGGCGCCGTGTTATCCCCCCTCCCGCCACCGTGGCGGATAAGAATCGGGAAAGCACGGAACACACATTGTCGCGTTCCGCCGCCTCGGCGCCAGCCGCAGGTAGAAGTCCGAAGGGTTGACACGTGACGTGAGGGAGAGGAGTCCTTGAGCGGCGCTTCCCCGGAAGCGACTGACGCCAGCCAGACTGGCAAGGCCCCGAGCGTTCAACTTAGCCTGGGCTAATCCTTCCACCAAAGTGGTCCCAACGACTGGGAAAATGCTTCGATAAGCTTCCCACGCACTCACACACACATGGAGATGGGACGGGTCATAACAAGGTGTTGTTGAGATGGCGATAGCGAGGTCGAGAAGAAATACCAAGAGAGTGTGCATACCAAAACTCAACTGGTTTATTTTCGCTTCCCGTCTTAGGCGACGGGCATTCCCCTCTCCTCGGCTACGTTCTCCCAAAGCGGGAGGGTGGGAAGGACTGGCCTATTGGGAGCGCAGCAAGGCCACGAGGCAGGGCGAGTTCTCTCGAGCGGTGAGCAACGTGGGTCACCACAGTGTACATGCGTGCGTGTGCGGGCTCCGAGTCATGCACCGCCGGGCTTGAGCAAAGGTACCTCGGGAACGCCAGAGCTCACGTTTCACAAGTTAGGAATGGTCGGTCAGGCTACTTTGAAGGGGAGTCAGTCGGGTAGTTTAGAACGCCGAGAACAGTGCAGCTTCAAGATCCGCGAGGGAAACCAAACGTGGACTTCTTTACTGTGTTGCACCATTCATCCCTTCTCCGTCGCGGATCGCTGTTTTTCAGTGACAATTGACTTGGAGGACATGGTGACGCGCACGTTCGAGCTTAGTGGCGGCGCTTTCGACCTGTCGTTCACATGTTCACTCCTGGGCAAAACGGTGATTCGGCCGGTAACGAAAAAGTGCTGTTGACCTCCAGAGACAAAGTGAGCCTAAGGCGGATGAAGTAACCGGGAGTCGAGTTCTGCAGCCGCTACAATGGTGAGTAGCACTTTAAGTCGTAAAATGATGTTGCTCTTTCGACAAATCATGAGGCACTTTCTGCACTTCGCTCGCGTATGAGGTGGTTGGTAGCCGTGACGCATGCCGAAAAAGTAATTGACATAGGTAGTAAGGAAAAGAAAAGCTAAATGAAACGTGTGGATTGTTAATTTCTTTTCCACCATCCGCAGCGACATAACAAAAACATTGCGCTGCAGACGTTGTTTCCTCCTCTTTTTAGGCATAAAAATTAGTCATAGACTGTGTGCGGCGTTTCTTTCGGTCGATGGATAATCAAAATATTTATGCGAAATTTGCTCACTAAATTTTTTTTGTGGGGTGGAAGGACACTGATGGCTTAAGAACTCCCAGCCAACCAGCGTTTGGGACTTGGTAAGTTATATTGAGCTATTTTTTGTAATAGTTTTTCCTTTGTATTAGTGTACGCAGCCTTTATTTTTTTCACCTTGCATTTACACTTTGGCTTGAGACGCATAAGATCGCACAGCTGATATTGGTAATTAGTGCTGAATCAGTCACTCGTGGTATTTATAAATGACGTCACTTATGAATGAGTTCTATCTGTTTAGTAAAGCAAGTTGTTTTTACATAGAGTGAAGATGGTCCACCAAAGTCATCCAAGCGGAAAAGTACCACTCTGCATAACTTCTTCCAAGCTGTGCCCAAAAAGATTGTCACTGAGGCAGACATTGCAAGCAACGACTCGAAGCTCAGTTTGAAGTCTGATGGCGTGGACGAACAACTCACGATTGAGGCTCTCCCGTCGCCCATGGTCGAGAATTCTGACGGAACTACCTCACTAGCCCCGGCCGTCCACACAGTTCGGAATCCAGCAGCTGACTTTGGTTTGCAATATGACATTGGCAACTTCGTTGGGGCGAGGCCAGACGATCACACCGTGGCTGGCTTACTCAAATGCAATTGGATGCCACCGCAAGGTTCCGGTAGTTTTCCCGCTTTTAGAAGCCTACTGTTTGATTTTGCTTGTCGTAGCCGCTGTTTCGATCCCTGGTTTGAGCGGAGCAGTCAATTAGATCCGGTAACGAGTATTCCGCGCCGCCTCTAGGAATCGCGGATTTGCATCTGCCGCTATGACTAAAGTTCACGGTCGGGTGTGTCAGCGACGATGGAAAAGTACGGAAGGAAACGCAGCATGGGGGGGGGCCCTGTTGTGTGCCATGAGCCTTCAGTTTTTTTGTTTTTTTTTATAATTCAAAATTGTGTGGGTAACAGCGAAAAATCAGAGGCTCAAAGTTTTCTCTGGGTTTTCTCTGGCTCAAAGTTTTCTCTGTTGCGCAATCATGCAACTGCAAAAGACACGCCCCACTATGTCCGTCTTTTACAGCCTTAATGAACTTAAATAAATATGTTGTATTATTAGTAGTTTAATCTAGCGAATGGTATACTCTGCACCCTGCACAACTTCCTGCATGGGCTGCCGTGACATGTCCCAAAACTGGGTGCCCGCCTTAGCAAAGTGTGGATGTACACTCGACATTCATGCATGCATGAAGTCAATGCACAAGAAGTGTGACTGGAGATGCATGACCTTGTACCTGCATTTCATCTGAACTGATAGATGTCTTCCTATTCCTTCTACAGGAGATCCATCAGACGACCCAGTGCCCCCAGATTTGCCCCGTCACGGTTTCCTTATCGGAAGACGCCCACCAGCCAAAACGTGCAAAGATACAACCGACAACAGGCAGGTCCACAAAATGGGCGGTGGCCGAGCCAAAGGACGCTGCAATGTAAACATTTCACATGCTGGTCACTGGGACATTCTGCGTCGTCTGAATACAAAAGAGCACAAGGACTCTGAAAAACTAGTTAAAACCAACAAGAAGCTTGGAGGATACTTTAGCTGACCAACGAATCACGACACTTCCGGAGCAGAATGCATTTTACAGCATTTTTGACTGAACACAACGTGCCATTCACAGCAGCTGATCACACCGGAGGCCTTTTTCGGAAAATGTTCCCGGGCTCAAAGGAGGCTACTAACTATTCTTGTGCTCGAACCAAGACAGCTGTGATAGTGAAGGAAATGGCTGAAAAAGAGATTGGTGATGTTAGCAGTTTAAGGTCTGTGCCGTTCTCTGTCGCAACTGACGGAAGCAATGACGTTGGCAATGATGCCATGCTTTATCCCATCGTAGTCATGCTTTGTGACAGGACGATTCGCACTGCCCTTCTTGCAATGCCTGCTCTCGAAGGCAACCCCACGGGACATAACATCGGTGCGCTTGTCGAGACGTTAAAAAGCGAGAACATTCCTATTTGGAACTGTATCGGCATGGCATGTGTTAATGCTCCAGTCATGATTGGATCTAAGAACAATGTTGCTGCTGTCGTCAAGGAGAATCACAAGAACATTTTGCCGTCATTGGATGCTGCTGCCATTTAATCAGTCTGGGGGCACAGGAAGGCTCAACAAGCCTCCCAGTAAGTGTGGATGAGGCACTAGTTGATGTTTACCAGTGTTGCGGAGTTCCCACTCCGGGGTTGGAATGATTCCGGAATCATTCCGCATTTTCGCGACCCCGGATTGAAATGTGGATGGAATGGCGACAATGTTGAGGGGAATGGGAATGGAATTAGATGCCTTTTGCCCGGAATGAAATAAAAATAAAACAAACCCAATTCTTTTTTTTTTTTTTTTTTTAAGGTTTACGGTCAGCTAAACTGAGCCAGTCAGCGAGTCAATTGCTCAGCAATAAAAGGACCGGGGGAAACTGCTAGCCCGCGTGCAGCCCTAAGATACTTATATGCAGAAAATGCAATAAAAAAACAAGCGTCAAAGCAGACGGAAAAAGGGGGAAGGGTGACGTATCTTTTTTTTTCTTCTTTTTCTATTGTGTATGTACATATTTTCTTCCCTTTCTTTTATCCTCACTTCACGTGGAGTTCTATTTTCATGGCCTCTTTTAGCTCCTTTCCTCCTCTTTCTAATTAAATTAGTTGGGAGTCAGCGCTCTTTCGTTCTACTGCTTTTCTTTTCCTCCCATGTTTTGTGCGCTATTTTATCTTGGAGATGAAACAAATGAGCTTGTGATTCTAAAATGTAAGGAGCTTAGTCCTGTCCTTCCTGAAAGGATGACAGACGTACTAGTGACCCTCGGTTTCGCTGTAGAAGATCGAAGGGTGGATTGTAGAACAGTAGAGGCAACGAAGAGGAAGTTGGTGTAAATTATCTAGGGAAGATTGAATGGAGTACAACTAACTAGCACGGCTGGAGGACAGCAGGGACAGAGGAAATTTGGGACTCCCCACCATGCGTTTCCGGCCAAAAGTCTAAACACTGTCCCCCAGTGGGTCTGGTGTTACGCGACGCCGACAAGGTTCATCTGGAGGGAAATTGGAGACTCCTTCACTGGGAGAAGAGATGGGGGGATGTTTTTAGCTTTATCCTTGCCAGATCCCCCACACGCCTGCCTGGCGATCACCTTCACGACCTGGTGATATTTACAGAAACGCAATAACTTAAAATATTATTTTTTTTTTTTTTTTTTTTTTTTAAGGCTAGGTGGCACAAAATATTGTTTGTTATGAAGGGTAAAGTCGTTATTATCAATCTATCCATCCAGTAAAATTCAGGTAACGGAGTATGACTGCTAAAATGGTAGATCTAACATGCATCAAAGAGTGTGATAAGATCATTTTTGTGCTGGCACTGCCTATACGAAAGTGCCTCCTTCCTGCTCCAGAATCTGTGCTTTTCCCATACAAGGATGCCCCAAAATAAGTTTTTTTTTATTTATTAAGAATTTTATTAAAACCTAAAATGGCTGGACCACCACTAAGTATTCTTTAAGGAATCTACAAAGGTAATTTCCACCAAGTTTTACTCTGTTTTGCGAAAAAAATAACTGGGAAGCTTCAGAACACCTACCATGAGAAAAACATCTTCAACCTGGATGAGGCGGCACTCTTCTACATGATGCTGCCCAGTTTCACTTTCACTCCAAAAAAAGGAACGTGCACTGGAGCGAAACAGCGGAAGGACATAGTCCTTTTCGGGTTGAATATTGGTGGCAAATAGAAGCTGCCACTTCTGGTGATCGGCAAAGTGCAGAAGCCTGTGTGCTTTCGCAATGCTCGGCTGCTAAAGGATGTGATCTACCGGTCGAACAAGATGGCGTGAATGACGGTGGCCCTCGTTGAAGAGTATGTCCGCGTGCTGGACCGGAAGCTGGACTGAGAAAACCGAAAAGTTATCTCCATTGTCGACAGCTACCCAGGGCATGAAAAGATGGACAACCTGAAGGCACGTTCACACAGTAGCGTTCGGAGCGACCACTATGCTTACGAACGAATGCAACCGGTTGGAACGACAAGTTGCCATGGCAACAGAGCGCCAAACGGTTGTTTCGTTCGTGTTCGTTCGCAACGCAAGGAGTTGAATGGAGCTCAACTTTCTCCTTGTGCACGGGAACGACCGGAACAACAGACCAATCACGAGTCGAGGTGCCCGCAGCCGCGCACGTTGTATGCCGGTCGTGAGTCTGTTCTCCCTTGACAACATGGCAGCTCCTACGGTGGCTCTTTGCTCGGAAGAAGCGCTCATTCTGGAAGTTGAGCGCTCTCCGTGGTTATGGAATGCCAGCCGAATGGATTACCGGGACACGGCAAAGCGAGAGAATTCCTGGAAGGCGATTGGAATCGCTTTGGGTAAGTATGACCTCTTCACAGAACTATATAATTTGCGCCTCGACCCAGGGCGTCTCTCTGGATGCCCTGCCTTCGTCGCGCGCTCGTTGCCTTCTGCCAAGCTTTCGCTGCGCATGCACGCTCACGTTCACGCACAGCTGCACACGTCTGGGCGTTTCCACTCAAAGCTCGCAAGCCGCCAAAGTGCTATCAAAGGTTTGTTTTGGGTCACGCCAGAGGCGGGACTGCCAATAGACTTCTTTGCCGTTTGCAAAGAAAAGTTTGGATTGTTTTGCATGCCAAACCAAGGAAGGCCATCGCATACCTCAGCGATTAATTTACACCATCTGGGATTCTTTGGACGTGAAACTGAAATCTCGGTTACACGGCGCCTTCTCTCCAATGAACCTCTGTCAGATTGCGGGCTCCTCAGCTAGGATTCCAACCCGCCAACTGGGGATCTGATTCTTTGTGCCGGCGGTTTGCCTCGGAACCACTGATGCAGCCTCCATGCAGCTATATGTGACCAAACATTTCCGAGTGGGCAGCGCATACCCACCCCCAACATACCGCTCGCACCTCGTTTGCGTACCTCGCATAACCGTTTGCCAAAATTATGATACGAAATGGGAAGCGATTATTGAGTGATCAGTAATGAAGAGATCAAACTGGCAGATTATAAAAAGTGTGAATACTACATTTCAAAAAGTTGAAGAAGGTTTGTAAAGTTTTGGCTGAATGCTGGCAAGAAACCCTGATGCATGTCTGTTGCACCTATTGGCTGTCCCAATTGAAGTTGTATTAGAAATCTAGTTCGATCTTGATTTCTGTTCTAAAACTTGTCTTCATAAGCGATACTTGAATTATTTATGCCACATTTACTTCTTTCACTTCAGGCAGCGACTCTAATGCCTGCTGTCAGGTTTGGCGGGCCTTGAGGGCCAAGTATGCAAGAGAGTCAAAGAAACAAAGTGGCCGGAGCGGTGCTGGCCGCGATGATGTTCCCGTGCCAACATGACACCTGTTCAAGTATCTGGCGTTCCTCAAGGGCCAGATTCAGCACCGACGGTAATATGCTACATTACTTACTGCCAAGAACACGCACAGTTGATCCCGAGTCTGAGTTTAACACATTTTTACTCTCTTCTATCAGCACCAGCGTGCTCCATGTTGCCAGGGGAGTGGCATCCACTTCTGCAGCGGCAGCAGAAGCAGAAAAGTCAGGCATGGACCCCTAGAGGTAAGTTTGCTTACACAGAAACAAAATCTAGAAGCGATTTGGGATCACCTGCTTTCTCCTACGGAGTCTTGTGGTAAAGTTAAATGAAGGTCAAGGACACTGTGAAAGACAAACATGCTTAGCATGTCCGAGTGTTGTTAGGAAGGGAAGCATCTTGCTTCCTCCCACGCACTACGCTAGATGCCATGTTGACAGATGTTTGCCCCGTGTCATTCTATGTGCGGAGTAAGTGTTCTCCAGCTCACTCGATTTCTTTCGCGTCAAGATTTACCTCATGTACTGGAGCCATCGGCGACAAATAAGAATAGCGTCTGATATTCGCTTTTTATTTGATTTTTGTACCTACCGGTCTTTATTCGGAGTGCAGAAGAACTAGCTAACTTGAGGTCAACCCGTCGGTGGCCAGAATGATCCCCGGGGGTACTATTTTGGTCATGTGTGAGAGCGAGATTTCTCTTTCAGTGCTGTGATTGCTGCGCCAAGGGGCTAACCCTGCTACATCCTGCTACATTTCGCCAAAATATGGGTAATCTGCACCAAGCCTGCACCAAAAGACCAATTTAGGTCGCCTTTCAAAACCAAAACTAAACTGAGGCACCAGCTGGGACGCTTGCAATTTATTGTTTTACGTTTGCTTTCTTTTGACGAAAATCTGGCACGTCGGGAACCAGTAAAACGGTGGCAAGCAGTTTTTCGAAATTGCTTGGCAATGCCTACAGCACTGTACACTTGGGGGATGTCTGTGCAGTAAAAAACAGAAACAGCGAGTTCCGTCTCAACACATCACATCAAAACTCAACAAAACACAAAGTGCCCTTTGTTTGTACAGCACTCAAAACCAATATTTTTATTTTCCTAAGAATATCTGCTCCAAAATCCACTTTTGCTGCTCCGAAATACTGTCCTGGCTGGTCCAAAAGCCGCGTTTGCTGCACCAAAACACTGTTTTGATTGCTCCAAAGGCCACATTTGCTGCTCCAAAACACTGTTTTGGTTGCTCCGAAATGTGCGCCAAAATGGCTTTGGTCAATCACATCAGTTGATTAGATCTGGGACCATTACCGTTCATTATCGACTAACGCAAGTTCATTATAGACTAATGGAATAAAATTAGATCTGTTTCCCAGTCTACGGTCGGGCAATATTTCGGTGACAACTTCTTGCCTGCACACAAATGAGAAGAGAGGTCTTGTGGCTTCTGATGTGCCTGACCCAAATCGTCCTTCATCTACCGGTCGATATTAGGATTAGTATGGCAGCAAAACAATTTCAGATTTGCTAATATCCTCGTCCCACTAGAGCGACGAACACTGGTTTTTGTCCGACGACACCACAAAGTTCCGTGTCGCCGATGCTGTCCCACTGGAACGACCAACACCCGCGACAATCGCCGACAAGTGCTGACAAACAGTCGACGACGGACAAGTTCTTGTCTGCGTTGGACTTGAAGTGCAGCAAGCAGTCCCACCGAGAAACATGTCTCTAAAACAAACTGATCCTCCTCACCCGCTTGTGCCTTCCCTTCCTTCTACCCTTCCTCCCGTTTTTCCCGTGGCTCGCACCGCCGCTCAACCTTCAGAGAAGCCCTTGGCGGCCACTCCTCGTTCCCGCAGTTCCGGTCCCTCGATTGCACGTAGTGGTCGCGGGCGTGGCTTGCTTGCTGGCGTTGGGCGGTCGTGTTGCGAAAGGGAAATTTCTGTAGCTGGTTTTGATCGCAAAAGCTTGGTGCGCGAGGTGGTGCTTTAAGACGCCGAGGTCTACGCCCCTGCATCAGAATGGATACACTCATGTTCGAGGCAGGCACGTAGCCAGGGGGGAGGCCCATGGGGCCCGGGCCCCGGGCCCCCCCCCTTCCCCTTCCCCTTCCACCCCCCCCCCCCCCCCCCGCCCCGAAATCTTCCATTTTGCATGGGTCCTCCTCTCCCCCCTCCCCCTCATACAGCATTTTGTCATGAGTGGGCCCCCCCTGAAACAAAATCCTGGCTACATGCCTGGTTCGAGGACTGACCAAAGTAAGACCGCTCACCACGAAGTAGGACACGTTCCACAGCAAACCATTCCGGCTGACGAGAGACTTGTCATCACGTTCTGTGATAATCGGGATGCCGTATTGTCCTCCCAAAAACGCCTGCCCTCAATCATTCGGATGTGAAGCTATAAACATCCTCAAAATCGGCGTAAAATTCCGTGGCGCTCACCTAGAATTCCTCGAACGACCCAAAAAAGGAACGATTTGGGTATTCTAGTTCAAAAAAAGTTTGGTTTCGATTGTCACGACTGTTTGCGGAAAGTCGCCAATGGCAAATGAAGACAAGCGGAAGCTTTAATCAAGAAATGAAGTAATCGTCTCCACTTTCACCATGTTTGTCGGCGCGCTTTACGCCCAAAGAGCAAAACACGAAAACTGCGTCGCCAGACTCAGTTTGTCTGTGCATTTTGAAGTGTTTTGTAGACAACTCCAGTCCCACTAGGAAACAGGTTTGCTTGTCCCCTTATTCTGCGTTGTGCCCGCCAAGTCGGATGGCGGACTCCGACAAACAGGCTGTCTGTTGGTGTCGTCTGTCGCTTGTTGTCGTGCGTCGCTGTCGTTTGTTGCTGTCTGTCGCTCTATGGGACGCGGCTATAAAGAACCACAGGTTTGGCGATTGCTTCCAATGTCAAATTCCAAACAATAGTTGCAGCCTGCGTCCGGTTTAACTTCACCGCAGCATTTGGTTCGTAGAACATAATTTGCTTTCTATTTTTGGTGTTAGCAGATCACTTAAAGGTACACTAACAGGGTATATATGCTCATCAAGGTTTTCATTTGTACTTGACATACAAGGGCCCAACTACCAGAACACAATTTGCGGCTCAAAACTTGTTTTCTTTCCACCCGAAAGCCGCCGATTGAGAGCTGGTTGGTTTAAGTCGAGCTCACTTTCTTCTCTATGGTCACATGCCGGTTTCTAAGGTTAGAAACAACCACCCAAGCTAATCAAAGTCGTGGGTCATCGAAGGCACACACTCAATACTAGAAATGGACAAAAATATGATACACATTTTTTGTGGCTTCTAAAAAAACTGCAAATATGTTGATTGAAAAAAAAAAAAAAAAAAAAAAAAGTAGCACAGCCATGTGATTTCTGGTATCTTTCTCATCTATATTTCTTCCTCCCCAGTCCAGTTTCGGTTTCAGTGTCGGGCAGTTACGTTTTTTACTTCATTAAAAATATATGCGACGCTGTAGCAAAATACTGATTGGGTGGTCTTCTTGCACCATAATAGATCGCCTGGCAAAACATAATCAACATTTGTTTCGGGATGTCAGTGTCCCTTGAAGGTGTTCTCCTCTTTAATTTTTGTCTGCGATGGTGCTTTCCATGCTTCCGCATTTCACCATCACAAAAAAAATGATGCCAATAACTAATCGTCTTTTTGAAAGCAAAAAGGGAAGCGGCAGATGCTGTTCATCAACATGGCAAGACGCAGCTTACCGGAAGTCAAAAGGCGTTTCGTGAAACCGCCTTTTACTATTTCAGATAAAGTAAAAGTTTAGGGGCATTAAACGTATATGTACAAATGCTTTAACAGAAAAATTAGCACACAAGCGAAAGCTGTGTTCTATTTCTAATTTTTTTAAGTGGCAGGGACCAGTTTCCAGAAATATTGGACTTGTATAAGGAATGTTAGAACATTACTTTATGCTTCCGCTTTCTTCCATTTTTGTTATTTGATGTGCAGATCTGCTCATGGAGGCCTACAGTCCTCAAAAAGAGGATGAAGGGCAGTCTGGGGTTCAAAGCATCGACAGCGTGGAGGACACCCGTGTGATGTTCTATTCCCTCACACTTGCTCCATTTCTGCAGTTCCTAACACCCCTATACTTCGTTTCACCATAACTTGTCAAACTGTGGAGGCTGCAGCTTCTGCGACCCAAGTAAGGCACGTGAAAACACTCCATGGTTGAGCCCACAGAGGCCTCGTTACTGCCACAGCAACAGCGCCGTCCATGACAAAAAGTACTTCTAGGCTTCTTTTCCTTTGAATGGCAATTGAACTCGCGCGATGCCATCTCTATCGGCAATATACAGTCAAATCTCGTTAATTCAAACTTGCAGGTAATTTAAACGAGCATCCAGGTCTCATCCTATGCGTCTCTATGAGAGGAAACTGGGATAAAATGCCCAAAGTTGGCTTCACAGCAGATGACCCTTGACCAGCAGACGACAACCAGTTTCCCCGGGCCTTGTATTTAGCGCAGCGACACACGCTCCCGTAACATGATGTCACGTGCCTCCCTCCGATGCTCTTATTGGGTCGGAGGGGCCGTGACGTCCACAGTTTGCGAAGTTATCGTGAAACGGAGTATAGACCGACACGCTGTTTACAAACAAGCCGGCGTTTGCCCACACCTGGTGTGGGCACTGCGCATGCGCAGAAACCAGGTTCGCGTGAACTGAAGCGTCTGCGCAGTGCCCACACCAGGTGTGGGCACTGCGCATGCGCAGAAACCAGGTTCGCGTGAACTGAAGCGTCTGCGCATGGGCAGTACCGTCAACAGCGCCACCGCAGCTGCGTGACGTCAGGGCCGCGTGTTGGTCTATAGATGCATAGCATAGGGAGGTTGGTGGTCAGAGTATCATCTAACCATCTATTGCTATGGCAATCTTAGTTCAGAGATCTGCAGCGAGTTCCAGTTCACTGGTCACAACGACTGCATCCATTGTAACCACAGCGACTGGAATGACCGCTCTGCGCTGCGTGTACAATCTTGCAACCGCTGCAAGGAACGCAGCAATTTTGGCAAACATCGCAATTGTCAGCACATCAACCGCTTCTCCATTGCTGTCGGCCGTTTCTGCGGTGCCTCTGTCACTCACTGGTGTAACAGAAAAGGGCAGAGAGTTTTGAATAGCCTCAAGCTTTATTTATTTTCATTTTTACAGGATAGAGCTCGCAGCGTAAATTTTAGCAGCAATATATCAACATATATATAAAAGTAATTTTGAGATCACGTAGACAAAGTAAGCAGCGCAAATGGTAGCACTAATTAATTTACTCCGAGACGGAAACATATGAAAATTTCCCCCTTTCAGGCAGGAGTTTCAGTTGTCCGACCTTCAGCGTGAGCTTCCTACCTTCGATTATGCTTCGTAGTCTCGTGAACCTCTGACGTGCACGCACGGACGAAGCATGGGTAAAGTCAATGGGCACATGCTGGAGGCAGGGGCATTTGAAAGAGACACCCATCCATTCAAACCTTGCCAATGACTACACTCTAAAAAAAGCCCGTGAGTCTGCTTTCCCGCACAACACTCGGAGAGCCAATCACCGCAACTTACGGAGGCAGCTCAGCGAATGACAATGCCGAAGCATATGTTTAGACCAAAAAACGCAGTCTGAGTTGTGACATTAAGCAATGCAAGCGTGACGTTTTGCATTGCTTAATGTCACAACTCAGACTGCGTTTTTCGGTCTAAACGCGTTTCGGCATCGTCATTCGCTGAGCTGCCTTCGTAAGTTGCGGTGATTGGCTCTCAGAGTGTTGTGCGGGAAAGTAGATGCACAAACATTTTTTAGAGTGTACTCCGTTCACCCCTAAGCTGAGACTGCATGCAGTGGAAGCTATGTCTTCGTTGGACCTGTCATAGGTGTCTTTCGCCATGTGATCACGCTCCCGCCCACACCCACGTGCAGAGCGGCGTGAGGTGACGAAAGGGAGTTGGCTAATTGGTCCGGTGGGCAAGTAGCTCCCTCCGCAGTCTCAGCTGAGGGCTGAACGGAGTATGGGACATGCTATTTTACCATTGCAACACAACCCTGGTCCCACGAATAAAGAGAATACTTCACGTGAAAAAGGAAAACCTTTCACTATTTCAGTGTTCGCTGGTACCATATCCATCACCCAATGGGTTTGTTGTTTCGGTCGTTCCGGATGCAGCCACTCACATGGGAGGCAAACTAGTATAAAGTGTTGGCAATTTTTTCCTTCCAACTTTTCACAGACATTATTGGCAGCACTGATTCATTTTGTTAGTGATATTGTCAATCGTAATTTCCAATGCTTGAACCACGGCTTTTGTAAGTGCCACCGCCAGTTAGTCCAATACGGGCTCCGAGTAGGCATTTCATATTTTAACTTTATATCTGTTACGTTGAAATAAAAACATGATTCTGTCTGTCAGACACGTAATTTATCATGCACATTCCTAAAGCATTCAACAATACATTCAGTATGTACTATACCCGTTTTCATATGAAGAACTGTAGTAAAAAAATGTTTCGCTCCTTGCCGATCGTTGCAAATTTCCCCTTTTATGTAGAGAAGGGATATGTAGGTGCATTTTAGATTAGATATATGCTATTTTATCAGGACGTACATGTTTCGAACATCAAAGGCATCACTTTTGCCTCTGACAATCAAATTTTGTGAGAACTTCTTTGTCCGACGTATAAACAATGCGCAAAACTTCCTTTCTTCTTGGGGTGGAAATGAGTATATATAGTGCTGTGTGGACCAAGTGTCCTCTCTTCTACTTACACCACCCCATTTGACTAGATTGCTGGGTGTGCTGGTGTTGCAACTGCTTTCTCCGGTATTGATAATGTTGAAGAAACTAGCCGCAACTTTGCCTTGCAGCTGTCATAATTAGATATTTTGAACATAGCTATAAATAAATTACATTTAAATTCTTAAAAATGAAATATGCCAAACAAAATCTTTTCCTAGGACACCATGCTGGAGGACTTCGAACCATCAGAGACCTGCGAGGTGCTGCTGCAGCTGGAGCAAAACCGCGAGCTGCCCACCCCTGTGCAGCTGGTGCCAGCTCAGCCACCAGCTTCACAGCATGCTCCAGTGCAGCAGCACGCATCACCTGCCCAGGCAGCTGATCAGCCGCCGGCCAAGAAGCGGGCAAGGAAGGTGGGGCGGGCCAACTCCCAAGAGGAAGAGGGGTCTCTTCGTCGCATAGTCGAGGAGACAAGGCAAATGGCGAGTCGGGCCGAAAACCCAGACAGTAACGATCCTTTTAGGATTTATGGGATTCACGTAGGAAATGAGAAGCAGTCTAAAGTTAAGTCGCTTTTATACGAACTGCATTGCAGAGCTGAAAGACTGAGTAGTTCTCAATCTTCAACTTCCGAATAGGAACCGTCCATCACTACTTTGTGATGTTCTTTAGGCCCTAGGCAAGCAGTATACTTCACTGACTAAATTTCTCATCTACAGCTGGGACACCAGATGACCAGCTATACTCAGTTTCCCCTTATGGTGTACTGCAGCAAATGCTATGAGCCATGGGAGGCAATCCAATGTCGTGCGTGACCTTTGGGAAAGGCGCAGCGATGTGTGGGCTGTGTAGCCAGGTGAGACATTCACAGCACTGGATTGGCTGCAATGGCTCGTAGCATCCACTGCAGTCAGTCATAAGGTGAAATGGAGTACAAGCTCTGGCACAGCACAATTACTTCAAACAGAGGTAGGCTGGCAAGTTTGCTATTTTCCAAGAACAGTCCCCATTTGTAACACTACCCAAGAAAATCATCTACTTCCTGAACTCGTCACACTTTGTTACCTTTCTAAAGAACTTTGCATTTCATTGTTTTCTATACTGTTCCTCGAGGCCTCTTGGAGACTGGAAGTTGTGTTTGGGGGGGGAGGGGAGGGAGGGAGGGAGGGAGGAGGAGGGGGAGGGGGTTATTTTGCTTTTTGTCATACCTATTTTCGGCAGCCTTTTTATATTGCTTTTGATATTTCTATGAGCAATGTACTTCCTGCATACAGCGCAGGGTTTAATTTCCCTTTTCCCATACTTGCCTTCGGTATCCTTTTTATATTCTTTCTTAGATTTTTGTGAACAATATTTGTTGCACACACACTTCAGTTAGCTGTGTTACATGAAAATGTTAAATGATCATGATGAATAAACATCCAGTCCAGTACTCATTTCTCCATTCATTCATTCATTATTTATTTGGATTTTCACCGGCATTACCGGGTAGGGAGGCAGGGGCAAAAGACATTGCTGCATGGCAGGGGCCCCCACCCCCTGTACAGTTCAGAGCAAAACACAGAGCACATTTGCCATGCTAAAAAAATACGCCAGCAACATGTTACATGACTAAAATGCCGAGCAACATAAGAACAGCAATACAGTTAAAATAAAATTGCAATAAAATTGGAAGCGGCAACAACAGTAACACTTGTCACAGCCCTCAGTTGCTCTAAAAAGTTTTAAAAAAAAAAGTGGACAATTAAGGAAGATAATATTTCATTCAAAACCGAAACGGTCATGAGGGGAAAAAAAAGCATGGTCTAAAGCAGAGTAGGAGATGCATTCCAGACCCGCAAGGGAGAATGGTGACATGGTGAAGGAAGGTTAAATATATACACACCGCAGAGTCATGAAGATAGTATATTTTTTCCGTGCTGTTTACCTGTTAGTGGAACATTTACTCATTTCGTTTCCACTTCCTTCCACCTGACAAGGCCTAGGTAGAAAGGCACATTGGATCACTTAACTATCTTTATTTCTTTGTAGTCCACAATGACCAGAACAGTTTAATTAAAAGGCAACTCCGCTCAATTTCAAATATTTCGGATTAATGAGTGATTTCGCATCAAGTGTCGTAGGGAAAAACTATGTTATTTGTGTCCCGAAAAATGGAATATATATTTTTCAATATGTTAAACACAAGCAGAAATCTACAACGAAAATTCTGCTCCGTCTGGCAACATTGGCCTCTGGCCGCCAAGAACATGGCTATAACGTGGTACGAGATGTCACATGATCCTGTACGCAACGACAGGCGGGATTGGGGCAGGCGTGTGCCAGGCGCGAGTGTAGTCTGCACTGCGCTCTTCACCACGTTTTAGTGTCTACGACATTCGACGACGTCTGCACAACTGCGGCATAAGTCTGTGCACGTAATGTAATACGCAGCTCTGATGTTGTCATCAGCTATCTTAAGGGTGACAACCCGAAATCTTGCCGAGTCTTCTCTGTGGACATGGAAGATTGATTTTATTTGATTCCACAAAAGGAGTTACTAGTCGCTGTCAACGACTGCATTGACGCGACGGGGGAGGTCAAGTTCAGAAACTCCTGCAAGGTTACAGTGGAGGGTTTTTTGGAATTACTCAGTTTTTATTTGAAGTCCATGTTGGTTCAGTGGGAGAAGGGAGTTTTTGTGCAAAGGAATGGCATATGCATTGGTTCTTGTGTGGCGCCGGTTCTTAGCGACATTTTCCTTGGACAGCTCGATGTTTCTCTCGAGGGTGCACAGGGGGTCGAGGGTGTCATAAAAATGTTTAGATATGTAGACGACTACCTTATTTTTGTTGAAGTCAACGGTAGGGTGGATGTTGTAGCCAAAGTGTCGTCAGTCTTCGAAAAACTCAGGAAAGGACTGAAGTTTACCTTCGAGACACCGTCGGTGGGCTGCCTCCAGTTTTTGGATTTGTCTCTCCGTTTGTCAAGCAACCATGTTTGTTGGGCTTTTAGTCCCCGCTCAAGAAAAGCGCTTCTGCCGTACGAGTCGGCGCATTCGAAAATAGTAAAAAGAGGCATCGCGGCATCTTGCCTTGTTTCGGCCCTCAAGAAATCATGCTTCCACGTAGTGGGGAAGAGCTTCAATGATCAAGTGAGGAAATTTACGGAAGCAGGTTTTCCTTTACAAATATTCGGGGAAGTGTCGGCGGGGCTGATGAAGGGTTTGAAAGGTCCCGTCAGCCGGGCACCACGGGAAAGGTCGAAGAGACCGGTGGTGCTCCCGTACCTACACGGTGTTTCGCACAATGTTAAGAATGTTGCAAGGCGGTATGACGTACAGGTGGTGTTTAAGGCTCCCAACAAATTACTTCAATTGTGTAAGAGGGTCCGAGAGTCGGGGGAGGGGAAGAAGAGGTGAATTTTCCTGAGGAAAAAAACATGTGAACTGTTTTGTTCGATGTCGGGTTTGTGTGGCGTATTGCATTCCTCTATCCTGTGGCAAAGTGTACGTGGGCCAAACTGGTCGCTGTGTTAATGAAAGGCTTAGGGAGCACCGTGCCTCTCTTCGAGCGACTCCGTCGGGCCACCTGGCTGTCCACTGTGACAGGTGCGGCTGCTCTCCAGCGTTCGGTGACACAAATATTTTGGGCACGTATAAAGAACAGAGGGCGGGAGAGATCTTGGAGGCCTTTTAGATAGCTTCTCGGGGAGAGGGATGCATAAGCCAACCCTCCCTTGTATTGACTGAGGCCGAGTTGGCGTTTCTAAAGACAACGACACGTGTCAACACGTAAACATCGTGATTTTACAGTTTTTAAGATGTGTAGTTTGACAACAAGGAGCTGCGGTGCGCATGAGCGATCTGAGGGGGGGGGGGGGGGGATGCTTTTTGTGTTTTCTGAGGTTCCAATAAAACCTATCAGTTGCAAGTGAGCACTCGTCTGTCGTTTGTGTTTCTTACTCTGTCCTCGTCTTTTGTGCGCTTTTAAAACCAAGATGGGTCATTTGACCTTGGGAGGGGTCACGAGACCTTGGGGTGACCTTGGTTACGCCGACGGCAACGCCGCTCAAGCCGGAAACGGGCGGCTAAGAGCTGCGCTCTAAAAGTCAGATAAACATAAATACTGTTTTTTAGATTTCCATCCTTTGTCCAAATTTTTAATTCTTGAGCATGGAAATTGACAAAAATAAAAAATACAAGTTCATAGCTATCTTCCCCTTAAAATTTCACCCAAGAAAAACTCATAAAAATGAATCCAAGTTATGTAATAACAAAACAATAGTTTTCCTAAAGTGAAATTTATGCCAAAAAGTGGAATGGAGAAAAATGCGTTCAAAGTGTTCCAACCTCTACCTTTTCTTTAGCATTGTTGAACCGAAAAAAATTTATAAAAAATTAACTATGCAGTGTAAACCAATGAAACTTTCTGGGAATACCTCTAGATGTTGGTGGGTGTAAATATGACATTTTTCAAAAATCAACTTTTTTTTTGCAGAAATTGTTTTTTCTGGGTAGTGTCCCCCCTTAACACTTGGTTTTACGAAAATGTTTTGCAATGCTTGTTACTGTTCCCTTATGTGTACAAGTGGCTTCTCTGAAGGTCTTTATGAATGTTTAGGTCATACGGCTGTATGATTTCCTGGTGTCCCTATTTTCTTTTTTGGGGACTTTCATTTTCCAACTATTGAGTGGTCACACCCATGTCTTTTTTCTGAACCTGCTTTCAGTGAGGCAGTCATTTTTCTTAATGCGTGTTATGACTTCAATCTGTCACAACTTGTTAGCGAGCCAACGCGTATAGCAGCTACAACATCTTCACTGCTTCACCCGATACTTACGTCCTCTCCAGACAAAAAAAAAAAAGAAGAAACGCTCTATGCGTTCCGAAGTGCTTGCATCGAGTCTTGTCACCAGCTACAATTTTCCCCAGTTCCCGGACTCAAAACCTGCTCAACATTTCCTTGGAGGTCAGTGAACAGCTTCTGCGCCCCTAGAGTTTCAAACCCGGCCCCTCTGACCGGTATTGACTGAGCAGTGCAACACTTTCCACCTCGGCTAGCATCTCCACCACACTAACCTTAGCTCGTGCACGTCACGGCGACTACCGACGCTGGCGCGTGCCCAGAGTTCTATCTCATATCTGCGTACCACCTCCCCATGGATACTGCCGACATAGGAGTTGGCTGGACACCCGCCACTCCAACGCCACGCCTGCCTTCAGCCCAGACCATAATCGTGAAGCTCGCGGACAGCACCAACTGGGCATCTGTGAGCCCTACCACCATCGGCCAAGCCATCCAACAAGTAGCCCGCCTTAAAAAACAGGGATGCCACGACACCTTCACCAAGCTGCGATCCCGACAAAACCTCCTGGTAGTGGATGCATATCGCGACTCTGCGACCACCAAACTCCTCGCTCTTTAACAAATCCCTCTCCAAGGCAAACTACATCCCGCCAACATGTACGAGGCCAATAACCCGAATAACGCTCAAGGAGTTATCCACGGAGTATCCCTGGATCTCACTGACGAAGCCATCCACTCGGAGCTCTACATCCCTGTAGGCTGGTACGAACTACAGCACGAGAAAGAGAGCCAGTAGGTGGGGTAAAAGACGACGAAGGTGCACGGGACCACAGGATGGGACACAGAACACGGGCCTTGGACAGCATGGCGGACGGGCTTATGCTACCTCACCTTATTTCTAGTAACGTCTGTAAATAAACGGTTTATTCATGTAAACTACATGGTGTCAGAAGCGAAGAAACCCAAGACCAGCCAGCTCCAAGTGTGAGTAGCTCCAAGCTGCAGTGAAAGCGAGAGACAAGTCACGAACGATGCCGGACCCGGTAGATCACACGCAGTCATCAAACAGGAATCCAACCGTGGCGCTTCCCACGTCGGGAGGAGTCCTCGCCAGTCTGCTGCCACCCCCTAGGCCACTTGATATGTCCGGCGACTTGGAAGAGTCCTGGAAAAACTGGTGGGATGAGTTTAAGTTGCTTTCAACCGCCACTGGACTCAAGTCACAAGACGCCGAGGTGCAAGCTGCAACATTCCTCGTGACCATCGGGGAAGACGCAAGACGGGTCTACAAAACCTTCAGGTTTGAAAACCCAGGGGACGAAATGCGCGTAGAAAAGCTAGTGGAGCTGTTCGAGAGGCATTGCAAGACAGCAACAAACGTCAGCTACAGGGATTTCGTGTTTGGAACACGGAACCAGCGAGACGGTGAACGGTTCGACGACTGGCTTACCGACCTACGTACACTCGCAACACAATGCGAGTTTGGCGAAATGCACGACCGCATGTTACGGAGTAGGATCATTCTCGGAATGACCAACAAGCAACTACAACAGCGCATGATTAACGAAGACCCAACGCTGGATCAAGTGATTCAAAAATGTCGAACCGAAGAACGTGGAGTTCAGCAGTTCAAAGATATTCAAGCTGGTGCGACACCCACCGTAGTACATGGGTTACACTCGGAAGAATGCTCTCGCTGTGGATACCTTAAACACACAAGCGAAGGCTGCCCAGCAAAGAATGCGAAATGCAAGAACTGTGGCAGGAAAGGACACTTTGCACGTGTGTGCCGCACACCAGACAAGAAAACCAAGCATAAAGGTACGCCACGAAGAAACGTACGCCAAGTAGAACGATGCAAGACCCCCGACTACGACTCGGACGAGGAAAAGTTGGTCTGCAGCCTACACAATGGTGACGGCGACGAAGAGTTCTGGTGTGCAGATGTTAATAACGCAGGGAAGCAAGTCGACTGCAGAATCGACACAGGAGCGAACTGTTCCGTAATGTCTGCGATGCAACTTAGCCGTGTCACGACTCAGAAGCCACAAGTTCTTACTACTAGAATTGGCTCTTTTTTTGGACACGTCAGCAAAGCAGAAGGCCGTATCATCCTGCCAGTCATGCACGGTAACAGGAGTACCGAAGTGAAATTCTACATCGTGAAACGGGAAGTGCCCACCACGATTAGCGGTACCATCGCGGAAAAACTAAACTTGATCAAGCGAGTGGCATCCGTGGAAAAGCACTGCAGTCAGACGGTGCAACAACATGAAGACATCTTTCATGGATTGGGAGAATTAAAAGGCGTCAAATACCACATGAGACTCAAGCCAGATGCACAAGGCGTGATCCAGCAGCCGCGTACAGTCCCGGTCGCTATCAGGGACAAGCTCAAAAGCCACCTGGAAGATCTGGTGCAACAAAGAGTGATTGCGCCAGTAACAGAACCAACGGAGTGGGTCCACCCTATTGTGGTTGTACAAAAGAAAGCCAAACTCCGACTGTGCCTTGATCCTCAAGACCTGAACAAGGTCCTCATGCGGGAAACCTACTGTATGCCTACGTTAGAGGACACTGCCACACGATTGGAAGGAGCCAAGATCTTCTCGACGCTAGACGCAGCCACAGGGTTTTGGCAAATCAAGCTCGACACGCCCAGCTCGTACTTGTGTACTTTTGCGACGCCGTTTGGGAGGTATAGATTCCTGCGAATGCCTTTTGGCATATCGTCTGCTCCCGAGGTGTTCCAGAAGACAATGCACATGGTGTTTGAAGGCTTAGACGGAGTAGAGATCATGATAGACGACATCCTCATCTGGGGAAAGACGACTGAGGAACATGACTGTCGGCTTCAGGCGGTACTACAAAGGTGCCGAGAGGTCAACCTACGACTGAACAAGGAAAAGTGCAAGCTCTGCATGAAACAAATCAAGTACCTGGGTCACATTTTCTCAGCAGAGGGACTCTCAATCGATCCGGATAAAGTGAAAGACATCCTTGCTCTACCAAGACCGAACAATGTGGGCGAACTGAAGAGCTTCCTAGGAGTGGTAAACTACCTGGGAAGATTCATTCCTAACATGTCAGACGTGAGTACGTCGTTGAGGCAACTCCTAAAGAAGGAGACAGCCTGGTCATGGACAGAAGAACAAGAGAGAAGTTTCACAGCCCTTCGGACGGCTCTGACGGTCGCACCCACGCTGCGGTTCTACGACAAAAACAAGCAAGTAACGCTGTCAGTAGATGCAAGCTCCAGAGGAACAGGTGCAGTGTTGCTGCAGGAGGGACATCCAGTAGCTTATTCTTCAAGGTCCTTGAGTGACGCTCAGAAGAACTATGCACAAATCGAGAAGGAGTTGTTAGCGATCGTACACGGATGCAGTCGATTCCACGACTTTATCTTCGGACACACCGTTGTCGTGGAGTCGGACCACAAGCCATTGGAGGCTATCTTCCGAAAGCCTCTCAACCAGTGCCCTCTCAGGCTACAGAGGATGAGACTAACCCTTCAAAAATATGAACTTCAAGTTAAGTACACCCCAGGAAGAGAGCTATACATTGCTGACACACTCTCTAGAAATCCATCAAAGGAGGAAGAGCCAGAGGTTTTCGAGGTGAAAGTCTTGGAGTGCCTCCCCATCAAAGACAAAACCTTAGAAGAATGTCGGAAAGCGATAAGTAAAGACAAAGATATGACCACCATGTTAGAATATGCAAGAGGTCAGTGGCCAATCAGCAAAGAAGAAGTACCAAATACTCTGAAGCAGTATTGGCCATACAGAGACGAGATACATGAAGAGGATGACTTGCTGTTCAGGTCAAATAGACTCATCATTCCAGAACAACTGAAGAGTGAAATACTAGTAAAGTTACACAGGGCGCACAGCGGTGTAGAGAAAACACTACATCGTGCCAAAGAAGTTCTCTACTGGCCTACAATGCAGAAAGACATAAAGGATAAAGTAGAAAGTTGCATCGTGTGCAAAGAAAACAAGCCACGACAACAGAAAGAAGCTCTCATTAACCATCCTGTGCCAACCGCACCATGGCAAGTGGTTGGAATAGATTTGTTCCAACACAACGGCCACCACTACATTGTGATAGTGGACTACTACTCGTTCTACTACGAAACACATCAGCTTCAGAGGACAGCTGTCAATCAAGTGATCAACTGCTGTCTAAAAACATTTGCTGTGCATGGATTGCCAGTCAAAGTCGTTTCAGACAACGGTCCACCATTCAACAGTGCAGACTTTAAGGAGTGTCTACAGCACCGAGGAATCTCCCACGTGACATCCAGCCCCTATCACCCCAAATCCAATGGAATGGCTGAGAGAGCGGTGCAAGAAGCCAAAAAGCTCATGAACAAATGCAGCTATGGAACTACAGACTATTATGACGCCCTACTGGAGTGGCGCAACACACCTCGAGACGGAGTCCTGGGATCTCCAGTTCAAAGGCTTATGAATAGGCACACAAGGACAGAAATTCCCACGCATCCTTCACTGCTTCAAAGCACAAAAACAAACCACACAGAAGTACAACAGCGGTTGAGGGACAAACAAAAGAAACAACGGCAACAATACAACAAAAATGCCAAAACTCTGCCCGAACTCCACACCGGAGAAGATATATTTCTCAGGGATCAACACAGCGGAAAGTGGAGGCCTGCTATTGTTGTAGCAAAAGCACCACAGCCAAGATCGTACATCGTCCAAGACGACGATGGTGTCCAGTGCAGGCGAAACAGCATAATGCTCCACAGAAGCCAAAGAACGAAAAGGAAACCAGCCCGCTTCAGGGACACAAACTTCGTCAACAAGTAGGCGAAGAAAGAGAGATGTAGGCTGGTACGAACTACAGCACGAGAAAGAGAGCCAGTAGGCGGGGTAAAAGACGACGAAGGTGCACGGGACCACAGGATGGGACACAGAACACGGGCCTTGGACAGCATGGCGGACGGGCTTATGCTACCTCACCTTATTTCTAGTAACGTCTGTAAATAAACGGTTTATTCGTGTAAACTACAATCCCATCCCGTAGGATTCTCCGATTCCACCACCTAGGGCAAATGGTCTCGCTCCTCGTCATCATAGAAGGATTTACTCTCCCTCGACATGCCAACCTCTGTTCCACGGTTTTCAGGCTATACCTACCACGTCCTAACAGCCAGCAATGTAAGCACTGCTTCAGCCTCGAACTTCAAAGCCTTGTATGCCCAGACCGAGCCGAGTTTGTGTACTCTGCCACATGTGGGTCCCGTTTTCCTCCGAACAAAAACCCCTCTGACATCCGGCAAGACGGTGAGCCCCAATGCCTCAACTGTAACAGAGAACACGCAGCAAAAAACCCCTTCCTGCCCTGCACGCCTCGAAGCAACACAGTCCTTACAAAAACAAACCAGAGCTGGGCACCGCCGGAACGTCCACACTCAAGACCCAAACCCTCCAGACACCGAAGTTGGCAACCAGCCCACCTTGCCCACCTCCAACCGGTTCGCAATTTTAGCCTCATCAAGCAGCCACAGCAAAAGGACCTGCACAAGTCCAATCTCCCCATGGCTCCAGGGCCCTCAAATGCAGCCACCCCCAAAGACCGGATACTTGTGGTGCAAAACTATCGATGGTACTATCGATAGTATCAGTAGTCGCCAGAAATCTGACTATCGATAGTAAAAAAAACTCAATACTACTATCGATAGTCGACAATAAAAAAACTATAGATAATACAATAGTTGGCTATTGAAAAGCTATGGATTGCACGATCGATAGTCGACTATCGGAAAATTATCGTTAATCGACTATCGGAAAACTATCAATAGTCGACTATCGTAAACCTATCGATAGTACTGTCGACGGTTTACTATCGAGAGTTTTGCAAAACTAATAGCTTGCGTCGCTCCCTCTTCTCTTTTTCTCACTTTATTTTTTAAAATGGGACACCAAATAGCCCAAGCACTCATCATCCCAACTTTGATTCAGCTTTCAGTGATGACGAAGACAGACGGGAGTTTGGGCAAAGAGAGCAGAGTATGGGCAAGAGCCTTCATGAGCGTCCTTCATGAACCTTTTTGTTTGCAATTTTATGACTGAGGAATGCTACACATTGCAAGGCTGCGTGCTAATCCCTCTTTTGTTTTGTTTTTTCATCCCTAGCTAGCTAATGTTCATGTCACAGCTTCCAAGAACAGATCAATGACGTCCGAAACGTTCCAGTAGTGGCTAGAGAGGAATGGGGCCCGAACACTGACGACATGCCGCGACTGCTAGTGTGAGGCCAGGCGCTCGACATAAGACCCCGGCAGTTAAGGACGTGATCGAGGAGCGCGGCACTGACGTTGTGTACGTGCCAGCTGGATCCACCAGTCTGCTTCAGTACATGCACATGTTCTGGAATAAACCATTCAAGGCGTCTTCAGAGGACCTGAGAGGCCTTCATGTGAAAAGAAGAGAAGACTCCAAAAGGCAACCTGCGAAAGCCATCACGGCAGGACATCCTGGACTTTATAGCCAAGGCATGGTCTTCCAACCTGGAACAAACTGTCGCACATTCATTCAATCAAAGGGTGTGGCACCCCAAACGCACTCGACAGGTCCGAAAAGAGCGATCTGCGCAAGCAGCTCTCCGACATCGGCGGCAAAGACATCCCTGACAGCAAAGACGTCATCGCGGAAGCTATTGCATGTGGCGTGAAAGGCAGCCGCAAGAAGTTGCGTTCTGCTGCTTTTGAAGCAGTGGAGAAAGCATTGTTTACATGGTTCCTGGACACCAGAGCTGCAAATGTTCCAATGAGTGGAGCACTACTCCAGAAGAAGGCAAGAGACTTCGCTTGCATCGTGGAATTTGAGTTTTGTTGCGAGTGCTGGCTGGTTGCAGCGCTTCAAAGAATGCCACAACATTGTCGGCAAAGTCATTAACGGCAAGTGTCAGTCAGTGGACAAAGAAGAGGCTACAGCACAAGTAAAGAGCAGCATTGCTCCTTTGTTGGAGCAGTACGACGAGTGAGATGTGTTCAAGGCTGACAAGACGGGACTTTTTTTTTCAAATGCTGCCGCAGAGAACTGTATCACTCAAAGGTGATTGTTGCCATAGCGGGAAACAAACCAAGGTGCGCATCACTGTGCTTCTTTGTGCCAAAATGGAAGGCTCGGAAAAGATGCCACCATTGGTGATCGAGAAAAGTGCACCTCCACAAAGCTTCAAAGGGAAGCAGAAACTAAGGAAGACGATTGAAAAGGCACTCGGAGTGAACCCAGGAAGTGAACAGGTTCGACACACAATGGGGGAGGGAGCGAGCAAACTGGAGTATGTTTCCAACAAGAAGCCATGGATGACAACAGACATTTTAGCCAAATGGCTTCATGACTGTGATGAGAAGCTCAAGAAGCAGAAGAGAAAGGTCTGCCTATTCTTGGACAATTGCACAGCCCAACACACAACTGCTGTACTTGAGAGCATTGAAGTTTGCTTTTTTACGCCAAACAGCATAGCGGTAATACAGCCCCTCGACCAAGGTGTCATCATGGCTTTCAAGGCGAACTACCGAAAGCATCTGATTGACAGGGTATTGATCAACATGAGCCTGAAACTCAACACCAACATCCGACTTGTATATATGGCAATCGAGATGCCTCTGGCCGCATTGATCAGCGTTACCACGAGCATCATTGGGAACTGCTTCTGACACACATCATTTGCCCGCGACGCAAGCGACTGGCAACGACGAGTTGGTAGACTTTATCGCTGTACCAGCCAAATCCGCCTCGTCGGACGAGCTTGTAGCGACGTGGAAGGCACTTCATGACCCCGGTGTTGTGTCTCAAAATGAATCATTTTGCAGCTATGTGAGCGCAGACGCTGATGGTGGTGACGACGAAGAAGCTGACTGACAAGGACATCATGCTCGCAATCACCGGCACAAATCATAAGAGCGACAAGGACCGTGACGCTCCGCAATCTTGCGCGTTCCCCGTGCTGACATCGTCGCAGGCACTGGACAAGGTGGACTTGCCGCACCACTACTTTGGCGCAAGTGAAGACTGTGAAGACGGTCTATGGTTAACAGCTGCTGCTGAGAAGGCTGTCCTTTGTCTAAGGGAGGTGCAACAGCAAGACATAATGGACTTTTTTGGACCAACGTCTGCATGAAGTGCAAGAATGACTTGCCACTAGGAATGTGTTGTGTAGTAAATGCTGCAGATTTCTGCAGAAAATGCTTATGTCTGCTATAAATGTTTCTTTGCATGTTATTTAAGCAGGGTCATTGATACTTTATTGAGGACGCAGCGGCCGTGCCGTCGCCTATAGTCATTGATGCCCCTTGCAGGAGAGTACACCCTCTCGCATAAGGCTTCAATGAAATGGCTATAACGAAAAAACTGAGATGCCCCTTCAATTTCGCTATAACGAGATTTGACTGTAGTCCACTTTCTCCATTTTGTATTGACACGTCTCATGTGCAAATAGCTAAGGGCTCTGCATGCCCATCGTTTTGCATCTATTTCTCTTAGCCTATCCTCAAATTCAATCTTAATGAAGAAACGGCAAAGCAACTGATTTGAACATGCTCGCCCCATCCGCAGCGGAGGAGTTGAAGACTGACCTTCAGAACACAAAATTAATTTCAAGTCTTTTGTGATGTGTCCAACCACAAGGTCATGATGCATCCGGAGCGATTCGTCAGGCCTGCAACTCCAACTGCGGCCCCCTTCCCGAAGTGTATGCGAACCTCCTTAAATAGGATTTCTGGTTGGTGTTTCTCTCATTCCTTTTATCTTGGCTTCACTGATTATGTCTCCTGCATGGGAGACGAAACGTCCGATTAAATAATCAGATTCGTTGTGTAAAGTCGGTGTAGTTTGTTTCATCACAATAAGCCCCCTTCTGGAACATTTCTGCACAAGGGTTTGAAAGTATATCCAATAATGGTCTGTTGCTTCAGCTCTGCCACAGGAGAGCAAAAACCGACACCTTGCCAAATAACACTTCGACCACACTCAACAAAAAAAAAAAAAGGTGTCGAAAGAGAGTAATTGCTTGAACTTGCACTTTTTTAACTGTCTTCATAGAAGTTATTCTTCTTCAAGCACCTCCCACAATCATACTCTACTCTAAGCCCGAGAGTAACTGCAGCGAGAGTAAGTTTCTCTTCACGACATTGCAGACTGTACAACAGATGGCACAGCTATGCGTGCTGGCGTCCTTGGCGGTGCTGGCCTTGGCACAATGCCTGCGGACTTTGTGCTGGCTGGCGACAGATGGCGCAGAATGTGTGCTAGCGATGCTGGTGCCGTTCGCGACGCTCACTTTGGCGTAATGTAGGCAGGCTCTGCGCAGGCAAAAAACTCTCTAACCATCTGTAATACTTCTTTTCTTTTAGTAGACGCTAATGTATGCATTCAATTAATAGACTTCTCTGTCATGTTCCGGCTTTATGGAAACGTAACTTACTACAATATCTGAAGATTTATACTTTCAGGCTATTCCTTTCTAACTTCTCTATATGGCAGGCAAGCAGTCTGCTAGTTGCGCAGCTCGTACGTTCGTTTACCCCCATGCATACTGTCACGCCCTCCTGTTTACGCTCAATATTCACAAAGGCGTAAAGCAACTCTGTACCACCTTATCCTTTTGTGACCGCTAATCTATTTCCTGTACGGGGTAAAGTAAAAACTGACGAATTTTCCAGGACTGGCAATACTATGTCAATACGAACTATGGAAAATTCCAGAAAATGCCCCTTATCAAAGCTGCAAAGTTCACTGGATTTTCGATCCCTGGCCTCAAGAGTCCAGAATTTGTAAAATTTAGTCACTGAGAGTTTTTCTTCCCGTGCTAGAAGAATTCGCGAATATTAGTAGCCACTAATATGCCGTGAAATTGGAGGGTTTTGCAGTATGTGAAAAGGCAGAAAAGTTTGTGCCCCTAGACGACTGCAAAAACATAGAAAATATTTAAAATAATAAAAACCAATATAAAAAGCTAGAAAAAAAGTGAAAGCCATTTACAACTCCCTGTAACGCCGAATTAGAGCTCAGCTCTTGAGGAGGAGGAGGGAAGGGTACTGGGAGGGGGTGGTCAACTGACCGGGGGGGGGGGGGGTCACGTGACGATGGCAATGCCGATGATGTCATCAGTGACGATGACGATGTGGATACCGATGACGTCATTAATGACGTCACTAGGTGCGTTAAGTCGGCGCTCCTTTACTCCTACTCCGACACTCCGAGTTTCATACTCCGAGCGCAGCAACTAAGCGGCGGATATCGTACAGGAGCGCGACACACCGAGGCTGCGTTCCAAACCTACTCGAATGGATCCGAGTTACCCTGGCATTTTATGTCACGTGACAACAAAATAGAGAAACGATGGACGCGGGTAGGTCAGGTTTTTGATAACGACTTTAACCCTAGAGTTAAATCGAGTAAGTTTTGGAACATGGCCAAAAACTATCGACGGGCCACGGCCACATGAGCTCCTACCAACCGTGGATACGGGTGGCAGAAGCCGAAAATATTTCGAAGATAAATAATTAGCCCCCTGTGGAGCGGCAGAGTCTAAAGCAAAAGAGACGGCAACGTTATGAACTTTCTACAAACGTTTATTTCTGAAAGGTTTGAAGACTCGCTTCGTGCACATATGTGGAAGGTTACCTTGGTTGATCTATTTATTGACCATGCATGCTGTTCCTACTTAAAGTAAAGACAATATTCTTGAACCCGCTCGTCGACGCAGGAAAACCCTCAAATTTGTCAGATTTTCTGGTTCCGTCTCGCAGCGAGACGGAAGCTACGCCGATACCGGCACACCGTCGTTCGATTGCACGTCAATTTGTGTTTAGGCGGTATGCATGAACAAGCCTTTCCCGCAACGCTAACTGGTGTTTCGGCTTTCCAATCTAAGTATCTTTATTCGCTGCGGCCGGGCTAAGCATTCCAAGCAAGGCAGCCCTCTGACCGTCTTTTCATCACTTTTCTGTCGCCGAGCTATTGGCACGATCGTTCGATAGATCAATTCGTTTTTAGGCAAGACGCACAAACAAACCTTTTCATCGACGGTCAATGATGTTTCGGCTTTCAAATCGAAGTATCTTCTTTATTCGCTGGGCTAAGTATTATGAAAGGGACAGAGCGGTCCGAATGTCTCCTAATCTCGACAACTTTACTGTCGCTGTGGCCATCCGGCCATCCACGCTCTTCGAAAAGCCTCCGGCAAGCCCCGAAAACCGAGCGGCCCCGACGAGAGCTGCGCCGAACAACGAAAGAGCAAGGAAAGAAACTGTAAACAAAACAAGAGCGGCGACTGGCGCTTTCTCAAATGCTCCAGAAAGTTTGTGCGTCCCAACGAACTCTCGCCGACAAGCTGTGACCTTGGTCCCGGAGGCAGAAAACAGTTCACAAACAAAACAAGTCGGAAGGACTCAACGGCCTAGAATCTTTTCGGCAATTCCCGCTCTCCAGCCACCGCGGATGAAGCAATGCCGGGAAAAGGAATCTCCTCCTTGAGAAACTCCGAGAGTAAGGTGTGGAACGGTACGCGCCCGCCCTCCCTACGAGCAAGTGGGATCGACCAGCGAGTCAGGCCGTCAGCTACCCTCTGCGTGGTGAGTGCCTGACGTTTTCCCAGCCGAGTGCAGCTGTAGCCTCCACCATGGTAAGGAGAAACTAGTGCCACAAGTCGCAGAAAGTATGGTGTGAGACTGAAAAAAGTAAATCAGTCAGTCAGTCAAATGGGCCAAAACTTTTTTAAAACAGGGCGGGCATTTGTAGGAGGAGTGCCTTTGGTATCGTGAATAAAATAAAATAAAATATTGGGAGACCGCCAGATGGCGCCACCAATGTCGTTGGCGTGCGCGTGCACCCTCCGGCTCTCCTCCTCCTCTCTTTCCCTCCCGCTCCTTTTTTATTATTATTATTTTTTCAGTTTGTTTTTCTCGTTTGCTTGATTGGTGTAGCGAAGATCCTATCCACGACACCAGCGCTCAAAAGCACAGCGGCGAAACAGTCTGGTGTGAGACTGTTGGTTAGACCAACGAATCTGTTCTTTGGGTGGACGTACGAGAGAGAAGCCAGCGACGCAGCGCCCCTATCGGCCCAAACGAGAACGCCGTTAGCTGCATTCGGCTGGTTTTCCTCTCAATCCGCCAGACTCAGCTAACACTGCGAGTTGTTAGGAGTGTTGCCATTTCGGCGGGCGAATTCGGTTTTGAATTTCTTTGCTTGGTTCGGCCGAGACTCGAATGGTTCGGATGCAAAGTTAAATTCGGAGAGATAAAACGGCACGAGACCCGCAATCGTGATGGACTCATTTCGAGTGCAAGACCTCAAAATTTGTCAAGAGTTGGGCATCAATCTGAGCCCCGCGGAAAGAAAGAAAGCTATTTTGGACAAGATGCGGGCGGATGATGTAAGTTAATGAGGCTTGGGACATAATTCAGGAAAGGAAAAGACAGGAAGCACTTTGGCAGCAGCTGCCACAGACTAATTTTGAGAAAACTGTCTTGTAGCAACGTAATTGAGAAATCGAGACACATTATTTACGCGTTTCTTTTGTTTTTCCTTCAGGTAACGCTGCAAATGAAGCGACAACCTATTGAGAACTTTTTTATGTCACGGAAGACATCGAAGTCCAACGACTTTGAAACACCGTGTGGGGATGTGTCTACTTCACCCGGCTCATCTAGTTCGTCCCAAACAGCTGTGGAACCAACAGCCGACGAGAGCGTGCAGCCGAAAGTGCAGAGCCGTCGTTCATTAACGCGTTTTCCGTTCAATGAGGCTTCGAAAGATGGTTATTGGAGCAAAACGTGCAAACAGGCATATAATGAAGGGAGACTCCATGTTGACAGAAAAACTAGTGGTGCGTGGATAATTAAGCTAATAAGCAAGCTCAATGCATCTAAACTTGCAGAAAAGGCCGCGAAAAACAACGCCTCGGGACAGCACAGACACGCTGAACGCCTCTTAAGCCAGCCACAGACGATTTCAGAAGTGTTAAATGAGGCGGCAAAAGTGCTGACGACAAAACTCGGTTTATGAGGAAGAACATGGCTGTCGCATCGTATTTCCTTTTCAAGCAAGAAGTGGCGCACACGTCGTGGAGACCCTTGCTGAGTTTTCTGACACAAGTAAATCCCGAGGTCGAGAAGTGGTTCAAGGCAAGACCAGCCAACGCTCATTACCTTTCTGCGAGAAATTCAACAGACTGGTTGGAGGCGTTTGGAGCGACAATCAAGGAAACGACCGTAGAGAAAGTGAAGACATCTTTCTCGACATTCGAGAAGTTTTCTTACATGGCTGATGAATGCACAGACATCAATGGAAGACAAATTTTAAGCCACTGCGTTCGTTATCTTGATGCCAACGGCCTCCCCACGGACGCATTTCTTGCTGTCGAGGTTATTGATGACACATCGGCCGCATCTGTGACATCGCAAATTTTGAAAGAGTTGAGCACGTCTGGGTTGGACTCGACCAAGATGGCTTCCTGTGCATTCGATGGGGCAGCGAACTTCTCTGGTCGGCATGGAGGGGTACAAGCCTTACTCAAGCAGCAATGCAACCCCCATCTTTGTTATACTCACTGCAGGGCACACTTTCTGCAGCTTGCGTTGGTGCGAGCTGCAGAGTCGTCAAAGGAAATCAAGCGGACCATCAGCTTGGTCTCCTCGCTCTACTTTTTTTTCAGCAAGAGCGCCAAGCGCCTGAGCGTCCTTGAAAAAATTGAGGATGCCTTAGGATTGAAGCTGAAGCTAGTGCGACCCGGAAAAACTCGCTGGCTCTCCCACGAGCAGTCGTTGTCCGTGATTCTGAGGCTACTTAAGCCTTTGCTGGTGGCCTTAGAAAGCATTTATCAACATGGTGGTGACATGAGCAGTGAAGCTGGCGGGCTATTGCTGCAACTGCGGTCAGAGAAAACGATTGCAATTATTTCTTTTGTGGATCGTCTGTTCAAGCCATTGGCGTCTTTGAACAGCACCATTCAAAATACTTCTACGACTGCGGTAGACTTATGTCCTCTTGTCGAGGCAACAACTGAGGCGATTGTGGAACTTTCGGTCGAAGGAGGGCTCAGAGACGTAAACACATCGGTGCAGGACCTAGAGAAAAGTAGCACTCACATCCAAGCGCTAACACCCGATGACCAAAAAAGCTTAGCATTCCAACTAACAAAGTACAAAGAACTGATTCTCGCGAGTCTCCGAGAACGACTTGTAGACTGCTAAGCAGCGCTGCGGTGTTTTTACGCTTGCTTGTCTCAAAAGAAACAAGTTGTGGATTGGAAAGCAGTTCTTCCAGCAGTCGGTCTACGGTACGATGAAGAAATTGGAAGCAAGTTGGACGCAGAGTGGAACACTTTCAGGCGACTTCAAGAAGATTTGACGTGCATTCGATTTTTATCATCTTTGCTCGTTCAGCCTCACTATGCCGCAATGTTCTAACAATGTTCTAACCGTGCCATGATCTTGGCTAACAGCCAAGATCATGGCACGGTCATTCCCAAGTTTGGTTCTTTGTTAGGAAGGGCTAGATTATTCTTTCCGGCATTCAAAAGGCTTGTTATTGTCTGTAGATCTGTAGATTGTGCGCAAATGATGTTATGCGAGGCTGTTTTTCTTCTTTTTTTTTTTTTCCCCCGATGCAGAGCACTCCATCCTCGCACTGATTGTCCTTCACAAATGAGCACTTAGGCTGCGTACTCGCTCAAGGTCCATCAGTAGCAGCGGAATTCTTTGGGACATGGGAGGGCAAAGGCGGGAGCGGAAGTGGGAGGGATGTTTGATTGCCTTCCTCCACCGTACTGTTTACTAGTAAACTAGAATGTTTGGATATCTGTGTCTTGGGGTCAATTTCCCAATTAGTCGTGATGCGTGAAGTTTGCCTTAGTTTCAAATATGTACCAAAAAGGTGGAAGCGACTGCAAGACGTGGAACTATGTCAAATCAGCTAACAGCCAAGATCATGGCACGGTCATTCCGAAGTTTGGTTCTTTGTTCAGAAGGGCTAGATTATTCTTTCCGGCATTCAAAAGGCTTGTTATTGTCTGTAGATCTGTAGATTGTGCGCAAATGATGTTATGCGAGGCTGTTTTTCTTCTTTTTTTTTTTCCTCGATGCAGAGCACTCCATCCTCGCGCTGATTGTCCTTCACAAAAGAGCACTTAGGCTGCGTACTCGCTCAAGGTCCATCAGTAGCAGCGGAATTCTTTGGGACATGGGAGGGCAAAGGCGGGAGCGGAAGTGGGAGGGATGTTTGATTGCCTTCCTCCACCGTACTGTTTACTAGTAAACTAGAATGTTTGGATATCTGTGTCTTGGGGTCAATTTCCCAATTAGTCGTGATGCGTGAAGTTTGCCTTAGTTTCAAATATGTACCAAAAAGATGGAAGCGACTGCAAGACGTGGAACTATGTCAAATCAGCTAACAGCCAAGATCATGGCACGGTCATTCCGAAGTTTGGTTCTTTGTTCAGAAGGGCTAGATTATTCTTTCCGGCATTCAAAAGGCTTGTTATTGTCTGTAGATCTGTAGATTGTGCGCAAATGATGTTATGCGAGGCTGTTTTTCTTCTTTTTTTTTTCCCCCGATGCAGAGCACTCCATCCTCGCGCTGATTGTCCTTCACAAAAGAGCACTTAGGCTGCGTACTCGCTCAAGGTCCATCAGTAGCAGCGGAATTCTTTGGGACATGGGAGGGCAAAGGCGGGAGCGGAAGTGGGAGGGATGTTTGATTGCCTCCCTCCACCGTACTGTTTACTAGTAAACTAGAATGTTTGGATATCTGTGTCTTGGGGTCAATTTCCCAATTAGTCGTGATGCGTGAAGTTTGCCTTAGTTTCAAATATGTACCAAAAAGATGGAAGCGACTGCAAGTCGTGGAACTATGTCAAATCAGCTAACAGCCAAGATCATGGCACGGTCATTCCGAAGTTTGGTTCTTTGTTCAGAAGGGCTAGATTATTCTTTCCGGCATTCAAAAGGCTTGTTATTGTCTGTAGATCTGTAGATTGTGCGCAAATGATGTTATGCGAGGCTTTTTTTCTTCTTTCTTTTTCCCCCCCGATGCAGAGCACTCCATCCTCGCGCTGATTGTCCTTCACAAAAGAGCACTTAGGCTGCGTACTCGCTCAAGGTCCATCAGTAGCAGCGGAATTCTTTGGGACATGGGAGGGCAAAGGCGGGAGCGGAAGTGGGAGGGATGTTTGATTGCCTCCCTCCACCGTACTGTTTACTAGTAAACTAGAATGTTTGGATATCTGTGTCTTGGGGTCAATTTCCCAATTAGTCGTGATGCGTGAAGTTTGCCTTAGTTTCAAATATGTACCAAAAAGATGGAAGCGACTGCAAGTCGTGGAACTATGTCAAATCAGCTAACAGCCAAGATCATGGCACGGTCATTCCGAAGTTTGGTTCTTTGTTCAGAAGGGCTAGATTATTCTTTCCGGCATTCAAAAGGCTTGTTATTGTCTGTAGATCTGTAGATTGTGCGCAAATGATGTTATGCGAGGCTGTTTTTCTTCTTTTTTTTTTCCCCCGATGCAGAGCACTCCATCCTCGCGCTGATTGTCCTTCACAAAAGAGCACTTAGGCTGCGTACTCGCTCAAGGTCCATCAGTAGCAGCGGAATTCTTTGGGACATGGGAGGGCAAAGGCGGGAGCGGAAGTGGGAGGGATGTTTGATTGCCTTCCTCCACCGTACTGTTTACTAGTAAACTAGAATGTTTGGATATCTGTGTCTTGGGGTCAATTTCCCAATTAGTCGTGATGCGTGAAGTTTGCCTTAGTTTCAAATATGTACCGAAAAGACGGAAGCGACTGCAAGACGTGGAACTATGTCAAATCAGCTAACAGCCAAGATCATGGCACGGTCATTCCGAAGTTTGGTTCTTTGTTCAGAAGGGCTAGATTATTCTTTCCGGCATTCAAAAGGCTTGTTATTGTCTGTAGATCTGTAGATTGTGCGCAAATGATGTTATGCGAGGCTTTTTTTCTTCTTTCTTTTTCCCCCCCGATGCAGAGCACTCCATCCTCGCGCTGATTGTCCTTCACAAAAGAGCACTTAGGCTGCGTACTCGCTCAAGGTCCATCAGTAGCAGCGGAATTCTTTGGGACATGGGAGGGCAAAGGCGGGAGCGGAAGTGGGAGGGATGTTTGATTGCCTCCCTCCACCGTACTGTTTACTAGTAAACTAGAATGTTTGGATATCTGTGTCTTGGGGTCAATTTCCCAATTAGTCGTGATGCGTGAAGTTTGCCTTAGTTTCAAATATGTACCAAAAAGATGGAAGCGACTGCAAGTCGTGGAACTATGTCAAATCAGCTAACAGCCAAGATCATGGCACGGTCATTCCGAAGTTTGGTTCTTTGTTCAGAAGGGCTAGATTATTCTTTCCGGCATTCAAAAGGCTTGTTATTGTCTGTAGATCTGTAGATTGTGCGCAAATGATGTTATGCGAGGCTGTTTTTCTTCTTTTTTTTTTCCCCCGATGCAGAGCACTCCATCCTCGCGCTGATTGTCCTTCACAAAAGAGCACTTAGGCTGCGTACTCGCTCAAGGTCCATCAGTAGCAGCGGAATTCTTTGGGACATGGGAGGGCAAAGGCGGGAGCGGAAGTGGGAGGGATGTTTGATTGCCTCCCTCCACCGTACTGTTTACTAGTAAACTAGAATGTTTGGATATCTGTGTCTTGGGGTCAATTTCCCAATTAGTCGTGATGCGTGAAGTTTGCCTTAGTTTCAAATATGTACCAAAAAGATGGAAGCGACTGCAAGTCGTGGAACTATGTCAAATCAGCTAACAGCCAAGATCATGGCACGGTCATTCCGAAGTTTGGTTCTTTGTTCAGAAGGGCTAGATTATTCTTTCCGGCATTCAAAAGGCTTGTTATTGTCTGTAGATCTGTAGATTGTGCGCAAATGATGTTATGCGAGGCTTTTTTTCTTCTTTCTTTTTCCCCCCCGATGCAGAGCACTCCATCCTCGCGCTGATTGTCCTTCACAAAAGAGCACTTAGGCTGCGTACTCGCTCAAGGTCCATCAGTAGCAGCGGAATTCTTTGGGACATGGGAGGGCAAAGGCGGGAGCGGAAGTGGGAGGGATGTTTGATTGCCTCCCTCCACCGTACTGTTTACTAGTAAACTAGAATGTTTGGATATCTGTGTCTTGGGGTCAATTTCCCAATTAGTCGTGATGCGTGAAGTTTGCCTTAGTTTCAAATATGTACCAAAAAGATGGAAGCGACTGCAAGTCGTGGAACTATGTCAAATCAGCTAACAGCCAAGATCATGGCACGGTCATTCCGAAGTTTGGTTCTTTGTTCAGAAGGGCTAGATTATTCTTTCCGGCATTCAAAAGGCTTGTTATTGTCTGTAGATCTGTAGATTGTGCGCAAATGATGTTATGCGAGGCTGTTTTTCTTCTTTTTTTTTTCCCCCGATGCAGAGCACTCCATCCTCGCGCTGATTGTCCTTCACAAAAGAGCACTTAGGCTGCGTACTCGCTCAAGGTCCATCAGTAGCAGCGGAATTCTTTGGGACATGGGAGGGCAAAGGCGGGAGCGGAAGTGGGAGGGATGTTTGATTGCCTTCCTCCACCGTACTGTTTACTAGTAAACTAGAATGTTTGGATATCTGTGTCTTGGGGTCAATTTCCCAATTAGTCGTGATGCGTGAAGTTTGCCTTAGCTTCAAATCTGTACCAAAAAGACGGAAGCGACTGCAAGACGTGGAACTATGTCAAATCAGCAAACAGCCAAGATCATGGCACGGTCATTCCGAAGTTTGGTTCTTTGTTCAGAAGGGCTAGATTATTCTTTCCGGCATTCAAAAGGCTTGTTATTGTCTGTAGATCTGTAGATTGTGCGCAAATGATGTTATGCGAGGCTGTTTTTCTTCTTTTTTTTTTCCCCCGATGCAGAGCACTCCATCCTCGCGCTGATTGTCCTTCACAAAAGAGCACTTCGGCTGCGTACTCGCTCAAGGTCCATCAGTAGCAGCAGAACTCTTTGAGAGATGGGGAGGCAAAGGCGGGAGCGGAAGTGGGAGGGATGTTTTGAGTGCCTTCCTCCACCGTACTGTTTACTAGTAAACTAGAATGTTTGGATATCTGTGTCTTGGGGTCAATTTCCCAATTAGTCGTGATGCGTGAAGTTTGCCTTAGCTTCAAATCTGTACCAAAAAGACGGAAGCGACTGCAAGACGTGGAACTATGTCAAATCAGCAAACAGCCAAGATCATGGCACGGTCATTCCGAAGTTTGGTTCTTTGTTCAGAAGGGCTAGATTATACTTTCCGGCATTCAAAAGGCTTGTTATTGTCTGTAGATCTGTAGATTGTGCGCAAATGATGTTATGCGAGGCTGTTTTTCTTTTTTTTTTTTCCCCGATGCAGAGCACTCCATCCTCGTGCTGATTATCGTTCACAAATGAGCGCTTAGGCTGCGTACTCGCTCAAGGTCCATCAGTAGCAGCGGAACTCTTTGAGAGATGGGGAGGCAAAGGCGGGAGCGGAAGTGGGAGGGATGTTTTGAGTGCCTTCCTCCACCGTACTGTTTACTAGTAAACTAGAATGTTTGGATATCTGTGTCTTGGGGTCAATTTCCCAATTAGTCGTGATGCGTGAAGTTTGCCTTAGCTTCAAATCTGTACCAAAAAGACGGAAGCGACTGCAAGAGGTGGAACTATGTCAAATCAGCTAACAGCCAAGATCATGGCACGGTCATTCCGAAGTTTGGTTCTTTGTTCAGAAGGGCTAGATTATACTTTCCGGCATTCAAAAGGCTTGTTATTGTCTGTAGATCTGTAGATTGTGTGCAAATGATGTTATGCGAGGCTGTTTTTCTTCTTTTTTTTTTTTCCCCGATGCAGAGCACTCCATCCTCGTGCTGATTATCGTTCACAAATGAGCGCTTAGGCTGCGTACTCGCTCAAGGTCCATCAGTAGCAGCGGAACTCTTTGAGAGATGGGGAGGCAAAGGCGGGAGCGGAAGTGGGAGGGATGTTTTGAGTGCCTTCCTCCACCGTACTGTTTACTAGTAAACTAGAATGTTTGGATATCTGTGTCTTGGGGTCAATTTCCCAATTAGTCGTGATGCGTGAAGTTTGCCTTAGCTTCAAATCTGTACCAAAAAGACGGAAGCGACTGCAAGAGGTGGAACTATGTCAAATCAGCTAACAGCCAAGATCATGGCACGGTCATTCCGAAGTTTGGTTCTTTGTTCAGAAGGGCTAGATTATACTTTCCGGCATTCAAAAGGCTTGTTATTGTCTGTAGATCTGTAGATTGTGTGCAAATGATGTTATGCGAGGCTGTTTTTCTTCTTTTTTTTTTTTCCCCGATGCAGAGCACTCCATCCTCGTGCTGATTATCGTTCACAAATGAGCGCTTAGGCTGCGTACTCGCTCAAGGTCCATCAGTAGCAGCGGAACTCTTTGAGAGATGGGGAGGCAAAGGCGGGAGCGGAAGTGGGAGGGATGTTTTGAGTGCCTTCCTCCACCGTACTGTTTACTAGTAAACTAGAATGTTTGGATATCTGTGTCTTGGGGTCAATTTCCCAATTAGTCGTGATGCGTGAAGTTTGCCTTAGCTTCAAATCTGTACCAAAAAGACGGAAGCGAGTGCAAGACGTGGAACTATGTCAAATCAGCTAACAGCCAAGATCATGGCACGGTCATTCTGAAGTTTGGTTCTTTGTTCAGAAGGGCTAGATTATTCTTTCCGGCATTAAAAAAGGCTTGTTATTGTCTGTAGATCTGTAGATTGTGCGCAAATGATGTTATGCGAGGCTGTTTTTCTTCTTTTTTTTTTTCCCCCGATGCAGAGCACTCCATCCTCGCGCTGATTGTCCTTCACAAAAGAGCACTTCGGCTGCGTACTCGCTCAAGGTCCATCAGTAGCAGCGGAACTCTTTGAGAGATGGGGAGGCAAAGGCGGGAGCGGAAGTGGGAGGGATGTTTTGAGTGCCTTCCTCCACCGTACTGTTTACTAGTAAACTAGAATGTTTGGATATCTGTGTCTTGGGGTCAATTTCCCAATTAGTCGTGATGCGTGAAGTTTGCCTTAGCTTCAAATCTGTACCAAAAAGACGGAAGCGACTGCAAGACGTGGAACTATGTCAAATCAGCTAACAGCCAAGATCATTCCGAAGTTTGGTTCTTTGTTCAGAAGGGCTAGATTATTCTTTCCGGCATTAAAAAAGGCTTGTTATTTTCTGTAGATCTGTAGATTGTGCGCGAATGATGTTATGCGAGGCTGTTTTTCTTCTTTTTTTTTTCCCCCGATGCAGAGCACTCCATTCTCGCGCTGATTGTCCTTCACAAAAGAGCACTTCGGCTGCGTACTCGCTCAAGGTCCATCAGTAGCAGCGGAACTCTTTGAGAGATGGGGAGGCAAAGGCGGGAGCGGAAGTGGGAGGGATGTTTTGAGTGCCTTCCTCCACCGTACTGTTTACTAGTAAACTAGAATGTTTGGATATCTGTGTCTTGGGGTCAATTTCCCAATTAGTCGTGATGCGTGAAGTTTGCCTTAGCTTCAAATCTGTACCAAAAAGACGGAAGCGACTGCAAGACGTGGAACTATGTCAAATCAGCTAACAGCCAAGATCATTCCGAAGTTTGGTTCTTTGTTCAGAAGGGCTAGATTATTCTTTCCGGCATTAAAAAAGGCTTGTTATTTTCTGTAGATCTGTAGATTGTGCGCGAATGATGTTATGCGAGGCTGTTTTTCTTCTTTTTTTTCAGCGATGCAGGGCACTCCATCCTCTGTCTGAAGCGGGCATAGAACATCAGTGCGTTGTTTGGGGTCGTTTATAAGAAACCTTGGGGTAAAGTTACGTCGGACGTGACGTTAATTTTTATTTCGGGTTCCACCGGGCGTAACGCTAGACCCTTCGTACTTTAAAACAGAAAAGCAAGGAAACGCTGCCACTTACTTGAGAAAGCAGGCTGTCACGTCGACTTGAATCAAAACAATGTGCACCGTTGAGAGCATGCACGGAGATCGTCTTGTTTCAAGAATTCGCCGACTCGCTTACCTACCAAAGAGATGCATGCACTGAATGTCACGATGACAGTTCTTCGTACAGAGGAACTGTCATCATACTGTATGTTTTAAAATTTATACCCATTTTCTCGACGCAAATAAAGATGAAACACGTGCGCGCCAACAAAACGGACAAACAAAACTAGGGGTGTCGCGAACCGGCCGCGGTTCGAGTTCGACCAGGTTCGACTTTTTCGAACTTTTAGTGGGAAGTTCGTCGAACCTTGTATTGAGGTTCGACTCGTGTGCGCATGCGCGACGAGCTGGCCAGTTGGCTTCGGATTGGATGGTAATGGCTATGAGATGAATTAAGTGCAGCGCTGATCGGCTATTTCAGTCAATACAGTACTAAAATTTAAGTTATTAATTTCTTCAGTAAATAGAATAAGTTTCTTTCAATTGCAGCTGTTCACAAAATAAAATAACCCTTTGCATAAAAAAGAAATTCTCCAAACCTAGTTTAAAAGGTTAAAAAGCGCAACACAACAAGGACAATGAAGACACGAAGACGACAGGACGGGCGCTAACTCACAACTGATTTTATTAGAAACAACACTGTCACTTTTATACACAAGATCGTATGCCAAACCCACACTGCAACCAATCACCGCTCTCACAAGCAACTATCTAGAAACATTACTTCTTTCTGAAGCAAAAAGAGAGAGGGCGCGCTAACGCATTTGTCATCTTTCTTTTTGATATAAAACGCCTCTATAATCTCTCTCTCGGTCTTATCTTTTGATTTCTTTAAAAATTTTGTTTCAGCCAAAAGAGGCTTACAGTCAGCACATCGCCTGCAGTGGTCTGCCAGGTGTCCCCCCGCGTTGTTCTGCACAGAAAGATTATGCTCGCGTGCCCTATCGTTAAAACAGCGCCCGGTTTGTCCAATATAAACTTTTCCACATCTTAATGGAATCTCATAGACAACATTGGTCACACATTCAGTGTACTGTACAGCGTGCTTTTTTGAACAAAGTGCTTTTTTCTGCCGTGTAAGCATCGGACAGATTTTTAAGAGCTTGCAAGGGGCTGAAAAAACAACATTTACATCGTATCTACTAGCTATCTTTTTAATGTTGTGAGACACTTTATGCCAATAAGGAATCACATGTACACGTCTTTTAACTTTATTTGTCTGGCCGCCCCCTTGTAAGTTAGTTATTTTTATTTTTTTGAAGTAGGCTCTCACAGCAGCTCGAAATTAGGTTAGGTGGGTACCCTACGTTTTTTAGCCTTTTTACTTGCTGAGCAAAACTGATGTCCATCTGATGTTTGCAACTTTTTGCAAGGGCTGCCTGAAGACATGTTAACGCGATTCCTCTCTTGACCAGTTTGGAATGTGCACTTTTGTAAGAAACAAGGCTTTTCTTAGAACGCGGGCTATACCTCCAACAAACATGGTCGTTGGAAAACATGACCATAAGGTCCAAAAACCGAATGCAGTTCAGCACGGGCATTTCCCATGTAAACTTAAGTCCACCTGACGCTTCTTTAAAAGCTTTAACGATCCCCGCAACAACCTCATCCAAACCCAAATTTGTGTCTAAAATTACAAGATAATCGTCAACATATCTAAAGACTTTAACTACATGCAATTCAGGTAGGCATTCCAAAATGCGTCTGTCCAATGACGCTAAAAATATGTTACATAAAACAGGGGCAACCGACGAGCCAATACAAACACCAGATTTCTGTACAAAGAAACGCTCATTGTAATTGACAGCAGTGGACTGGAGGTAAAAGACCAACAGCTCTAAAAAATGTTCGCTACTAACGCCCGCGACACTTTGAAAGTTTACCTCTCCCGACTCGTCTATCTTATCCCGAACAGCTCGGAGTAACCCGTCGTGAGGCACAGAATAATAGAGGTCCTCAACATCTACAGAGAAAGCCGAGAGGGCATTTTTACACCCCTCTCTAAACACGTCAATCACTTCATCCGAGTTTCGTACAAGAAAAGGGACCCTCAAAGCCAAGGTTGCCAGGCTGCGCTGTAGATAACGGCCAACCATAAACTGCCACGTGTTCCTCTCAGACACAATGGCTCGTCGGTTGCCCCTGTTTTATGTAACATATTTTTAGCGTCATTGGACAGACGCATTTTGGAATGCCTACCTGAATTGCATGTAGTTAAAGTCTTTAGATATGTTGACGATTATCTTGTAATTTTAGACACAAATTTGGGTTTGGATGAGGTTGTTGCGGGGATCGTTAAAGCTTTTAAAGAAGCGTCAGGTGGACTTAAGTTTACATGGGAAATGCCCGTGCTGAACTGCATTCGGTTTTTGGACCTTATGGTCATGTTTTCCAACGACCATGTTTGTTGGAGGTATAGCCCGCGTTCTAAGAAAAGCCTTGTTTCTTACAAAAGTGCACATTCCAAACTGGTCAAGAGAGGAATCGCGTTAACATGTCTTCAGGCAGCCCTTGCAAAAAGTTGCAAACATCAGATGGACATCAGTTTTGCTCAGCAAGTAAAAAGGCTAAAAAACGTAGGGTACCCACCTAACCTAATTTCGAGCTGCTGTGAGAGCCTACTTCAAAAAATAAAAAGAACTAACTTACAAGGGGGCGGCCAGACAAATAAAGTTAAAAGACGTGTACATGTGATTCCTTATTGGCATAAAGTGTCTCACAACATTAAAAAGATAGCTAGTAGATACGATGTAAATGTTGTTTTTTCAGCCCCTTGCAAGCTCTCAAAAATCTGTCCGATGCTTACACGGCAGAAAAAAGCACTTTGTTCAAAAAAGCACGCTGTACAGTACACTGAATGTGTGACCAATGTTGTCTATGAGATTCCATTAAGATGTGGAAAAGTTTATATTGGACAAACCGGGCGCTGTTTTAACGATAGGGCACGCGAGCATAATTTTTCTGTGCAGAACAACGCGGGGGGACACCTGGCAGACCACTGCAGGCGATGTGCTGACTGTAAGCCTCTTTTGGCTGAAACAAAATTTTTAAAGAAATCAAAAGATAAGACCGAGAGAGAGATTATAGAGGCGTTTTATATCAAAAAGAAAGATGACAAATGCGTTAGCGCGCCCTCTCTCTTTTTGCTTCAGAAAGAAGTAATGTTTCTAGATAGTTGCTTGTGAGAGCGGTGATTGGTTGCAGTGTGGGTTTGGCATACGATCTTGTGTATAAAAGTGACAGTGTTGTTTCTAATAAAATCAGTTGTGAGTTAGCGCCCGTCCTGTCGTCTTCGTGTCTTCATTGTCCTTGTTGTGTTGCGCTTTTTAACCTTTTAAATCAGTATGAACCAACTCGCCCAAACACAAGTTTTAATCCAAACCTAGACATGCTTGTATCAAGGTCTGGCCACACTGTCCATAAAGTCGAACCCAGAAAATTGGCTTAAGGCGCATTCACACAGCGGAAAGACGCGCGTTGTGGGGGGAATTTTTTGCTTATTTTTGTATTGAAAAAAGTCGCGCGCCGAGGAGGACGACGCAGGGAGACGACGCTTCGGAACCCAATTTCTCCCTCGACGCGCGCGCTTGAGCCAATCAGCGAGCGTCCGGACGTGACGTACGCCCTTTTCCGGTTAGGACATGTTTTTGCTGTTTTTTTTTTTATTTTCGACTCACAATGAAGGCGAAAAGGCAGAGAGCTCGGGGGATTCGTGCACTCGCCGCCAAACGTGGCCGGAAGCATTTCAGCGTGGAAAGAAGCAAGCCGATTGGAACATCTGACAGTGAGCAGTGTTTTATGTGCGTGTAGAACGCCGTGAAGCAACTTTTCATCGGTTTGCGCGAAGCTGCCGCGATAGCTGCCACCGAAGTTCGCGGTGTGTTCCGACCTCCGACTGTGCGAAAGCGATCACTCCCAATGTGTTGTGTAGTTTTGTGTACACCCATCACTACGGAATACAACAGTCCTCCATCGAAAACACTTTCGCACAGGCTGCGTGCAGTGTTAAAGGTACGGACGCGAAGGCTCTGGGACGCGCCGGCGTAGCACCGTGCTTTGTTTGCACAAAAACGCGGCAAAAGAGCACCTGAAGCTGCCCGTTCGAGTCCGTGCCTTTCGCCAATGCTGCATATAACTGGAGTGTAAACGTATATATAATCATCACCGCTGTCCATTCAGTGAAGACGGTTGTCTCCCACCGCATATGCAATCGCGAAGGCAAGGCAACAACAATCATGCGAAGCAGACGAATAAATAAATTCCGTGTTCTCTCGACAAACGTGAGATTCCCCGAGACGACGCCGCCGTGGGGTGGTCCTGTGTGACTGCTTCGTATTTTACGACGCCGGCGTCGACGTCGACCGCAACGCGCGTTTTTTGCTCAGTGTGAATGCGCCTTTAGAAGGGCGCGGGAAATCAAATCAAATGTTTGTCTTTCTTAGACTTAGGCTAGGTGGCGCAAGCTACCACCCACTACAAAGGGTATAGCCAGTAACATCCATCCATCCAGGGGGGTAAAGGTGGGTGAGGAGGAGTGGCAAATCCAACGAGGTAGAGGGGCTTAGAGCGATAAACCGGGGTTCCGGTCTGCACTCGAAAGTGACCCCCATAAGGAGGCTGCCATTGTACGCAAATTTGACCACACGTCACATGACCAAACCAAATACGTGACGTCACTGGAAAGATGGCAGCGCCCATGCAGCGGCTGGCCCCAGCTGGGCCGGAGCTTGTCGGATGCTTTGTTGGTTGTCGTTCGTCTCGGCGAGTTGATTTCAGACGCGGAAGCCGTCATATGAGGCCGGTCGAAAGCGAGTTCGGAGTTCAGCGTGGTGTTTGACGTAGGTATAACGTGAAAATACGGAGGAACGGTGTGCATTTCGCTGGTGACCGACCGGGATATTGCCACGGAGGAGACAATCTGACCTACGTTGCTCGGACCTCGGATTGAATCGGATACCGCTAGGATAAAATTTAAGGCGACCTTTCTGTGCTCTCGTTGACCATCGGAATCTTCGAGGTTTGCAGTGAAGTGTGTGCAATATATTTGGATACACAGTTTAGCGACGGAAATTGCGTGAGTCGTGCTTGGCGGTGTGCAATCGCGGTGCAGCTTCGATCAAATGACCGAGGGCTCACTTCGGTTGTGCGGCGCACCGGAAGGCTGCCTTGAAGCTGGTAGTTCCCGTGCCGTGCTGAATGATGCTGTGCTGTTTGCAAATTGTTCCGGCGTAGAAGTGCACTTTCACGGAGCACAGGCGTGCGGCGCACCGAAGAGCTGCCTTTAAGCTGGTAGTTCCTGTGCCATGCTTTAGGTGATGCTGTGCTGCTTCCGAAATTGTTCCGGCGTAGACGTGCACTTTCACGGAGCACAGGTGTTGCAGTTGGTATTGGTCCCGCTGGTCTGTCGCACGTTTCGTCAACACAAACGTTTCATTCACACTCGTTACGCGAATTGCAAGCTGTCCGGACATTTCATCGAGCGTGTTACCTACCCAGCTCACGCCGCTTTGTGGCAACAGTCTGCAGTGGCTCATTACCAGAAAAGTGGTCCCACATCCATTTCAGTTCAGTTCGTCCACGGCAGTCGCCAAACCCCGAAGGAGAGGATTTATTCGGACAGAATGCCACTAAAGCAATGCAGCTTCTTCAGTGGTCAGGATAGATTCTCTTCTGCGAGTTTTGTTATACTGTCACGGATCCTTGTTCCAGTCCTATCTTCTATCAATATTCGCTATTCTGGGACACTGCAGGTCATGCTCAACTGTAATCGTATGTTCTGGTGGAGGTGCTGGGCACTTTACCCATAGCCCTTCACTCTGTGTGTCAGCCGAGTTACCCGATAATGGGACACGGCTGGCGGACTATTTTGCGTCTTATACCCCCGTCGAGCCGTAAGCAAAGTCCTGACCCGAGCCTGGCAGAACAACCTCAAGACGACCGAGTACCACAAGGAGTAACCTCGGAAATACACCACGAAGCACCTGAAATCCGAGTCAGTTGCTGCTACCAGGAAAAACCACCGGAATTCGGTCTCCTGTCTGAAATTTCGAAGCTTACTAAGCCAACAATGACAAACCTGTAGCAGCGAACCGTGTCCCCTCCCACCATTGTTTGCATGCCCGTCGCAAATCACACTCCGACGCTTTTTCACGCAAGCTGTATGAAGACATCAAGGACTGGATTGAACAATATGACAGTGTCGCCCGCCACATTGGGTGGACAGACAACCAGCTCCTGCAGAACCTTACTTCTCGTGGAAGAAACTGCCGGCGCTGGTCTGAGAACCATAGATCCTCCTTAACGTCATGGGAAGTTTGCAAGATCGAGCTGAAGCGCGCATTCGTCAGCCAACATCAACGAGAGAGAGCCGCATTCTTGATTCTGTCCAGGACACTGCCCGAACGGGAGCGCCACCGCACTCGTAGAGGGTGTTTTGCGCTTGATCGAGCGCCCACGCCTACGCCCACGCCGACCTTGATGCTACAGAAGACAAGAACCTAAGAATCCCATGCCCCTCACGTGAGGGACAACACCTTCGGCAGCCTTGTCCGCAACCCCCCAACAACAGTCGAAGTGTTCATATCACCGAGGCTTCCAACATGGAATGTGCACTGCATGCCCGAGCCTGCCACTATGAACAACTTCCCGGCGTCTCGACACTCGAGTTGTCCAGCTTCTACTTCGACGCCAGCCTCCCAGGCATCCACGACATCATCCACGACGTTGTCTGGGAGGAGATCAGGAAGCTACTTCCTGCCATCAGTTGCCCGGCTTTTATTTTGATTGCCAAGATTGTTTCAGAACAAGTTTGACAGGTATTTCAACCGAGACTTCTGCGAGCGAAGCGGCATCTGACAAACCGAGGGCAACTTACGCCACAATGGCACGACGACCGCCACCGGCTGCCCCTTAGTATTCAATGCCAATTCAATGAGACACTCTAACGCCGAAGCATTCCCGACATTGTGTGTAGGTCTGTGCTCAACAAAGTACACCGAGGAAAACGTAGGTGATGCGAATGTGCGACCGAAGACCACTTTGCTACCACTGCATGAAGCCGACCATGTCTACCAAAGCAGCCCGTACCAATGAATTGGTCTGCGAGGGTTCGTGCCAAATGACCCTCGATTACGTCTCGAGGAGCGACCACGGGAGATTAAGGATTACCTTCGGCGACCTTTGTCCCTGATGCCGAAGGTGCTGAATCGAAGGTTCTGAATCCCTGATTACCCCGTAGCTCCTCATGTCCATCACCTCAACAAGAGGTAAGCACGACAAAGCAGGTGAGCGGCGATGCAGTGACAGTTGATTTGGTGTTAGTTGTCGTCCAAGGACAATACCTAATAATTTGCCGACACCATTCATCTGTGTCCATGCAATGAAGCACACAATTTCCAACTTTGAGGGAAAATGGCCCTGAGTGACTTGAAGGAATAGAATGGTTGGTTGCTCTCAAAAGTGAACTGCAAGCATCACCAGACTTGGATAGCAAACAAAAATTGTTGCCAGCTATCAAGTCAACGGTACAGCAAAAGGCACAGCCACGTAAGCAATACATGCCCGAGCTTGCTACATTGATGCCGAAAACTACCAGGAAAATTTTCGGATTAGAAGCCAGCCCTGCAGCTTCACTGCATCAGACGTCAGTGGCCGCACATGACGTATGATTACAAGACAGCATCAGTCGGTCAAAGTTGCCACTCGACCAAACTGAACACCGACGTGCCAGGAGCGTCATCCGACAACAAGGTCCACAGGTACTACGACTGAACGCCTGACACGAGACTGTCGCAGAAAGAACTCGTTATTTAACCATTTACTAAGGATCAATAATTATGTAATCAAATGGAAATAGACATATTTGATACACTAACCAGATAAACATATTTCCGCTTGCCTTCATGCCTTGAGAGTCTACACACCGAGAATTGTGTCCACTGCACGCTCTGGACCTTACGAGGACACTCGCTTCTCTGACCCTTCAATATTAATTAAGGGGTCATACCAGACTGGCAGACTTCTTGCAAGGGGCTGCACTCGTTAGAGCTTTCCTGAACGTGTGGTGCATCCGAAAACCAACTCCAGTGATGTGAAAATGTTATTTATTAATTTATTCCTTCCAGGGGCCTTCGTAGGCATTGCAGAGAGGATACTTAAAACTACACACATGATAATAGCATTAAAGCACACTGCTGTAACTTGTTAATTGGAAAAACAAACACAACTCTGAGCATATAGTTTAATAGTATGTGTTGATGCATTGTTATATAGCATGACACTTCCTATATGTATGACACAATAGACCCTTTGCAGAACCTTATCAAGCAACACAACTGCCATCATTTTTTTCGGCGTAAAGCACACGAATGGGCCCCAGTTCAGGTTGAACGCTAATGCAGCATTCGAGTCCAATAGGTGCTGAGCCGAATTCACAGGGATGGCGGACATAACATTCTTGTCGAACAAATGCCCAAAGTATGAAAGCCTGGGGTAATTACAGTAGTAGCTACTGTAATTTGTTTCATCAGAATTTGTCAGACGGCAAAGGCTACAGTCTCGGTGAGTCAATACACACATTGGACAGAGGCACATGACAACATATCATCAGAGTGCTCGTCTGCACAGATTTGTCACACACCTTCGCTCGGTCTCTCTGATTGGCTCGAGGGGGCTGTGGCGGTTGGCCTTTTCCAAGTTACGGTGATGCGAAGTATAGACAGCCCACACTTTTAAAAAGAGTCTATTGAAGAGACCGAAAGGAATGGTAGTCAACATTTTTCAACAAGACTGCTCTCCAGGCAAGGGATGAACAAAAATATGAATCATCTTATCCAGGTAATTAGAACAATTAAATAATTGACCGACTAATACAATGCACTCTTGATGGAAAAGAGTATAGCTGCAATAAATCCTACAAAACAGAAAAAATGCGCAGTTAATCTATGCATGCACCAAAACAGTTGTTCTTATAGCAAGTCGAATAGCTTTGAAGCAGGTGCCTGCAACGATTTATTCTTCCCCATACTCAATAAAACGCCATCCTCGTAGCTGAAAATAAGGGTGCACTTCGCACTCACAAACACAAAAAAAAAAGGAAGAAAAGCGATCGAATGTAGAATCGTGGATTAGCACAAAAGGTTAAAATCGCAGGAGCTTCCTCGCTAAAAGTTCCTATGGTTGTTCGGTGACGGAGGGCTGAAACAACTTCCCTTAGGCCCTAACGTGACGTATACATTTCGCGTAGATTCTCAGATATTTCAACGTTCAAACAAAGCTAAGAGAATGCGAAAATTTCATGTTAAAAGCACTCAAAGTTCTATCGATCCTCGGACACATCCCGGAATCCGAGCACCGGTACGGCGATGCAGAGCTGATGCTGTCTCACAGGCGTTAATATCCAGATGATCCAGAGCGATCTTGCGCAAAAACGGTATAAAGTATCATTCCTTCATATTTTCACATTATACCTGCGTCAGCGAGCACGAAGAAGCCCGAAGTCGTCGGAAAGCAGCAGCACATCACGGCTACCGCGCACCGAACAAACTCGCATCCGCCAGCTCTGGGCGCTGCCATCTTACCTGTGACGTCACGGCTCTTGGGAGGTCATGTGACGAGTGGTCACATTTGCGTAAAATATGGCGGCAACCGGGGGGGTGCCACTTCCGAACTTCCGGTTTATCACTCTAAGCCCCTCTACCTCGTTGGGCAAATCCCGTGCGCCGACATCCTGGGTCCCGAGTGAACGATCGCGAAAGAGAGCGACAAAACACGAGCATAGAGTTATTATAATGTACGCTAGAGGTTCAACTGGCGCTAGTGTCTATGCGACTTCCGTGACGCAAATTGAAGCAGACAGCAACCAGTCTACTTTTCCAGTCTTCCTGTGTATTCCTATGGGAAAGCGCGCGTGCATTTTGTCTCTTCGCCGGAAAATAACACGGAACACTTTGGTTATTTGGGTCGTACCGAATAGTATGTACCTTGATTTACACTGTAAAAGTGTAATTGCTTTAGTTAGCGCATTTTTCTTCATCAGTGACCGATGTTTAACTTCGCTACATTTCAGTCCCAGACGGGTGTTCCGCAGCAGGTGTGTAAAAACAAGCGACGATTCGAAGCAAAATTACAATAGAAAGGAATGTAGAGTGTGTTCAAGGCTCGCCAGCAATCCGGTGACGCTTATATATTGATAATATGCCAGTCCTGTCACTATATAAAAATGACCCCGTCGTGCATGAGCGGATAAAAACATTCAAAACGTAGAGAATAATGTCCGTGGGCTATAAAAGTTGTCTCTTCGTATTGTTTTCTCTGCCGGGCAGCTTTTATCGGGCACCTGTTCTCAAAGATCTCGAGCGTGCGAGTGATATTTTGAACGTAGAACAAGCAGCTTCGCTCAGAGCAGAAAGAATAAAACTGTACTTACTTGTTTAAAATAGGAATAGATTGCGTGGCCTTCGATTAATTTTGATCGTATATGCACGTGTAGTTACTGATCCGGTGTTACTGCGTAGTTCTTGCCGTCATTCTTAATTTCCAGATGTTCTTCGTTCGTTTGGCACGTATATCCCCCACGCTGAAAAGCGCCGACGTCGTGTTCGCGCTAACAGTGTCCGACAGTGCACATAAATACACGTACGAAGCTGTTTTAGCACCGTTTTTAATGCGATGAATTTGAAAGAAAAACGCCGTAACTGACCAATTATTTCGTCGGCCTGACTGAGAAATATTCCAAGCTACCTAGTACGTACGAATTATTCGGGATATTTGCTCTTATGATCGAGCGCAGAGAAAAAATGCACTCGCTTTTTCCCATAGAAATGCATTACCGGAAGTCAATTTTCGACTGGTTGCTGTCTGCTTCAATTTGCGTCAGCACACTAGCGCCACTTGAACCTCTAGCGTACATTATAATAACTCTGTGAACACGAGAGAAAGAAAGCAATGTTGCCATGGTAAACGCGGTAAACGCGAAGAGTGTAAACTCTCAGCAATATAAACAGTGATAATTTAACGTTGTAAACTAAATTCTGAGCTATTCTAACGCTTATAAAAAGCAATAAAGTCATTACGCTGCATTAACTTCCCTTCTGTCGAAATCTCGGAAATCTGGTGGTTGCGCAGTTTCGTATTCCTCAACCGCGCCCAGCCGCGCCCCACCAGCGAAGCCGGGTATATGGTTTAGTCGGTTTAGTTTAGCGTTAACGCGAGGCCGTACATCTGCGCGCTATGCAAAAAGAAACCTTCGAAAGGAACGCGAGTATTTTTCCACCGGTAAGTTCGTGGATTGTTGAAGTTCACGAAACTGCTCTGATGATGTAACCTGATGTAACCGTGTTTGGGACCCAGAGGGTCTGCCTGCATGGTCCGCCGCTTGCGGCAGCCAGAATGTATGGGAAAATGGCGGACCTTTTCCTCTAGATTTAGTATATGATCTCTATGGTCGAACCGGTCGAATCTGGTAAAAAGGGTAAAAAGGTCGAAGGTTCGTCGAACCGGTTCGACCCAGTCGAACCCCGAAAGTTCTACCAAAAAATCTGGTTCGACAAAAGTTCCCGACACCCCTAAACAAAAACGCCGTAAAGAAAACACGGAGAGAGGTTGTCAGACAAAATACAAAATTCGCCAAATGTATTGTTTTTCACAATGCGAAGAACAAACTTTTTTTTTTTTTTGGTTCTTAAGGATAATAAATCTAACTAAACAACGTTATATGCCCATTAAAGTATAGTTATGTTCAAATTGTATTCAGGTGGTAATTCTAGTTTCGTTTCGGAGACCGCGCCACGGCCGCGCGGTTTTCGAAAATGAATGATCAGGTCAACGAGGTCAACCTTCCATGCAAATAGGGAACCGCTGCAAGCAATTTTTACAATTTTAGGTTTTTTTGTTTTTTTTTTTTTGTTTTTTTTTTAGTTAGTCATTCTGAAAGGCTTCTTTGGTGTGTATTGTCTGTGTTCTACAATTTTGGAGGTGACCAGTTTTGAGTGGGATGTTGTTGTGGGCTGTTGTCCTGTTTATTGTGAGGACACAAAAGAGTTGCTTGAGGCTTTGTGAGGCATATCTTCTGCTAGAACCTTTTCACTTGGAAACGTTGGGAGTGTCCGCTTCTTTGTGATATAGTGGAACCTGCAAAGTCACGGTGCAAGGGACAAGTCGTATGTGATTGGTTGTTGACGACGAAAACGAACTATATAAGAGGAAGTTGTTGAAATAAACGTATAGCTGAGTTTGAGACCTGTCTGTTTTTTCTGTTACTTCTGCTCTTCAAATAACCCCCCAGTCTCAGGGTAAACGACGAAATGGTTGATCAGAAACGTTTTAGCACGGCCGGACTGGAAGGGTGTCCAAACAGGACACTACAGAACGCACGACTCTGACAAATTGTGAAAATTGAAGCGGACGCTTCTATCTTTACGATTTGTCGCAGTCGTAAAAATTTTTGCAGGAGTCGTGAAATTTTTCACGATCACGACTCCTCTCCTCGCCTCCTCCACTTTTCTCTGACGTCGGTGCTCGTGAGATTTGACGTCGCACGCCACCTGGGCCTCAAAACGGCTCTGCTGGGCCTGGCTCGCCAACGCCCTCGCGTAGCGCCGTCGCCTCGGCTCGAAGGCCAAGGAGCTAGGTCCGGATTCGGGTGGATATGGGACATTCCTGCATTACAGTTGCCTACCTGCGTCGATTCTTCGATTCCCCGTCAATTCTTGGTCGGGATCCAAGCATGCGAAGGCACAGAGACACGGCACTTCGGCGTGCCAAGGAAGCTTTGAACACGACGCCAGACCGGCGAAGCTTGCTTTCGACGAGTTGTGCCTTTTTCCTGCGGTACTGCGCTTTCGTAAAATTTTCTACGTGTTCATAACGGCAAGTCTCAACGGTGCACTGAGTCCTAAAAAACTTCTTTGGCAAATGACGACGAACGAGTAGAAAACGTGTCTACAGCAGGCTGGAAAACCGCAGCAAAAGGCTAGCGAAACTGCAAATCGTATCCCAGCAAGGTTGCCATCCGGTGGCTTCACTAGCGCTGCAGCGAACATGCGTTGCTCCCTTTTAAATCGGGCCGCACTTCCTCCGACGCCCGTCGAAGGAGTGACATCTGTGTGCAAATCACTCCTCCGACGCCGGAAGTGACGTAACAAAAGTGACGTCACATTGTTAATTATTAATAACTAATATAAATCATTACTATATACAGAATATAATGCGCCTTTGAAAATAAGTGCAAATAAAAATAAACCCGTTTGATTTCAATGTAGCTTTACAGTAAAAGGTCACGTGACTAAACATTTTTGTCACAACATTTGTTTATTTACAACTTTTTAAACGCAGCCTGACAAAAGCTGTGAGTTATAAAAATAGTAATAATGCATACAAATACATTTTTATTGTCTTTGTGTCACGTGACGTTATTATCGTGGGCGTGGCTGCCGTGGCCCTAGCGCGTGCGTCGCGTGCGGTAGTGTGCTCCGAATCGGCTGTCCCTTGCATTGTACATTGCACGCTCCTCCAGCCCGGGCGCTCGTCCTGTGAAAAAAACGTCTCGCAGCTGATCTCGTGCCCGTAGCCTTCGTTACACTGCCAGCGAGCGGAACATAGCACGACGCTCAATTCTTTCTTGCACCGGCGTGACCGGCGGTAGTGACGGCCGGCCGAGTGCGCCCGCGCGCTTAGATGGGTGTTCGCTGTTGCAAAGACCTTATCATTGATTATCGCACCTAATGAGTAGTTTTCAACGAGCCAACAACTGAGTTACGTTAAGGTTCTCAGTTACAGGTGGTAAGTGTGCGTAACCCAGCTGCAAAAAGGTTGAACGGATAGGAGCGACCCCCGGGACCTCCCGCGGAACCCCGGGAGGGAACGGGGGTGGGAGGGGGGAGGGGGGTCGTTGCGGGTACGCCAGTTATATTTAAAACTGGGTCCACTTGGATTCACTACTACTGAGATATGCCGGTTCCAGTTGGGAACCAATGGAGACCTAACTGGGAATCAACTTGAAGCAAAGAATTGTAACTGCAGATTTAACTCAATTTGTAATCGTGCATATTAATTTTACATATTATGCATTTGTTCTTTGTGTTTGTTTTTATATAGAACCAGATTTAGTTTTTTCTTCTGAGGCTGATTTTTGTGTAGGTGTTGACACTTGCGCCTTCGATCAAACCGAGCAGTACTGAAAAGGTGTGCCCACCATATGACACACTCACGGTTAAAGCTGACCGGACCACTCGGTCACATATGTTGCCTGGCCCTGTCACTGCAGTAGAATGCGTAGAGTGTTATCAGAGTAGAATGTGATACATGGTAATAAAACCCGAGACCCAGGAACACAGAAGGGGACGAATGTATGAATGTGATACTCGACTCATTCAGTGAGCGCGTCGCCCTCGCCGTCCTGCAACTCTATTAAATAGCAGCGTATACTCTCTGTTGTGTCTACAAGCTGATCCTGGCTGCTGGTAGACGAGGACGAAGAGGAAGGGGGATACGAAGGGAGCACGAGATGGAGCAGCTGGTTTTTCTGTACTGTCTGACATAGGCGTTCATATTAAAAACACAATTGGTGCAGTCGACAGGACTCTAGGACTCCTACATGAGTCTGAACTTTCCCTAAAATCTGCTCTTGCCATCGCCTCTCCAGTGGAGCAAGCGATGAAGGAGGCCAAGCTCTTGACGGAAGAGGGATCCAGTTCACAAGTGGCAAAAATAAAAGCCAAAAATTCGAGGGCAAGTCCCAGCAAGTCGTCCGGCACTTGTTACAGATGTGGATCACCGCACCACATGGCGGACCATCCTAAGTGTTGGCAAAGAATGAAGCTTGCAGAAAATGCAACAAGAAGGGACACTTCGCCTCCGTTTGCAAGCAGGGTGTTTCACAAGCAAAATCCCATGTACGAAGAGTGGAACAAGCGCACGACCAAGTCCAGGTGCTAACTACCAGCTTTACCAAACAATCGGTTACGTGCGAGATACATCTGGCACATGTTCCCACCAAACGTTTAGTCGACACAAGTTCATCCGTTTCAATCCTGCCAAAAGACGTCTACCGAAGACACTTCCACTCTTACAAGTTGGAATGTTTGAATACAACACTTCTGGACTACTCTGGAAAAGACATTCCCGTTCTGGGGAAATTCGACGCACCGGGACAGTTTGCTCAAAGACGCAGCACCTGCACATTTCACGTCGTACGAACAGGCGTGGCTGTCATGGGCCTAAACGCCTTTTGTGCATTGGACATCCAACTAAACTTTGTTCCTCCCACCGGAGGACAGGTGGCAACGGTCTCCGCGAGAAACCTTCCAGAGATCACACAAGACTTCCCCCATCTGTTCTCCGAGGGATTAGGTCATGCGAAAGGATTTGTACATAAGGTAAAGACAAAAGATTCCGTCGCTCCTTTCCAACAAAAGCTACCAAGACTACCTTTCGCAGTGCGGGAGAAAGTTTCTGAGGAACTGGTGAAGCTGGAACACTCCGGGGTTATCGAGCGCATCGATGCTTCGGAGTGGGTGTCTCCCATCGTAGTGGCCCGCAAAAAGAATGGGCAGATCCGGCTCTGTGTAGGCCTATGCAAGCCGAACACTGCAATAGTTTTGGATTCCCACCCTCTACCGTGCCCCGACAAACTTTTTCATCAGCTTTCCGGTGCCCACATCTTCAGCAAGCTAGACCTCTCATTGGCATATCACCAGTTGGACCTGGCAGAGGAAAGCAGAGACCTAACGGCATTTGTGGCACATGAATGTCTCTTCAGGTTCACCAGAGTATGTTTCGGGCTGGCATCCGCTGCCCCTGCCTTTCAAAAATGATGGACTGCATACTCTGAGGTACTCCAGGTACCATCGTCTACCTGGATGATGTACTTATTTTCGGGCGCACAAGAGAAGAGCATGATGCCCGCCTGAGGCAAGTTCTTTCACGCCTTCAAGATGCAGGCTTGAAACTAAACTAGCACAAATGTTTTTTTTTGCAGTCCAGCAGCTTCAATTCCTAGGACACGAGCTGACACCGCAGGGAATCAAGCAATGCGAAGATAATATTGAGGCTATCATGCAGGCTTCACCCCCCCCAAACATAACATCACTACGATCATTACTCAGCCTGCTCGCATATTACGTCAAGTTTGTACCAAACTTTGCGACCATCGTGGAGCCTCTGCACGTGCTCCTGCGGAAGGATGTTCCCTTTTAATAGAAAAAGGCACAAAAAGAGGCATTCACTGCTGTGAAGGATCTGATACGAAACAGCAATCCACTGACTTTGACGTGGTGCTGCCCACCGTCGTCACAACCGATGCATCTAATTACGGATTAAGCGTGGTTCTGCAGCAAGTACATCCGGGAGGAATTCGAACGGTGTCGTTCGCATCGTGAAAACTTTCAAGCGTCAAACGCAACTACTCTGCAGGGGAGAAAGAGGCATTGGCGTGCCTTTGGGCCTGCGAGAAATGGCGCTTTTTTCTCTTCGGGCGCCATTTCACGCTCAAGACAGATCATCAGGCTCTCGTTACTTTGCTTTCTACACGAGGATCCGGTCGACAACCAATGAGGATAACCAGGTGGACTATGAGACTCCTCAGGTATGACTACGAGGTACATTACCAGAAAGGAAACAAGAGTGTCGTAGCAGACGCACTGTCACGCCTGCCTACTCCGAATCCTTCGGATTGCAGCAAGTTTAGTGACGACAAGGAAGAATTCACTTGCCGGTACGCAATCTATGCACAATCGATCAAGAAGAGATCAAGAAAGAAACCAGGCAAGACCCTAATTTGCCTCGAGTAATCCAGTGTATCTGCACTGAATGGGGTCACAAGGAACAATGTGATAAAGTACTATCTACATACTACAAGTTGCGAGAAGAGCTTTCCTCCGTGGATGACTTACTACTACGTGGTGAAGTGTTGGTTCCACCTATTTGGCTACGGCATAGACTCATTGATCTAGCTCATGAGTCACGCCCTGGAATTGTGCGGACGAAGCAGCGTCTACACGAGCACTTCTGTTGGCCCAGAGTCGACATCGAGGTCGACACCTACATTAGAGACTGCAACACCTGTCAGACGAACGACAAGACAGCTGTGACGGCAGCGGCACCCCTACAACCAGTTCCATTCCTATCGGGTGCATGTAAACAAATAGGAATAGACATTGTCGGACCTTTTTACAAACTTCCATCGCAATTCAGATTTGCAGTCGCCCTAGTCGGCTACTTCAGTAAGTGGCCAGAGGTAGCTCTTTGTAACCAAGTTACTGCTGAAGCTGTATGTGAATTCCTCATTAGAATCTTCAACCGAGAATGGTATCCAAAGGCGATTGTTTCTGATCATGGCCCATAGTTTGAATCCCGCATATTCCAGGAGTTCCTGAAGTCCAGAGGGATTTACCACCATCGGTCTCCGACATACCATCCACAAGCCAATGGTCAGGTTGAGCGCTTCAACCGAGTGCTTAAGCAGTACGTCCAAACTATCCTGCAGGAACAAACCAACGTTCGTACAGGCCTTGAGTTTCCGGGTGTCTATTGAAGTACACCACATGCAGCGACGAAGCTCTCCCCCGCTGAGCTCATCCACGGACGTAAAATGCGTACCCGTATGGACATCTTAGGCTTCCTAAGTTTTGACGAGCCCGTTCACATCGAGATGCAGCAACTCCGCCAATGCATTGCTGATTACCAGAAGCACAGCAAGCAATACACAGATGATAGGCAAAGAGCCAAACCATTTACAGCGGGTGTAGGAGATTATGTCTGAGATTATGACCGAAGGGAACACCATCATTTGACCCCTCTGAAAGAATTCATGAAGCTGTGGGGCCAAGCACCTTCTCTGCTTATTCTTCCATCTCTTTTACCTCTATCCCCCCATAGATTGGTTGATCCTTTCTTTTTACCTTCCCTCCACAATCTTTCATTTATTAATCATATTTCACACAAAGACCACCATCTCCTTCTCATTAAAATTTGCTGATGAAACCTTAAATTTTGTATGATTATTCAGAAAAAATTATGTATGAAAGGGCAAAGCCTGAGTCAGTCGAGCTGGAGTCCTATGCGAGGCTAGGGTAGCTTATGTGTCTGTGCAAGGGAATGATTGATTGAACTGGTGAGTATGGGATAGCTGGAGATGACTTCCTGAATGTAATTATTGTTTCAGAGGTTAGATGGTACTGAATTGTGGCGATTATTAATTATTAAAGGAACTCTCCAAGTGTAGGAACTATTAAACAGGCAAGAAATAAAAAGAAAGCATTATTCTAGTACATCGTTACTTATGCAACTTTACATTTTAACATTTGAAGTGTTCCTCCACCACAAAGTTTTATTATTATTACTGTTTTATATTGATTTAATCATTCAAATCTATACCACCATGTGTTTTCTTTTACATACACATTGTATGCTGAGTACAGAGTTTTGGCTGAAGCTAAGACGTGTTTTGTACACCATTTATTTGTACTAACCTTATAATTGGGAGGAAACATGTGCTTCATCACAATAGCAACATTGCTGAAGTAGAGGTTTCAAGGAACAAATACAATTAATTTGGAAGTCTGCTTGCCAGTGGAAGGACATTTTTCTATGACATCTGTTCAGTAAAAAGCCCACAAGCGTGCTTCTAATTAAAAACGCACGCTATCCAGAATAGCGCGACCCGCAAAAGCGGTTCTTCCTACGAGAATGTGCCTTGTGGAACAGTTTGAAACTCAGAAAAGAGCTTGTACCCTGGAAGGAGGGTTTCCCCCTTCTATTTGCTGTACGGCGGGAAAGCGGCGGACCAAGTAACTCGCAAGTGCGCTTCCCCTTGCACGTATTTTCCTTGTGGGAAAGCGCAGAACCAGCAAATGTACTTGTCAGTTGCAGTAAGATGGGAAAGCAGTAGACCTAACGTTCCATAAGCGTGCTTCTCCCTTAAACACCGAGTTTTGCAGGAAAGCAAAAAACCCGCAAGTGCGCTTCACCTTACAAAGTTGTGTACTGCGGAAAAGCGACCTAGAAACACTTCTTCATTATCTACATTTATTGCAAGAAATCCATGCGCGAATCTCATCCTCCGAAGAGCACTTATGGCAATAGGCCACATTGATTGACTGAACATGACTTTACAAATAACCAAATTACAGATTTCTCACTGGCGAAATTAAAAAAAGAAAAAATCATTGATTAGATTTAAACTGTTTTCTCAAAATAATTTTTTGAGAGAAATATAATTTCTCTGAAAATAATAAATACACTAGAATATGCAAGATCAACCAGAGACATATACTTTAGTCTGTCTGCCTGATTCTATACCTCTCTCTGCTGGTATTTGAGTTTGTATGCTTGTTCACGCACGCAGTTCTTTTGTTGACTCTACCCTTTCCCTTGTTTTGCTATACCTGAAGAACGAGCTGAAAAGTAGAGAGAGCGTTCAATCCTACAATTTACTTGTGCCTCGAAGAAGTCTTATATTTGCTCGTTATCCCCATATCAATATTACTTGATAATTATTTTACATGGAATGAAAATATAAATACACCTGAAAACAATAAAATAGTTGAGGTTCCAGTGGTAAAATTAATGTTTTTTTTTTAATATATCAAAATGTTTGATTTGAAACATTGGTATTCAAATCATACTTGGGTAGTCATTTAATTACAGTAATTAAATTACTGTAATTTAATTACTTTTCTGGTAATTTGTAATTCATCACTTCCTGCTAAACGGAGCTGCAATTGTACTTTATTTGCTTTTTAGCATCAGTAATTACAAACTTTGAGGCACAATTACAACTACTTTTGCAAGGATTTCCGGTGCCAACCGGAAATCCTTGCATCAACACTGATGATGACGTCACTGATGACGTCACCGACATTAGCATTGTCATCATCACTGATGATGTCATCAGCAAAGTAATTTGTAATTGCAATGAGTTATTTCTCAGGTAGTACTAATTGTAACTGTAGTTAAACTACTTTTGGAGCAAAGTAATTGTAATTAAATTACATTTTAAAAGTAATTTACCTGTATGATTAAAGTTGTGGTCTAAATCATGATTTCGATTTAAATCAACTTGATTTTTATCCTCCACCCTGTGTATATGTGTGTCAGTGCATGACCACTGCCAATCATTTCATTTGCAGCATGCGACATTGAGCCCTCAATTCTTCATACGAGGGCAATGGGGGATGGCCAAGGGATGAAGATGGGCTGAACAATTTTTTTCCAACATTTTGTTGATATACTATTAGATAACTTTGCAACCTGCAGGTGAAATTCGGTACGGTCTGCTTTTCTGGAATCGATCGGATGGACACTGAATCTATAAGTCGATTGAATCAGGATGTCCCATGCAGGAACCAAACTGTTTAATTTTTTTATAGCTAACTTACTAATATTGTAATATTGCTGCTTTTATGCTTCAAGTGTGTAGATAAGTGGGTAGCACAAATGCTCAGAAAGAGTGGCAATGTCATGTTCTTTATATAGTTGATTATTGTGGAGACAAGAGCTTCTGGAAAAGTATTTGCGACTCTGTGTAGGTGTCAATCAGGCAAAGGCAAACACTGCCTTGTATTGCAGAGACACAAGGAATTATCTTACACCACTTTTCTTTGCAAATAATGATTTGGCAGCGCTACAGCGATAGTAGATAGTGCTGGCAAAAAAGGGCTGTCATTTGTGGTCCTCGAATTAGGAGGGTCAGCAACAGGTTTATAATAATAATCATCTTTATTTTGGTGTCATCAGTCTTTATCTTGGATGCCCCGTGGTGCACCAAAACAAACAATAAAACCAGCAAACAAAAAAAATCCTAAACACACTTATAAAGTTAACAAACAAATAAATGTAAGATTATCCAAATGGCGACGGTACATTGCAACAGATGCAGATATATAAAGGCGAGGTGGAGCGATGGCATCATATGACTGAATCCGAGAGACGTGAGGTATTCACAGTGAGCACACATAAAAGCATACGAAATGTCTGGTTACACATGAAGGAACATGAAACAGTTCTGCTCTAGTTTGCCTGTAGTTGTTTAGAAAGGCATCGGTGGACATCTTCACAGACTCCTTCTTTAAATAGGGTAGACATGCCTGCAAGAAGCAGTAACATCATTCCACATCGCATAGGCTGTAACTATTTGCTATTACCCATGTGCAATAGGTGTTCGTTGCCCGTAGTAATTACTCTGCATGTGATGTGCAGGAATTTGTGGCTCCCGTGTCGACCAAGGCAATGAATTTGTGAGCCAAATATTAATGTCTTATTATTGTCACTCCCAATAAAAGGAATTTCCTTGCATCTTGTGGAAGTGGTACCTGGGCTCCGGATCATTTGTTTCCTGCAGTATGGCACCCAGGCCCAATCCCATGCCATTCAAGAAAGAAAATCGAGACGGCACGTGCAGTTGCCTGGTAGAAAAACAGCTTTTCTACCAGGCAACTAGAACCCAGTTATCTGGTAGCTGTGATGCTTGGCCGAACAATGCAAACAAAGAAATTGTTAGCTATCTGGGCCAGCAGCCTCTGAAAAGCATTCATTTAAGGATTAGCAGGAAAATAAGAATAAAGTGTTGGTTTCAAACTTTTGGACATAAAAGGAATAGAATACTAACTCCAGACGACTACTACTTATTTCAACCAGCAACAAAATTCATCACTGTCATTGCTGGTTGAAGGAAGCAGTCCACTGTAGTTTCTTTCCATTCTTTGTGTTGGAAAGTTTTTGTATAATCTACTGATATGGCCATACATCCTTCGACAGTAAAACAAATTTTTTTGAAAATGCTGTAAACAAATGCCTCCACAGCGCACTTCCAGCTTGTCGGAGTAATGAACCACGTCTCTGCAAACTGTGGTGTTCTCAATACAATGCTAGTATCAAGCTTAATACTTTGCGACAATGCTCTCGTGTTAAGCTTTTCCTTGTTGCACCAGTACACGCGGAGAAGCACTCGTGCTCACGCTGTAAGTTTTCCCACATCGCACCGGTGCATGTGAAAAGCACTAGCTCTTTTTTGGTAACCTTCTCCACGCTGCGGAGAAAAGTCAGTGCTCTCGCAGTTAGCTTTCGAATTTTTGCTCTGGTGCACGCAGAGAAGCACCGGGCATTATTTGTGGAGTGATCAGAAAGGAAAAAAGGGGCCCATGTGCACTAGCTATTGTTGGGGCAGGATTGATATCAAATGCAGTGTGTTGATGTAACTACTAAGGTATAAGACAAATTGGCACCCCCCCAAATGTAAGTAAACAACATCAAACTCGATTTGCAATGCAGAACAGTTTATTCACATTATAACACAAAATTCCGATTCCCTCGAAGCACTTCAGACTCGGAAAGAATCATCGGACTGTGCAGCGCCTAGTTGTTGGTTTCTTCAGAGCCAATTTACACAAGTAGCAACTTGCTCAGTTTTCAAGGGGCCTTGTTTTTGGAGCCTTCTTGTTACCAGATGTGAGGCCCACAAACTTTTTGCTATAATTTCCCCAGCCTCTTAGAAAGACTATGTCGTCAGATTAACAAAACTTTGCTGGAAAAGTCGGAGAATTCTGAAGAGACAACATGGCGCGGTCAATAGGGCACCCTTGATGGTCCAGCCATCCCACGAGCGGGTCCCTGGCATTGCCTCCTTGTGGTCCTGCTGGATCTTGGCCCTGGCCATCTTCTCCAGGATGCTCCATACTTGCTGGCCCATGAACCCAGCGAGGACCTGCACACGGTACTTGACATTAGCACCAAGGCTGATTGTCAGCTGCAGTCACCTCACTCGTTCAAATTGTTAAAGATGTTGCCTTGAAGATTTCACAGAAAAGGTGCTGCGCCTTTAGCTTTACATACAAGGCACCTATGCCAAAATGTCTAACTGGGACCGGTTGGCATCTCGACTGGTTACAACTGGAACTAACTGATTTCAAGTTGGAATTGGCTGTTATCAATAGGAGTGCAACTGGGACTAGCTGAGGAGTCAACTGGCTTGACTATGCCCAGATGGGGAACGGGTAGGGGTAACTGGGACCAGTTAATGAGTTAACTGGTTGGAGGGATTCCCAGGGGAAGTTTCAATTGTTTTCCCATTCCCTGTTAGGGTTCACATGCCGTGTCCATTTCGACAAGATGGGGGTGTATTGATCTTTGCTAGTGAAGAAAAAAAAAACTTAAATATATAGATTTACAGAAATGGATAAACCTTTAATTACTAGGTATACATTTATGTATTTAAAAAAATATGTCAAATTTTAATGTACATATCTTTTTATAAATTGCAATATAATTAGTGGCATAAAAAATATTTACTTAAATCAACATTTATGTACATGTATAAAATGTATTAAACATTGAAGCAAAGACCTACTCCCTTTTTTTTTAAAATCGGACCCAGCAGGCCGCATGCGGATTAGTTTTGCGCGTTGTCGACAGATGGCACATGTGACGCAGTGAAAAAATCACCAATCATGTTTTTTAACGATGAAAAAGTTGAGAGGCTGAAGGTACAGAATATTACAGTTGAGAAAGCTAGTAAATACAAGTACCTAGGAGTATGGATATGTGATGGTGCAGAATATCTCAGTGAGCATGAAAAGTATATAAAAAGGTAAGGGCAACAGAAATGCAGCTGTAATGAAAAATAGAGCACTTTGAAATTACAACAGGTATGAGGTGGTGAGAGAGATTTGGAAAGGGGTAATGGTGCCTGGCTTGACTTTTGGAAATGCAGTGCTATGCGTGAAATCCGAAGTGCATGCGAGACTAGAAATAAAACAGTGCAGAGTAGGTAGGCTGGCTTTGGGGACACATTGCAAAACACCAAACCAGGGAGCTAGTACAAGGAGACATGGGATGGGCGTCATTTGAGAGCAGGGAAGCGGTGAGCAAGATAGAATTTGAGGATTGGTTGAGGCAAATGGATGGGTGGCAATGGGCACAAAAGGTTTTCAGCTATTTATACACGAGGAGTATAGATACAAACTGGAGACAGTGCACTAGGGAGTTAGGAGGACAGTTTTTAAGGCTATAGTGGACTTAGGAAGAGCAGGTGTCAGTTAAGGCCACAGAAAGAGATTGGTGGCTAGAGAGAATGCAGACAAAGACGGCTCTGGAAAACTATAAATTAAACAAAACAGTTATTGCCAAAGAAAGCATTTATGACCATTCTAGGGGAAGCTCATTGTTGTTTGAGGCGAGGACGGGTGTACTGCAAACCAGAACACACAGAGCGAAGTACCAGGACATGGATACAGTGTGCACTGCTTGTGGAGAGGAGGACGAGACGGCTGAGCACTTGATACGAAGAGAACATAGATTTAATAAAGTCATTGGGTTTTAGAAACAGCGAAGGAACAGTGGATTTCAAGACAGTAGAGATTACCAAGCAAATATTAAGTGAATGGTGGCAGAAGGCGAGAGAAAACTAGGTATTTTCTTATTAACTGATGGCAAGGGTGTTTTATAGCCTCACTTTCTTTGCAGTGCGGAGTGAATAAATACACTAGAATATGCAAGATCAACCAGAGACATATACTTTAGTCTGTCTGCCTGATTCTATACCTCTCTCTGCTGGTATTTGAGTTTGTATGCTTGTTCACGCACGCAGTTCTTTTGTTGACTCTACCCTTTCCCTTGTTTTGCTATACCTGAAGAACGAGCTGAAAAGTAGAGAGAGCGTTCAATCCTACAATTTACTTGTGCTTCGAAGAAGTCTTATATTTGCTCGTTATCCCCATATCAATATTACTTGATAATTATTTTACATGGAATGAAAATATAAATACACCTGAAAACAATAAAATAGTTGAGGTTCCAATGGTAAAATTAATGTTTTTTTTTAATATATCAAAATGTTTGATTTGAAACATCGGTATTCAAATCATACTTGGGTAGTCATTTAATTACAGTAATTAAATTACTGTAATTTAATTACTTTTCTGGTAATTTGTAATTCATCACTTCCTGCTAAACGGAGCTGCAATTGTACTTTATTTGCTTTTTAGCATCAGTAATTACAAACTTTGAGGCACAATTACAACTACTTTTGCAAGGATTTCCGGTGCCAACCGGAAATCCTTGCATCATCAACACTGATGATGACATCAGTGACGTCACTGATGACGTCACCGACATTAGCATTGTCATCATCACTGATGATGTCATCAGCAAAGTAATTTGTAATTGCAATGAGTTATTTCTCAGGTAGTATTAATTGTAACTGTAGTTAAACTACTTTTGGAGCAAAGTAATTGTAATTAAATTACATTTTAAAAGTAATTTACCTGTATGATTAAAGTTGTGGTCTAAATCATGATTTCGATTTAAATCAACTTGATTTTTATCCTCCACCCTGTGTATATGTGTGTCAGTGCATGACCACTGCCAATCATTTCATTTGCAGCATGCGACATTGAGCCCTCAATTCTTCATACGAGGGCAATGGGGGATGGCCAAGGGATGAAGATGGGCTGAACAATTTTTTTCCAACATTTTGTTGATATACTATTAGATAACTTTGCATCCTGCAGGTGAAATTCGGTACGGTCTGCTTTTCTGGAATCGATCGGATGGACACTGAATCTATAAGTCGATTGAATCAGGATGTCCCATGCAGGAACCAAACTGTTTAATTTTTTTATAGCTAACTTACTAATATTGTAATATTGCTGCTTTTATGCTTCTTGCACTGCTTGCGGAGAGGAGGACGAGACGGCTGAGCACTTGATACTTGATACGAAGAGAACATAGATTTAATAAAGTCATTGGGTTTTAGAAACAGCGAAGGAACAGTGGATTTCAAGACAGTAGAGATTACCAAGCAAATATTAAGTGAATGGTGGCAGAAGGCGAGAGAAAACTAGGTATTTTCTTATTAACTGATGGCAAGGGTGTTTTATAGCCTCACTTTCTTTGCAGTGCGGAGTGAATATAGCTTTCACCTTTAAATATTCTAAGCTTAAATGGTAAAACAGAATGGCTAGGTGGCGTAAGCTACCGCCCGATCCAAAGGGCTCAGCCGGATTCATCCATCCGTCCATCCAGTGGTCGGTAGAGAAGGAAAACCATCGCCAAAGTTGGTGTATTGATAAACGTGTGGTTATGAAAATGTCAAAACCATATCTGCGCTTCTTGCGACCCAACGGTGAACTTCGAGGGCAGAAAGATGCGGTTCAACGACCGGAGGGCAGCCAGGGAGAAACCAGACGGAAGAGAAAACAGCCGCGGAGAGCACAATGGTAAAAATGGCGGAAAGTCTACCCGAACTGGCAGCTGTTGTGACACAATCAATTGGAATTGTTTGATTGTAAGGTGGGAGCGCAACCGCATCTTATCGGGACTTCACCTGCGCAACGCGGAAACACGGGTGAGCACCTTTCTTCACGCGATGGAGAGAAGCTAGGGACGTCGTCACGGATGCTGACAGACGCCAGCGGCTAATCTTTCACCTCGCACAAATACTCGCTCTGAAAGGGCGATTCAATCGTCGCAATTAGCTAACGAGGCAACTGAAGCGGTCCTTAGAGCTACGCTGTGCTTCCTTCAATCCGGAAACGTGAACGTCACCGAACCTATTTATTTTCATTCTCGGTTTTTGACAATAAAGACTGGTCAACCTTCCAAGTTGTGCCGTGTTTCGTTGCTGGAGTTGGCACCGTTCTGTCAACCAGTTGAATCCAACCAGTAATTTAGCTCGCCACGTGCGCAGGTCAATTTTCAGTTCCCCTTTTTACGGTGAGCCTTGCAATCGTAGCCGCCCTATATTCGCGCTCTTTAGTGCAGCGACTTAACGCACGTGTGCATACCTTGTTGCCGATCCGGTTTGGGTGGACGCCGTCGCGGTGGATCCACTGGTGCCACTCGTCATCTAGCCCGTCAAGGAACGTGAACCCTTCCCTGCGACACAACTCTCGCAGCAGCGAGTTCACCTCTCGGTAACGGTCATTCGAAGCCTCGACGCCTCGATCTCTGCAGCGTGACTACGCTGCCATTCCAATGAGCAGAACCTATTCTCCCGTCTCGGAAGAACGGCAGAAAAGGCGATCTGCATCATTGGATTGCGTTCACAGATCTGGGCAGCTAGACGACGATATTTGTCGATGTACACGCTGGCACTAATATGGGAATTATTAGTGCCAACGTGTAGGATGACAACATCAAAATCGGGTAGCTTCTCAGACACCTGGGAAAACAAGTGCACGATTCTAATACCACTAAACGGCGCAACCTCAACAGCCAACCGACTATTCAATGGCAAGTACTTCACCATCGAATCGCCGGCTACCAAAACTCGAGGCACGTTGGGGGTGCGATTAAAGCTAAAATACAAAGAGTAGCACTAGATACGGAAAAATGTATTGCTAAAAAGAACAAGACAATGCTAAACAAAATGCTTCAAAGAGTGCGAAAAATCAGTCAAAATAGCTTGCGTGACCGGAGCCGACAGCAGCGCGGCCAGGACCCGACCACAGAAGACTACAGCGGCAGACGCACATGGTCGGCCGCATGTCATAACAAAGGCAACATCCGGGGCCGGGGATGATACGTTACTTCCGGCGTCGAAGGAACGATTTCCACACGGCCGTCTTTCCTCCGACGCGACTACATCACTTCCGGCGTCGGAGGAACGATTTGCACACAGGTCCTAGAGCACTATATAGCTCCTTCGGAGCAGAGTAGCGCAATCTAGAACGCCGCCTCTCGGCGACTAGCGGCGAACGCCCGGAGGTTCCAACTGCGGTCAGAAATGCATGGAGAACGTGAGAAAATCGTTGTTTCTCCAGTATTGTGGGAATGTACGGAATCGCAATCATTTTTGACATAATAATGGAACACTTTAGAATAATTTGCGCTAAGTTTTGTGCCCCGCAAGGACCTGACGTTTTTTAAAAAATTGCCTGAGAGGCATCATGCAGCAGACGACACGGCGACGTCACACCATTCACGTGACCCGCTCCGGCCAACCCGAAAAGCCCATTTCCGCTGCGAGCAAAAATCGTCTGCTTCAAACGCCATTGCCTTGGAAATTGCCTTCTCAAAATTTTCACACGCATCCGATATTGTTAAAACTTTGATAAAGTGTTTAGTGCTTTACTAACTTCATGACAGACTAGTTTTGAAAAGTGTGAACTCGCCGTTCATTTTTTAATCAGCCGTGTTATGTCGATCTCCATGTATTCTCCCATAGGGCGGGCCGCCTCCTGGAACCCTGAGTACCACGTGACTCGCGCCGAGCCGCTCTGTCGGCCATGTTGTCGGCAAAACACGGAGTTCAAAGGATTGCGCTACTCTGCTCCGTAGGAGCTATATAGTGCTCTAACAGGTCCCACTCCTCCGACGCCCGTCGGAGGAAGCACTTCCTTTAAATCGCGAGGTGACTTTTGCCATCTAGCCAAATTCTTTTTTTTTTTTTTTTTTACTTTAAGATGAACAGTGCTTAAGCTTGTTTTATTGAGTTAACCAATTTTACTGAGCTCAACTTCGTCAAAACACGAAACCATGCAAGAAAAACACTCACCGCGCCTCCTGTAGCTAGGTGCGAAAAGTCTCCTCGTCCAAGTTTTTCAAAATCTCCAGAGAGGACGCCACTAGCTCCCCAAAATGTTCGATAAGTCAACTTTTAGAACAATAGATGTGCTACCATGTGATTCCCAAAAGTAACTCTTTTTAACTCTTAAGGGTTCAAGCCGGTTCAAGCTTAGGAAGCTTAGTAAACGTGCGTCATTTTTGTCCGATAAGAGTTATCATGCGTATTATGTTGTACCTGAAGTGGCATAAACGAATGTGCGCTTTAAATGGCATCCTTCTGTTCGTCTAGTCTGTCGCTCCGTAATCTTTGACTTGTATGCGACGCATGTGCTTAAATTATATCGTGAAAAAGAAAAGCCTGCGCTAGCTCCCTTGGCTACAGCACTCTGGATCACAAGTGCTTCCATCGCGGTCTATGGGAGGATCTAGTCCAAACGGTGAATACTTAACAGCTGGCCGAGTGCACGTAGCGGTACTCACCGTCAAACAGTTTGGACCAGTTGGTAGGCTTAAATACTGTAATCTTCTTCAAATTAATCGTCATTTCTAGCTCCCGTCGATCTTGATCTGTCGTTTAGTCGAAAAATTCACGTTAATGCACCATCGTTTTTGAACTTGGAGTCGAAAAAAAGATCGCTTCTTACGCGCGGTGGATGCAGAGAGGTTTGACATTTCGGCCTCATCGCAAAACGCCGACGAAATGTTTCTTGATAAACAACGCTGTTTCAAACTTAATACTTTGGAAGTATATCCTTGGCTAACACTCCTTACCGGGTCTAGTTTTTTATGAACGTAATTAAGATAAAACCGACTAAAATTGCCAGAAACCTAGTACCTGTCAATTTTCCTCTAGGAGCTCGTAAAAATGGTCTAAATTTTATATTACGGCACTAATATCGTTGCGTTATCAGATCTGTTGGGTTGTGATGCAGATTTTCATGCTATTTTGTCTCATTCGAAATTTAATGCTAACCCAATATATTTTGCTGCAGGTATGCTAGTCTTGACCTCTCGTCTTGACAAAGGAATGACCGTGAAGGCGAAACCGAAGTCGATGGGACGAATCCTACTTCGTTGTAGGCTTGTGATTCTGACACCCACTAGCCTACGTGAACCTAAGGACACTCATTACCATAAGCCAACGAATAAGGACGTCTAGTTTTGGTGTTACGTCTACTTGGACTGGGAATCTCTATTCTTTGTCAGCTCTAGGATAGAGTAGACATATTAAATAACCAATTAACTACCTTCATCTGACGTTATTACTGCTGGCATTGCAAGGAACCTCTGTTCTTTGACACCTCTACAGTTGAGTGTCCATGTTAATTACCCGGTTGGCTACCTCTATCAGATGTTATACGTATGGCGTTATTATATGTATAGCTATGATGGTATTATGATGGCTGCGGCAACAGAAAAACAAAATTATGTTAGAGTAAATTTATCAACAGGCACACCACGAAATGTGGCTCTTTTAGCATCATGTGCTCTCCGAAAGCTTCTTATACACCTGTATATTGTGTTCCAATAATTAAGCTTGAATAATTTTCACTCCCAGTGATGTATTTCTTTTTTATTTGAATGCCAAACATTTTATTGAAAGTGTCTCAGTTGAAATCATAAAAATTTACTGCAGCAGACTCTAATGCATCAGTAGGAAAGAAGGGAGGGTAAATCTTTTTGAGCTTATTGTTCTTTGTCGATGCTCACTTTTACAAACATGCCGCTGCACAACCTTGGAACCTTATCTTGTTGTTTTTTTTTTCTTTCGATTGTTGTGAAATGCAGGTTTTGGACCTTGTGTGGCCGTCTTCACCGAAAAAAAGCTTTACACAGCAGCCCTTTCGCATTGACACAGCACAGTTTTCCAATAAATACAATAATATATTTTCTTAATTTTGGCAAGCAATTTTTGTTTGCGATATTTTGCCACCAAGAGGAGAGGCACGATAATAACACATGCACGTCAGTTCTCCTGCAAGAATGACTATCGCTTCCCGCAATGCTTGGGAAAAAAATGTTGTACCATTGCGATTCACAGGATCATAGGCGGAAAGTTTTCAATTTCCCGGAGGGAGGGCTGGGGCCCGACTAACGCGTCTTGCCCACTCACCCCAGTGCACCCCTTAGGTTCCCAAAGTGAGGGTATTTGCTTTCTTGAGGAGCCCCTCAGGGGAAGGGTCTGGTTTTTCTGTGATATTTTGGAGGGGGGAATCAAGCCCCCTATCCCCCACCCCCACCCCGTAGTCTGCGCCTGTGCACACGATTAACAGTGATATCGGCTCTTCCCTCGCGCCCCATTGTTCTGCAGGGCAGTGAGTTGCATAGTGAATTTTACGACAGTGTGAAATGCAGGGCATTTTGCAAATTTTTGGTATTTTTTTCGGGACGCGGGACACAAGCCCAGAAAGCGGGACAGCCCCTTGAGTCGCGGGACGGGTGCTCTTCCTATTTACTGTGTCCCAATATCACAAACTTTTGGGATCATGTGACTGCTGCCGTAGTTATGCTCCCTGGTCTGTGAGGTCATCATAAGGTTCCGGCTTCCAGCAATCAAAGCCGAATCCAATAATGCCATATTAAACCATTTACAGTGCTTCGGCATCTTCTATATTGTGTTCCATGACTAGTGATGCCATGTGGATTATTTACAGTAAAAGAATCCAGCTAAAAATTTGATGCCTTTAAGATTGCATCAACCTCGACAAATGGATGGCATCAGGAATCGTCGCGAGGCTAGGGCAATTGGTACTATAAAAGGAATTTTGGTGCAAAAAGCAGAAAAAGTTACGAAGACAAAGGTACTTACTCTAGGCGATCTATAAAGTGGGCTTGAGTTTCATTTTCATTCGGCAGTGTGCCAACACAAAAATTTTTTTTTTCAATTTTTAAAGTTGGGATTTTTAATTAGTGTGTTGGGTTGCAATCAAATACATGCATTAAGCACACCACCTGCGCTGCCCTGCGATTGATCTTTAAAACATTTGAAAGCCCGCACTCTTTCTAATAAGGCACCTGTTTACATAGAACGTTAAGCTTGCCCCTACAAAAAATTTCTCTTCGTTCCTAGGGAAAGTGCCGAGCAGTCATGCTCCCTAGAGTGCCGCCAGGAACGAGCAGCCATGTTGGGACACCCGTCTGCTAGAACGGGGCTCGGCTTGCAAGGCGATTTCAACCGCCCATGGCCGAAGCCGGCTCCGCTCTACATCCGCAATTCATTCTCGCGGAGTTGCAGTTGTTGGATGGAATTCTCGTGCCCATCAGGAACACAACAAGAGTGAAGGTAGGTCGAGGGTTTCCTGGGGTCACTGCGGAGCGCAAATTTGTCTGCTTCTCACACAGAGGTTGTGATGGTGTCAGAACGCCGAGCTTTTACTGGCTGATTGAAAGAAATTGCGGTTAGACCTCAAGGCATGTAACATTGAGGACTACCCACTATCCTTTTAATCAAAGCCAATCGGAGCTCGGCGTAATTTGGTGCCACTGGAACTCCTTCACAATAAGCAGACGACTTGCACTCTGCACATGCACATGGTGCTTGGGATGCGTCTTTGACTGATCTGCCTAGCCACCTATCCCGCCCATACATCAAAAGTGGTTCTGAAGTGGCAACAGAGGACCTCGCAGAAGCCGACGTACCATCTTGTCGGATGTCGCGATCCCAGCGATTGGTGCTACAAGTCCCGGCAAAAAGGATGAGTGAACGTGAGTGTCGCTCTTGAAGCTTCAGTGAACTGTCAACCTGGAGGGCAACCTGTAGCACGAAAGGCATCCGCCATTACCGCTGCATACCTGCCAACTCTTCCGAATTTTTCGTAAAATGTACGAATTGGGAGTGATTTTACGATTTTACGAATCTTGCTTCAAATCTTACGAAAAACTTTTTTTTTTTTAATTTTTTAATTTTTTTTTTATTTATTTTTATTTATTTATTTTTTTTTTGTCGTTTTTGTAACTCCGTTGTTGGCGGTATCTTGCACCGCCACAAGAGGACGATAAGGACCGTCCACAGCAGCGTCGTGGTTTTTACTATCAGTCTATCCGGTGGCCACGGATCGAAAGCCAATCCAAAGCTCAAAGCCTTTGTTCGTGTGTTCGGCGGTGCACAGGTGCACGTTGGTTCGGCGTGTTCAGACGTTGTTGGGCCTCGTTGCTTCGGCCAGTTTCGAGGCGAGAAGTATGGCGTCTGTGTTTGTTGCACGTGTAACTGTAGCATTCTCCTGGTCACTGTGGCTTCGCGGCGCAATGCCGAACTCCAAACCTCAAACGAGGTACTTTCAGGTGTTCCTTCCCCGCAGGGGGCACCTGTGAAAGCAGGTGTTTGGAGAGTGGCGTCTCCACGGACCCCGAGCCATGCGGGTTCGCCCGCCCACGTCTGGCTGTGCGTGGCTTTCCCGTGTCCGGGGAAAAGGGCATCCTGGTGGTTGAGCCAAGCCCGGGGTAGGTTTGGACCCTTCGGGGCCCCCCGGGTGAGGCAATACACCACTTCGGCCCCCGCTTCTCGTAGACGGGAGTCCTGGTAAGGCCCGGCCAGGATGATTCAGTCTAGTCGCCTTTCTTCTACTATCCCCTCCAATCTTTCACCTTTACCTTTCCTGTTTCTTTTACTTCTCTCTCATTTATCTTACTCCTTTTTCACCCCTCTTTGGCGGCAAGGGCTAACCTTGGGTGGCAATAGACCTCTGTCTTGACCCACACTTGGGTATAGTTTCCCGGCAGCACTGTTAGTGTAACGTCTCCAGCCAAGCTCATCTTGTTATGGTGCGTTACCTAACCCCTTGTTGGGCTCGGTGGTGGGCGGTGCACCGCGGATTCCGAACATTCTTTGCCCTTCTATGGCGCCCCACCCCTCTAAACCCCGTTCAGGGCACGCCCTTAAAAGGCGTTGCCTTGAACACAAAACCATTGACAAAGATCCCGAGGTAGAATCCTTCACAAAGTTTTTTGTTGTTCACTCTCTTGATGAACACAAGACAGTTGCAAAGATGTCACCCTTCATTGTAGCCAAAGTTCTAGAGCACCTTGTAGGGTTTTCCTACAAGGCAAAAAAACTGTATTCTGGAGACCTCCTTGTGGAGGTAAACACAAAAAAGCAAAGCGAAGCACTCCTCAACCTCACCACCATTGTTGATGTGAAGGTGTCGGTGAGTCCTCACCGCACACTTAACACCATTCGTGGAGTCCTCTCTGAAGACGACTTTCTGGACACAAGCGAAGAAGAACTTCTCGAGGGACTTAAAAGTTCCGGCGTTGTCGCTGTTAAACGCATAATGTTTCGGAAAAATGGTGAACAGGTTCCTTCGAAACATGTTATCCTGACCTTTGAAAAGCACACACTCCCAGAGACCGTCAAGGCAGGATACCTGAACTGCCGCATTCGCCCTTACGTCCCCAACCCCCAGCGGTGCTTCCGTTGCCAACGTTTTGGTCACGGAGCACGCAGCTGCCGAGGGAAGGAGACATGTGCAAAGTGTGGCAGTCAGGGCCATGTTTCTGACATTTGTGAGGAGGCTGTGGCCCACTGTGTTAATTGCGGTGGACCACACCCCGCTTACTATCGTACCTGTCCCTCGTGGAAACAAGAGAAAGACACCCTTGCCATTAAAGTGAAGGAGAACATTTCGTATTCGGAAGCGAAAAAACGTTTCTCCTTTGTGTCAAAGGGGAGTTTTGCCGACGTGGTGCGCAGGGGCCCTGCACCACGCTCGGAGTCGAGGGCCACGCAGGTCTCTCCCGAGACCTTGGCGGCCGACCTCAGGGCCCCAGCTCCTCGACAGGGGCAGCAGCAGCTTCCTCCAGCCCCTGGTGGTGGCACGCGTGCTGCCCCTCCATCCAAGGACAGGCCGGCAGCAGCCGCGCCTTCCCCCTCTCCTAGGTCCCCTCCTAGGGAGGAGCGAGCTTCTCGCTCCTGCTCGGTGGAGAGGGTCCCCCTACTGAAGGAGCAGCATGGTACCCATGCAGCTCCTGTGAAAGGAGGTGTCAAGACGAACTTGGGTGACCCCTCGCCCAGTTCGTCCGCCACTCCTCCATCCGGTCGTGGCCGGGGTTTTCCCCCGCGCGTACCAGGCCGGACCAGCTCCGTCATACTCCATCCATCGGACACTTCGCAGGACATGGAGATACCAACTGATGCTGACAGTCAGTCTACTCCTGGGTCCGACCAGGATGGTATGGAATGGGAGACAGCTTCTCGTAAATCTAAAAAGAAACAACCTGTAGTAGCGCCCAAGTGATGACCCCAATAGCTGCCGTATTGTGGTCACATATTCCACCTAGCTCAAGTTGGCTCTCCATAGCTTTATTTATTTTACCAGGTTTTATCTTCTTATATTTACATATTTACACACTTTTTTAATAGATGACGAAGTTACATTTTATGCAATGGAACTGTCGCGGTATTTTAAGAAATATTGATGATGTCAATCATTTCATGGATGAGCTTCGACCCATCGCTCTTGCCTTGCAAGAAACCCATCTTCACTCTAATTCTTTTAACATTTTAAGGCGCCATCAGGTTTTCAGGAAAGACCGTCCCGCTTCCACTCCTTCAGGTGGCGTTGCAGTAGTTGTGCAGAGTGGAGTCGCTTGCTCTCAAGTCCCACTCCGCACACATCTGGAGGCAGTTGCAGTGCGTCTCCTCGTGGACCGCCTTGTAACGCTTGTTTCTTTATACTTACCGCCAAATGTTCCTTTAAATCTTCAAGAGCTGCAGGGACTTGTTGGACAGCTTCCTCAACCGTTTTTAATTTTAGGTGATTTTAACGCTCATCATCCCATGTGGGGTAGTACCCGTCAGGACTCCCGTGGTGGTGTAATTGAACGTCTTTTATTGTCTTCTGGGCTGTGCCTTCTTAACGGGAGAGAGCCAACTTTTTTTAGTGCGGCACACAACACATTCACATCTATTGATCTTTCTATCGCTTCACCTTCATTACTTCCTTGCTTTTCATGGAAGGTTCTCCATAACCCTTTTGGAAGTGATCATTATCCAGTTGTTTTAGAAAGTACCGTTCCATTGCCTAATCTTTTAAAGCGGGTTCCTAGGTGGAAGTTAGACAAGGCAGACTGGGCACTTTTTAATCTTCACTCCACTTTGGATCCTTCGCTTCTTTCGTCTATGTCCCCTGAGAACGCTACACTTTATGTTACTGAGCAGATACTAAAGGCTGCTCAGCAGTCCATTCCCCAAACATCTGGTAATATACCCAAAAAATGTAAACCTTGGTGGAATAAGGAGTGTGCCACAACCCGGGCGGACCAAAATAGGGCGTGGGGCAGATTTCGCAGGTACCCCACTTCAAGCAACCTTGTTGAGTTCAAGCGACGAAAAGCCAAGGCTCGTTGGACTAGGAAGCAGGCAAAGCGGAAGTCGTGGATGAAGTATCTCTCTTCTTTAACCAGCTTTGTCCCAGCCAAGGAGGCCTGGGACAGATACAGGAAAGTAAATGGGGATTACAGGTGCTTTGCCATTCCAACGTTTAATGCTCCTTCTTCGTCTCTAAAAGATATTGGTAACATACTCGGGGAACATTTTTATAATTCATCCAGTTCGGCCAACTACAGTGTTTCCTTCGGACAGTTAAAAGTTCGTGCGGAACGACAAAAGCTTGTCATGTCAGGAGGAAACTCGGCATCGTATAACCAACCATTTACGCGATGCGAGCTTGAGATGGCTCTTAATGTGAGAAAGCTCTCTGCCCCTGGTCCCGATGGAATCCATTATGAAATGCTGCGCCGCCTTTCTACAGAATCCCTTGAAAACCTTCTCCTGTTTTTTAATCTTTTGTGGGAAAAGGCATGTTTCCCTCAGGCTTGGAAACACGCACATATCATCCCCCTCCTAAAGCCTAACAAAGATCCCTCACAACCATCAAGCTATCGCCCAATTGCACTCACAAGCTGCCTTGGGAAAACATATGAAAGGCTTATAAACAGGCGACTGGTCTACATGTTAGAAAGCCAGAGGGTCTTTGATAACAATCAATGTGGATTTCGCCAAGGTCGATCTACCCTTGACCACTTAGTTCGCCTGGAGACTGTGATACGTGAGGCATTTGTAAACAGGCAGCACTGTGTTGCGGTTTTTTTCGACTTAGAAAGGGCGTATGACACAGCATGGAGGTATGGGATTCTCCGAAACCTGTATGCCTGTAATATCCGGGGCCGTATGCTACGAAGCATAAAGGAATATCTGACAGACAGGACTTTCCAAGTTCGTCTCGGCTCAGCCCTATCTGACTCCTTTGTTCAAGAAAATGGAGTCCCTCAAGGGGGTGTTTTAAGTGTGACTTTGTTTTTGCTGACAATGAATTCACTCGCACGACTGCTGCCACCATCTATTTCGTATTCTCTTTATGCTGATGATATACAGATTTCATCATCGTCCTGTAACCTTTCTAGTTGTGAGCGCCAGTTGCAGTTAGCCATAAACAAATTGTCCAAGTGGGCCGACGAAAATGGGTTCAAGTTCTCTGCTTCAAAAACGGTCTGTGTTCCTTTTTCTTTGCGACGCGGGCTGTCTTTGGATCCCTCCCTGAAATTAAATGGAACACCTATTCCAGTTAAAAAGGAGCACCGGTTTCTTGGTGTAATATTTGATAAAAAGCTTAACTTTATTTCCCACCTTAAAGCTCTGAAGCAAAAATGCCTTCAGTCCACAAACCTTTTGAAAGTTTTATCTCACAAGTCTTGGGGGTCTGATAGAAAATGTATCCTGCAGTTATACAACGCCCTTGTACGATCCGGTCTTGACTACGGTGCAATAGTGTATGGATCGGCTCGGCCTTCTGCCCTTAAAATGTTGGACCCAGTTCACCATCTCGGCTTGCGACTGGCAACAGGAGCCTTTCGAACATCGCCCGTCCTCAGTTTGTATGCAGAATCCAATGAGCTGTCCCTGAACAAACGACGTACATATCTTAGTCTAACATATGCTTATAAGATTCTGGCCGACCCCCAGCATCCGACATACTCTTCACTTACAAGGTCAAGGTTCTTTCGCCTTTTTGAAAATAAACCAAGCATTGTGACTCCGTTAAGCTTCCGTATTGAACATCTTCGCACTTCTCTGCACCTTCCTCTGGGCCAGGTCGGCCTCATTAGGAAAGTCAACGGTATTCCACCTTGGAAAGCACAGCGAGTTGAATCTGACTGGTCTCTTGCGAAGTTCAACAAGCACGGCATTTCCCAAGCTGTAATTATGCAAGAGTTTGGTGAACTGCAAACTAAGTATGATGGTTATCTTCATGTTTATACAGATGGTGCCAAGACTTCTTCTTTTGTCGGTTGCGCTGTGTATTCAGAACGCTTTTCCAAGGTTCAACGACTCGATTGTGTTGCCAGCATTTTTACGGCGGAACTCTATGCGGTATCAATGGCGATCGAATGCATTATCAATAGGAAAATACTGAGGGCGGTCCTGTTTGTTGACTCTCAAAGTGTGATTCTTGCAGTTTGCTCTCTTAAAGACACTAAAAATATGCTTGTACAACAGATTCAATATAAACTTAACACTGCTTTGCATGGAGGTCAAAATATAAAATTTTGTTGGGTACCCAGTCACATTGGCATACATGGCAATGAAGAAGCCGACAAGCTTGCAGGGTCTGCCGGTAACCTTCCACAATCTCTGTCCTGTTTACCCTATCAAGATATTAAGCCCTTGGTAAAGTCCTCAATTCTTCATTCTTGGCAATTGGAATGGGACATGGAGTGTGGTAACAAGCTTCATGTTACCAAACCGGCTTTGGGAGTTTGGGAAAGCTCTTCATGCAAGAGCCGACTCCATGAAACGTTGTTGTGCCGTCTGAGAATCGGACACTCTTTTGTAACCCATAGGCATCTGCTTTCGGGAGAAGATCCACCAGTCTGCGATCAGTGTGGTGATAGGCTCACTGTTTTGCATATCTTGTGGTTGTGCCCTGGTCTTGAGCCCAAGCGCCGCATTCATTTCCCTGAATTTTTTCAACATCATATCCCATTTCATCCTGCTCTCTTTCTGGGAGAGAATCCTCTGGTCTCTTTTGAACGAGTAATAGAATTTCTTGGTAGTATTGGCCTTTTATACCGATTATAGCTTTTTGGTTAGCCGTTTTGTAAAACCTGTTTTATAGTACAAACCTTCAATTAGTTTGGCGCAGATGGCCTCGTAGCTATTGCGCCATAAACCCCCAAAATCTCTCTCAGGTGTTCCTTAAGTCCTACACGTCGAAATTTCCGTGCTTCGTGCCGCCCAAAAAGCGAGAGAAGTTTGGATTCTGTAGCACAAGCACATGTGATGCAAGCGTTTCGCACGCTGGCCAGGCTTTAAGCTGCACATCGCTTTGCGTCACCACCACCCCCCCCCCTCGCCGCCGCGGCTGCGGAGCTTTTACGAATTTGGAAGTCCACAGGTTGGCAGGTATGCCGCTGTGGCGTTACCAGGATCGTGGCCAGCGATAATGCGACGCTCTTGCGACGTCGTTGATCGGAAATCGAAGAACCACTTTTTGGGGCTCTGTAAACCCAGCAGTCGGAGACGCTTTCCGGGCACCATGTTATGTGTTACTCTTACGTGGAGCTAGTCACTTATAGACCATAACACAGTTTTAAGAGATTTGTGTCTTTTAATACAAACTGTGTGTAGGATTGATATCCTTAAGGAAAGTGTGACAGAACGCCACAGGAAGCTGCTACGGAAGACCGTCGTGAAATGTTGCGACGTGGATTGTGGGGGAAAATCTCCACAAAAGAACACCTAACTAAAGATAACGAATGAAATTTCAGACGTCCCCCAACCAGAATTGAATTCAGGACCCCAAGATTCTGAGCCTGACTTACACCGCCAAGGGAAAGACTTGTGAAGCGATTTTTACTTTGCGGGACCATACGATATGACCGTATCACATAATTTGATGTCACGAAAAGTATTTTAAAGAGCTGCAGAAGATTGGGGAAAGCGAACAAAACCAACACATTCTGCGATTTACCTCGATCCATGGGATCGAGGTAAATCAAGTATACAACGTTTCAGAGGTCATATTCACGCTATTGCTTTTAAATATTGTGTTTTGTAACTTTGACAGGTAAAGGTTCTACTTCCCAATACAATGTTTTATATAGTCGCCTTTGGAAACTCGGAATCGCTTGTTTCATGGTATAAAAGTTTGCCTTCCTTGGTGCTCTGGATGCAGACCCCCAAAATCCCCCATTATGTCTGCTGTCTTAAAAGGAACTTGTGTGGATGTGATGCATAGAAAAACAGGCATGGTAGTATGTGTTTACTTTGAAATGAAATGTGAGGCTAAGAGACAGCTGCGTGTTATCCTCTGAACCTCTTTTATTTTTATTTTATTTTCTGTTTTATTTGCCCTTATCACATAAGCATCGCATAGGTGGACGTGAAGCAAAGTATGGATGGCCTCTGATAGAGTGTGGTTTCCTGAAGACATTTTATCCTCCAATGCCTGACAAAGTTGAGGGAGGATACATGTCCCAATCTTTTTTCAGCAATAACACAAAAACTGGAGTGGGGTATGAAAAATAAGTATGATTTCTGTGGCTGCTATGCATTGAGTATTAATTCTGAGTATTATTTGTGTCAAGGATAAAGAATCATTTTGTGGCACTTTTGGTTGAACGTTGGTTTGATTAAAGCTTACCTCTTTGGTTGTTTTTCTGTTTTGCAGCATTGGGAGTAATGTCTTCCTTTTGTTTATTCCTTTTTTCTCTTTAGTATGTCTGCTTTGACGTTTCAAAGCACTACCTTGCTCTGGGAGCCACGAGTGGGGATGTCTTCATGTTTCAACGAGACACTTCTTCCTACGTCGGAACAGTTGCTAACAAGGTTGGTATGTTTTTCTTGGGGGGATGCAGTTTGCCCATTCGCCACACCATTCACCACACCCTAAGAAGGTTTTTTTTCATCCATCATTGAGTGCCCACAAACCTGACAAAACTAAAGAAGCCTTTGAAAGAAACGACACTTTAAATTACCATAGATTTTGAACCGCCTTGTGGACTTTTGCAGTTCTGTCTACTGTACAGAACAGTATTGTGTTTCCCACAATTTTTCCAGAGGCACATTATCGTACCTGCAAAATCCTCGAAGTATTCTTCTTTATCTCTTACATATTAAGCTCTGCATTTTCTTATTGCACTAGGTTGCCTTGATTTAGAGCACATTGCCAATGTAGCCATTGCTTTGAGCTAATTTAGGTTAGCATTCCACGTTTGATTGTTTTGAATGTCTCTCTTCCTTTCAAGGAGGGCGGCTCAGTTGCACAGGTTGCTCTCTGCCCGGACGAAAACATCCTTGCACTTGCTACCAGGTATGGCTCTGTCTGTCCCCATAGTGCAGCCATCTTTTTTTGTTTACTTTGTTATTATAACATGCTTCTGTACACCATACGTTGATTGTTGCCATTGTACCTTGCTGAGCTACACACATTTAAAACCAAGAAACTTAGATGTTTGCCATACTCAAATTTACCTATGAAAGAAGGGTTCAAATTTTATTATGGCGATTCTCAGTAGGTTCTGAATACTGACTAGTGGCACGGTGCTTTTAATTTAAGCACTTGGCTGTCAAAATGCGAAATGGCATGCACTGCACTTCGGTAAAATCCTTTAAAGCAAAATTTTTGTTGTCATTCAGTTGTCTCAAAATTGGTTCAACATATTAGCGTACACATTTGAACCAGTAGCCAAAAAAAAACAAGTCGCAATAAGCTTTTTTTTTTTTTTTTTGTGTGTGTAAAGTTTAATTAAAGTTTTAGATGTGGTCCTAGAGGCCGAAAGGCTTTAATGGCAACATTGAAAAGCTGACATCGAGTGTTGTAATATGGGTGCAGTACAGCTTGTTTCTGACAGGTTACAAGAAGCATGATGATGTGAAACAAATATTGGTTAAGCTCATGCCAACAAACCGACAAAAAAAGCGCATAAAATATTGCGTTTTTAAAATGCCTGCTCAACTTGTGTAAGTTATGCAGCATGTGCAGGAAAATTTGAATGTCGGTTCTGGTGTAGCCTTTATGTGCCCTTTTCTCAATGGCTCTTTTAAATTTATTTAGAGGTAATAAATGGAATGCCGGAACGACTAAAACTTGAGTATTCTGAAAATGAATTCACTTTGGGTAGCTTTTTAATAAAGATTACAAGGATATATTTGTCAGAAAAACCACAAGACATTCTTTTCTTCTTTCACCAGGTGGTAAAAGTGTTACAGATGACCATTTGCATGTAGGTACTAGAAAGAGGACCAAAACAAATAAGGGCTGAGAGAAACCAAGACGGGACAAGGCACAAACAGGACGGGGCGGACGGGGCGCCTTTTTCTGTTTCAGTCTCTCGTTGCCTCTGTGTTAGTTTTGGTGCTTTTTCTGGTATACAAGGAAGCAGCTGGCCCGCACCACTACTTTGTGACCATATTAAGTTGTGGTTTCCGTCTCCTAGCAGGCAGTGGTTCTAAAGCGGTAGCTTTATATACTCTGTTTCATACTTAGCGTTCAACGCTGTCAAAGCTACTGGCGCTGCATGGGGCTTGATCTCGTTGATCATTTGCACGCATTCTCGCGCAAACAAAACAATAGATGAAGCCACACGCTCGCGCCAATAGCTTTGGCAGCATTGCACGCTAAGTATGAAACAGAGTATAGTGCTAGCCAACCTCAGGAGCCGCATAAATAAGCATGAAATGTGTAAGTCGGTTAGTTCATAACTGCTAAACAATCTTCAAAAAATGGCATGAAAGAGGGCAGCAGAAATGGATAGTGTAGAAAGAGCGTGTTGAACGAGGAGAAGTGGAAAGGGCAGGAAAGAGTGCTGCCCCCCTCTTGGTGACCCAGAAAATTCAGCCCAAAATCTTTGTAGTCGGCTGGTGCTGAAGGGAAGCGCATGCAGCATCACAAATGACAATGTTGTGTCATGATCTGTTTCTATACGAAACCGAGCATCTCTCTGCTCGTGCCATTTAGCCCCTGGCCTTCACAGTGCCACCAAAACGCGGGCGCCCGCCTCAAGATCAGGGCCCTGACGACCAGGAGCTTGAACGACCACCTTCGATTGCGTCTTCTTGCGAGGCACTCTTGGACTATGTTGCACGGACTTTGTAGCATATTTCTTGGAACATAAACCGTTGCTCTGTAGACGTCCAAACCAGAAAACAGCGGCAACGCTCTCAAGAGCAACAAAAACAGCGACAAGAACCATGACGGCCACTGCAGTGCCACCAACGGTTGCTACAGTGTGTTTGCGTGCGGTCGAATTGCATAATCACCACAGTAACGTAAAGGTATTTAAAAAAAAAATATTTATTTAGTTTCAAAACACTTTTCGCCAATGATGGCCCTATAAAGCTACCGCATTTAGACACTATTGACACAATGACCAAACGTACAGTCAATTTTTCTTAACGGGTTCTGTCGTGTCTGGACAGATTCAAAATCCTGTCCAGTGGAGCCTTCAACAAGGCATAGATCGGTAGAAACACTCGCCAAAGGGATCTGTCACCAGAAAGCGTGAGAATCGCAGGCGACATTGGACTTTGGTAAAACCAGTTGGCTTGGGATGAGGTCAGTTTCCATTCTAAGACTGTCCAGAAGGGGGCCCTCTTTAAAATGTGGCTTTGCAGAGGTTAGATATTTTAAGAAATCTTAGAACACCATATCTTGATTTTGGTGCAAGCGGGAGGCAGTGAAAATAAAAAGGTATGGTGTCCGCCACGGCCATTAAAGGGGTACTCCGCCGATTTCTTCATGGTCCCCGATTTGCTTGAAATTTTGCTAAACTCGCCAAACAACATCGCCAAAATAGTATCCCAAATATTAGGTCAAAATAATGTTTTTTCACAAAGTTATTGAATTTACAATTTTGGTCCTCACCGTGTTTTTCAAACTGAAAGTCTCTACTGGCAACAATGAAAAAGTGACGTCATTGGAAGTGCAGGGGTTCACTCTTTGGACTGTAGAATTTGTTCCCAACTGATTTGAAGCAGTTTCATGGTGTCAAATGAATGCCTTGGAAGCTCGCTCCAGTCCCCGCGCTCCAGCACGGAACAAATAATTGGCATATTCTATTTTTTAGACTGCTCGCCCGACTGGCAAGCTGAACTTCCACTGACGTCACGGCCCTGAAAAGGGCGGGTATATTTGAATGTCTGTTTTTGCATCATTTTCATTTGCCGATTTCGCAATAACTATTATGAATTTCACGATATTAAATAGCATTCCAGAACGGGTAAAGGCCTGGGAGTCAGAAAATATAGTTAGTTGAGGTAGCTCAAAAATCGGCGGAGTACCCCTTTAAGGGGGGACACTACCCACAAAAAACAATTTCTGCGAAAAAAAGTTGATTTTGAAAAATGCCACATTTAGATCCACCAACATCTACAGAGTATTCCCATAAGGTTTCGTTAGATTACACAGCATAGTTAATTTTTTATAAAGTATTTTCGGTCCACCAATGCTAAAGAAAAGGTAGAGGTTGAAGCACTTTGAACGCATTTTTCTCCCTTCCACTTTTTGGCATAAATTTCACTTTAGGAAAACTATTGTTTGTTATTGTTACAGAAGAAAAGGCTCACTCTTTGTTTTTCCTAACTGAAATTTTATGGGCAATGCAACTGTGGAATTGTTTTTTTTACTTTCTGGATGTCTTTTTATAAAATATGTTAAGATTTTGTCGACAACATGAAAGAGAAAATTTATCTGACTTTTCACCACAATGTTAGTGCAAAATAAATTACTTTTTGGAAATTTTGTTTTCACAGTTGCACTCTCCAGGCATTCTGCTACAGATCTGGAGAAGAAAAGCGTTGGATATACGCCTCGCAAGTGGGCTCATTTTTGTCTTCTGCGCATGAGAAAGGAAGTAGCGGTGACGTCAAAACGCCGAGCCCTGATTGGCTGATCGCGACCCCCTATCTCAGCGTCGTCTCCTCCTTTGCAACGTCGTCTGCTGGCAACATCGTCTGCGACTGTCTTACCTTTCCTGCGACTTTCGGAAGTGCAGGACTTTACGAGCGAGCTCGACTTCGCCTTTCAGAGAGGGCAGACGAAATAACTCGAGCGGTACGTTGTTTTTGTCTAACAACTAGCAGACGCGCATCAAGGAGGGAAGTCAAGGGACTCACTGGCGAGGTGTCCCGAGGCGCCGAGGTTTGTTTGCGAAGAACCGAGAGTGAGGGTGGTTAGTGTCCGCAAGTTCCCTCCCAAATACTTTTTCCCTCCTTTCGTGTGCGGCGAGACCCCTCATTCTTTAACGGCGCCGGCGGGTTGGCGCAGTTAACGTTGTCTGCTTTAGATCTGCTAGTCAAAGCGATGGCTGCTTTACCTTTCCTGCGTCTGTTGGAGATTCACCGCTTTTTCACCGGCGAGAGTCACCGTTGCCTCGGGAAACAAGGAGATAACAAGAGGAAGAAATTGACCCCTTAATCTAAAATTGAGGTCAGCGATCAAAGTATAATACGGGAAGGGTTCACATGGGTCGCGCGGGCATATTTCATTCAGCACGCCAGCCGGTCGTGGGCAGACGGTCGCCGAGTCGCGGAGTGCCTGCTAGGCCTAACTGCGCAGCTCGCTTGGTCGAGTTCGGTGGTATCGTGGCTGTTGGAGCTTTTCCCGGGTGTTTGTGGATCCAGCGTTCTTGTTCGTCGTGGTCTATTTCAAGTACTTTTTACTTTTTTCTCGCTGCTTGAAGTCGGGACGCGTGAAAAGCGCTCGTAGAAAAATAAACATCCGTGGGTCGTCGCGACCGCGATGCTGTCGGCCATGCTGAGTTGATCGTAAGTGCGTAAGACAGCTTCGGAGCTGTCGTAGGATTTTGTCATAACCTGCGCAAAACTTGCGAAAATTTTGTTTCGTGAATACGAATTTGATCTTAAGTTCTGTCTTACGCACATTTTTGGCGTAAGATCGTTTCGTGAATCTGGCCTCTGCACTTCCGAAAGTCGCAGGAAAGGTGAGACTGACGCAGACGACGTTGCGAGCAGACAACGTTGCAGAGGAGCAGACGACACTCAGATAGGGGGTCGCAATCAGCCAATCAGGGCTCGGCGTTCTGACGTCACCGCTACCCCCTGCGCAAGAAGCAGACGAACTTGCCCTCCGCATTACATTAGTTTTCTAACAATAGTTTTCCTAAACAAAGTCAGTGTGTTCCTCATAAAAACGACTATAATTACATTTATAATTCATGTACACAGATGAAACTTTGCACTGCATTCTTCCTCGCAACGTCCAGTATATGCTGTAAATTTCAGTCATATTGAGCCAAAGGTTCAAAAGTCAACCCTCTTGGGTAGCGTCCCCCATTAAACGAGTTCCGCTTATTCTCTCTCGTCTTTTGATGGGAAAATATCTTGGACTGCAGCTTTAACTAGAGGTATTTTCTGACCGCCTGGATAGACCAAACAGCCAGTACATTTTCACTAGGGGTGTGCGAATGCCGCTTCAGATCGAATAGCGTAGCCTTGTCCCTAGCTTAAGCACCGCAGTGAGAGCCAGCGTGTCACGAATTGCTTTAGCACCGTGAGATCTATGCAGAGGCACCTCTATACACACAGCCCTAGTCTTCACAAGACGTCCGTCGACAGTACGTATAATCATCCGGCGTGTTTTCTGGGGGAGCAGCCGCGGCCACGTGCTGGTGCTGGAGCACAATGCGGGCTGCGGCCAGCCGCAGAGGCTGCAGCTGTCGTACGAGCACAAAGGGAGCTGCGTCACGTGCCTGCGCTGGAACGGTGCCGGGAGCCGCCTGTTTGCGGCCGACGGGGCGGGCAAGGTCTCGGTGCTCAACATCTCCTCCTCAAAGGTGGTGCCTCTCGCTCTTCCAGAAGAGCCCCTTGATGTGTTTCTGTTTGTCTCGCAAGTAGGATCAAATGCACCGAAGCTATGCCACACTTTTCAAATGATTCTCCACCCTGCCTATCTCGGATAGCGGAATATTTGGTTAATTGAGCCGTAATAAATCGGCACAGCAATGTTTGTTCTTCACCACAATCATTCGTGTCGGCAGATGTTCGCCGTATCGAGCGCCTCGTCTGCACCTTTTAGTATTCGTACGTAATGAACCTTGCGCAAAACTCAACTAATTGTGTTACATCTTTGTAGTAACAGTGGAATTAAAAGAGACACTCAAGTGCTTTTCCTAGAAGCTTGTTTTTGTTGACATGCTGTTTATTGGACTTCAGTCAATAAAAACGACCAGTTCTAGGTGGCAAGACGTCCAGTAAACTCACAGCAAAAGAAATACAAGGGCACTATTTTCTCTTGGGGGAGGGAGGGGGGGGGGGGGAGAGAGGGGGGTCACCCTTGGGTCCCCACCACCTCCATAAAATTTGACCAGTGAAAATAGTAAAAGCGTGGAGATCTCGAACGTTACTATTATTGTTCTTTTTATGCACGTAACACAGCATTTATTGTTTGCCAGAGCCATATATAGGCGAAGTACTGGATACCTATTGTCCTCGGTGACCTCTCGCCGTACCGTTGCTCGTCCCAGACTCCTCCCATAGAACTGATGTCGGGCCTAGCAACCGCGTAGCAATGGAAAATGCCAAGGGAGCGCCGCGGGCCTGTTTACCATTACCGACCCCAGCCCAACGCACGCGCCTGCAGGGGCTGCATGGTATCCTGTGCACAGACCCTTATTTTTAGGTTTTGTTTTGAGAAAATGGTTGGTTGTTCTATGATTGGGTGTTCCAATGATGGCAGTCATGGTTTTCATTTTTTCATTCATAATTTTGAAATATAAAGAACAAAAATTAGCAAAATATGGTTAAATAAAATCAAGCACAGCAATTGTGGATGCCTACGGAAGGCTCCCGTCTTTGTGAGGTGAAAATGCTTATTTTATCTTAAAACTTTCTATAAAATGCAGTTTTCGTCGCTACTGCGACGAAAACTAGCAAACTATATGCGTTTCCAACCTCAAAGAAAAAGAAGGTTGTGTATTGTTCATACGCCACGTGAAGTAGTTCTTACTAGGTTTGGTCGTCGGAGTAAGAAGCTATGTTTTTGGCATTTGAAGTGTGTACATGTTGATGAGATAACATCCGTCGAATCTAAAATGAACTGGCATATATCTTTTATATTTAGATAAAGGGGGAAATTAGTAATGCTGCGTGAGTAACCAATATTTTTGCTATGTTCTTTGAGGTGGGAGTATAGTTGCTACAGAAAGCTTGCATGTAATGTGTAATGTGAATAATTCCAGCATAAGACACAGACGTCCTCCTCTTTCCCCTGCTTTCTTCTCCAAACCATAAAATTAATGAATTTATTATTTGATGCCTTCTAATAAATGTTATTTTTTCGTATGGAAAAGCTAATTTTGTTGTCCTTCTGTCTTTCATTAATTTTCATGTAATAACATGACGATAGATGTTGAGATGTCAGCTTCGTTAGGAACAGCCAATCAATTGAGTTAAATCTGTTAAAACGAGCAAGCTTACCATTGGCAAAGAGCCACCTGGCGCTGAGTCGCTCCATGTTTATTTCGTAACCTTCTGTTATAAAATACACGTCTCTAACGTTGTGACAAATGTTAGTGCCAGCGCCATTTTTAATGCCAGCGAACTCGTACAACCTTCATTTATTTTATTTATTTATTTATAACCTTCCGGCTTTCTACATGTTTGGAGAGCAAGATCGATGTTTTCTTGGTGAGAGAGTTCGGTGGAGGCACTCAGTGAGCATGCACGGCTTGCCATCCTATAATCAGGAATAGGGATCGCTTCAATCAAGCCATCTCGTTTGACATGCTGACGCATGAGAGGAAATGTAATTATAGAAAGAAACGAAACTCTGGGAAACTCTCGGACGAAGGGCTTAAGCTTGCTTTACAATCTAGCAGATAATTTTCTTTGAAAATACGGCCAATGGTGGCATTCTCGTACTCGCTCGCTTATCGGAACAGTCTGTGGTAAACCCCTCAACTGCGAATTAAAAGTTGTTATCATTGCCAACTGCTAAAATAACAAGAGGAGTCAACTAGAACTAAAAATTGCAAAATACTTACGCGAGCGTAATTTGCGCGACGCGCCGAATCTTTGCGAAGCGTATGAATGGGCTGGTGACACGGCGTGTACGGTGGGAGAACAGACAAGGTAACCGGGTGCTAACTTAATAATATGGCTCCTGAATAAACACGACACAGACCAAATACTGTTAGCGGATGACTTAAAACAAAATAAAACAATCATACGTTGGAGGAAACTGAGAGCCAAGCATACGGGCAGGGATGGACAGTATTTCAAATACAAGTATTTGAAATACGTATTTCAAATACTTTGTGTATTTTGCATTTGTATTTAATTACAAATTGGGTAATGCATTTGACGTGTGTATTTAAATACTAAAAAGTGGGTATTTCAGATACAATTGTAATTAAATTCAATTTTGTGGGCGAAAATACATCCCTCAAATTTATTGTCACTGTCCAGAGGAGGAAGAAAACTACGTTCTGCACCGAATGCAGTGTCTCTCAATCAAGCACAAGCGTTTAGTGACTTTGTGATTACGACGCTAGTCCAGGGCAAGAATAGTGACGAAATCGACGTTCACAGGCAGACTGGCTAAATAAGTGCCTGTGACAACTTGTGATGCTTTCCAGCCTGATTTCCCTCCATGTTTTTGCCTGGAACATTCTAAATGCGCGGGTTGTCCAGATTTTCGTAACTGGTGTGAGTTGCAACAATAAAATAATCTCTAGCTAGTGCTGCGCGTCTTGGTCATATCGGGTCTTTGTTGGTCTATACCAAAATGGGATCGACAAAAAAAGCTGCTTGAAGCTCTGTACTTTTTTCAACTATTACGTCCAAGCTGATTACATTTTTTTGTGATTATAATTCTATTACTTTACTAGAGCCTTGCACACTAACTCCCGAGTGTGCGATGCAAAATTAAAATGTGATACCCAGAAACCCGTTGCAGGTGCCCTGAAGTCGCTGACGCTAATTTTGAGGAATGTATTTGGAAAAGTATTTGGAGGAGACCAAATACATCTGGTTGTATTTGTATCTTTTACTTAAATGCTTTTTAGGAAATGTAATTAGATTTTTAATTAAATACATTTTTGACGAAGTATTTTGTATTTGTATTTCAATACATATTTGCATGTATTTTGCCCATCCCTGCATACGGGCATAAGTCCTCGGCGTCGGTTGGGCTAAAGATGGTGAAATGGGCGTGGCCATGGCATTTGCGTGGCGTGTCATTGACACAGTCCAGCTGTGAACGAGGCCACACCAACTGGCCAAACTCTCCCCTATATATGGCTCTGTTGTTTGCCGTTTGACAGCGCCCCTTGGTCTCTGCTCCAAGGCGCATAAAGAGGGGCGCCTCCCGATATTTGATTAGATTTTTAGTAGAGAAATTGGCCACCTATGAGTGTAATTTCAGGTTTTTGGGGATACTTTGGGGAGCCCGTAAATTGAGTTATCATCATAAATAGACAATCTCAGAACCCACTTGAGTGCCCCTCTAAGGACGATCATTGCGAGTCAGTTTTGTTGCAGTTTCACGCTTGTCACTTCTTTGGTGCTGGTTCTGATTTACTCAAATGGATTGGCTATTGTTTGGCTTGGCACATGTAGGCAAAGAGCCTCTTCCAGTCTCCTCCCAGCACTCTGATGAAGCTGGACTCGAGGGTGGTCCAGCTGGACTTTGCGCAAGATCGACTGCTAGCCTCGACCCTCACAAGGTGCTACCTGGGAGACACCGTCAGGTGAGCTCTCAACCCTGCTCACTCTGAAAATGAACAGTCTTTCACCGTTCACTGTAAAATGCCGAGCATGCGCCCATGTCACAATAACTGCCTACCTGTTCCCTTTGAAACATTTTTAAAATAAGCAAAGGACACAGCAAACACCCAACCCAGACTTTTGGGCCCACCTAACTAATCAAGGTGCACTTCCATGTCGGCCGTTTTTTCCAGGTTTGCCTGTGCAAAGTGGTGAAGCCCACCCATCACATGCCCCTTCTGCATTTTAAACCGCAGCTCTTGGGAGCCCGTTCCCGACTTGAGCGGCGTCACTGCCGCCGTAACCGTGCGGTGCATTATGGGAAATGTCCCATAATGCACCGTGCGAGGGTCACGTGACCCCCCTCCCCTCGCATGACCTTTGACCATACAGAGGAGGAGGGAGAAGGGGTATACCTTCCCCTCAGTACCTTTCCCTCCTCCTCTTCAAGAGCTGCGCTCTAATTCGGCGTTACAGGGAGTTGTAAACGGCTTTCTTTTTTTGTTCTGTAACATAATGATTATCCAGTTTTTCAAGCTTTTCCCTGATTTTTAGTTGATGCTTGCTCTGCATTTTATGGTAACTCTGGCGTTTTTTTAGTGCCATGGCCTATTTCATGGAAAGGGAATATAAAGTGTGGGGCATTCTTGGGGAGTTTTGAGTGGTCTTAGGGAAATTATTGAGGAAATGTTTGTGCACCTTGGGGATTACTGGGGAACTTTAGGGTGAACTGAAAGAATGGCAGGAACTCCTTTTAACTTGCGTGTAGTTAGGGAAATTTCTTAATATAAACTAAAGCCTCAATGATACTGAGATCACAAGACTGAGAAGAAAACTGCAAGGTTTTGACTTCGTAACTGGAGGTGCCGCAGCTTAATTTCTTACCCGGGGTTAAAATATGAAGCTAAGAATTATGAAAGGTTAGAAGATATTTTAACTTGCAAACTTATTACATTGAAGAATTCAACAATTTTCTTAAGTATTCTGCTGCAGATTTGTCATATGTTGAATCTTCAAACCTGCGAAGCTTAAAAGTTTGATGAACTGTAAACCACGTTTATGGTTTGCACTTTAAAGGTGAATTGAATGCTAATGAATTGAGTCTCCAAAACATGCCTTAAACTTGACATGTTTTTAACCCTTAGCAACTGCTCCAAATCACTATAACAACCGCACTTGTACTGTGCTGACAAAGCTGTACGATAAAAAAAAAAAAAAATCAAAGCAATCAAGTACAAGTACATACCGTAAAATACCAGGCAAGCGCCCACTCAAACTTTGGAGGTAATCACAAAAAAAATGGGGGATGGGCGCTTGTCCGGTCATAAATTTTACATACAAATGTACTGTGCGTATTTTCTCAGATCTTACAAATTTGGGAATGGGCGCTTAACGTGGAATGGGCGGATGCACGGTATTCTACGGTAATTGTATGGTCGCTATCATAGAAGACTGTACTCCAGACTTCAGGTTGCAAGCAAGTCAGTTACCAGGCTGGTGGCGGTGATGGCTTTGCCAACTTTGCCTTGAACTAGGGTGAATAGTACTGTACTACGGTCAACTTCCGTTTATTTGACCTTGATGGGACGTGGTGGACCAACATTTTTACGATGAGTCGCCGCAGTATGTCCTTCACGTGTTCAGTGCGGTGCGGTGGTGACCGGTGGCTGGTGAATGTACCGCACTGCACCAGCGGCTAAGAGGCAAATGTCACTGTTGTACGCATTGATGTTGCCAGCGGCCCTCCCTCTCTCACAAACAGCCAATCGGCGCTCGCTGCTCTGCAGCGATGTTGCAAAGGTTGTTTTGTGTTGAGACCCGGCCTTGTCTCGTGTCTCAACATGTGCTCTCTTTTTCTCTCTCTTTGCAATGCGTCGCGCGCTTCAAAATTTGCAAGCAGGCGTTTTTGCCGACAGGCACGGCCAATCGAGCTTGTAACTTGCCCAATGCGTAATTAAAAAAAAGGCCTGTTTTGGTGCATCACGCACGGCCAATCGTGCTTGTAGTTTGCCCATTGCCAGTTCTCGCTAGGTCGAATTAACCAATATTTTATATTTCGAGATCGAAATAACAAGTTTTTTTCTCTATAGAAATGTATGGGCCATTGCCAAGACATTTGAACAGGGTCGAATTAAACGATAAGTCGAATTAACCGAGGTTGAATTAATGCAGGTGGACTGTTCACAGTATATACTCGCACATTGCGAAACCTGGCTCTTCTGTCAGCTCCGAAAGTCATTAAAATACCGTTGTGTACGAATCAGAAACCGGAACTCTAACCTCGAGAGTCGAGAACTTCACAAACATGAACTTGAAAGGAATTCGAAATCAAACTTTTCTAACCCAATCATTAGGGAAATTAGAAACCATCAAAACAAAACTTTTAAGATTACCTCGAAAGCTTCAAACTTTGCAAATTTAAGGAGCAATACTGCACAGAAAAAAAGAAATTCTTAATAAAAAGTTGATTTTGAAAAATGCCATATTTACATCTGCCAACATCTAGAAAGTACAGTGCAACCCACTTATAACGATACCACATATAATGGTGTACCGCTTATAACGATCAGTTTCTAGAGTTTCTAGACTGGAAACGATTAGTTGACCAGATACAACGATAATTGATTAGAATGATTGTAATTTCAGGTTTTCTTATTATCGTTATAAGTGGGTTTAACTGTATTCTCAGAAAGTTTTATTTGTTTACACTTCATAGTTATTTTTTTTTAATTATTTTCAGTCATTCGATGCTAAAGAAAAAGTAGAGGTTCTAGCTCTTTAAACGCGTTTTTCTCAATTCCAATCTTTTGCATTAATTTCGCTTAATAAATCTATCGTTTCAGTATGAAACAATTGCGAGACTTAATTTTGCGGCTTATAGACCGAAATTTTAAGAAGCCGGTTACTATGAACTTAGATTTTGCATTTTCATGTTCCTTTATTATGAAAAATTGTAATTTCCTAAACTTACTAAATGTTAAAAAAAAAAAAAGTCATAATTGTTTTTCACTTGGAAAATGCATATTTTCTGAAAGTTCTTTTCATAGCAACCAGCAGCAGGTATTCCAACATGCAATCCATCTGAAAAATATGTTGTTATCAACACCATTTCTCTATGATAGATTCATAGATTCATTGAGCAGATTCCATGCAAAGCTATGCTTTACTTCGTTCTGGGGATATAGTACCTCATAAAATTGGTTCAGAGGGCTGAAACTGTGCATGCCGTTCTTCTATATGGCTACAAATACCACCTGCAAATATCACGCCGATTGAGTGAGCGGTTTAAAAGTTGACACTCCCAGGTAGTGTCCCCCCTTGAACCTTGCCGGGCTTACCAGCATTGCAAACATCATGAACGCGAACCCGAACAAGGTTCGAAGAATGCCAAAACCTTTCGAATTCGAATCTCGGAAGGTTTGCGACGTCTCTCATCACATTGTTCTCAAAATGCTACGCACTTGCAGCTGCCTATTTTCGAGAGGAACAAAGGCACAAGGTAACGCCTTTCATTGAGAACCGATTTATTTGCGAGAATCGCCCGTCTCCTGAATGCAGGGAGAAGTTTACCCAGGTGGGCAAGAAACTGAGGGATGGAGAGTTTGGTGGCTGCTTCGTTCCGGGTGCCAGGGCCCAGGACCCGGTCACCATCTACGCCGCACGTCCGGGCTCACGGCTCTGGGAGGTACACCCTGTTTATACTCCGGCGCATTATGAGAATAACGGGAGGGGCAAAACAAAAACACAACAATATTTTGCAAAAAAAAAAAGCGTGACTTGGGTTTTTTGGTGTTTGGATCTTCAAATTTTATTTATAAAAATAATAACTATGTGTTGTAATTGCAAAATTAGTCAAATATGCCTTTAAACAATTCTCGGCGATCCAGAAAGGCATAAATTTGAGCTATTTTAGTGTGTGCAGTCCTTCCAATGGTGATGTCGGCCGCCGTCACATTTATTTTAAGAAGTAGGTCTAGCCGTCTCCTTTAATTTGTAAAATTAAATTATTTTTTTTCCTCACTCCACAGGCTTGTCCGTACTCAGCTATGCTAGTATTCTGCTGCGTTTTTCCTTTTGTACACTGCCTCAGGATTGCTGGTTGGGGTTATGGTACACCATAGCAGGGGATCCCTATACTCTGTCTCACTAATACCGCACAGTACAGCCAAAGCTACAGAGGAGAGAATGTATGCCAACCTGCTCAAAAAGAGGGAAAGGAGGAACGGCCAGAGAAGGGCTAGAATTTCCCAGTTCCTCTTTTCCCTCCTCTTGAACAGGTGGGGGTACACTCTCTCCCCTGCAACTTTGGCTGTACTGCACAGTTTTAGTGAGACGGAGTATAACAAACAAGTCGCCGAGGAAGCCGCTGGGTAAAGCGGCTCAACTCTGCAATTACCATCAGTGCCAGAAGTGGAGGCACGATTGCAGCAGGGACCTTGCGTTGGTCAGAAGCGGTGATCACAGATTTCAATTTCAACGGGCAGTGCGACTCAAAGGAGAATGTCTCTATTTGTTCCTTTTCCCTTCGGATATTTTTATGCCTAGCATGCCTAGCATGTTCCCTTGGTCCCCAAGTTATAAAAGACAACTTAAAGCCTTAGGGAAGGTCATCTGATATTACCATAGTTTGTCCTCGAGCGCGGGCCTGTGTAGACACCGAGGTGGAGAATGGCATACGAAGCACCTTTTTAATTGCAAGGAAGGAACTGAAAGCAAATTACAATCTGAATTGTTCAAAGCTTTCTTTTTTCTTTTTTTTTTTGTAGTTAGACCAAATTTATTATCATTGAAAATTTTTATTTGAACAATTGTACCTAATTCTTTTCAAAGAGCAGGGCTGTGTGGCTGTCATGCCTCTGACTGCCTAAAAAGGCGAATAAATCTTTTCTGCGATTTATGGACAAGATAAAAATGAGAAACAGTTGTGTTTCCCCCGTACCAAGAAACTGTAAATATAGCGAGCACGGAACAGAGGTATAAATAAGATGGTACAAACAAGTGTAATATATTTTTTGCTCGTATATTATAACTGCAATGTTTAGTAGCTTTCGATCATTTGGACTGCTTCGTCGCGCCGCATGCATTTGTTGAGAATTACACCAAAACATTTGACAATTTATAGCGTTTCTAAATGGCATGAGTTCATAGTGAGAGTGTGATTATTGTAGTGTTTATTCCCTTTGACCAGAATGTAAAAAATTTTCTTTTATTGCAGTTTACAACTAATTGCTAATATATTGAGACCCATTCACACATCTTTGTTTTTATAGATAGATTGCCCATGGTTTAAACTTTAGAAAAGTTGTCCCGAAAAGAAAAAAAAAATGTGCTTTCACCTATTTTGTTGTCAGTGACTACCAAGTCGTTGATAGTGAGCGCACAACGGCCCTGGATCTTGGTGCCTTGCCGTGAAATGTTTCGCAACCAGGCATCCTGAAGGTTTTCATTGGATGGCACCTCGTGATATCGGAGATTTGGGTTTCTTGGCACACCAGATTTGCAACACGGCAGGCTGCAATTGTTAGGCATTGCGTGCCCCGTAATTCCCGTGAAAACCCAGCAACTCTAAAAAACTACTCTATAAAATGACTGAAAAATCAGTCTGCAGAAGGGTGGAAGGTTGGGCCACTTGGTAGTGATTCGTGGTGAAGATTAAAGCGCATCATAAATGAGGACAGCCGGGAAAATACATGCACCACAGACTAGCGCTTACTCACAACAAATCAATTTGTTTATTCTTTTTTTTTTAAGTGAGTTGTGCAGGGTCTGTATTGGGGGGAGTGTTCTTTTTCTGTGTTTTCTTTATCTACTAAGTAACAATAAATCGATCAGTTGTGAGCTAGTGCTTGTGTGTGGTGTGTGTTTCTTCCCTGTTGTCCTCATTTTAGAGCGCAGCTCTTAGGCGCCCGTTTCCGGCTTGAGCGGCGTCGCCGTCGGCTTCGGCGTAACTGCGCGGTGCATTATGAGTAAATTTCCCCGCTAAATTTAGCGGAAAAATTTTCCCGCTAAATCTAGCAGAAAAATTTCTCTGGGGGGTCACGTGACCTGGGGGGTCACGTGCCACCCCCACCCGTGGTCACGTAACCCCCCCCCCCCCCTCGAGGTCACTCACGTGACCCCCCTACGTGGACCCCCTCCCCCGAGGTCACATGACCCCACCGAGGTCACGTGACCTCAAGGGGGGGGGGGGTCACGTGACCCCCCCCCCCCCTTCCCGAGCCCCCTTGAGACATGTGACCCCCAGTACCCTTCCCTCCTCCTCCTCAAGAACTGCGCTCTAATTCGGCGTTACAGGGAGTTGTAAACAGCTTTCACTTTTTTTGTGAGCTTTAATGTTCATCCAAAATCAGGCTACTCACACGAGCGCAGATAAACGCAGCAAAAAGTGCTCAAAACGCCTTGACTTTGGCCGCATTCAACACTTTCAACACGACTTTGGCTTTCGCGGTTTTCACTGTCCATCACGGCAGACAGAACTTTTCCCCCTCACGAACACTCTTTTGTTCACAAGGAAGACTGGCAGGTCACTCCTAGGGCAACAGGAGAGGGGATCGAGGGACCATGGCACTGTAGTAATGGCTTACAACGTCCTTCTCTAAAAAAAAATAAAAAAATAAGAAAAATGTTTGATTGTTTAGGTGTTATTTTTCTTTTTTTTCTCGGGAGGGTACATTTTTCGCATGCTTGCATTTCAGGCTGATCTGCGAGGAAGTGTTTTGAAGACCCATCAGTTCAAAGAGGCCCTGGCTGTTGCACCTACTCCTTTGGTCACTGACAGGTTAGTCTGACAGGAGAGGGTGATAAGAGGGGCCAAGTGCGGCAAATTGTAGGCACTGACACCAGTGGTCCCATTATATTGACAGCATTTTCGAGGATGAACTACGGTAAATACGTTCATTTTTGTCACGTTGTTATGGACAACTCACATTATGCATGCTTTTTCTGGAAGAATGGAGGTGTCCATATTAGCGAGACATCACTCTAAAAGGGAACCACAGAGAAACGTAAAACCAAAGCAGATGAAATGTTTGGCGTGTTTGTTTCTTTGCAATGTTCTGAAGTCGTCAGTTTCCTCTCAACTTTTTTCTTTTTTGTATCTAGTGTGTGATGCCAGTGTTTTCTTCTGAAATAAACCTAGAATAATTAGGTATCATCCTTAGTATATTTTCCTTTCTTAAATTATTGCCAGCAATATGGGCCCACTGCAACCACTAATGGCTATTGCTATGCCTCACTGTTTCAAGGTGACCAAAAAGCATGGGAAGATGGCAGACCTTTCCCTCTAGATTTGTTGTACACATTTTACGGTCTGTACGGCAGTGTCCGGCAGTGTGATGACGATTTCAATGATTTGGGATAATTGTGAGGGCATGGACGGAATCTGAAAACCAAACCTCTACATTCTCCTTTTATTTAGCTGTGCAGGACCTTGACCTAGTGGTGCCCCCAGTCACAAGGTAGTAATTAAGCGTATAGTCTGTGACAGGTTAAGAGTGATGTGAAAGCTCCTCCCACCTCTTTGCACTTAGCAGAGAGAATGCTGGAGAGGAGGTCGCCTCCTCTCCACCATTTGCTCTGCTGAAGTGGTAAGGGGTGGGAGCCTTCCTTGAACTCTTAACCTGTCACCGACCATAGTTTGGTCTCTCGGTCCTGGGGGTGGCTCGTACTGTGCTTTTGAAACCCGACAATCGCAGCCCGATTTCAGCTTTAACCTTTTCCCTACCATGGACGACCTGAGTTCGTCCCACACTGTTTGTACCGCTCCTCCCGAAGACGAGCTGGGCTCGTCCATGTTGATTAGGGTTCCAATGCGCTACCATGGACGAACGGGCTAGTCCACGTGTTTATAGCTAGCTTTGCCGTGGATAGATGGCGCTCCGAGGAAAATAAAAACATGGTAACTTTCTGAATTTGGTGGAAAATTATTCCAATGCAGGCAACAAGGGATTTCAAAATGACGGCAACATCTTCTGGTCGCTGCATTCGTAGTGACGATCTGGCATCAAAATTGGGGCAAAAACGAAGATATTGTGACGTCTCTTCAGATTCGGAAGACGAGGAAATGAATCTTTCATCGGACAGCAAGAGCGATGCAACTGAGTTATTGGATTTTAGCTCAGACGACTTCTATTTCGATGAGGACATCGTGTCGGCATGTTGGCATTGGACTAGAATCAACGTAAAAAATCCCCCTCCTGCCCCTCCACGTTTTCCGTTCACTTTGCGTGCAAGGTAAGGTGAACTGTCTGCAGTACTGCTACACCCGGCCTGAACGTCCATGTGGAAGGTGATGTGAACTGTCTGCAGTAATGTAGTGAAGCCGAACTTAGTCTCCTTTTCTTTTGCAGTGTGTTCAAAGATCTCTCCTATAATAAATTTTTGTTATTTGTTTTTGGCCTTGTATTGCATATTAAATTTATGGGGCACATAAAAAGAATCAGTATTTTCAAACCGTTTTTTTTTTTTTTTTTTAATTTTTGCGGTAGGCAAAGGGTTAAAGCAAGAATAGAAGTTGTAAGCAGCAAGATCCTATAACAGGCAAGGATGGCCACAAAAACATGAAGGACAGACGGTGTAGGTGGTGATTTTGACACTGACTCGCAGCACTCTTTCTTCTAAACCAAATTTTTTTTTAAATATGCAAAACTAATCAAAGATTTTTTTACCTCTTCAAAATCTATCGGATCAAGCGGGGCCTGTTTTCTCACATCTTTCATTTGGAACCGTGTCCTCCAGGTCGGACAACAATGCAGTGGAAAATGTGGCACCAGGAAACGGACAGGGCACGGCATTCTGCAAGCTGCTGACTGTGTGGGCAAGGTAGGCTGCAGTTGTCATCAGATTTGTTTGATCTGTTCTCGACGGTAGGTCAGTACTATAGTCTGTTGCATGTTAAAAAAAGCGGGGCAGGTTCCTCCTTCGAAGTTCTTCACTCTTTCTGCTTTAGCAGAGCAGGAGAGAAGGTGAGTGGAAAGGTGGAAACCAGCAATGATGGCAAGCAGAGAGCTTTGTGGGAGGGGACTGCCCGGCCTTTCTTAATCTGCTACACATCATAGTACTGACAGACCAGCACTGGTAGCGGCCTGCAAGTACTGGTAACCGCCCTCCACTACTGGTACCTCACTGTCAGCAGGTTGGTGATACCGGTACTGGTATGACCTGCCAGTACTGTGCCTCAATACTGGAAGGCCAGAGGTTCCAGTACCAAGCTACTAGCAATTTTACCTCGCTCTTGTTAGATCAAGGATCCCAGCACTTGTACCAGCCAACCAGCAGTGGTACACGAGTACTTGTACGTCAGAGGAGAAGCTGGCAAGGTGCTGTGTGTCCATGTCCATCATTTCACTGTTCACATGCATTGTGCTAGACCTTGAAGTTTGTTTCCTGTGAGTCTTATTGATTGAGTCGCGTGACACTTGGTTATGCACGCAGCGGGGAAAGCATGCCGTTCCTGATGAGTTGGAGTGCGAGGGGCCTGTATGTGATCGACCCTCATCGAGCCAAGGTCATGTTATGGAATGACCAATTAAAAGGTGAGGACAAAAGGTTCCTGCTACGTACGGCAAAAGTTTGCACTTTGGAACTGGTTATCCGCATCGCCGTTTTCTCTCTCCGCAGACGTCAAAGATGCACGGTGCATCCGAAACACCATCTACCTCCAGCTTTTCAATGGTGAATTCCGGTCGTGTGCTCTCCTCACTCCGGAACAGGTCGTCCCGTGTCTGATGCATCATGGTCGGACAGCCCTGTGTGCACAATTTCTCCTCCAGAACAGTTGTTGCCTGAGCAGTGCTGTCTTCCAGTCAACCATTCCACCGACCCTCGTCTTCGAACTTTTGGACAAGCTCGACGAACTCGGAGAGGCTTCCGTGGCAGAGGCCGTTTCAAAAGCATTAAGCGACGCCTGCGGCTTCGATGCCACCGCAAGGCCCCCATCTATTCCGGGATTTGCCGAGCCAAAGCCGAAGCCAGACCGTCCAAATTTAGAGCCGTCCCCGACCATCCGCAACCACAGAAACGGCCCCAATGTCACGAGGGACCGCGATGCGCTCTCATCGCCACGCCACGTCCGGTGCCACTCGACGGAGCCGGCCATAGCCAAGGCAAAGACTCCGAGCCCGAAGCCGATCCGGAGGATTCCGAGACGCGGAAGCGATCCACTTCCCCCGGCATCTCTGAGCCGCACGGCTTCGACCGAGAAGTGCATCCCAAAGCCGAAGCCAATCAAGGCTTGCAGTCCGACGACATCTAGTTCCGCCCTTTCGAGAGTTGCAAGCGTGCCCGAATCTCGCAGCTCGTCTCCGGCCTCGACCGTAGCTGCAGCCGGGCCGCAGAGGAGCCGAAGCCGTAGCCTTGAAGCACATAGGCGCAACCCAGAATCTCACTTGGCCGAACGGCCAAGCCAGCTCTCTAACCTCGGTCGCGCCGCAGACTCAATTTCTCCCGTGCCGAGCTTAGTTGGCATCGGAGTCGGAAGCAGGGGCTTAGTCCATAGGTTACAAAATAACAACAATAATAACAATAAAACGGTTGACAGTCAGAGTCACTCCGTCGAGGACGCAAGTCCAGCAGACTCCGACGGTGCTCCGGAGCCTGGCTGCTCTGCTTCGGAGCACGGAAACAACAACAACAACAGGCGAGCTCTTGGCAGCGCGCTCCGAACGCTACCGGTGATACCAGCATCTCCATTGGAGTCGCCAATGAGTCCCTTGGATCGGGTGGATCCGGAAGTGCTCGCGAGCATGTATGCAGAGCAGGACATGGGCTATGAGAGCATCTACCAGTACCTGAACCTCTACACGTCCAGCATGGCATCCGGAGCGTTCAACATGCGGGGTGCGGAACTGGCACAGCTCGGGAACGTTGCGGACCTCGGCAAGCTTCGGGAGACGTGAGTGGAAGGGTTTTCGTGCACGTCCGTTCCCAACTTTGTTTCTTGACGGTCGGGTTGTCGAAGTGGGGCACCGGTGACTCTCTTAACCGGAGCCGTAAAATAACCATAATATTTTCCAGTCTATTAGTCTCACCATCGTACCGTAATATCCAGAATCATCGCCCACTTCCCTGCCACCTGAAATTCATAAAAAAAGTGGGGTGGACCATGTCCCAGTGGATAAGCACAAAAAGGAAAAAAAAAGCTTTCAGCCTTTCCACTCTGGTGAAGAAGGAAGACCAGCGAAGCTGTACTATGGTGGGAATGAAGTATCGGCTGGCCGCAAGTCGGCAAGCCAAAGTGGAAAGGCTAAAAAGGTTGTCGCCATTTATGAGCAACAGCGTCATCCAGACTACTGGTAAGCCGGTTGTCTGGTTGCCGCCGTCACTCATAGATGGAGGTAGCTGTCCGAAGTGTTGTGTCGACATTTATTTGCTGGCAGACACGATCCTGGGGAAACTAGCCCTTAAAGGGGCACTGACACCCCAAAGGTCCTATTTTTTTTTATTGTTTAAAACGACACAAATTGTAGTCATAGGCACGCAAAAAAATACCGCATCACAAAATAAATTGCCCCACTCGCGGGCGCGCCTTTTTATTTTTGGCATTTTTCACTCCCGCTTTTGACCGCCTCGCTTCTTTTGATTTGCGACGTCAATTATCATGAAATTTTTAAGCTTTGTAGACGTCATTTCTGTAACATTTAATAACGGCAATCGTAAAACATGTGTTTTAACGCAATTGCGAATGCACTACGGCCCTTCTTTTTGATATACCAAAAATAGGAGTCCATTGTGATGTCGCCTCCTGGATTTTTATCCTCCCTCAGAAAACATGGCTGATCGGTGAGTCGGGGTATCTGACGAAGTGGTCTTTTTTAGGTGCCCAACGACCTCTCAGACTTCGAAAAGAAATAGTGAGACGGTCAAAACAATTGGGTTTTTCGGTGTCTGTGTATCGTTGTTTTGGTTGTGACTCCGCTGGGGCAGCCTTTCACGCAGAAGCGGCGAGACGTCAAGCGTCGTCTGTTCTCAGCGATGGACAGACGGCACAGCACGCACGAAGGTAACCGGTTTTTCCTGGTACGCCGGCACCCTTCTCTCCCGCTCCTCACGTCCTCGCTTCGGGTCGCAGCGGCAACGGCGGAAAACGCTTACACACACGCACATTCGGAGCGGAGGCATGAAAGAAAGTCGACTCGCAGGGCCACTCAATATTTGACGTCACTACAGTAGCGCGGATCGCTTGGGAACTTCAAATTCGGCATTTGGAAATTGTTTTTCTACTTCACAAGTACCGAATTCCCAAGTTTCAAATTTTGAGGGTAATGTCGAGGCAAAATTTTCAATCGTTTCGGATAATTAAAAAAAAAAGTGATTTTGACGTGTCAGTGCCTCTTTAACAGCTTCGCTGTCGAAAAAAGCTAAAAAACGCCCATTTTTTTGTACGTATTTAGCGCGGTTGCAGAAGAGATACATCAAACTTGAATTAGTTTCATTGTTTCATGCAAGAAATGCTCATGAAAGAATGTTTTACTATTGCAAAGTTTGTGGCTTGCATACGCGCAATGAACACCAGCGATCGGCATACAGTGCGGGTGTGTGTTTCGTGAAAGCGTGTTTCTAACTTTTTTCTTCATTTGTTAATAAAAAAAAAAAAAGAGTGAACAAGAAAATAGAAAAAACAATTAGGCACAACGAGAGAGCGAGCAAGCGGGCGAAATGAGTGATGCTGGGGAAGTAGAGAAGCCGGCGATTGCATTGGCAAATAATTTGGCTTCGTGCCAAATTATTTGCCATGCTGTCAACACGAGTTGAGGCGGCGTTGCTGCATGGCGTGGACGGCACCATTAACGCGGAGCTCGAAATGGGACGCTTTACAAATGTCTGCGTGCGACGTTCCAGTAAATCTTTATTTACCCGTTGGCTTCGTCTCAAACATTGTACAACCTTACCAACCGCGGTCGCGACGTTCCGGGAGAAGGAGCGGGTTCGCGGTGGACCTTAATTTGGTGGAGAAAGACATTGACCATACATCTTCAACCTTGCACTCCGCGGTTACATTCCAGAATGTGGTGCATTCGCTGACCTCATGATCCCTGAATGGGTTACGGCTCGTGTTATCTTTCCAACTTCTTTTTTTGTCCGATCAAATATTTTTGGTGTCTCCATGGTTTTCCTTTTGCAGGCATGTACTCCAACTTCAGGGTCGCAGAAATCGGGTAGGAAATGCGTAAACAAACTTAAGTGTCTTGCCCTTTTTCGTTTCACTTTGTCACGGACGCCCTCCAGCCCTAAGGTCCGCGGCAGCGTCATTCGGGTAGGATGAATGTTCGCAGATCGCGGAGTTTGCATTTCGGTATTTGTATAGGTGGGCAATCACTCTGTGCTTTTTGGAAATCATGATTGGTTCAAAAGTGGGGTCAGCAATGACTCGGGGATGGGCGACGACTCGGGATGTTACAGTAGGTTTCAAAAGTTGGTACTTTATAAGTTGCATATGGTAACGGCGTGCTGCGATGGGTGGAGCACAGTCTCTCCAGCCACAGTCCGTGCTGCCGCACTTCAGGCCGTTTTTGAACCACCTGAACAGCAGGCCGTCGACGGGTGTTCTGCCACGTCTCCCTTGTCGTAAATGTCGATGCAGCCCACATCTTGCGCATTTATTGTCCGTAATTTCATTTTAAAAATGGCATGACCCTTTCATCGTGAACTGTCGCAAGCAGTCATGAAGTGGCCGGTCACACTCGAGTGCAAATGTCTGAACCAGCCTTTAGTCAGTTTCATTATCGGCGACTAGATTATAGATGCTTAATCATAATAACGATATGAGACAGTTTCTCCATGGTTATGGGAGAAATACCGCAGGCTAATATGCCAGTGTGGTAAGAGATAGCAGGTCTGAAGTGCTTGCAGCTTTGCATTCTCCCCTTCCTAGCACAGGGTGCTACTGTCTAGCCATCTGGAATGTCGTCAATTATTATGTGACATGTTGCAACCCTAACAAAAAAATGGCATTTTGCAATTGTTGTCTTTTTTTTTTGCGTTATATTTAAAATAGCAGTGTATGCCTTTTGCAACTTGTTTACTGTCGCAATGCTAGTTTTCAAAATTTTGGTTTTCATCACTCCGGTTTTAGGCACACTCTGTTTATATGATTATGTTGAGTTTGGTGGCCGTCTGTGGTGGAAACCTTCATCGGATTGCTCTCGTACTTGCAGATGGATGTTCTCATAGCAGCTTATTCTTGCCCTTTTCAGTTTCACTCGCAATGTGGAAAAGAAACCGGAGTGCAAAAAAAGAATCCACCTGCCTGCTTTTTTTTTTTTCTGAACCAGTATGTTTCTGTGGGCTTGTTTCCGAGTCTAGAGTGTGACCAAAAGTTGTTGCGAAAACATGATAACGGGACCAGATGTCTTTACAAAAGACAGTTTGTTGTTTTAGAGGAATTAAACCCCACCCCTCGCTCTGAAGTCTCATGGTCTATTCTACGGAGGAGGAGCAACTTGGATTAATGTCGTCACAGCTGCTATGTACTTGTGTTGCTGCAAAACATCGGGAGGTACCACGTGATGTCGCATGATCCCATGGTCACCGTACATTATGGGATAACATAATTACCATACGGATCATGGTGCCATAAAGCTATAGTTACGTGATCACATGACCACTATAGGTATCACATGATCCCCCAGAGTTATGTGATCATATTACCACTATATAGTTGTCACGCAATCACATAACAGCCATGAATATCGCAAAACGCCACCGGTTCGTCGTTTCACATGGCTTCATGATATCGTGGAGTTGCATGACGGGACCTCGCTTGGCTCCACAACATGACGCGGCAACGTCACATGGCGTGCCGAAGACTACGCACGATCACCGCATGCTAAATTTAGCGGGAAAAGCATTCTGCGCATCTCTGATTCGATTTTCCCGCTTACTTTTCGACCCTCAGCCTGTGTTCAAAGATCTCCAATGGCAAGGACGCCATCTTGAAAAACATCCGAGGCCTGGAATCCAAGCTGAAGTATGTCTCCGTCGACCAGGCCGCCGACGTGCTCGACCTGGCATCGCCTCTGTCGACCGTTCCCGAGCACGGTCCGGGTACGTGCTAGGCACCGCTGCCTCGTATGTTCGACGATCGTGCTTTTGGTATCAATTGCTTTGCTAGTCATTAGTGCCTGCTAGAGGCAGTAAATGATTACGCTTCAGAGGGACAACACTCGAGCCCCTTTGACGCCTAAACGTTTAAAGTGACGCGTCCTTTCACCTTGTCGATCCCCCGAGCCTGAACTATTTTACCCCGAAAGAAAAATTGAGACTCGGTGGTCGTAAAGTGTAGTTCATCGTTAAACCGTCTGCGGAAAACGGCTGAAAGTGCTGAATCTTGAACTCTGCGAGTAGTTTCAGAATCTCGGTCTGCACCCGTTTGGGGTGAACGGCTTCGAGAAACGGCAAAAGTCCGTACAACTCTTTCGTCTCTTCTGTTCGCAGAACTGTCGCAATCCTTATCCGAGGCTCCATTGCAGAAACTTTCGAGTCATCTTCAAGGTCCTCCTCTCCACTAAAATCTCCTTCGCCGTCGCTCAAATCTGCAGCGTATTTTCCGTAAAAACCAACTGGAGAAAACGCCGTCTTGGTGTTGCGTGAATGTGTGCGCAAAATTCCGTTTGTCTAGATGGAAAAGAAAGTTTAAAAAAAAAATTGTTTCTTACTGTATCCTGGGTACCATAAAACTCTAATGTTGATGATTCCTTCATTTCCTTGAAGTGCTGTTTTGTATTCAGTTTTTTTCCCACCGTTTTCTCATTTGAGTCACCTGTGCAACGATCCACTACTAGGCTACAAGCACGGGCTTCTTGCTCAAGGACACTCCTCGAATGCATGAGCTTAAAAGTAGCAGGATTAACTGTCAAAGCTTATAAGCTTGAGCGTCTCGCCTTCACTGATGCATGTCGTAAGTTAAAATATGAACAGGCAGCCAGAAAAAAACACTCAAATGCGAGACTTAATTCTTATAATGCTCCTATCAAAATTGCCGAAATAACAAAAACCGCATAAAAAGTTTTTTTAGTTTTTTTAATAACATTGAGTTTGATTAATCTCTGGGTGAGTTGAACGACGGGGCAATGACGGTATGCTCTCTTGTTCAATTGGAAGATGTCAACATGTTCTCAGAGCGGTGCCTTTTTCCTTTTTCTTGCTTCATCAGGTATTTCTCCAAAGTAGTCGCATAAACTATTCAAAGCAACAGATGCCGCTGGAAAAATGGCGAGTTTGCAAGCAGCATAGAGTATGAAATCAATATTATAGGATTTCTGGTAGACAAAGCTGCTCTGCAACGTGAACCTCCAGAGCTATTTTTCTGTCCCCTAATATAGCACCCTCCCCCTTCTACTTTGGCCCTTGACCTTTCGGGAGTCAGAAATTTGACCCCCAAGTTCCAATGAGTTTGAGACCCCTGCTATAACTGTACAACTGGTAGGCGCATCGCAGCACACTTCGTCAGCCCCTCACTGGCCTCTAAACAGTGAATAGAACATTAAGTCTACAGTCTCAAACTAGGTTTTTCTCGACAACGAGATAAACAAATGACGAAAACTAAACTGGTGACTAAACCAAAACCTTTTGGTTTTGTTTTTTTTTGTGTTTTTTTCTTGAAACAGCTGATACAAGTTCAAAACCCTCGGGTACAAACGCCACTGTGACTCCCAAGGACGAATTCTGGTCATTTCTCCCTGTGCTCAACACAAACCTCATAGAAGCAACGGAAAAAGCGAGGTAAGCAATTTTTTACGAGCCTCGCGCGGTTTACACGTAAACTGCCGCTATGTCGAGCGTGCCGTTACAGCAGTGGTTGGGGCTGTAATGTTGAGTTTGTGTTTGTATCCAGGCTGTTTGTTAAAGGGATACTGAACTGAAATTTGAATTTCGCAAAATAAAGGCTACGGAAGCGTTGAACGTGACACTACGAACTCCAAACCATCACTCGTACATCAATATCTCAAACGGACGGCCGTATTTTTGGAAAAGAAGGGCGCGATCAAGCGAAGACTTTTTCCTAACGATCCTCCTGGAACAGTTGAGAATGAGTGGAACTGGTCTCACTTCTCTCCTCCTCACTTCGGTTCACCAGCTCGAGGGGACGAAGTAAAGAGGAGAGGGAATGAGAATCATTACGTGCTATGTTTCGTCAGCCTTTCCAGGCGTGTTCGGTTGTGCACTTATTTTCTAAAAATACGACCATCTGTTAGAGATATCACTGTATGAGTGTTGTTTTAGGGTTTTGTAGCATCCCGCCTATCTTTCCAGCCTTGTTTTGTTTTGTGAGCTCCAAATTTCGGTTCAGTATCCCTTTAAACATGTTTGAGCTGAAGATCCCTGGTTTAGAGTTAGAAGCCGCGTTACGCTTGTGGAGGTGAGTGGTCCAACGTGAAAGTCATTCCCTAGGAGTTTCGGCGATTGTTGGCATTTAATTTAGCATTTACGAATTTACCTCCCTCTGGCAAGGAATGGATCAAAGTTATTATGAGAAACTCTTGTAATGAAAGAGTTGCTTTGTCGCAAGCCCTAACCCACAATGACTCCCGAAAGAGTGGCGTCGTCGTTTCAGCCAGATTCTACTATTTCGACAGTGCGTCCTTGGTGGGTACGCCGACGACACGAGTGACGACATGACCCGGATCACTAGATCACTCTTCCAAGCGTCGTTGTGGGCAGGACTTGATGCACTACTTTTGTGAAATTTTTTTAAATCTGGCGATAAATAGCGAACTTTGATTGATTACTAATATTTCAAAAACCGTTACCGTTTTGAAAATTCTTTAAATTGGTTCAGCCTCTAATAATGATTACTGTTAACACTGCAATTCCAACATGGCATCTAAAACCAACGATTATAATGTCCATTTACAAGTTTTAGTTAATTAGTCGACTTAGCACGACAATCATTTCCTCGTCTAACGTCCGCCTCCTTCTTACGGCGAAGGCTGTTGGGGCTCTTCACACCACCCGAAATGACATCCGTTGTCGTCGTGGTAGTTGTTAATGTTGTTGACATTTTAATTGGCATAATAGGGCACACGACGTCCGTCACAATGTTGTCAACTGCTGCTAAAAAGATTGCCTGCGGCTCTCGGGAATCGAACCCGGGTCCACCGCCTGCAAAGTGGACGCGTTGCCACGGAGCTACGCCGCAGCATCGGCGATCTGCTTTATTATACAGTTTTTGCGGAACGAACACGAGTACGAGTCTCGAGCGATGCCAGCTAGGTGGCCACGGTTGCCGCGACGTCGCAGTAAAACATTCTTCTTCATTCTTAATTAATTTCAAAATTAATCGGAGTTAATCGTCGAAATTAACAGCACTGACTACTTAACGCGAGCCGCTGCCCGACACCAAAAGACACGTCGGTGGCGACGCCGACGTGTCCTGCCGTTCGTCACAGAGATATCTGCAGAGGTGCATGCTCTTGAGAACGAAGCCAATTGAGCCAACGACTTTGCCGCGGCTGTACCAGGACTGCTCTTTCTTTTTTTTTTATATGCATCATTCTTTTGGCAGGGTTTTGAAGTAAATCTGGTAATATATTATGAGCGACTATTTCTCAAAGACCGTAGATTTCACCTCTGCACATACTACGGCGAAACCTTGTATGCAAATTGGCGTGTGGGGGGGCCACCTTATAGATGGCGCCATTGTGTTCTCTGGTTGCAAAAGGTCACAGGCGAGCGTGGCGCACTCGATTACGCTGTAATGAAAACGTGCAAATACACTTTTACCGCCACAACCATGCTTCCGGGCACCGTGCAATTCTTTTTTAACCCTTCGCTTCCAGCCTGTGCGTGAGCGACCCCAACGTGTTCTACGACGAGACCAAACTCTCCAAAGTGCTCGAGAACTGGGTGGAGGTCCTCCACTCCAGCCAGCTCCAAGTCGTGTCGCACGTCGCTTCCATCGACGCCTCCGAGCTTCCGTCTGCTCCCCGCGACGCCCCGGAGAGGTCCCCGGGTGCCTCACCCTCCTCCCCTACAGAGCGGCGACTCCGTTTGCTCAAATCCGTCTTCGTCTGCGACCCCTTCCGCCTCCCGCCCGACGTCAAGTTCAAGGCGCGCGAGCTCGCCATGCTCTGCCTGCAGACGGCGGTCCTGGGTGACGTGCAGAGGGTGGCGTCCAAGATGGCCGACCTGGAGAACCAGGAGAAGTCGCCGTCATCTGCTCTCGACGGGACGACGGACTCGAAGCTCTCGCAGCGGGGGAGCTCGATTTCGCCAGGCAGCGAGGACGCCTCGACACGCTGTGACCTCAGCCTCTCCATGCGGTCCTCGACGTCGGAGAAGCACGGCGGCTTCCACCTGTCGGACATGCAGACGATCGACTCGGCGAGTGAGTCTGCCATGTTCCAGAGCATGTCGTCGTCATACGGCGCCCACTCCATCAACCTGGACCTGCGGTTGGACGACGGACCCGCCGAGATTTTGCCCAAGAGGCAGGCCGCTCTCATCCAGAACGACGAAGCTAGAAGCAATGGAGCCGGCGAACCGGAAGAACCCAACCACGACAAACGACTCGTCGAGAGTGTGGATGGGTGGGAGAAAGCAATCGTGCCGAAGGAACGTGAGCTCGCAGATCGCGACAACTCCGAATCTACGAGCGTCAACGGCTGCGCGGACCACGACGAGTTGTTAAGGGCATGCCTCGCGGACGCCGCGAGCCAGGGAGCGGAGCTGTCCCCTAGTCAGGCCTCGCAGAGTGAGGTGACTTCAATGTCCTGGATGCCGATGGTTCTCCAGACGCCGCGGAAGAAGGAGGCACCAAGGTGCAATCCTTCCGACACGAAGGTGGCACTTTTCATTCGTTGCTACTTCCACCTCCTGGAGGTCGACGTGGCCTGGGATGCGGTCCGGATGTCCGAAGATCCGTGCTTCGAATCGTGGAGCGCGCTGGCGTCCGGCTGCTGCCTGCAGGCGCGGAGGAGGCTGCTCTGGGAGAGCGGGAACCAGGACTGGATCTGGGTGCTGCAGCAAGTCGAGAAGGCCGGGGCCCAGTTGGGGCCCTTGATTGGCTACCTCGCACTGTGAGTACGGCAAAGGCCTTACGTTTTTACGTAAAAGTGACAAAAAATAGAGGACTCGGAAGTAAGGATGGTCGCACGGAGTACTACCGACAACCGAGTTTTATTTGGGAAGCATGAACATATATACACACTTGATTATACCTTACGCGAAATAAATCTGAATTCCTTACCTTACATAATGAGTGACGACACACTGCTGCACCCGTCCTCCTCCCATACACCGATTTTAAATGCTTTAAAAATTTCTCTCTCTGTTTTGTTTTTATACTTGTCCAAAATCTATGATTCAACTAGTACAAGATCACACGGGCACCTGTTGCACTGGACGACATAGTTCTTCGAAGGGGAACTATGCCGTCCAGTACATAATGTTACATTACATAATGTTCATGCTCTTGCATCCTTTCATTAATGCATTTATGTGTCGTAGGCTACCGAGGTGGCGCATTCTACATATTTGTCTGCATGTTGTTGTTTTTCGTGTACGTGCTCTCCTCGTGCATGCTCTTGTTTACTCTTGGGCATAAGCTAGGTACTAGGTTCAATGATGCTGGGAATACCCTGGCAATGCCAAAGTGGCCAGCAATCTTATCGAGGTCATGCGGCAATCTGTGAACATGGGTAATACCACCACTTTCTGTTGTTTCTTTGGGAGAACATTCGATTTGTCTCTTTTTCATTTTGACACGAGGCTTTCAGCAATCTCTACCAGATTGCTTTCCGGATACCCCGCTTTTCTTGTGTGGCCGATTTGATTGTGGATGCTCGAGTCAACGACATATCGCACAATTATTTTCATTCAATTTTTTCTTCCGGAGGATTGTGAATTATGCGTCATAACAATTCGAAAGATGACCCATTCATTTTCTGCTAATTTTTTGTCGTTCAATATGTTCTAAAAGTTAGCCCATAGTTAGAAATCTTGTTTCCTTGGTTTCGTCAATTTGAGTGGCGAGCTAGACAATTAAGGTTTTCGTAGTGTTTGCAACTGCTTCTCTGAGAATTTGAAGTATGAGTTAAGAAACAAGTTTCTTTCTTTGTGCTAAGGAGTATGTGTTCCTTACAAGTGACTACAAATGTAAAAAAAAATAATTTTTAAGTAGCACGTTGAAAAGTTTGTTGGGTAGATTATCTCCTCACATGTCATGAATATTACCCACTACCTATTTTACTATCGGTTGCCGCGGAAGCCGAGCCCCCTTGGCCCATCTCCACTGCAACAACCTGACTGACGGTAGTGAGAGGTGATTTAGAGAAAAGTGTGGTGGCACTCTGGCAGTGACTCTAGATTTTGCTCAAACATTTTGGCTAACATTTCGTAGCACGCCGTAGTAAAGGGGTTTAGCCGTAGAAAACTTCTTTTACAAAGAGTGGCATTTAGAGATGCGGTTGTTTGCGTCTGCGCCCATCCCCAGCCTCCACGAAGTGGCTCCGGACAGGGTGGACGAGGTGTTCCTGAAGAAGGCGGGCTGCCTCACGGCCAGGGACGTACTTTACCTGACCCGCTACTTTGACGCCCACCCGTCCCTCTTCCTCAAGGCGGTCCGGGTGGCCCTGACGTCCTTTTCACCGCCCCAAACGTGAGCCCTCGCCCACCGGACTCGAGTGTTCCGTTTGAACTCGTTACACCCCGTTTCACCCGCCCCGTTCACACGCTTGCGTCTGCCGACGACCGAGCTCTCGCGATCGCTTGCGACGAGAGAGCACGTCTGGCGCCATCTATAAGGTGACTCTGGAACTGCATTTCGCTAGAGCGAAGGTTTCACAGTATTTCCGATATCAAATGTACGTACTGTCCGTGAATAACAATTGTTTTTTAACACTGCCAACAAGTTTTCGAGCAAAAAAAAAAAAAAAAAAAAAAAAATGCGCGAAGAAAAAGGAAATGTACGGAAATGGTGGTGTATCAGGGCCACCCGAGAGGTGGCTCCAGCGTGTTCTCTCGCCGTAAGAGGTTTTAAGGCATGCTGTCGTAAGTACCTGTCGCAAGTGTGCGAATCGGTCTTTGGTCCAGCCGCAGCTGAGCAGCACTAAGAATGGATCGTCACGGCACTCGTCATCTTTCTGCATTTGCTATAACCGGCGAAACCTGTTGTGTGCGGCGAATGCGCCATGATCCTGCTTTTTAACGCGGAATGTCTTTCATGCGGCGTTTTCTGTGAGAAAATCGTTACAAACAAGCATCATAATGAGCATCGTGGCGAGTGCCACGATGCGCTGGGAGCGTTGCACACATTTAAGGTTATATAGGGTCGTCGAGATAATTCCGGAAAATTCACCATATTCTGGGAAACACATGGAGGCAAAGAAAGAAATGTGGGTCTTTATGCACTGCCAAACTTGTTGTTGACCTCACCACTCCCATTCCATTGGCGAGGTCGTTCGTACTGCGCCCAGGATCCTTCTCAATGTTTCGCTTCAGTTTGCAAACGAATTCTTTGTTTCTTTTTGCGATTCAACCATTTTTCGTTCTTTGCTCGGTTTGCCGTAACGTCTTCCTGGCTGTGCAATTTTCCTGAACGTCTTGGCAATGCTGTAAACTTGCGTATTCTTGTAGTCAAAGCACACAATGATTTGCTTAGGCAATTTTCTGGCGCGAAGCGAATCAAGTATGGCTGCCGTCCGCAGCAGTACTGCGGAGGGCAGAGAGTTATTCATTATGCGATGGTCCGCTGTCAAATAATGTGGCCTCAGAAGCGCAATATGGCCGGTTAGCTTCACTGTATTGTTGCCAGACGAAATCTGGAAAAAGTCTGGATTTGTCTCCACGGCCCTGTCTGTATAAAAAGTTTATACGTAAAGTTGAAGCCCCCGGGGCGTGGCTCGAACTTGGGTCGCTGAGGTGGTAGTCGTATGTTGGAGCCACCAAGCTACTGGCGCAGCTGGTCTGGGCAGGTCAGTGTTTTTATTTGAAAGCAAAAGTGTTGGCAACAGCAGCAGGTTTTTGTTGAAAATGATGAATAAATTAAATATCAATAAATAAATAAATAAAAAATGAAGCTGTCGAGTTTTGCATCTTTTTCTTGTTTTTTTTTTTTCAATTTATGGGGTAAGCCTGATTGATGTAACCCGCCTTATATAAATCGCAATAATAGGTTTTGCGTGCTTCAGCACTGCAATTTACCATGAGCAACAAGGTGCTGTGTTTGTTTTGTGAAAATATCAAAGAGTGAACTTGCCTCATACAAAAGTTGCAATTTAAAAACCGTCATTTTTCTACAGACCAACATAGAGTTAAGCCCTTTTTGTTCCAATGTGAAAAAATGTTGTTGTGGGCTGTTGGGACGTTTTAATGAAAACGAAACAGATTGTGATTATATTAATTTGCAAGGAGCAAAAGTATGCAGGTAAGCTGTTGCATAAGATTTTACTAAACATCATAATCTAAACCCTGAGATGAGGAGAAATAAAATAACGGACAAAGGACACAAAATCTCAATTGTAGCCGAGTTTATTTGCGAGGAAACAACAATTTGTAGCTGTCCGCACAAGAAAGAGGGAAGACATAAAGACATGCCGGCACAAAGCTGGCGGAGCTGAGCCAGGCTGACTGACCTCCAAACAGACAAAACACCAGCAACACACACCTGCTGAGAAGCTACCCGTCAAGGCTATGTGAACCGAGCAAAAGACTCCCCTCCTCCAATCACTCAGCCCTCCGTAACAACAACAACAAAAACTCACAACAGAAGGAACTTTATAACGTGTTCATTCAAAACTATAAACGGCTGGCTCACACAATTTCCGTGGTCCCCTATACTCAAAGGTTTTTTTAAGATTCTCTCGAAAGAACCACCTTCTTTGCACAAGATTGAAGTATTTTGTCATAAGGGCAAACACGCATTACATTCAGCAATATGCGTTTGGCTAGTTCAAGTGATGGAGAAACATTTTTCACACTTCTCTTGTGTTCAAAGAGAGATGGTCATTTACACATCTCCATCATCTGAACTAGCCAAATGTATTGCTGAATGTAATGCGTGTTCACCATTATGGGAAGAGACTTCAATCTTGTGGCAAGAGAGCGATTCTTTCAAGAGAATCTTAAAGGAAACCTTTAGTATAGAGGACCATGAAAATTGTGTGAGCCAGCAGTCTTTACTAGTTTTGAAGTAATATGTGAGAAGGTTCCTTCTGTTGTGGGCTTTTGTTGTTGTTGTCGAGGTGTGGGTGGTCAGGGAGGGGGGGGGAGAGAGTGTGTGGTCTTTAGCTTGGTTCACGTTGCCTTGACGGGGATTATCTTGTTGGGTAGCTTGGCAGTGGGTGTGTGCTGCTGGTGTGGTGTCTGGGTGGAGGTCAGTCAGCCTGGCTTAATTCTGCATCTTTGTGGCGGCATGTCTTTTTGCATTCCCTCTTTTTTGTCTGTGGACGGCTATAAATTGTTGTTCCCTCACTAATAATAAATGCAGCTGTGTTTGAGATTTTGTGTCGTCTTGTCTGTTACTTTATTTCTTCTTGTCTCAGGGTTTGGATTATGATCATTTGGACTTTTCTCTCATGCCCTGTTTTGTTTAAGAAACGACCCCAATGGCCCACAAGGACACCTTTTAGGTTCCAAACTGAGGCATAAGAAAATTTTGTACTTCAATATTTTTACAAAACAAATGCACCACCTTGTCATATTTTCGTGGTAAATTGGAACTTCGGAGCGTGCAAAATTGATCTTTGACACTTTTTTTTAAAGATGGTTAGATCTATTTGGCCTTTACTATGAGGGGGCCTAACAAGCAATGAGGCTCACGGAAATTTTTCGTACCAGATTAGAGATTGTAATCTGCCATAACACTAACTGTTGCACCCTGAGTGTTTGTGTGGAAACATTGTCACTGTTGCTTCATTCGTTGGGGTGGTTCTGTGGGTCGTGATGATATGCTGAACGCAATCTCTGTGGAAAAAGAGACTCACAGGCCTTGTTCCACAGGCCTTGCTCATAAAGACAAAAAAAGTTTAGGTTCTCATTCCCTTCTTGCAGGCTCAGTGCCTCTAAGAAAAAAGATTAGAAATGTGAAACCATTGGAATGACAAAAACAGACACTGATTCTGTTTGGATGATTTGCTCTGGCTGTTACATAAGGTTTTACTAAAACTGGCCTTGGCATGTTATGGGTTTAGTATTAGAAACCAAACGAGGCACGAAATTAGCAGAAGCTTGGTTGAAGAACTCTAAAAGAAGCCCGCTCGAAGCCTCAGTGTGGCATCCAACATTCCTCAGAATTTTAAACGTCATCTAAAGATGTTTTACTTTAGCTGCCAACCTACGTTCACCAAGGGGTTAGCAAATTTAAGCCCCTTTTACGAAGGCAACACTTTGTGCGATTTCCCTTTATTTCTATCGATTTTTGCGCATTCAATCTCTAATTTTCCAACCTTATGGATTAAACTATTATATTGCTGATTCTAGAGAAGGCCAGTGAGGAAGAAGGGAATCTCAAGGCCAGCCTTATACTTTTTTTAATGCATTATTTGTTTTGCCACCTCTTGCTGTGAATCTTCGTTTCCTTGCTCTTTATAGACGCTTTATTCGCGTGCCAGATTGAGTCGCCATTGCCGACCTTCTCTTGTCTTAGCTAGATGCTGAGCCATTGAAGTGGGCGTTATTGAGCCTCCACAAAAGCCTATGCTGGGGAGAAAGACACAGTAGCGCCTAGAGTGGCAATAACCTGTCTTACTGTGGCAACGATGAAGTGAAGCGAACGGAATAAGAGGAAACAAAAACTGAAGGTCGGTTATGGCAGAGCCCATGCACAGCTGCCTGAAAGCGTCTATATCCACACATGAATGAGTAGAGCAGTGAAGTCCTGTTGATTGAGTGTGACTGGTTCTTCTGACGTGCTGTGAACTTACTGTTACTGGTTGCAGGTTGTCTTCCGTGAGGAAGTACCTGAAGAATGAAGAAGTTCGGTGGGAATGGCTGCAGCATTCTCTGCGATCGTGCGACTCTCAGTGCCTCAAATGCTCGTGTGGAGCACCAAGGTATGGAATTGGAACCTTCCGCTTCTCATTCTATGGCAGGGCGGTATCCTCAAAATCCCATGACCCATTTTCTTGACATTTTTTTTGCACATTCTCATGACACATTATCGAGGTACTATACATCATGACACAATCTTGTGACACATTTTCTTGACAAATTATCTTAATACATTCTCAACACATTCTATAATACCACATTCTCATGACGGGTCCCCAGGGCACAAGCTCCAACTTAATATTTGCTTGAATGTTTCGCCGAACCATAGTACATTAAAGAGTTTTCATGACAAGAACTGTGCCGACTGTTCAGAAGGGCAGTATGGAGCTTTTCATTGCTCTCCCAACAATATTTTTAAGGCTTAATTAATAAGGTAATAGTATGACACGGTACAAACTATGTATATTGAAGGACATACCGAGAGATTTATTTAGTCTATAAAACTAAAAACACACTTTCTAGGTGGTGCAAGCTGTCAGCCAATTTCAAGGATAAAACTGCATTCATTTCATCTGTCTCTTTGGTACACTCTTTCATCTTAAACGGACACTGATAGGGTATACCTGCTCACCAAGGTTTTTTATTTGTACATGTCATATGAGAGCCCAACTACCCAGAACACAATTAGCGACTCGTAATTCGTTTTCTTTCTACCCGAAAACTGGCCGGTTTGAGTCGCGCTCACTCTCTTCTCTGTGGCGACGTGCCGTTTTTTATGGTTTAGATACAGCACCAAAGATAATCAAGGTCGTGGGTCATCAAAGGCACGCACTCAATGCTAAAAATAGACAAAAATATTATACCCATTTTTTGTGGCTTGTAAAAATCTGCAAATAAGTTGATTGAAAGAAAGAAATATGTTGCATAGCCGTGTGACTTCCGGTAACTTTCTCCTCTATATTGTCACGGGTGGTGACCAGAATGACAATAAATAAACAGGAAGAAATAAACGTTTAATGTGGCGAACTTGTGCCGAAAACAAAAAGGGGAATAGAAAATAATAACAAAGCGTCGCGAGCGTCGAGGTCGGCGAGACAGCAGAGTCGAGCGCTGGGGCGAAACTGCTTGCAGATCAGGAGGCGGAGTCCCTTATGTACGCGCGTTGGGTTCTGGAACAATCGGCCTAGATTGTTCGACGACTGGAACATTCTGAACTCGATCATACGAGAATGTTCTCGAACACACGTGAACGCAATGTTGAAAGAACAAATAAAAGATCATTCCACTGACTGGAATCGAACCCAGACTTTCTGCGCGACAATCAAGCACGCTAACCACTCGGTCACGCGCGCGGTCGCTCTCCGGCGAGCGTGGCATTACTCCCCCCTTTAAAAAAGGCATCGTCTCGATGCCACATAAAAGACAACAAAACAGAGCGAAACAAACAAAAAATGGGAACATACGGAGGCTCGCGAAACACAATCCTATCAAGCGGTGCACAAGATCACAGTTCGCAGTCTTATCGCGCGTAGTAAGGCTTGAGGCGCACGACGTGGACGACTTCCGGTCGTGGAGCGCGGCGTGATGAAGTCCGTGTTCCGTCGGGCATCACCTCGTAGTTCAGATCCCCGAGTCGACGAAGTACTTTGTAGGGTCCGAAGTAGCGCTTTAGGAGTTTCTCACTGAGACCACGGCGACGTATCGGTGTCCACACCCACACCCTGTCTCCGGGCTGGAAGTGGACGTCCCGACGACGGAGGTTGTAGCGGCCAGTGTCGACACGTTGTTGGGCTTGAATACGGTGTCTGGCGAGCTGGCGGACTTCTGCTCGTTGGGCAACCACCTGGGCGTCGTCGCTTCCGTTGACAGCCAGTTCGTGGGGTAACATCGCGTCCAGCATTGTCGTTACTTTGCGACCATGAACCAGTTGGAAGGGTGTCACCCCGGTGGTCTCTTGCTCGGCCGTGTTGTAAGCAAACGTGACGTACGGCAACACCTCGTCCCATGTCTTGTGCTCCACGTCGACATACATGGAGATCATGTCGGCGATCCATTCCGATCTGCTGGATCCATTCCGATCTGCTGGAACAGTACGGTCGGGGGAGCGATCGGATGCAGGAGACCTGCCGGCTTCGTCGGCGGTTTCTTGCGTTGCTGGCACTCGTGGCAGGACCGTGTGTAGAAGTGAACGGTCTTCGGCAGCTTGGGCCAGTAATACCTTTCACGGATTCGGGCCAGCGTACGGCTGTAACCAAGGTGTCCGTACGTCGGGTCGTCGTGGCAGGCTTGGAAGATCTCCGCTCTAAGGTCGGTAGGGGTTACCAGCAGCCATGGTGTGCTGTTGTCTCCGAAGTTCTCCTTGTAAAGTACGCCTTGTCGGAGGACGAAAGTCGGCAGGGCTCTCGAGAAGACACGGGGGACACTACCCCCTCGTTTTTCGAGGTGCTCGATTAGCGTGCGCAACTCAGGATCGTCTCTTTGACGTCGTGCCATGTCGTCGGTGTTTACTGCACCTAGGAAGCACTCTTCGTCATCGTCGTTGCTACTGGCGGAAGGTGTTTCGACCAGGGCTCTGGACAGGCAGTCAGCGTCGCTGTGCTTGCGGCCTGACTTGTAGACCACAGTCATGTTGAACTCTTGTAGTCGTAGACTCCATCGAGCGAGGCGTCCTGACGGGTCCTTGAGGTTCGCAAGCCAGCAGAGCGAGTGGTGGTCCGTGACTACACGGAACGGGCTCCCGTACAAATACGGACGAAACTTCGTGATTGCCCAGACGACAGCAAGGCATTCTTTTTCAGTCGTGGAGTAATTTTTCTCCGCCTTGGACAGTGTCCGACTTGCGTAGGCGATAACTCGCTCGGTGCCGTCTTGCACTTGAACCAGTACCGCGCCAAGTCCAGCGTTACTTACGTCCGTGTGAATTTCGGTTTCCGCATCTTGATCGAAATGTCCAAGAACAGGAGGAGTCTGCAGTCGTCGCTTCAGCTCGTCGAATGCCTGCTGCTGCTTCTCGGCCCATTCAAACTTCTCGGCGTCCTTTGTGAGGTTTGTGAGTGGTGCGGAAATCCTTGCAAAATCCCGGATGAAGAGCCGATAGTAGGCACGTAGTCCAAGAAACCTTCGCACGGCCTTCTTGTCTGTCGGTGCTGGAAATGCTGCGACAGCGCGAGTCTTCTCTGGATCGGGGCGAACGCCTTCGTTACTAACCACGTGACCTAGGAACTTCAGTTCATCATAGGCGAACCGACACTTTGACGGCTTCAGGGTGAGTCCGGCGGTCCGTATGGCTTGGAGAACTGCTCGGAGTCGTCGCAAGTGCTCGTCGAAGTCGCTGGAAAACACTACGACGTCACCGAGATAGATGAGACAGCTCTGCCACTTCAGTCCTGCCAGTACGGTGTCCATGACACGCTGGAAAGTTGCAGGAGCCGTGCACAGTCCGAAGGGCATCACCTTGAACTCGTACAGCCCATCTGGCGTGACGAAAGCTGTCTTCTCTCAGTCCCGCTCGTCGACTTCGACCTGCCAGTAGCCGCTCTTCAGGTCCATGGAGGAAAAGTATCGGGAGGGGCGCAGCCGGTCTAACGTGTCGTCGATGCGGGGGAGTGGATAGACGTCTTTCTTCGTCACTGCGTTCAGCTGCCGGTAGTCCACGCAGAACCTAAGCGTTCCGTCCTTCTTCTTAACCAGTACAACTGGAGAGGCCCACAGACTGCTTGAAGGTTGGATTATGTCGTCGTTCAGCATCTCTTGCACTTGCTCCTGGATCACCTCCCTTTCTTTAACGGAGACTCTGTACGGCGATCGATGCACAGGGCGCGTGTCCTCCTCGGTAACGATGCGGTGTTTCGCAATGGCGGTTTGGCGCACCCTCGACGACGTCGCGAAGCAGTCACTGTATTCGGCGAGAAGTTCCCTTAGCTGCCGTCGTTTCGGGCCTGGAAGCTTGGGGTCAATGTCGAGCTGCGCTGGTGCCGTAATGTGTTGCTGAGGTGGGAATGATTCATCAGCAATCGCGGCGATTTCGGCGGAGTTCCGAATTTCCTCGACGTGGCCTACAGCGGAACCTTTCGTGAGGTGTTGCGCTTCTTGTCGAAAGTTTGTCACGAAGACCACGGTGCGCCCATCCTGAAGTTCAGCCACTCCTCTTGCGACGCCTATTCCTCTTTCTAGGAGTAATTGAAGGTTGCCTTCAAGAACAACTTCGCCGCAGGTAGCTGCATCAGCCACAACGGGTACGACAACACTTGATCGCGGTGGCAGGTTCACGTGGTCGGCAGCGACTCGGACGGCGGCTGACGCTGTTTGAGGTTTCTCTGAAGACGGAACAGGCTTGCGCAGCGTCAATCTGTTCTCACCAAGGTCGATGACGGCGCCGTATTCACACAGAAAGTCCATGCCGAGAATAACGTCTCTGGAACAGTCTTGTAGAAGGACGAACTTCACAGGGCACGTCTCACCGCGGATCTCGACGCGAGCAGTGCATCTCCCGATGGGTGTGATGAGGTGCCCTCCGGCGGTTCGTATTTGAGGTCCATCCCACGGCGTCATGACTTTTCGAAGGCGGCGGGAGAGCCTCCCACTCAAGACTGAGTAGTCTGCTCCGGTGTCCACGAGTGCAGATGCGTCGTGGCCGTCGATGACGACGTTTAGGTTATTGGGCACCACTGCAGCGGCGTCGTTTTGGTCTCTGGTAGCGTTCGAGTGGGGGCCCCCCGACGTTCGTGGAGGATCTTGGCGTCGGTCGTCTTCGGCAACTCCACCTCCAGGGGTTGCCGCGCCTAGTTTCCCCGGCGAGGAGCGAGGGGGGACAGGCTTTCACGTCGTGGTCGGTGCATCGGCGAAGCTGGACGTCGCGGTGACGGCGACCGGAACTCTCGGCGGGACGCAGGCTCGGGGGACTGAGGTCTTCGCAGGTACTCGTCGATCTCAGTAGGGCGTTCACCATGACGGGGGCGCGGGTCGTTCGGGTGGAACCCGCGTAGCCCGAGTCGTCGGTATGGGCATCGGCGGTAGATGTGGTCCGCTTCCCCGCAATGGAAGCACAGAGGGCGTCGGTCGGGCGTTCGCCACACGTCGGTCTTGCGGGGTGCAAGAGGCTCCGGGCAGGCGTACTGGACCTGGTCGTCGTGGCGTCGGTCGTGCCGCGGCGCAGGAGACTGACGTCGGGGCGGCGCGACATAGGTGCGAAGAGGAGGCGGTGGCCGTCGGGCCACTGCGGCGTAACTCAATGTCGGTGGTTCTGGAGCGGTGCTGACGTGAACCTCAGGCTGCAGCGCTTGCTGAACTTCTTCCCTGACAATCTCGGCGATTGAGGGCGAAGCTGGGCTTGCGGCCGCAGGTAGAAGTTTCTTGATCTCCTCCCACACGACGTCCCGGATAATCTCGCGGAGGTCCGGGCTGTTGCAGCTGGAAGTCGAGGGGGCCGCGACGCCGGGAAGTCGCTGGTAATGGGAGGCCCGTGCTTGAAGGGCACGTTCAATGTTTGTTGCCTCCGTGATGAATCCTTCGACTGTGGTAGGCGGCGCTCGTACAAGGCCGCCGAAGATGTTTTCTTTGACGCCTCGCATCAGGATTCTCAGCTTCTTCGCTTCGGAGGCTTGAGGATCGGCGCGGTTGCTGAGTCGCAGGACATCCTCCACGAAACTGACGATGCTCTCGTTAGGGCCTTGGATCCTCGCTTGAAGAAGCTCTTCCGCGCGTTCTCTTTGTTGTTGGTTTGTGAACGTTCTTCGCAACTCAGCTTTGAGTTGCTCCCAGGAGGTGATCGATGCTTCGTGGTTCTCGAACCAGTTCCGAGCGGTTGCTTGAAGGCGAAGTAAGCATTCTGTAGACACTGTTCTGGTGTCCACCCGTTATGACGGGCCACTCGTTCGTACTGTTGGACCCAGTCGTCGATGCCTTCGTGGCTTTCGCCGTGGAAGGGAGCCGGTGTCCGAGGAGCGACGGGTAGGTAGACGACGGCAGGAGCGGCGGGGTTCTGCGACTGGTTGGCCATCGTCGTCGTCTTCGGCTTGGGCGTGTCCAGCAGTAAACCGTAGTCAGGATCCTCTTCCTTGGTGCGGCGGCTGGTCCGAGTTTCAGCTTCCGCGGTGAGTGGTCTTCTCACCGAGCTGGGAACCGGACTTGCACTGCGGGCCCTTGGAGGGGAACGCTGCACGGGCATGCGGTACCCCGCACCTCCACCAAGAATGTCACGGGTGGTGACCAGAATGAAAATAAATAAACAGGAAGAAATAAACGTTTAATGTGGCGAACTTGTGCCGAAAACAAAAAGGGGAATAGAAAATAATAACAAAGCGTCGCGAGCGTCGAGGTCGGCGAGACAGCAGAGTCGAGCGCTGGGGCGAAACTGCTTGCAGATCAGGAGGCGGAGTCCCTTATGTACGCGCGTTGGGTTCTGGAACAATCGGCTTAGATTGTTCGACGACTGGAACATTCGGAACTCGATCATACGAGAATGTTCTCGAACACACGTGAACGCAATGTTGAAAGAACAAATAAAAGATCATTCCACTGACTGGAATCGAACCCAGACTTTCTGCGCGACAATCAAGCACGCTAACCACTCAATCACGCGCGCGGTCGCTCGCCGGCGAGCGTGGCAATATTTCTTCTTCCTCCCCAGTTCAGTTTCGGTTTCAAGCTGTTGCATTTTCTTACTCTATTAAAAATATATGTGACGTTGTAGCAAAATACTGATTGGGTAGTTTTCTGACACTATAATGGATAACGTGGCAAAAAATAAAATTGGGTGGTGTTAATGTCCTTCTAAAGAAATACTGCAACGAAATTTGAAATATTCCCGTCGTGTTCAGAAATTGGCTGAATATGATCCACAGTATCTGTAAATGACAATCGCACATTTGTACTTCGAGCCTGATGGCTGTATTTAACATTAGAAACGGCCCACTCTGGCAAGCGCTTGGAGAGCAGCCAGCGGAGAGCACGTCACATCCGGCACGATCGTGACGTAGTCTGTCTCGGGATGAGCAAAGCTGTGGCGAGGCTGGCACCGTCTGGATGCCCTGTCATTCGAGCCACCGAAGCAGTCGAAGCATGCCGGCGATTGGACCACCGCAACTAACCCCAAATCTGCTTTTGTGGGATTTTGGAGTGACGGGTTAATCTTCTATAATCTTCTAGAGGAAGAATAGCAATGCCTGGGACATACAAAAGAGAGTCCCATTGAGTGGGGAAGTTCCTTCCTCCCCTCTTCTCTTGTGCTGGCTGTAGAGCTGCCGGGATGACATCAGGTTCAAAGCATGTATACTAGTTCTAGTCGAAACAGTTATCGTCACTACCTGTCAAGGTTCCTAGACAGGCATTACAAATGAGGCTTTAGTGACATCCACCAGGTGCTCTTTCCTAATCGTTTAATTTGTTTTAAAATTCCTTTTCGCGTCTTTTGTAACAGGATATTGGTGTGTCCAATGTGATACTGCTTCTTTGAACACGTAAAGACCAAAAAAAAAGCGCCGAAATTTCGTTGTAGTATTCCTTTAACATCCGAAACCCATACAGACCTTGCAGTGTGATGGCTGTTTTGAATCAAATAGTTGTTGCGCCTAAATAAGTATTTATTTGTTGTTGCAGTTTCGTGTATGTTAGTATGTTTTTCTGCCTTGGGCCATTGAAGGACATGTCAGTGAGGTTTTGCTGTGGTTGTGGGTTTGTGATGTGGAAGCAGCCATTCAAGCAACAAAGGCCTTGGCACATCTGACTTTCAGAATGAACTCCCACAAGATCAACTGGCCGATGATGGAGCAGCTCAAAGCTGTCCTTTGCTTCGAGGAATGGATCTCAGTCAGGAGCATGGAGCTCTGTCAGCTGCATGGGTGAGTGTGGGCAATAGACAAGTCAACATCTCTTTATTTGCCAACTCAGTGCCATGTTGCCCAGACTGTGCTAGTCCACTGGCTATACAAGCTTAAAAGTTTTGGCTTATGCGGTGCGGACTATCTACAGGTGCGGGCTATATAAAGATTTTATGTTTTTTAGGTTGTTCATAATGACGACACTGACGGATTATTAGTATGATGGAGTATTAATGATGATTTGTGTGTAGTCTGCACTAGGTGTTGACAATACACCAAGTGTAGATTATTCAGGGACAACCATTTTGTTTTAAACTGAAATTTGCCCCTGCAGACTAGTCCGAAAGATATAGTACTGTTTTTCGCTTACTTTCTTTGTGGAGCTTCGACATTGCGGATGCCTTGTTTATCTGCACCCCCGTAATCATACAGTTTTTCTCGGTTTTTTCTTTGCTAGCATTTGTCATGAAAAGCTTAGCATCAATCGCCTTTTGGCACGATGACGTGGCTGATAGGAAACTAAATCCTGGGTGGTGTATTCAGATTGGAGTGCTGCACACACCATAAATCTTACTAGAAATGGCTTATTCCATTGTTCCCACTGAGGTTCAGCTACTTTTCAATTAAAGCCATGCACTCGTATGTTTACACATAAGAAAGATTATTATTTTAAATTAATTAAGCATCCATAATTACCCCTGATGCTATACATATCTTTATATAGGCCAATTAATCGTGACCAATTATGACATCTATCTTTTTTCTGCAAAATGCGTAGTTTGAGCAAGAAAATTGTGATTGGCGCTAAGCGAAACACTCTTAGACGATCAACGATGTACTCCCCTGTGTGTGGTCCAGCTTTTTTAATTGCATTTTTGCCGAGAATGATGCTTACTTCATGTGAACCCGACAGAATCTATTTGCAAAAAAAAAATAGTTCCAAAAATTTTAAACATATAAAGTCAATTTTTACTGTCCGTTTTCTTCTGAAGCTGTCGAACCAATATTTACCAAATATATTTACCTGCATTTACCAGTCCATATAGTAAACCACAAACCCTTGAATTTTTATATGAGTTGGCCACCATTTTTATAGGGAGAGTATCTTGGTTTGATTGTGCACGCTGTGCACATGCGCTTGTGCATTGAAGGCCTCATTTAAGGCAACATGCTCTAGTTTGTAGCTCCAGCTTCATTTATTTACACTTATGGTAAAACCAAACTTAGTAGTAAAGTGTTTTTGTTGAGATGACATGTCACAAACCTCTTGACCCCAGTCATGTCTGCATATACGTCTGTTACTACACGAGTTTATTGTAGATGAGTCGGCGATAATGTATGAGATTGCGTGTGTTTGTGAATGGAATGCCTTCCTAGGTTCTGGCCTGGCTACCTGTGCTCCTTGAGACGTTTGGGCTACCGACTGGAGCACCTAGTCACTGTGATTCAGCTGGGGGACGTGGAACTGCTGTCGGATAGCCATCCATTGGGTGAGTGACCGCCATAGACCAGACGGCGTTCACTCGACAGTCGTGCCTGGCATGGTCTGTAAACGACGCAATCTCGCCGAATGTGGTCTCACGCTCTGTTCGGAGTCCGTGAAACAGTGCCTCACAGTCTCAGAACTGTTGGGTGCGTGACTGTTTGTCAAAGAGTTCTAAGTGCTTAATTGTCCTATGCATTTTGTTGTCCTTGCTGGGCATGATACGTGTGGCCTAATGTTCCATGAATATCAAACACTCTCGTAGAACGTCGTCGATACGTCCTCGGCCCATACGTTTTCCCGGCTGTTGCGCTCACAAACACCAGTACTGTCAAACGCCCGCGTTAATTTCTCGTTTGTTGCATTTGCCTTCCTGGCTGTCACGCCTAGAAACTGCCATTCAAGATGGCCGGTGCAATGTATTGGGCCTCCCTCTTCGTTTTGCTCCGCTCCCATTTGTTTTCTCCTCTTTGCCTGTCTGCGCCGTGCTTGCTTGATCTTGACCGGGCGGATATCACCTTGAACTGGTCTCTTAACGGATGGAGGCTTTTGCAACTGCCTGTTTATATTCCTTTCCCTTTCTTACTTTCTCAGGTGCACAGATGCCTTTCTGCCGTGCTCGGTGGCCTGGTTTCCCAGTTGTGCTAGTTTTATTTCACGTGAAGTTTGGAGTTCGTTCCACCCTGCGCTTTAACTCTTTTCTGACCGTGCCCATAGAGCATCTGTCGGTATTTTAAGTTGTCATTCATCATAAGAGATGGCGCCACAGGTATGGCCACCTGCGTCCTGTATATAAATCATGCAACTTCGAGGTTAAAGACATTCTTTTCGGTACGAGCGTACGGTCTGCTTCTGTCGTGGCCTGGGAACGTAGGTCACGTCGCAGGACGCAACAGTTGGCGACGAGGCTTAAACTTTACATCCTACTGAGCCATGGGCATTCAGCAACCGCCGCCGTTCTTGCCGACGCCTGGCAAGCCCGCCATTCCGTGGAATCAATGGCACCAGCTATTCTGAAACTTCCTACTTTCTTCGGGGATCGACAGCGGGTGGTCACGTCGCAGGATTCAACAGTTGGCGACGAGGCTTAAACTTTACATCCTACTGAGCCATGGGCATTCAGCAACCGCCGCCGTTCGTGCCGACGCCTGGCAAGCCCGCCATTCTGTGGAATCAATGGCACCGGCTATTCTGAAACTTTCTACTTTCTTTGGGGAACGACAGCGGGTGGTCACGTCGCAGGACGCAACAGTTGGTGACGAGGCTTAAACTTTACATCCTACTGAGCCATGGGCATTCAGCAACCGCCGCCATTCGTGCCGACGCCTGGCAAGCCCGCCATTCCGTGGAATCAATGGCACCAGCTATTCTGAAACTTCCTACTTTCTTCGGGGATCGACAGCGGGTGGTCACGTCGCAGGACGCAACAGTTGGCGACGAGGCTTAAACTTTACATCCTACTGAGCCATGGGCATTCAGCAACCGCCGCCGTTCGTGCCGACGCCTGGCAAGCCCGCCATTCCGTGGAATCAATGGCACCAGCTATTCTGAAACTTCCTACTTTCTTCGGGGATCGACAGCGGGTGGTCACGTCGCAGGATGCAACAGTTGGCGACGAGGCTTAAACTTTACATCCTACTGAGCCATGGGCGTTCAGCAACCGCCGCCGTTCGTGCCGACGCCCGGCGAGCCCGCCATTCTGTGGAATCAATGGCACCGGCTATTCTGAAACTTTCTACTTTCTTTGGGGAACAACAGCGGGTGGTCACGTCGCAGGACGCAACAGTTGGTGACGAGGCTTAAACTTTACATCCTACTGAGCCATGGGCGTTCAGCAACCGCTGTCGTTCCCGCCGACGCCCGGCGAGCCCGCCATTCCGTGGAATCAATGGCACCGGCTATTCTGAAACTTTCTACTTTCTTTGGGGAACGACAGCGGGTGGTCACGTCGCAGGACGCAACAGTTGGTGACGAGGCTTAAACTTTACATCCTACTGAGCCATGGGCGTTCAGCAACCGCTGTCGTTCCCGCCGACGCCCGGCGAGCCCGCCATTCCGTGGAATCAATGGCACCGGCTATTCTGAAACTTTCTACTTTCTTTGGGGAACGACAGCGGGTGGTCACGTCGCAGGATGCAACAGTTGGCGACGAGGCTTAAACTTTACATCCTACTGAGCCATGGGCGTTCAGCAACCGCCGCCGTTCGTGCCGACGCCCGGCGAGCCCGCCATTCTGTGGAATCAATGGCACCAGCTATTCTGAAACTTCCTACTTTCTTCGGGGATCGACAGCGGGTGGTCACGTCGCAGGATGCAACAGTTGGCGACGAGGCTTAAACTTTACATCCTACTGAGCCATGGGCGTTCAGCAACCGCTGTCGTTCCCGCCGACGCCCGGCGAGCTTGCCATTCCGTGGAATCAATGGCACCGGCTATTCTGAAACTTTCTACTTTCTTTGGGGAACGACAGCGGGTGGTCACGTCGCAGGACGCAACAGTTGGTGACGAGGCTTAAACTTTACATCCTACTGAGCCATGGGCGTTCAGCAACCGCTGTCGTTCCCGCCGACGCCCGGCGAGCCCGCCATTCCGTGGAATCAATGGCACCGGCTATTCTGAAACTTTCTACTTTCTTCGGGGATCGACAGCGGGTGGTCACGTCGCAGGATGCAACAGTTGGCGACGAGGCTTAAACTTTACATCCTACTGAGCCATGGGCGTTCAGCAACCGCCGCCGTTCGTGCCGACGCCCGGCGAGCCCGCCATTCTGTGGAATCAATGGCACCAGCTATTCTGAAGCTTCCTACTTTCTTCGGGGATCGACAGCGGGTGGTCACGTCGCAGGATGCAACAGTTGGCGACGAGGCTTAAACTTTACATCCTACTGAGCCATGGGCGTTCAGCAACCGCTGTCGTTCCCGCCGACGCCCGGCGAGCCCGCCATTCCGTGGAATCAATGGCACCGGCTATTCTGAAACTTTCTACTTTCTTTGGGGAACGACAGCGGGTGGTCACGTCGCAGGACGCAACAGTTGGTGACGAGGCTTAAACTTTACATCCTACTGAGCCATGGGCGTTCAGCAACCGCTGTCGTTCCCGCCAACGCCCGGCGAGCCCGCCATTCCGTGGAATCAATGGCACCGGCTATTCTGAAACTTTCTACTTTCTTTGGGGAACGATAGCGGGTGGTCACGTCGCAGGACGCAACAGTTGGTGACGAGGCTTAAACTTTACATCCTACTGAGCCATGGGCGTTCAGCAACCGCCGTCGTTCCCGCCGACGCCCGGCGAGCCCGCCATTCCGTGGAATCAATGGCACTGGCTATTCTGAAACTTTCTACTTTCTTTGGGGAACGACAGCGGGTGGTCACGTCGCAGGACGCAACAGTTGGCGACGAGGCTTAAACTTTACATCCTACTGAGCCATGGGCGTTCAGCAACCGCTGTCGTTCCCGCCGACGCCCGGCGAGCCCGCCATTCCGTGGAATCAATGGCACTGGCTCTTCTGAAACTTTCTACTTTCTTCGGGGAACGACAGCGGGTGGTCACGTCGCAGGACGCAACAGTTGGCGACGAGGCTTAAACTTTACATCCTACTGAGCCATGGGCATTCAGCAACCGCTGTCGTTCCCGCCGACGCCCGGCGAGCCCGCCATTCCGTGGAATCAATGGCACTGGCTATTCTGAAACTTTCTACTTTCTTCGGGGAACGACAGCGGGTGGTCACGTCGCACGACGCAACAGTTGGCGACGAGGCTTAAACTTTACATCCTACTGAGCCATGGGCGTTCAGCAACCGCCGTCGTTCCCGCCGACGCCCGGCGAGCCCGCCATTACGTGGAATCAATGGCACCGGCTGTTCTGAAACTTTCTTCGGGGAACGACAGCGGGTGGTCACGTCGCACGACGCAACAGTTGGCGACGAGGCTTAAACTTTACATCCTACTGAGCCATGGGCGTTCAGCAACCGCTGTCGTTCCCGCCGACGCCCGGCGAGCCCGCCATTCCGTGAAATCAATGGCACTGGCTATTCTGAAACTTTCTACTTTCTTTGGGGAACGACAGCGGGTGGTCACGTCGCAGGACGCAACAGTTGGCGACGAGGCTTAAACTTTACATCCTACTGAGCCATGGGCGTTCAGCAACCGCCGTCGTTCCCGCCGACGCCCGGCGAGCCCGCCATTCCGTGGAATCAATGGCACTGGCTATTCTGAAACTTTCTACTTTCTTCGGGGAACGACAGCGGGTGGTCACGTCGCAGGACGCAACAGTTGGCGACGAGGCTTAAACTTTACATCCTACTGAGCCATGGGCGTTCAGCAACCGCCGTCGTTCCCGCCGACGCCCGGCGAGCCCGCCATTACGTGGAATCAATGGCACCGGCTGTTCTGAAACTTTCTTCGGGGAACGACAGCGGGTGGTCACGTCGCACGACGCAACAGTTGGCGACGAGGCTTAAACTTTACATCCTACTGAGCCATGGACGTTCAGCAACCGCCGTCGTTCCCGCCGACGCCCGGCGAGCCCGCCATTCCGTGGAATCAATGGCACCGGCTATTCTGAAACTTTCTACTTTCTTCGGGGAACGACAGCCACCCGCCCGCGCGTCGTAAGGCTCTTCTTTTTTACTGCTTGGGAGTGGAAGGCCAGCGAATATTCTACACCCTGCCCGAAAAACAGCCGCCGACACCCGCTGCAACATCTGACAGAGGTACGCCTACCTTCAATGAATACGACACAGCTTTGGCTACACTCGACACCTCCTTTGTTTAAAGTACAAGTGTCGTCGTGGAGCGGCATTGTTTTGGGTGGCGTGCTCAACTCCCAGGCGAGATTGTAGACTCATCTGTCACTGCACTGCGAGACCTTTCGTCGACGTGCGACTTTGGTCCTAAATTGGACGACTTCATCCAAGACCACATCGTGGCGAAAATGACCACCAACCTTCTATGCGCGCGACTCCTTCTCGAAGGTTCGACGCCCACGCTGGGGCGTGCACTCTACATTGCAAGAAGCCTCGAGGAAGCTGCTTGGAATTCAAAAGAACAGTCATCGTCTTCCACGTGTGCGAACGTTGGGAGAGTAGACAAGCATCGAGAGACGGGACCGCCAAAACAGACCAAACCGGGTTCGTCACCGCCGAACTCCAAGCATCGTTTTTGTTGTGGGTCTTCACAGCATATCGCTAATTCTCCAAGCTGCAAGGCCAAGGACAAGAACTTCAGCAGATGCGGCAGGGTTGGCCATTTCCAACGAGTCTGCCAAAGCGAAAAGTCGGCGAAATGAGCCGTCCCCATTTGAGGAGTCGAGTGCGATGATACGTCCAAACTCCCGAGCATTTTGTGCCTCGCCGGGGAGCACACTGCGGGCATGCACATCGATGTTAGAGTGCAAGCAGCTACCTTATTGCTCCTAGTTAAAGTGGGGTACACCGTTTCAATCCCATCTTCAACTTACTCCAACCACAAGCACTCCGCTCCGCTGCAACCAACGTCGGCGGCGCTATTCGACTTGTCACACCACGAGATCACCGTCGAGAGTTACTTCGTTGCTCCTGTTTTGTTCCAGGACCGCTGTGATGGCATACCCTTTTGTAGTTCTCGAATGTTTGGACATCTTGGAAATAGATGCTGTCATCTCCTTGGGTCTGCAAATCAATGGTACCTCTCCGCGCTGCTTTCATACTATGCAAACGCCAGAAGGACTCTCGCCTGACCTATATTGCCGACTTTTACGTTTGTTTGACGGCAAATTGGGCCTCGCCAAAAACTTTGTTCACAAACTAAGAGTATGTGAAGGCATCAAACCTGTTGTTACCAGGTTGCGCCGACTGCCATTCACTGTGAGGGAGCAAGGCTCGGAAGAATTGAAGCGTCTCGAACATGAAGATGTCATCGAAAAGCAGAAGCTGATGGCAGCTGCATACCATCAGGTTCTTCTCAGCCCAGAAAGCAGAGACTTGACAGCTTTCATTACAGAGGAAGGCCTGTACAGACTCAAATGAGTCTGTTTTGGACTTGCTTCTGCACCTCCTGCCTTTCAGATGATGATGGTTACGATCTTGAAAGCTGCAAGAATGCCTTGGGCTACATCGACAACATTATTGTCCTTGGCAGCAACCTCAAACAACATGATGAGAGCCTGATGCAGGTGCTGGACTGCATCTAGAGGGCTGGCTTTATACTTAACAATAATTTCGTTTTGGCTGCACAAGAACTGTCCTTCCTTGGACATGCAGTTAGCAGCAAGGGAGTATGGCCACCGCAGAGCAACATGGATGCAATCTAGGCTGCGTCAGCACCCACATAGCTGCAGGCATTTCTCAGCATGGTTGGCTACTATGCGCAGCTTATTCCTCGTTACGCAGAAGTCGTCGAGCCTCTTCGGGAACTGCTGCTGTACATTCCTCCAAACTTCCATTTAGGGTGTGAAGATCTTGAGTCACTCATTGCTCAACTCCCCCATCCATTCACTATTCTTGGTGATTTTAATGCGCAGAATCCTTTATTGCGCAGTGCTAGGCGCGATACACATGAAGCAATCATCGAACGGTTTATTTTGTCTACAAATTTGTGTCTGTTTAACAAAAAGAAAGCTACATATTTTAGTGCACCCACAAACTCGTTTTCATCAGTTGACCTCTCTATAAGTGAACCAATTTTATTTTGACCCCTATCATGGCAGGTTACAGATAATCCTTTGGGCAGTGACCACCTGCCGATTGTTTTAAGACGGACTAATGCAGTTGTGACCCTCCCCACCCAAACTCCCCGCTGGAAATTTGAGAATGCAAACCGATCAGAAATCAGCCAGTTTTCACTGCTTGCATGCACATCTCTTGGCAAGCGTTTAATTGATGAAGTGAACGAACAATTAATGAACTACATCCTTCAGGCAGCCAAAATGGCAATCCCGATAACCTCGGGGGGACTCCCACGCGGTCCCAAGCCTTGGTGGAATAAAGAACATTCGTAATCACGAAAAAAACAAGACAAGGCATGGAGCATATTTCGACGATATCCAACATCAAGCACCTTCTTCATTTTAAGCAAGTGAAGGCCCGTGCATGGTACATTCGCCGGCAATCGAAAAGAACAAATTTCCGAGGGCTTGCGACATTAATAAATAGCCATATATCCCCAGAGGAGGTTTGGGATTGAATTAAAAAAATCAATAGATCCTATCGCGCTTTCACCATCCCCCTGCTATCCTGCAACGGAGCCTGTCCAAAAAGTCTAAAGGAACAAGCTGATATTCTCGGGGAACATTTCGAGTTTGCTTCAAGTTCGAGGCACTATTCACCATTATTTCTTCGACTAAAACAGCAGAAAGAAGCCAGGACCATAAATGCACCTGCCTGACAGTATCCACTACTTCGTGTTGAATCATCTGCACCTATGTACACTCAATCTGGTTTTATATCTCTTCAACAGAATATGAGAGGAGGAACGTTTTCCATCAGCATGGTGAATGGCTACAATCATCCCTCTGCTTAAACCAGGAAAGAACTCGGAGGCTGCTACTAGTTTCAGGCCCATAGCATTGACAAGCTGTTTTTGTAAAGCCCTCGAAAAAATTATTAATAGATGATTGATGCAGTACTTGGAAAAACGTTGCATCCCGAATAAATACCGCCGCGGTTTCCGCTCGTTCCGTTCGACACAGGATCAATTGGTTCAATTGGAGATGACTGTCAGAGAGGATTTTGTGAGTAGACAGTGCTGCTTCTCGGTGTTTTTCGGTCTTGAGAAAGCATACGATACTGTTTGGCGGTATGGAATTTTGAGTTACTTTAGTAAAGTGGTTAGTTGGGCGAGTTGGTAATGATTGAACATAGTTAAAATTGCGCACAATTAGAAAGGAACAGAGAAGAGGGAAGAGAGAAGAGAGAAGTGCAAACTTACAACTCGATGTATTGAAGGAAGACAAAGGAACAGCCCCCGGTATCAGCTCGAGCCGAGGCCACACTCGCACGGGGGCACCCGAGCACGCGGAGGACACACACCATCAACCACACTCAAACGACTGTAGAAAGCAGTGTTGCGGAGTGGGCACCTCCATTCCATTCCAATTCCATTCCGGGAATTAGAGTTTTCGATAATTCAATTCCTTTCAACTCCTAGGATTGGGGACACTGGGCCCATTCCCACTCCTGGAATGGCTGAATCGTTCTATTCCATTCCTCCAATTCCTAAACGTAAAAATTGGCACTGTGCAATGTTTCCGGCATAAGCAGCATAAAGCTGACATTGCCAAATGCATAGACAATTGAGAAAAAAATGCTAAATGCCTCAAAAAAGCACTGATCTTACCAAGCTCACAATGCTGGATTGCCTGGGGTGACTCGAAGCGTCCGCAGCGGCCCATCGTAAGGTGAAACAAGGTATGCAGAAATTAAAGTCAAAGAAAATGATTGGGCATCCGCTAGCTTGTTTGTAACCCCAACCCACTTGAATGTAAAACATATAACACAGAAAACAAGCATAGGAACAAAGACCAAGTAAAAGGCAGACTTACACATAAAAATGCTGTATAAAAAAACAAGCGTCGGCGCAAAGCGTGAGAGGAGAAGTGAGAATTGAATCTCGCTTTGTTTTAATGCCGAAGCAAACCCAGATTTTGCACCTCAAAGGAGTGCGCGCGAATGAACATGGAAGGCAGCAGGGTTGGCCATCTGCTAAACAGCGCTCCTTGAACTACAAGAAAACAATAACTGATCATCCTTTTGCGGCAGCGTGCGAGTCAACGAGTTATCAGAGCTCTGCGAGTTATGAGTCGCCCCCTGCTCCCAGATCTCAGTCTGTGCACGCACATACATTCTCCATGCTGTGGAAAAAAAAAAAAAAAAAAAGCTAATACAAGAAGCACGATGAGGAACCGTGCATGGCGGCTTCTTTCTTTGCCACTTCCTTCACTTCTTTTGCTTGGTGTTTGGTTTCTTGTTTCGCTCTCGTGTAACACCAGTAAAGCTCGTCGTCTGCACGTCCGTGAAAGGCACAACCACTACCTCCTCCCCCTTTGGTGTTTGCTCTGACGCTTGTTTTTTGTATTGCTAGCAGTTTCCCACGCATATCTTTTTCTGAGCAACTGACTCACTGACTGGCTCCGTTTAGCTGAACGTAGTCCCCCCCCCCCCCCCCCCCCCCCCTCAGAAAAATATAATAATAAAGAATGAGGCCCATTCCACTCCCATTCCATTCCGGGCAAAAGGCATTTAAATCCATTCCCATTCCATTCCCCTCATTGTTACCGCCATTCCTTTCCAATTCCATTCCGGGGTCGTGAAAATGCGGAATGATTCCGGAATCATTCCAACTCCGGAGTGGCAACTCCGCAACACTGGTAGAAAGGCTATTTCCTTGTCGGTTAAAGCCACAGAAGGATGGCTGACACAACGCTCGCCTAAGCGGAGTATAGTACTAGAAGCTTCAAAAATTTCCCGAGTGCATTTTTCGGTGAATCTGCCAATTATCGAGGTTTTTTTGTAAAGAAGGTGTACACTCAACACGCTTGACAATGCAGAGGTAGGTGACCCCCCACCGTTGAATTTAGAGAAAGATTGTGCTCCCTTAACCGGGCATTAATACACCGGCCTGTCTGTCCTACTCAGGATCTACCACAGGAAAGGGGAATGCTATAAACCACTCTGGTTGAACAGGGCATGTAAGGGCGGACGTGTTTTGTGTGGAACCTGTGTTTTGTAATATTTTCTATTTTTGCTCGAACTTTAGAACAAATTTGACCCATTTTTTGGGGGGCTGACATCACTAAGGGGACTCCGTACCTATTGGCTACCTGTTTGACATCTTGTAAACCCTGAGATGGGGAACGATAAAAAAACGGACGAACACAACAAAATCTCATACGCAGCTGAATTTTAATGATATGAGCATATCAATAAATAGACTTTCACACAAAAGGATAAGAGAAAGAGCAAAAATAACTCAAAAGCAAAAAACAAGACGGCCAACGCGTTCACCCCAGACAGCCTGAGCCACTCCCCGGCTCCAACAACTTTCGGAAAGGGAGCCGACCACCCCAACAACAACCCCACAGTCACCACACATGGTGACCTCCAAACCGCTAAAGCCTAATCCCCATTTCCTACTCCAAGCAAACGCTTCCCGGTCCCCCCCCCCCCTTTCTCAAGGTTTACAAAGCTCCCCTCATACAAGCAAAAACTCTTTCATCTGATCACTGATAACCAAGGATGGCTGGCTCACACAATTCCCCCGCTCGCGAATGCACAAAGTCTCCTTAATTAGCCTTCTAAACAATTCTTTTTCGTTACACAAAACAGAAGTTCCATCCCAAAGAGGGGAACAAAAATTACAAGAACTAACATGATTAACCAATTCAGAATTCTGCGCCAAATTCTTTACACACCTTTTATGCTCCGCAAGTCGGTCATTCAAACAACGCCCTGTCTGACCAACATAACACAATCCGCAGTCAAAGGGGATCTTGTAGACCACCTCTGCGACACAGGAGGCTGAGGGATCTCTGTGCTTTTTCCCGCAACATCCCTCACGTCTGAAGGCAAACGGAGTAAGCCTGTCTAAGCGGAAGTCCGTCCTAAGAACCACATTAACGTTAAATTTCGCACCCAAGGCTTTTAGGCTATGAGAAAAACCATGAAAATAAGGAATCACAGCAAAGGTTCTACCTTGAACCCTCTCAGCGGTCAGTGACGCGCGTACAAACAGTCTATGTGCACTAGAAACGATAAAATCTAAACTATAACCCGCCGACAGTAAACGTTTGATTTGAACGTCGAAAGCTTTACCAACACAATGAAAACAAGATTTCTTCAGTGCACTGCCAATTAATGATCTCATCACCCCCCCTTTTACCAGTTTAGAATGAGCGCTCCATCTAGAAAGAGCCTTCTTTATGGTTTCCCTACCATAAGACCAGCAAAGCCCCCTTTTATTAAATAGTTGCAAGTCCAAAAACTGTAACTTCTTTTGGTTTAAAGTTTTTAGTAAAAGATCACAAAGTAGATTTCCCCTTCCGTGCGGTAATTAATGAAAATGGTTCTTGGCAAAAGTCGCTTGCGGTTTTCCTTCAGGGATGTTTGGGCCACGTCAATCTGGAGGGCAGTATTGCCCTTAAGAACTCGGAAGAACTAATCGAGGGCATTTCTCCCCTGCATCGCAGCTCGTGCGCGTTGATGTCCCTGTACATCAGAGATTTGTATTATTCTTTAGATAGCGTGTTGTTGCTGGAAAGGGTTAGGGAGCTTTTAGAAAAAAATTTAGTCTCTTTTCAGGCCAAAGCGGATATTTCTGTAGATGCGGTACTGGAGCTTCTGACGGGCTATCTGAAGGCAACTGTGCTTAACTTTAACGGTGACAGTTATATACAGCGGAAAGGTGTGTGCACCAGTTCGGCGGTGGTTCCCGTGTTGACTGAGTTTTATCTTAACACTCTTGACAAGAAAATAACAGATTTTGTTGGCTCTTTGGGTGGAGAAAGGTTTTTGGTTCGGAGGTTTGTTGATGATATCTTGGTTTGTGCTCCGAATCAGCTTTCTGCTACTCAGATCCATGATTTTATTTTGACCGCTGCACCGGAATTAGAATTCACCTCTGAATCAGCGAAAGATGGGAAGTTACAGTTTTTGGGCTTGCAACTATTTAATAAAAGGGGGCTTTGCTGGTCTTATGGTAGGGAAACCATAAAGAAGGTTCTTTCTAGATGGAGCGCTCATTCTAAACTGGTTAAAGGGGGGTGGTGAGATCATTAATTGGCAGTGCACTGAAGAAATCTTGTTTTCATTATGTTGGCAACGCTTTCGACGTTCAAATCAAACGTTTACTGTCGGCGGGTTATAGTTTAGATTTTATCGTTTCTAGTGCACGTAGACTGTTTGTACGCGCGTCGGTGTCCGCCGAGATGGTTTAAGGTAGAACCTTTGCTGCGATTCCTTATTTTCATGGTTTTTCTCATAGCCTAAAAGCCTTGGGTGCGAAATTTAACGTTAATGTGGTTTTTAGGACGGACTTCCGTTTAGACAGGCTTACTCTGTTTGCCTTCAGATGTGAGGGATGTTGCGGGAAAAAACACAGAGATCCCTCAGTCTCCTGTGTCGCAGAGGTGGTCTACAAGATCCCCTTTGACTGCGGATTGTGTTATGTTGGTCAGACAGGGCGTTGTTTGAATGACTGCCTTGCGGAGCATAAAAGGTGCGTAAAGAATATAGCGCAGAATTCTGAATTGGTTAATCATGTTAGCTTTTGTAATTTTTGTTCCCCTCTTTGGGATGAAACTTCTGTTCTGTGTAACGAAAAAGAATTGTTTAGAAGGCTAATCAAGGAGACTTTGTGCATTCGTGAGCGGAGGAGTTGTGTGAGCCAGCCGTCCTTGGTTATCAGTGATCAGATGAAAGAGTTTTTGCTTGTATGAGGGGAGCTTTGTAAACCTTGAGAAAGGGGGGGGACCGGGAAGCGTTTGCTTGGAGTAGGAAATGGGGATTAGGCTTTAGCGGTTTGGAGGTCGCCAAATGTGGTGACCGTGGGGTTGTTGTTGTTCGGGTGGTCGGCTCCCTTTCCGAAAGTTGTTGGAGCCGGGGAGTGGTTCAGGCTGTCTGGGGTGAACGCATTGGCCGTCTTGTTTTTGCTTTTGAGTTATTTTTGCCCTTCCTCTTTTCCTTTTGTGTGAAAGTCTATTTATTGGTATGCTCTTATCAATAAAATTCAGCTGTGTTTGAGATTTTGTTGGGTTCGTCCGTTTTTTTATCGTTCCCCATCTCAGGGTTTACAAGATGTCGATTAATTACCAGCTCGCCTGCACTCTCTCACTGCTTACAATACCTGTTTGAGATTGTGAGATATTCTGTGTATATATGGAACCATAACCACTCTTTTTTTGTTGATATCACGTGCAGCTTTTTCGCATCCTTTTACTTTTTTTATCAGAGTTCCTACCACTTCAGTTAGCACCTGCGTTGGAAACCCAGACGCTGTAAGTGTTCTGCACGGCAGTGTCCTAAGGGTTACTCTGTTATAAAAATCACTTCTATCACGCCTGCCATACCGTCATCAGTTGCACTATTTGCTGTATGTAGATGACCTACAAATCACTTTTTCCTTTCTATCTGCGAGCGCCATGTTCAACTAACTATTAATAATATGACAAGATGTTCTGACAATAACGGTTTTAAGTTCTCCACCGAGAAAACTGCTTGTGTTTGTTTCTCACGAAAACGTGATGTGATGCCGATGCCTTCGTTGACCATATGTAATGCACCAGTTCAGATTAGGGTGACCACCTTCCTGCTAGCAAAATGCGGGACATGCGGGGCAATGGGGGGGGAGGAGGGGGAGAAAATTTATTGGCACACAAACAAAGAACCGAGGTTCTGTTAACACATTTATTATCCTGCATTGTTTATACACCTGCTAATTGTATTGCAGAAATTAAGCTCTAATAAATTCCACTCCCAGTGATATATTATTTTAATGCCAAACACATAATTAAATGTGAAGTTGAAAACATAAAAATCGACTGATCAGAACTCAATGCATCAGATGGAAATAAGAAACAGTAAATCTTTTTCGCATTATTGTTGCCTGTCAACGCTTACTTTTATCAACATGGTCCTACACAAATTTTTAACATTATGTTCTTTTTCGACAATTGCGAGTGTGGCTGTCTTCACTAAAAAAAAAATCGACAGCAATCCTTTTTCATTGACACAGCAATTTGAAAATAATTACAATATTTTATATTGAAACTTTTGGTGAGCAATTTTTCTTACAATATTTTCCAACCAAAGGGAGATGCACAACGGCGCGTGCGCTTCAGTTCTTCTGCAGCAACGATGATCGCTTCCGCAATGCTTGGATAGAAAATGGCGTACCATTTTGGTTCAGACGATTACCATCACCCTCCGTGCTTCCCTGTGCCCCGTTGTTCGGCAACACCATGAGTTGAGAGTGAATTTTACAACAGTGTGAAATGCGGGACATTATGAAGATTTCGGAATTTCTCACGGGACGTGGGACACGAGCCCTCAATGCAGGACAGTCCCGCGATTCGCGGGACGGGTGGTCACCCTAGTTCAGATAAAAATATGGAGTATAAGTTTCCAGGGCTTATATTTGACTCTAAGCTCTCTTTCAGCCAACATATCAAATTGTTAAAACTAAAATGCCGTAAACCCCTTAAAGGACACCTGCAAAAGAAAAAAACATTTTTTTTTAAACAGCTTAGATGGAAAAAGGATGTCATAAAACGATATTACAACAAAGAAAAGAAATTTTTAGAGCTATATGTACGGCGCTATACGAATTTGTAGTTGGTGCCCGCCGGCGCCGAGGAAAAGTGGCCTTTATTTATCACGTGACTGGCCCTTATTTATCACGTGGTGCTTGCACTCTTTCGGAAGCTTCGTATGGCGTCTAAAAGTAACTTATTCATCTTTGTTTGAAGTATGAGCCCAAAGGAAACTCCTGAAAAAGCGCAAGCAGACGTAATAGACCTGTGCGCCGGTCAGACGACGGCGGCGGCGCCCCGAAGCAGACGAACTTGTGCGGCGGTGGCGACGGCGGCGTGGAGAAACGCGTTGAAGCGGCGTTCGCACAACGCTCAGCGTGTGGCGGCAGTGTTACTTTGCGGCGGCGGCGACGGAGCGCAGCGGCGTGCGGGCCTACCACGTGACCAGCGGCGGCTCCCGCGGCGCCAACTACAAATTTGTATAGCGCCGTAAATATAGCGCTTAATTTTTTTTTTCTTCGTTGTAAAATCGTTTTATGACATCCTTTTTCCATCTAAGCTGTTTAAAAAAATGTTTTTTTTCTTTGCGTGTGTCCTTTAATATTCTGAGAGTACTCTCCCACATGACTTGGGGTTCCGATCGTTTTTGCCTGCTAAGAATTGAAAGGTTTATTGTATGGTCACGCCTAGATTATGGATGTTTCGTGTATGGATCAGTGAGTGCATCAACACTGAAAATGTTGGATCCAATCCATCACACAGGGATTTACCTTGTCACCAATGCATTTTGTACATCCCCTTTGTTGAGTCTTTATGCTGAAGCTAATCAAATGACCCCGGAGAAAAGGCGAGCTGCCCTAGGTCCAATGTATTCCCTTAGGATACGGTCTTTATTGCAACATCCGTGTCTGGAACTAATCGAGGGGAAACGTTCTGAACAAACCTTCCAAAGTAAACCCACTGCCTCCCTTTTCATCGCGGAACAAGACCGCGGCTGTCTCGGCTAGCCTTCAGATGAACCCACCTGTTGCTCAGCTTTGGGGAACAGTGGCACCACGGGAGCCTAGTCTACTCATCACAGACTTGTCACTCACTGAATACTCTAAGGAAAATACTCCACCAGGTGTCTTAAAACAGGCATTCTATCAGCTACAAGATACACATAAAGACTACACCAGCTTGTATGCTGACGGCACAAAAACCGACTCCTCTGTCGGCTGTTCCGTGATTGCATCATCGCAGAAGTGTGTGCGGATGATTAATTCCAGTGCAACCATCTTGACTGCCAAGTTTTATGATTTAATATTGGCCACAGACCATATTATCAAAAATAGGCTTCCATACTCTGTGGTTTGCACTGATTCACTAAGAGCACTGAGAGTGCTGAGATCCCTTGAAGCGAAAAACCCTCTAATCGCTCGGCTGAAACACAAAGTGGTTGCTGCAGCTAGGGAAAACATATGGCAGATAATCTTTTGCTGGGTGCCTAGTCACGTGGGTGTAATCGGCAATGAAGCTGCTGATCGTGCCGCTTCCACATGTGCTACAAGGAAGGTTGATATTTACGACCTACCCTACCAAGACTACAAAGCGACCGTAAAGAAAAGTATCGGGTGTAAATGGCAAGAGGAGTGGTCTCGCAAAACCAACAACAAACTTTATGTTGTGAAGCCAATGCTACGGAGTGGGCAAGTGCCCTTCATAGGGACCGTTTCTTCGAGGTTGTCCTTTGTTGGTTAAGAATTGGCCCCACACACCTAACACATGGGTATCCGCTTTGCCGAGAGGATTCACCTGCATGCGAAAACTGTTCAAAACCATTAACTGTGCTGCATATACTTCTTAAGTGCCCCACATAACACAGATACCACCAATTGCACTTTGCCAAGTTTTACTCACCACACATGCCTCTACACTTTGCTCTTCTGCTTGGAGATGAACCTTTTACAAATCATACATATGTTTTCATATATCTAGAAAGAACTGGACTTTTATTACAACTTTTAAATTTTTCATCTACATTATTTACATACAGATTCATGCCCATCCTTTTATCCCATTACTGACCACTAGAGCCCTTTTCTTTAAAAGCCATTTCTTGAAATAGTAGCAGATTTTGGTGCCCTATAGCCTTAGACACTTTTACACCAATAAAACTCAATCAATCAATCATTCACGAGTCCGCTTGTCTACACTGGTGTGACAAAAGCTAAATCACATGCGGCACTCGCTGTGCATTGTTGTTCGACTAGTGATCTTCTCAGGTTGCAGTGCTTCTGTAAGCACCGCTCTTTTTTGTTCCGCGCTCCTGCCCGCATTAGGCATGACATGTTCGTGCTCGGTCCAACAGTTTTCTTTTGATTTCAGCATCTTATTGCGTCTCTTTAGTGGGATGCAACTCTAAGCCCAGACGGAAGAGCATAGGCATATCCAAACATTTCGAGCTCGTTCCAGACCGGCACACATTTTACCGTTTCTTAAGCAGGAAGATGAATGATCTCCACCTCCCCCTGCAAGTACAGATGCTTCAATCCAGAGGACATTCTCGCGGAATTGACTGTTTTACAAAAGTTGCCTATTGCCCTATCTATAGGCCGCCAATATCATTACAGTTAGTCTTTTCCAGATTATAGACTTTTTTTGCAGGAGACCAAAAGGCTGTTTTGATATAACGAACTGCCCACTATATCGAACTAATTATTGCGTCCGGCAGAGTTAGTTATAAACGGGTCCGACTGTACTACCACTAGTCGGGCTGATAAACTTGGCGATCTTCCAGAGCCTTCCGTACTCTCAAGCTCCTCTCCTTTGGTGCGCACAGGGGTCGAGCTCCTCCTTGCCTACCTCTCTGGTCACATGACCTCTCAAAGAACCAATCAGCATCAAGCGCCTCACTCCTCTCCTACCCATCAACCAATCGGTGTCGGTTTTATCTAGGCTTTACTTTTGGGCTTCACAAAATGCCGAGCACCTAGCCGAAGAATGTTCCACACTAAAAATGGAGCCGCCCACAAGGCAATTGTTGTTGCTCTAAGCATAAATTGTTCAGTGGCTCTAGGAAGACGCACCTTGGATTGCCGATGACTGAACCCCGATCTTGTCTCTGTCGTCGGAAGGTTTGCTGCCTGGTTCGTCGGAAGAGTGGCGGCTGGCCGTGGAACTGGCGCAGAAGCAGCACGGCGGCGGTGCTTTTGGATTGCCGACATGCCTGTTCTGCGAGCAGACGCTGGCGGGGAGTGGGACGGACGCCCCGGCGGCGCCAGTGACGACAATCACGGTGGAGAGCGTGGCACGACGCATGCTGGAGTCGGTGGGTTTCGAGCAGACGACGACGCTACTGCGTGACCTCGACCTTCCCCGGGGCTCGCTGAGTCCGGAGTTCTTCTTTGCCAGCGTGCTCCTCACCCTGATTGACCAACAGCAGCTGTGAGTTTGCTGTCTCTAACTTATTGATTGATTCATTCATTGGTCAGCAGTTGTGAGTTTGATAATATTGATTGATTGATGAACCAGTAGCAGCTATGCGTTCCTTATTTGTGACTGATTGATTTATTGGCCAGCAGCAGCTGTGGGTTTGTGATTGATCAGTCAGTGGCTGCTATGAGTTTGGTATTGATTGATTGGTTGGTACATCAACCAGAAGCAGCAGCGAGTTTGTTATTTGTAATTGATTGATCAAGCAGTGGCAGCTACGAGTTTGTTATTTGTAATTGCTCGATTGGTTGATTTGTTTGTTTATTTATTGGTCAGTCATTTAATTTGTTGATTTATTTTGTAAGCCTGGAAAGTGTAAACCCTTGGGGTGGTAGAATCTTCTAGGGGATGCTGAAGACAACTTGAGCCTTCCCTTAAAATGAGGCATGTGAGGTCACATGTGACTTCAGAGGAGATTGTGATTTAATGGGAAAATACTTGCAGCTTATTTTGGTTCATTGCATGAAGTTGAGAAACTAAGAATGCATTCTGTGTGTCTTTGCCTCTCAAACAAATCCAAAAACCCCCAAAAATTTCGAGAGGAATACACCTGAAAAGGGACTAATATTACTAAAATGCTAAAACACACTCAATGCATTTTGCTTCCCACAATTTCTTCAAAGCTGCTGTTGTGCAGCTGCTAGTAGTACATAAAAAGCAAACCTAATTTACGTTTGGTGGGTCACAAATCTTCAAGATTAACTTGGAGCGGTATTTAGCAAAAGTAATAAAATTGCTTCATGGCCCCCTTCAGTTAATGTTTTTCCATCACGAGGAACCTTGGGAAATTAAGATGACGTCTTAGAATATTCGGACAAGCCACGTTTGTGCAAAAAATGTTCTTGGAAGGCCCGAGGAATGAGAGAGAAACTATTCTTTTGATAGGAATAGCAGATGCAAGCAAGCTGGTGAACTTCCAACATCAAAGTCTTTTTGTCTCTGTCCCGGGTTTTCGAGATGTCTACCGTAAAATCCCAAGATAGCCCACCCGCTATTTTTGGCTTGATTCGCTATTTTCTTTTAAACACCAAAAGGTAGCCCGCTCCTGGTAATCATACTGTTCGAATCAATGATGATGCCGGTTTAAGTGCGGCTAGTTACTATGGCGGGATATAAGCGAACATTGTCGGCTTGGGAAGTACAGTCATCTTTGCTTCACTGCCACTCACCGCAGTAACGAGTTTGGCAGAAATAAATGACCTAAAATTTGCATTTTTTTTTAACATGTCTCGATCACGCATTGAAAGTTAGCCCACTCCTTATGGAAATTTCTCGATCTTCCATGCCACGTTCCCTTCTCGAGGGTGTGGCACGATCTCGATTGATTGTCCGCGCTCTGCTCGTGAATTCAGGGCCCTGAGCCACCGGATGCTCTCGCGGCTGGAGAGCTACGTCTGGTCCCGGCGTCTGGTCACGTTGCCACCTCAGGCGGCCGACCTGCTCAGCCGCGAGAAGCAGGGTCTCGCCGGCCTTGAGGACCTTGCCAACATTCAGGTGGGTCGACGGAGACGTTGGACACTGAAGGTCGAGGGCGGTTGTTGTGTCACAGATGATATCTTGTACAGAAGTTTCTGAGAATAAGTAGAGTGTGCTGCCAATCTTGTTATTTATTAGTAGAGGACCGTGTTTTCGGATTTTATTTATCGTTAAATTCGGAGGGTGTTTGTCAGTTTTATCTTTCACTAAAAATTAAGAGTTCATCGGAGTTCTTTTCTTTTTTGTTTTCTTATATTTCCAGTCCTTTGAAATTCCAAGCTTAATTTTACGGTGTTCCCAATTTTTAAAATTTCAAAAACAAAATAAATTAAGTTTGGGGCCATGGCCCGTGGTCCTGAAAGAAACTTGACGAGCTAAAAAAGGCAAAACCCTTTTGTCGGTACAGTCTAAGGTCATTACAACAGACATTTGGATATAACATACCGATTTGTGAAGTTTGGTTGGTTTTCCTCTACGTACCATTGACTCAACTGCATATCTGCACACCACATACTCCTCTTATAACAGACCGAAATCTTGGTCAAAATCAAGGTCTGTTATAACAAGCTTAGACTGTAGCTCAACATTTCAAAGGAAGCCTCTTCTCAGGACCGCTGACCCCGTCCTCTTATAAAGTTCATTTGTAAAACACCATCTTTTTGCATTTTATTTTGTCGTTGTGACCTCGAAATTCAGAGTTTTTCGGATAAATCTGAATGGACAAAAAATTTAATGGCGAGTGTTTTTTTTTTATTTTTTCGGATTTATCCGAAAACACAAAACCCTACTGAGGAGTATGACTACTAAGTTTTGTAGGAAAATTATTAAACTAAAGGTGAAGCTTCAAAAACACCGAGACAATCATTTTTTCTTTTATCTTTAGAGAGACAAAACAAACCGGTATACTGGATTGCACTAAATGTTCACGCTCTGTAGCTCGTGGGGAGCCAACTTGGCTATTTAGACTGCTCTATCTTAATAATTAATACGGCAAATTGTGTGCACAAAACGAGTGTTTTTTATGCATGCCATACTCAACTAGAGCAGCTAGTATGAGAAAACTGAGTGAATAAATGAGAAAAGAATCCAGTCTCCGCTAACTGCAGAAGTTTCCACCTCCTAACCTAAATATTAAAAGAAAAAAGTATGTGCAAGGGGCATCTTCCCTAACTCTACCATTTTTTAGTTTTTACTATAGCTACAGTTTATACAGTTAGATAATTTCCACTTTTGTTTGATTTGTCTTTTCTCTCTGCTTTTTTCTTCTAAGGCTTTTGTTTCCTTCTCCTCACCTTTCCATTTTGTTTTTTTAATTGTTTCTTGTTTTCTTTTTTTCTTTTTTGGCCTTTGTGGCTTTTAACTTTGCTAAAAACTACTTTTTTTAAAAAGAGATATAAGTAGAAGTTTGTTTGAAATAGAGCAGTGGTTGGTTTGTTCAAAACTTGGAAAAGTGGACCCTGAAAAAAGGGATTCATACTAGTTCACCCATTCCTGCATGACTGCAATGCTCTCCTGTTTGCCTTGCATCGACGCTTAGGGGTCGATGTGCAATGAAAGCTGCCTCTATTGGGTCTGTATTAGTCTTACCATTTAGTGTGGGATGCTAACGCAAGCTTTGCATGTGCCACATTTTTGTTTTTGGTTATAGCTTGTCCAACGTGCATGTACCAGAGCTTCTGTGAAGATGGGATTGTACATTTTTAGCTTCTCTAAAGGAATCGTTTTTGCTGCCATGTACAGAATTTTTCATTACGGAATGCTCTCTTCTAGGGTTGTGTGAATAGTATTTACTCGCACAATGAACGCACTCGCGTAATGAACGTACCCCCCAAGTCGGCTCTCAAAATTTCGACTTTTTTTTTCACTCGCGTAATAAACGCACCCCCAACTCGGACGTCAAGATTTTGACCCCCTCCCCCCATGCGCGCGAAATGATGAAGGCACTTTTCTATCCTGGTGCAGCGAGGTCGCAAATGCATGGGCAGCGTGGGCGAACAAAACGCCTTGCAAAAGGCGTTAAAAAAATTCGCAAGGATCCAACGGAAGCAAGAAAAAAAAAAACATGGAGAGGAGCTTTTTTTTTTTTTTGCACAGCGCAGTTTGGATTTTGGGTTTGCGCACCGCCGCGCGCAAGGAGGTAGGAAAGAGAAGCGGAGAAGCACTCTAAAAGCGAACGAAACAGCTTGCGGAAGGCGGCAAAAAGAAAAAAAAAAACACGGAACTAAGAAAAAACAAAAACAAAAAGAAGCTTTTTTTTTTTTTTTTTTTTTTTTTTTTTGCACAGCGCAGTTTGGTTATGGGGGTCGCGCGGCGCGCTCAAGGAGGTAAGAAAGAGCGGAGAAGCCCTCTAAGCAAACGAAACAGCTTTCGAAAGGCGGCAAAAAGAAAAATAATACAACCCACGGAACTGAGAAAAAAAAAAAACAAAAAAAAAAAGAAAACCTTTTTTTTTTTTTTTTGCACAGCCCTGTTTGGTAAGGGGGGGTCGTGCGGTCGCGCGCCGCGCGCAAGGAGATAAGAAAGATAAGCGGAGAGCCCTCGCCTAAGCAACATGGCAACGCCTAAGCAAACAAAACAGCTTGCGAAAGACGGCAAAAAAACAAAAAAACTTAAGGAACTAAAAGAAAAAGAAAAAATGAGTTTTTGTCTTTTTTTTTGCACAGCTTAGTTTGGTTACTGGGTCGGGCGCCGTGCGCAAAGAGGTAAGAAGTTCGATTTTTCGGGATAAAAGGTCCGTGCAATATGCGAGTAAATACGGACGCAAAAATTTTACTTCGCGTAATGAACGCCCCCCCCCCCCCCCCCCCCCCCCCCCAACTTTGCATCGATTTTTCGGAAAAAAAAGTGTGTTCATTCTGCGAGTAAATACGGTATTCGAATTTTCGAATAGTAGTTTAAAACATTACTCTATTCGATATTCGCTTCGAGATGAACTGCGATGTTCATATTTTTCGAAGCGTTGGTCGCGGTGGGTTAGCCCTGTTGAGCACGCTTCTTCTCGAGCGCTGGTGCACTGCGGAGAAGCAACACCCGCGGAGCTCGCTTCCACGGGTGTTGCTGCTTCTAGGTGCACCCATGCTCGGTAAGAAGTATGCTCAAAGGGGCTGACTTACTGCAGTCATCACTTAAAAAGGTACAAATAATGCAGTTGGGGCGTGCTTAGAAGAAAAGCACACTTAAGCGGGATGGTGCACATGTGTGTGCATTTAAAAATAAACGGGAACTTTGTAAATGTTGATATCTACACTACAGTAAAATTTTCAAAATTAAACTGTGGCTATTATGCAAGAGTATGTGTTATGTAGAGATGTCCTGACAATCTGCATTCATCATCTATGATTGTCTTTTTTTTTTTTTTTTTTTTGCCCAAATTCTAGATTTAAGGAAGAAGGTTTGCATGTAGCAGGAAGATTTATAAATCTTGATTAGGTATAGCTGGGCATCTCTTGAGGTTTAATTTTATGTCGAATGCATCATTTACTTGCTGTACCAATGTAGGGATTGAACTTTCTGAGGCTACAGTCCATAAATATAGTTAGATTAAAATTAGCTTAGAAATGGACAAGTGGAAGCTTGAGAGCAATCTTCACAAGTTCATCTGGGTTTTCGTTTAAATTAAGCATGCACGGTGCAGTAGTGAAAAAGAAGGAGAAACTATTCAGTATTTTATTGAAAAATATTTGGCCAAAATCACTAGTCGCTTCGAACTCAAAATTCACTATTCGCACATGGCTATGAGTTTTTTTTTTTACTATAATAGAAGTTTCCTGTGAGAGAATTGCTCCTCGTAGAAACCCTTTCTTTATTGGGGAGAAATTGTATTCTCATTAAACATATCTATCCCTCTTCACCCTTTGAGAAGGAAAGAGAGGGGGAAATATAGTTCCTGCATAAACTCCCTATGGACTCCCTTTCACTATGGGAGAAATTGTCTCCTAAATTTGTCAAAGGGTTAGACTGCTGCGAGAGGATTCTCCCAAACAGTAAGCTTCTCCTCAGGATAATTGGATATCTGACACTTGGATATTGGATGCGCCAGGTGTTTCTGTTAGAGTGTGCCGGAAATGTGAAAGAGCGGGACGTCGTCCTCGCAGATGCAGAGCCTCTTTGTGGAGGAGCCCGAAAGTCACTGGGGGAGGAGTGTGCCTCTCCTCTCCACTTGTGCGCACTGTGCACAAATGTTGGGTGCCACAAAGGGTGCCCATCCCGTAGTGGCGTTCCACTGTGGTGAGTCCCACTGCTCACTCTCCTCGCTCACTTAGACCCCCTCGCCAAGAGTCCCATTCAAAACGTTGCCGCAGTTTTGGAGCGTAGCGCGCTTGGAACTCTGAAGTTTGGTGAAGTGGGTCCACGATCAAAGTAGTCCCTCATAAGTGAACCCGTATTTTGCACATTCCAACTCCCGCTCGAAATTTGGTATTTTCTCCTTGCGTTTGCAACAACTATTGTTAGTGTGTCTATCGGTAATGCAGTCAAACTCCTTTTAAGCAAACGCCTCTGATACGATTATGCCCATTAAACTAAGTCCAATGAAATCCTGGCCCATTTTCTGTTTGTTCAACATGTTTTTATGACGTCGACAACAAGTTCCCATTTAACGAGTCTACCCGTTGCTGCGGCTTATAATGGAAGTGTTTGTGACGATATTGGTTTATTCTACGCATAACTGCTGTGAAATTAGACGACAGCCCGCAAAGCAGAGCAAAGTGTGCATAGTCTGCGACTGCCTTCTTTGCATGTTCATAAACTCATTAAAGTCTCTTTCTTTGTGCCCTTTTTTCTTTTCTTTTTTTTCTTTTTCTTTTTTTTACTACAAAGGGCATTGTTTCCACAAGTGCTGTCTTCCTGGCGACTTCTGCATTGCGTGCCTGGAGACCGCTAGCACAACCTGACCATCCCCCCAGTGGAGCTCTACAATCTCCACGGCTCCCTTCCGGGGGTTGTAGCACCTCTGGCACTGAAGCGACTGCAACCTTTCTTCCTTTTTTTTTTTTACTTGTCTAGTAAGCTGTATTTTCAGCGGCAATAATTGCGCTGCTACGGCTTTGCGGAACGGGCGTCGGGTCCGAGCCGCGTTGTTCCAACTGCGCTCTGTTTTGCGTACTACGTGCATTGCAGTGATGAAGGCTGTCTACTTTCTTGTGGGAGGGCCGAGATATTTTTGATTGTGCTTCATTTGATGGGCTATGTTCATTGCAGCTTCTTTTTTTATTTACAGTATACTGCAGGCCAATATTTTTGCCCCAGCAGGAGTGGATGTAACGTTTATGTGGAGCTAGGTTATCAGAGGTTATACCGTGGAATACCGGGCATCCGCCCATTCCACATTAAGCGCCCATACCCAAATTTGTAAGATCTGAGAAAATATGCACAGTAGATTGATACGTAAAATTTATGACAGGACAAGCGCCCATCTCAAATTTTGAGTGGGCGCTTGCCCGGTATTTTACAGTACATTGCAATACTAGAAGGGAACCAGTGCAGGTGGAAAGTATAAAGAGATGTGCAGGAAACAAAAACAACAAGTTAGACAAAACGTTATATATTACCCAATATAATACAGCGAACCAAAAAGCCCAAAACAAGAGTTACACATCAAAAAGGCATTCAATTGATTCAAGTGCATTGTCTGAAGTAAATATATGGGAAAGTAGGCGGTTTCATTATGTAATGGTTCTGGGAAAGAGTAGTAGTTACGTAAAAGCATTTGTGCAAGCGAATACGGGAGTTATTGTTTGGGGATATGTAATAATCCATCCTTCAAAGGTGGACTGTTTTTCGTGCTACGCTCTGTTCCATGGACAGTGTGCAACCCAGTGAAGACAGCTAGGTTATTTTGGAGAAGAAAGTCATTTTGGTTGTATAATGCTGTAAGGGTACCAGCTAGCTCCGGGTGAAAAAAAAAGCTTATTTGAGCTACTTTCATTTTATCAACTACAGTATGTGTAATGCAATGAAAGGGAATGCTACTAAGCATCTTTTTGGTGAGTGATAAGTCATTTTGGCAGAGTGCCTTAAAGGCTGCTAGCTTTTCTGATGAGAAGAGGGGTCACTCTAGTGAGGTTAATTTTATAAACTGTGCGAAGTGCTATGGTCTGCTAGATTCTTTCTAGGAGGCGAGTTGTTTCAGCTGCAAAGCCATAAAGGCTGCCACCTCCTTGACGCAAAGGAAAGGCCATTTTAACCATTCTTTATTTCTGATACTATGTGCAGTACAGTGAAGGCTACTAGCTTATTTGCACTAGTATCTAATGTTTGATTTTGTGCCAACGAAGTAATGAATGTGAAGCCTGGCACGTAACCTAGGAAGCAGCATTTTTTGTTCAAGCTGTTTCTTCGAGGCATGTTTCAAGGCAATGACCCAAAGTTTGGCTGCCGTAAAGGTGGACTGCTTGTGGAACCTCTTTCATGCCCTGCCAAATATATATCGCAACCTTATAACTAAACTTTCTCTACACCTTTAGTCGTGTAATGCAAAAAACGTTTACTGAACATATGTAGAAGACCTCCGACACTGGGGAAGCTAAGGAACAAAAACCCAAGGCTAGGGAGATTAGTGAAAAAACACGAGACATTTCTTGTTGCCTAAATATTTGTGTGAAGGTACCTGGCAAGTTAATGCAGTGGGCCTTTGCTAAATTGTATAGCGGTAAGGGACATAAGACTGTTGTTATCACTTCTTTCTGATTCCCATCCATAGTTCTTAATTGTGTCCTTTACATGCCACATTTAGCACAGAACATCTCGCACGCAAGCTTATGCCACAATAGCATCGAGGCCAGATATTGATACTTGGTGGGTGATGCCAATACCCTCCCCTTGGGTTTCATGTTAATTCTTTTAGCTGCCGAATATATGCTAGTCCTTGCTTTATTTTTTTTTAATTTAGAGGCAGGTTTTGTTCTCGTAGTCTTTATATTAATGACGACCTTTGGGACGGCTATTTTTTACCTCGATGACTTCTTGCGGTGCCGTAAGCTTATCGGTGGCTTGCTGTTTTCTGTGTGGGTGTTTGTAAAGGAATGCTGAAGGCAATTTGATGCTTACTTAAATAGTCATTTTTTGCCGCCATAGGGAGACTCGGAAAAGGGGTTTTTTTTCGAGAGCTTTTGGACGGCTTTTTTTCTCGTAAAGTAATTCCCCGAAAAACCCCAAACACTATAGACAATATGTTTGTTTCTTTCTGTCTTTTATTCATACTCCTGAAGAACTTTCGCCATGAAAGTTAAATGACGATTGTGAAGATTTTTTCTAGAAAATCAAGCATCAAGGAATCTTTTTCATTTTCCTCGCGTTTGATTATAGCTCGTTGCCCAAAGACTTTTCAAAACCTCATGCCTCTGCGTTGAGCAGAATTTATGCCCAAAATCTTCATCTTCACAATTTTAGGTTCATTGGCAGGCAGTGTTAATTATGCTGCCACCAGTACGTACATTGCTCGTAGCATGAGGCAGACTTAGCATTTTGCTGCCCTAAGCGGCCTCAGTACTGGCCCCCCCCCCCCCCCCCCCCCAACCCCCGCTTCTGATGGTCAGTGACCATGGGGATGGGGGTTAGTGGGGGGGGGGGGGGGGGTATTGCAGGGGAGTAGCTAAGTTTAGAGTACACATTTTTAGAAGTAGCTACATTTGGAGCTAGAATTCCTAAAGTAGCTAAATTTGGAGCTAGATTTAAAAAAAGGAGCCAAATAATTTGGGGACGACCACAAATTGGCCGCCCCCAAAATTTTGCTGCCCTGGGCAGCTGCCTATTGGTAAAAGTACTTGTTGTTGGGCTAGTTGGTGATGACTGTCTGCAAGTCCGCCCCTGCTCATAAGCCTAAGCCTGTTTCACTGGTAGTGGCGAAGTTGCTCTCAAGCATATTCGAGATTTCATCGGCACCTTTGGGAACATTACGGGGTTTCGTCATTAATTGAGTGCAAACCGAAAATATCCTTCGGTGCTTTTCTAAATTACCACTGCCCGCATATCTGAAGGCTACTTCATGCTTCTGACTGCATTGCTTGTAATCTGTAAAACGGAGCGCAGCCACGCGAGTTGTCGCATTTTGGCGGTGTACGCACCGTCGGTGTCGCGCAATCATACGACTGGTTCAATCCCAGTAGCAACGAGAGACTATTTCCGCCCTTAAGACCGGTTTACGGTAGCGTTTCTGGGTTAGAAGTGTTAGCTTATTCGTCGTTTCGAGAGACTGTCTGTTAGCAGTGTGGCGGCTCGAGCCGTTGGCATCCGCAGGACAGCGTTTGACGGCCTGTCCTGGTCATCAAGGTGCGGCGCAACGTAAGGGCGGTTGCCTCGACTACGAGGAGTCTTCGTTTCTGCTCCCAGAATCTGTTGCTATGGCTGCGATCTCCGACAGCTTAAGAAACGCTGGGTGCAGCACGTCCCCACATCTAATCATCACCCTATGATCAATGAGATTGCGGCGTTTGCCGACAAGAACGCCGACAAACCAATCGCGGCGCAGGAAGTGTGAACACAACGAGTAGGATTCCGTTTTCGGAGTTTGTTTTGCGTGAAATCAGGCGGGTATGTTTCAGACGAGTTTCACGAGCGTGTTGGGTTAAATACTCAATGCGAAGGAAGCAAAGCACCAACGGGGTACAGAGACAAACATGTACATGCTCTCTCTGTCCCCTGTCTGCGTTTTGCTTTCTTCGTATCACGTTTCGGAGGTTGCCGTAACGTCCCGGGAGACGGCCCACCTAAAATCGAAAGCAAATCGGGCGAAAATAAGGAGTAAGCTAACTTTCGGTGTGAAATGAAAAAAAAAAGGGTGAAAAAATGCCAGTTTTAGATTTCGTAACCTGCGAAACTTGTGATTGCAAGGAGGGTATAATTTTGGGTATAATGGGAAGGACATAAAACACAAGAACGGACAAAGCCATCCTTCTGTTTTATGTTTTTCCTATTATGTACTTATATTACCCTTACCAACACGCTCTCCATTTCGAGTAATATAAATAAAGTCAGCGTACCGTGCCCTATTGTCCCAAAAGAACTTCGACGAGCTAAAGGGCAAACCCCTTTTGTCAGTAGTTTGAGATTTCGAGGGAAAGTGAAGTTGCATCTCCTCGGGACCGCCGACCTTTGCTCTCGTGAAGCTTATCTGTAAAACGCCATCTCCTTAGCTTTTTATTGCGTCGTCGCAACATCGAAATGTCATATTTTCTGGGTAAATTTGAATTGACGAGAAATTTACTGGGAAGCGTTTTTCGGATTTTCGGATTTATCCGAAAAACTGATTTCCAATGATAGGTTATGCCCTGCATTTTTTGAGCTGTCAGAGGCTTTAGAGAATCTATGCTGTTACAGTTGTACAGATCCACCCCAAGAGACATTGAATCGCAGAGAGACATTACGCAGCTCTTTCTAAACCGCGCACCGCGCAATGCGGATGCGGATTCCTGGCAATCGGGGCAACCGCGTCTTTTCGTTCTGTCGCGCGCCTCGCCGACAAGACGTCTGAAATTAATGCACCGTCCGATTGGCCAATCGTCGGGCTGCGAGAGGCGCCGTCAAGCGCGACGACGTCTTTCTCGTACCAGTTCTAGTCAAGTGCCCCGACTGCGAGGGCAACGTCGGTTAAACATTCCAGGTGCGTGAGTTGTCTCGAAGCCGCCGCCGGGGCTTTGGTGGTGTGCGAAAATTGCGGTTTCACTAGTCATTCGATGTCTAACCCGACAGAGAAGTGTGTAAACATAGCGGGTATCCTTAGCAAAAAGTTAACACCTACAGTTGCTTCTAAAAGCAAAAAAAAAAATTATGTCCGTGTACATTGCAACTTTATGTCCATGTACATTGCAACTCTAGGCAGAGTTACATCTGACTGTTATTTGCCATAAATTTCTGTATTGTTTTTTTTTATTACATGAGCAAGAAAATGTTATCTAAGCACTTTGGAGTGCGACTGCCGCACAACGTCGAGGATGAGATTTAAAAATTGGCGGGCGCTTTCCCTCGCTCGTCCTGCGAACTCAAATTGCAACGGTAATTGGCCAGAGAATGTTCTGCTCGAGGAACATCTTCTTAAACACCACAATTGGGTGCCGTTTTGTCCGCCAAATCAAAACGTATCTGCCCGCCAAGTTGCAGCGCGCGTAAAAACAAGGTCTAGTGGCCCGACTGAGGCCCCATCGGTGTCTTTGAGACACACTGTAGCTTATCGAGCACCGCTTGCGAGCATCTGTCTGCACCGTTTTATTTCGTGGTCGACATTCTAGGTACGACCTCGTGCCGCCCCCAACGTCGGATTGAGCATGCCAAAAGAAACCTCCTAGAAAAAGCCAACATGTTCATTTTTTTAAAGATCCAGCTATTTTTTAGCTGCGTCGTCATCTAGTCTTCTCAAATTAGCCGTGCAGCCAAAGAAAAGCCATCTAGGAATAGTTAGAGATCGGCTAAATCCCGTTCGGAACGTCATCCGTAGCGCAGTGATTCACCGTCTGGTCGCTGCTTCTGCCGATTTCTGCATTTCTGGCGACGTACCGTAAAGTGGTTATGGACCTAGAAAACGCCAAAGGTGGGGGATCCGAGCAACGCCTCCGTGTACATTGGTTATTTTTCCAAATGTGCAGTTTTGAAGAGTGTTTTGCAACGTTTGAAGCGTGGTTCATCTGTTGGGAACTTGTGTAGGGGGTGGTGGGGTGCACTTGGAATTGTGTAAGGTGGTACCTTTCGTAGTGGTACAAAGGCGGCTACTTTTTGTGCGGGTACGGAGAGTTTCATGTGTCTATTATGGGATTGTTTGTACCTGTTTTTACTATTTTATTTTCTGTCGTGTTTTCAGTGTGGAGAACTTGTCGCACAAGTTGCCTTTAAAGCACCAGTCTTTGGTTTCAAGGTTCCCTGATTCTTTTTATTTTTTTGTTCACCTTCGGCTGGCGTGTAAAATTGAGAGTCGTCTTATTTCAGCTCTCTACCGAGCCAGTTGCGAATTATATTGTACAGAAAACAATCTCAGTTTGTTGTTAGTAAAAGGTTTCGAATTGTGTTTTGCGCGAGTTACCGCAGTGTGATGCAGTTTTGAATTCCCCCGGGTTGTTTTCACGTTTGCTTGGGATGCTTGTGAATGTGAAACTTTTGAAGCGTTTTGAAAGTGTATGATTTTACGTAGTCGTGCTGGGTGCTAGACCAACGTGGTTGGTGCGAAGATCCCGGGATTGAAGTGAAAATCACAGTGACACGGTGTTGTAAAAAGAAAAAGCAAGTCCCGTTCGTTTATTGCTTCATTTATTGATGCAGACTAGAGCCGTCGCTTGCGCATCGAATTCCATCCAAGTACTACACCCTGTTGTCGACGTTACTTTGTTCTCTGCGCAAACCTCGATTCCACATCTCTCTTTGCCACGTCCACTCTCGAGGTTTAGACTCGTCGTCTCCAAATCGTGTCTGCGTTTGTGCACGTCTGAAGTGGCCACCGCTGTAAGTTATTTCCGGGCGTCTGCGACGGACATGAGCCCACAGACGATTAAAAAAGGCCTTGGAGTGTTTTTCGCTTTTGCATCACGACATCATCCCATTTTTTTAGGAAAATCTCACGCTCCTGCCAAGCAAATAAATAACTATGTACAGATGTCCGAGCTTGTGTGCTTTATTTCGTGATGTAGGAAGACAAAAAAAAAGGTCCCCATTGTTTCGTTGAAACATGTTTCGTAAAACCCATTTTGTGGACAACCTTTCATGGACACATTGCATCGACACTGGCATCTTGTGGAAACTCGTTTCATAGACACATGTTCCGTCGATGACATATATTTTTTTACTGCCGTAATATCCTGAATCATGGCCCATCCCACTCTTTTGGTGAATATTAATTTCTAAAAAAAAAAAAATACTCCAATGCAGATTTTGCGATCTGCGAACATTTATCCTACCCGAATGACGTGGCTGTGGACCTTGCAGTTGGAGGACGTCCGTGACGAAGTACAAGGCACCCTCTTTGGTTTTTCTATTTCCTCGTTGACTCTATTTATTTATTTTTTTTACTAACAAAGAGAACATGGCAGTGTTAGAAATGTGCTTTCACAGAACAAAAGTTTGCACTGTATGCAAATTGACAGTGTTCATTGCATGTTTGCAAGCAAAGGACTTTGACAAGTAAAACATTCTTTCATAAGCATTTTTTGCATAAAACAATGAAACTCTTTTGAGTTTAACGTATCTCTTGTGCAGTCGTGCTAGATATATACAAAAAATTAGTAACTTTATAGCTTTTTTTTTTTTTTGTACTTATCGGTTGGGACGTGGCCCACCCCACTTTTTTTTCTGGAAGCCACTAAAGGCTAGCACATGATTCACTGAGGCATGTTTTCTTAAGTGTCTGTCCCCCTCCTCTCTGCCCTGTAAACCAGGCAAGACGCAAAAAGTTTGTCGCGAAAACAGGATGGTTGAGTTCGGTTGCAGGGTACGTCGGTGAAACGTCGCCTGGCGACGAGACAATCTGTCGATGAAATATCAATTAACAAAATAATTGCCACACAGAAAAGAAAAAAGGGGAAATGTGAATGAAAAGGGAACCATTGAATCTGAGCTGGTAGGGTCACCGGTAACTGTTTGAGCACTGCACCTGTAAAGCGTGGTGATCTGCTATTTTTTCTGTCCAGTAAGAATTTGCCATGCCCTTGCTTCCAGGTTTTTGCTGCCTCTTCGAATCGGGTTTGGTCTGAGGCAAGCACCTATGGCATTGAAGTCCATCAGAGGTGCCGACTCGACGATAAAGGGAATAGACAAATTTTTATTGACTACCGTAAAATACCGGGGGTGCCCAGCCCACTATCACTGAAAACTGGATTATTCTAGACACGGGCATTTGTCAGGTACCCCAAATCTGGTTATTTTAATTCTCAAGTTTGGGAATTGATGCAGTACACTTTTAAACTTGAGTAACTCCTATATATCTAAATATCCCCCCCTGTCCCAAGATTGATGCAATAAAGCACCGCAGAAGTCTACAGACCTTGTAAAGTATAATGCATGTACTAACAAATGTTTCCTCATAGTTATGCATCAATGGATGCCTCGGATTTTCTGAAATAGTGTGTAAAATGAGAAAGCACTTTGTTTGGAGGCTGGGGCGGCCAAAAAAATTCGGGAAGAATGCATGAGGGTATTCTAACAAACCACTGGGGGTCCTAGGAACCAATAATCGAGGACATAATTTGCAATAATTTTTTTTGAAAATTTTGGGCGTGCGAATAAATTGCGAGAAATATGTCGGGCGTGCAATTGCCCACAATGATGAAGCTATATCGGATTCATAAACCCACTTACTCTGATCCTAATATTATGTTCTAATATATTTTGGGATGTAGCACTTCTCGTATCTTGTAAAATTGACCTCTTGGATATATGTTATTTGCCGTTATCAACTTTTTATTTTTTTTACTTCTAGTGTTTTGACTGTAAATAGAGCAGATTTTAAAGTAATGTGAATGACAATTAATGTGAATGACGAGAGTTTGCCTCTTGAAGCGTGTCCAATCAGAAAAGCTCACCAAGCTGAGCAAAAGAGGGTATACATTGTCATTCCCCTCCACGTATAAGGTACATCATTTTTCCTGACCTCTAATGGACCATTGTGTGCTTCATTAAAGGGCCATGAAACGATTTCCATGCTTTTGCTAAATAGTGCTCAGAATGAATCGTTGACATTCGTAACTGTCAAAGTGCACATCAGTATGACACCATTTGCCGATTACATGTGCTTGGGTAATACGAACTTAGTGGACAGCAATACATGTCCTTTTGTGCTTTCAAGGTAAAGAAATATTGTTTTTGGTCGTGTACTCGTAAAATTACAGAGCAACTCTATTTGATCGGCAAACATCAACATGGAAGAAGGAGAGAGGATTTGGTAGAGCATGAAAGTCGACGCTTTCACTTAGATTTTAATTCACTTGTCTCATGAAATGACTAGTACAATGAGATTAAATATGTGGGAACAACAGGGTCCAGATATACTTGCACAGCAATGACATCAAATTGTACCCTTCAGTTGTTTTTTATGTCCCATTTCGACATAATCTGAAACTTTTTTTAGCTGCTAGGCACATGGATTTGGTGGAAGGATGCAAATGTAAAGTTGCAGGCAAAAAAAAAAAAAAATATTGAAAAGTTTGTTTAGTACGGAAAAAAGATTTCTACAGAACAGCTCAGCGGTGACCATCCAAATTTGTCAGTACTGCAGGCACACTTAAATGCAAAAGCAGCTTGTAAAACAAGTTTTGCCAAATAGTTAAAACAACCTGTCAATTTGGCCAAACTTCCATTTTGTGCTAATACAATGTCTCTGAATAGTAGTGTATATGTAATAAAAGAAAATGGATTGATTCCAGTAGCAGTAACTTCACTTCCTGACAGACCTTCCCCATGCTTGCATCATGACACCAATGAAATTGTAACATTCTGCCAGACAAAACATTTTGACATTTCTTCAATTGTGACCACATCCTAAGGCCTTCAGGACAAAGAAAACGCTCGACACACATCAATATTATATAGCTAAAGCTTTGCATAAAGGAGAAGAAAACCTCCCGATTCATGTTGACACACATTAGCACCCATGTAATATCAATGTTTCTCTCTTGTCTTTCATTGGAGGCATGGGGATCACAGGTCTAATGCACATGCTAAAAATGCCCTAAACAAATGCAAAATATTTTCCCAAACATAAAAATTTCCACGAAAATTCCTCGCTTTTACATGGAAACATTGCGAGACCAGCTTTGTAAAGTATTTAGGAAGTTTTCTTTTTTTTTTTTTTTATCTTCATTGAGTCTATTGCAATTTAAAAGAGACAGCTTACCTGCCTGGCAATGGAAATTTAAAATAGCTTACCTGCCTGGTGATGGCAGTAGTCATCACCAGGCAGTTTATAACTGCTGCAAGTTACAAGATGGCAAAACTTTGAGTACCATTGATTTGAGAGTTTTTTGGTGACATTTGTTTTAAGAGGAGACAACTGCTTAATGCAGCAGAAGCTGTCTTCAATGGGGTGAAAACCTTTGCTCCGAAAGACTGCTAGATCAAGTTAAAGAGCCAGTAGAAATTAAGAAATAAAATACTCATTTGGTTGATGAAAGCTCTTTGACTCATCAGCTGAAGTACCTCAATCTACCAACATCGTCCACACGTTCTTGCAACAGATTGTTTAAAAAAAACGTAAGCTAATCTTCAGATATTTTGGCATATACAGTACAGCAACCCAACTACATCTATGGTAAATGACGGGATTAGAACGGCAGGGAGGAGTCTCATACTGTCTGTGAACATAGGTATGGCATAAATTACAACATGACACATCAAACAACAGATTCTTATCATTCATCCAAGGCCTGTGATTTCGGTTGAAACTAGGGTTGTGCGAATATTCGGAACTTTATAATATTGAAGCAATAATGCCATGTTCAATCCGAAAGTCTAATCGAATGGGGCTATTCGGCAACTTCGAATATTTTCCAAGGATTTCGAAATTTCAAATGCTCCAAAGCATAGCCTTAATTCAGACTAAAAATAAAATGAATGATTTACATTATGGACGATTTCTCCGGGAAACGGAAGCGTCCATAATAATGAGATGTGACTGTATTGATATAACAGTTACTGGTGAGGGTAAGCTGGTGATCGTGGTAGAGAACCCTCCAGACCCTGTCGTGTTTGTCCTTTTTTCTTTTTGTTCCCTAGTCTCCAAGGTTCTCTACCATGACTGTATTGACGGCCGCAAACCATTCGCTTCGCTTTGAAATTACTCGATTCGATTCGAGATTAATCGTACGAAAGAACTATTCGCTTTGAACTGAAAAGTCACTATTCGCACAACTCTCGTTGAAACAAACAAATACTATGTGAAGATAATGTAGCATGTGCGTGTGCTCTAACGCGTGTCTTGCGCGAAAATATCTTTGCGTAAAATAAGTGGCTTTTTAGCACACAACCCTGGATAGAGATCGCTTCCAACAAAACTAATCTGGGCACCGTTAATAATATTTTTTTTTTAAGGTACAGAAACATATGGATGGGGGATGTCTTCCAAAACAGATGGCAATATATTAACTAAGCTCTTATATGAGGTAAGTAGACACATTCAAAGTGTGCATCGCCGCAGGACGCAGCCATAAATATCACAGACTAGATTGGCTCTCGAGGACCCTGGCCGCTTGGCTGGCTCCATCAGAGGACGCACATTTTGTTTGTCGTCAAGACCTTGAGAGTTTTGTGGCTGACCGACCTGCAAAGTTTGAAGCAGGAAAAGGAAAATGGGATACGAAGATGAGTATTTTAATTAACAGACTCACAAAAATCAGTCTATTAGTGGAACAAATAAGATCCAATTAGTATGCAACAATTAAGATGTCACTGGAACCCCCTCAGTATGAGAAGGTTTGGTCTCTTTATTTCTATTATATTTCGAAAATAGTCTGGGAAATCTAATTAGACTATCGTAGCATAAGCATAAAGAAACGACGCAATAAACACCTTTTGAACATTTCATCCTCGACATGAAAAAATGGCAAATACTTTAAGGGGCACCCCCAAAATTAATTTTTTTATCTTTTGCCAGGTGATTTATTATGGTGTCAGAAGCCAGCACCAATCAATATTTTGCTACAGTGTCACATATCTTTTAATAAAGTAAAAAAACGAAACTGCACGGAACCGAAACTGGACTGGGGAGGAAGAAATATAGAGGAGGAGAGAGTTGGCAGAAGTCGCATGGCTGAGCAGCTTTATTTTTCTTCCAAACAACGTATTTGCAGCCTTTTAGAAGCCACAAAAAATGGGTACATTTCTATTTTTATTGTGTGTGTGCCTTCGATGACCCACAAGTTTAATTATACTATTTGGTAGTTGTGTCTAAACCATAGACAACGGCACGTGACTATAGGGAAGAGAGTGAGCGCGAATCAAACCGGCCAGTTCTCGATCGCCAGTTTTCGGGCGGAACGAAAATGAATTTCCGCCGCAAGCTGTTTTCTGGGTAGCTTGGTTTTCATGTCATATACGAATAAAAACCTTGGCAAGCATAAATACCCTTTCAGTGTCCCTTTAAAGGGCAACTCCATTCAATATTTTTTAATTTGGGATTATGACTGTTTTCAGCTAAAGCATGTCTCTTAATTATAAGGTATAATTTTTCTTTTTTTTTTTAAATCCTGTGTGTAGTTTTATAAATATTGCAGCTCAGAGTTTAGTTTTGGGTATCTACGGCAAAACCGAAACTATCCGCTGAAGGGATGGCAACACTGATCATCAGCCGTACGGCCGCAATGTGTTGTCGCAAGAGTGCCGCGGTATGCGGTACAACCAAACAGCTGCAGCTCCACCGTGACGTGGCATGACATCACGAGAGTGCTGCGCTCGTGTTCACTGATTAAGAGCTCACCCGCTTGCTGCCTCCTAAGAGCAGTCACATCTTTAAAATCGGTTTCAGTGGAGTATTCAGCTTTTACGTAATATTTCGGCTGTGATCATATTGTAAGCCACCAAAGCGATGCCAGTCATTTATTTTGGTTTCTTTTTCTACCGGAGTTGCCCTTCACTATCACGCACACAATGGGGTGTAAATATAACACGATTGATCAATATTAAAGTATGTGGAACAATTTAATACGGCAGTATTTTGGTGCGGAAATGTCAAGGCTCATTTCTCGGGGGAAGGTAAGAGAGAGCGTAAGATTTAAACGGGAAAACCTTCGTTCTCCCATTTAAGCTGGAACACTGAAGTGTTCGTGCTAGAGTAAAACATAGAAATGCGTCTTCGGCTGGTGTGTTTACCACCACTCCACCCCTCCCCACGTCAAAAGGGGTTCCGAAGCGCCAAAAAATTATGTGACGCCGTCGGATGTCACAGTCCTGGGAGCTGGACAAGGGCGAGCGGATGTCCGCTTTAGTTTCCGTCTACCATCTGGCTGCAGAACGAGCTGCTGCAGAACGGGCATTTGCCGCATCCTCCTTCATTGCCGTGCCATCGCTAGAATCGCAGTGGATGGCGGCAAGGCGCTTCTTTGACGTCGTCGGGTGGAAATCGAGGGACCACGTTTGAGGAGGCACTAAACGCACCAGTTTGAGACGCAATCTAGTCAGCGTAGCTCGAGAGTAAAACGTGAAAGCGTTGTTGGGCTGTGTTCGCGGGGACGGTGTTTGAAAGGGCCAGCTTGTAGGCCTACCTCATGGCAAATGTTGGTATGCTCGGCGAAAAGAGGAGGTAGAGTTGGTGGTCGGCTGTCCGGATGGCGTAGCTCTTGTGCGTTTCGGCACACGTGTAGACTTCCGTCGCAGAATGGTCCGCGCCACCTGCAAGCAAAACACCGCCGATTGTTGTTCGATTCTGCAGACTCGTAACGTGCGGTACTTGCGGCTTCCCCTTTCTCCATGCCAAGCTTTGCTCGAACACCGACGGACTTCTGACGAGTGTCGCAAATTTAACTGAGAAGCTTTTTCAAACTAGAATGTGTAGGGAGTGCAATGAGGCGAAAATGGGCTTAGTACTAGGGTCGATACAAAAGACATGTCACTCGAAGCACTTGCTGCAAACAAACAACCTAAATGTACCGAGTGTGATTTGCTCCAAAAAATTGTTCAAACGACCAGCCGACTTTTCTATCGCCACTATGAATGTTATTTACACTTTCCCGCATTCTTCACACACGCTTTATCTTTGAAGCTGCTCGCAATCTCTTTCCGAATCTGCATTCCAGTCGCATTGCAGTTTAATGTGAATACGAGATGGAGCAAAGAACAATATAAAAGTAATCGGAGAGCAGTTGGCCACAACATGCACAGACACTATGGTGTCGGCGCGAACATGCAACGACCAGCTTTTCCCCACTTTTTTCTCTCAACTAAAAAGCTGTCATTTAAACTACAACTGCAGTGGAATATGCTTCTGTCGGGCACTAGCATAGGTGGCACCATTTGGTGTTCAATATGAACCCACATAACTAGAATGCAAAACATCACAAAGTGTTCCTTTGTTCTACCACTCGAACGCTTCATACACAGAATGCATTACCGACACATGCGCTAATCTGAGCGGCATGTCGTAGCGGCTTTGAGTCATGATGCCATGCAAAGCCACTTCATGTGGCACTGTCTCGTGCGACCTTATGTCGCACGACGGGATCGCATGACGTGACGCCACGTTACATGACTTGATGCCCAGCATTACAAGATGGCTAGGGCGACTGCACCGCAACGCAAATCCTAATTTCGTTTTCATTAAAAAGCATTCTTCATTAGAAAGGTGTTCATGCTGACTGCAGCGTGCAGCGTACAACACTGTGCTCACCCGAAACGGCAGGCTGTTCCTGGTGCGGAGAGGCGGGAAAATGGCGTCCCACGACGCTCTTGTACAGCACCCTGAGCATCTCCTGACGCCTCCGGAGGCTGATGCACTTGCCCTCTTTTGTCCTCGCTATTTCGTCCTCCAGCGGGTGAACGCTCGTCAGGCTCTTGTGCCTCTTGGTGTTGATCAGCAAGAACCTGAAACAACAGCCGCAGACCACCGTTTGCACAACGAGAATTTTTCCTTGCTAGGGAAATTCTGTTTGAGAAAGTCCCTCTCTAGGGAAGATATTGCTGAAGAAAACCTCTTTGAATGAAAATCCTATTTAAGGAAAATTTCTTTCTAGGGAAGTTTTCTCTGGAGATAGTGCCCCTCTAGTGAGAATTTCGTCTGGGGAAATTCCCTCTGCATGAAAGTTCTTTCTGGGAAAACTCTCTCTCTAGGAAATGTAATCTCTACGAAATGTCCCTTGCTAGGAAAATTCTCTCTGGAAAAGTCGGTAGCTTCGTTTGATTTCCCTGCACCGGTGCAGAAAAAGGTAGGCATTGCACTTCCTGTATGTGTATCGAGATACGACCGGAAGTACACCGCCCTGCACTTCTCTGCACCGGTGTGGGTAAATCGAACGAAGCTACTCCTTGAGAGTTAATCACCACGGAAAGTCTATGTACGAAAGTCCCCCTAGGGGGAGTTCCTCTCTAGAGATGTTCTCTCTGGGGAAACTCCCTTTCTAGGAAACAGTCTCCAGGGAACATCCCATGATAGGAAAATAATTCCTAGGAAAGTCACTCTAGGGAAGTAATCTTTAGAGATAGTCTCTGTATGAAAGTCCTCTCTGGGGGAAGTTCCTCCCCAGAGAAGTTCTCTTTGGCAAAAGTGCCCCTCTAGGGAAGCTTATCTCTAAGGAAATTCCCTCTGTAAAAAAAAGTTTCCCCTCAAAGACTTTCCTCTCTAGGGATCTTTACGGAGAGTCCTCCTTACCCGAGGATGTTCTTGTCGAGGGGAGGAAAGGCCACCACTTTCTTGTCCGAAGACGAAGAGAGAGGAAAGTTGCGGGGGTGTAAGCTGGAGGCAGACTTGAGCAAGTCAAAGGCATCGTTCCAAAACCGGCACACCTGATCGAAAACGAGAGAAAAATGCAATGTCAGCAACCACGCAAAATGGTCAAAATTTTTATTATTTTATTTACTTATGTACTCTAAAGGACCTCTCAAGCAATGCATAGGGAGGGCATAATATGATCAGTCATTCAACAGAACCTAGAAACACATGAAAAGAGAAAATAAACTGAGAAAAATGGTAGTTCTCGCTTTGAAAAACTTGCTTAGGAAAGACCTCACTAAAGCAACACTGGTGCAAAAAACAACTTGAATCACACAGTAATTGGACGAAAGAGCAATTTTGTTTTATTTCTAAGAGCACAATTGCATGGGACCTATCATATTTAATTGAATCTAATAATTTTTCTGTGAAGAAAACAAGTATGCTTACTTTCCCTCGCAGCATACGGAGAGCCAAATGATGAAATTTACAATAAGAAGTCAGATAATTAAAATTTGGAATAACATCTGGACTCTAAGCACTGGCCTGCGTCGGGCAAATGGAGTGTAACGGGGTGCTCAAAATCCCCAGTGCAATTGTGAGGCAACCGATGCACCATCATTTTTCTCGTCTCCTCACATCAACTGTAGAAAGGACTCTCCACCTCACATTCAAACACTGCATAACCCTAAAGATTTTTCCCTCAAATGAATCGTAGTCGGCCTTTAAGTTGGCACGTGGCCCGACTTACTTCCTCTTCGAGTACCGCTAAGGACGGTGCTGGACCGCAGAGGAGGCAGAGTTCTACGCCTTGTGTGAGCTGCAGAGTGACCAGCCTGTTGCAAACCTGTGGAAAAAAGAAAACACGGAACACAGTCTATGTACTCTCGGTGTCGGCAGTTGGGAAATAAAAAAAGAGCTAAGCATGCGGATATAGTATTCTCCTCTCGATCGTTACTTTTTATATGTGAAAGCACACATAAGTCTTTGGTGCAAGCTAGAAATGAAGTGCCGGTATGACTCAGTCGATCTATAGACCCTTTTATTGTTTACAAGCATATACAGCTGCTTGCATGCCACGCGACTTCCAGTCACTTCGTCTTTGCGAGTCTGTTGAGCTTGCTTATGTCACCAGTGCTAGAAAGCATAAATGCCCTCAAAGACTGGAGCACCGCCTGGTGGCAATTGTAAAGAAAGGAGTCAATAGAAGATCTTTCTTGCTGAGCAGTCTTGTAAAGACTCGTTGCTAGCGACTGATTACTTCGATTGAGGTCAGAGTTCTTCCCTCGGAAGACACTGAATAGAATGGTTTATTGCTTTTCCCTTGGAAGACGCTGCACAGAACGGGAGTAACAGCCTCTTCTCAAGATCATCCTTCATGGACAGTCATACCCAGATCAGTCCGACAGGTCACTATGCTCAGCGTCCACTATTTTGTGCCATGTTGTCGAGGCTAGCCTAGCTTCCCAGTGCCGCTGCGCCTCACTGCTGCAAGGGCATGTAGCTTCCTTTTGCACTTTGTTCACACACACTCGTGCAAGTGGTTTTGACTAGAGTCACTGGTTATTACCAGAGCATCGCATTCGATAGCGTGAGCTATGACTGTTCTATTTTAGCTTTGATCGGCCATTTTGGCGCCGAAACGTATACGGTGAAAGGGGTTTCCAGTTGTGCCAACCCCCATCTCCCAAGCAGAAAAGCCGCGAATTATCACCGAAGTTAGGACGCGCCCCAGGTAGGGACGTGCTACCAGAAATTACCGGTGAGACAAGGTTGTATACAAACAATATTGTGCCGAAAAACCTTCTGAACTAAACATTTATGATAACATCATGCTCTTGTCATTCTGCACTAATCTCCAATAAAAGTACTTACAAAAAGAGGTTCTTCCATTTGTTTTTACGCGAAAACATGCTTTCTAATTGCTGATATTGACGAGAAACGCTTCCAGAACTTTTGCCCGTGAAAAGTCGGTCACCGTCGCTCACAAAGGCTGTCACAATGACCACTGTAAAAAAAAAAAGAAGAAAATATTAAATTGTTATTGTGTTTGGGACTTTTGGTACTCGGAAACATCCAGTGACTCTAGTTTTGTCGGCAATGGAGCACTGTGGAAGCTACGCTAGCCTCGACAAAGTAGCGCAAAATAGTTGATGTCGAGTATATCGATGAGTTCAGAGAAAATGTGGTTTTATTATTGTTTCACTGCTGTTTCCTCGGAGCACGAGTTCTCAAACTGGTTCCCCAGAAATCCACTGTGGGTTCACCGAGCCCCCAAATTTTCTGAACTGCTCTTGCCCCTAAGTAAAGTGTTTCTCCAGTTTAAGCACTATTTTTGCAGATCTGAGCCATCCATTGATGCTTAAAAATACACTAAAAAGAAGAAAAAAAAATGTTTTTAAACAGCCTGGAAAGATTACTAACACTACGAAATATATTTTCCACAAAATAGATTTTTTTTGTAAAATTATTTACAGCGCTAGACTTGTTTTAGCGTACAGCTTTCAAACACGCACCCAAAATGGCTATATAACGTCACCACCACTTCACCACATGTGCATGCCAAGCGCAGTGTCCTCATCCTCTCCTTACCCTTCCTCCGCATAGCAAAATCATGTGCGGGAAAGGAACATAGAAATGAGGAGCACTGAGGCACGCTAAAGAGAGGTAAGGAGAGGAGAGGAGACGCGGCCAGTGAGAACGCTGTCCTTGGCATGTACATGTGGTGACGTTATGTCCCTATTGTTGGTGCGCGCTTTTGGAAGCTGTAAACTAAAACAAATCTAGCACTGTAAATATATTAATGCAAAAGCATTAACTGTCTCATGGAGTGTAAGCCAGCATTGTCTGTAACGACGAAAAACGGCACCTAAATTCCGGCTGAGCGAAATGAGCAATAAATTCCCATTGGCTGCGACACGTCATAGTTCCAAGGAACGCCACCCCACAGAAAAGCCCCCTTCCTGGCACTGCGGCCCGCACGCCAGTAAAAGGGAAAGGGTGGCACACTTGCGGTCACCGCAGAGGCTGGTACGGCAGCTGGCCTCTGCAAAGGACAGCGTGTAGGAATGTGACAGCGTGTAGGAATGCTTACGTGTAGGAATGCTATCGCATTCCTACACGTAAGCAGTTTTAAATGTCCTGTAATATTTTTACAAAAAAAAAAAAATCCTATTTTGCTTAAAATTTATTTTGTAATACCATAATTGTCATTTTTTCAAATTGCTAAAAACTTTTTTTCTTTTTGGTGTTTTTTTAATTGAATTACAAACATGTGCCCTATTGTTTACAAAGTCTCTAGGCCTCTGCACTGCTCTATTATATAAATGCAAAGACCAGCTCCTCAAAGGATACTGAATGGAACAGGAAGGACTCACCGACGGGCAGCTGTTGGGCAGGTAGACCGGCAGGTCTCTGGAAATGCACTTGGTTCCTGCGTGGGCGGCCATTGCCAGCAGGACGGTCTCCTGGGGGCTGAGCCTGAGCCAGTGCTTGGTGGCCACGGCCACCTTGCCCCTCACCAGCAGGCAGCCGTACAGGCTGTCCACTTCCTCCACAAACGACTCCAGGTACGGCTGCAAGGACGCGCGCAAGGGGGTGGCAACGGGCTCTCATAAGCGCTTCCCTTAAAACATAAATAAGTTAGGGTCGCATAATCCGTAACTAATTACAGCCGAGATACCACAGAGGATTACTACAGTTATTTCACCTGTAGCTGTAAATATGGCTCAAATAACAGTAACCATTTACGGTTACTTGAGCCGCAATTAGTTATGGCTGATGAGACTAACTAATTACAGTTACTTGAACTGTAATTGCAGTTACAACGACAAAACTGTAACTAATTATGGTCGCTCTTCTCTCGCGAGTTTCAATGAGGGAGGTGACCGAGGGAGCCATTCGAGAAGAAGAAAAGAAATCTGGCTCTCTGGAATACATTTTTTGCCAAAGCAAAACGAGCATGAAAACAAAACCTGATGCTTTTTTTCTGCTCGATGAATACAAAGTGTTTGTGCCAGGCACCATTTCTCGGGGACAACTTCCTACAGCATTTGGAGACGGCAAATAATGCGCATGCTTAGCTCCGACCGCACTGCCCGAGAAACGTGCGTCTCGGCACAGTTAGCTGAACCGATAAGTTCATTCCACGATTCCCTCGATAATTAGCTTTGTAGATATATTGTGGTCATTTCTTCCAGGAGACTGCTCAGTCTCGACCTCACTTAACGGTGGTGCCTTCGCACCAGAATCCTGTGTGCAACGTGCAACGCTCGCATAAAATGAAGAAAACGAGCCTGCCCGCAAAACAAGAAACAAAGGAGGAGTGTGTTCCGACTACGACACCTAGAACGCGTCTCCAACCGGTGCATTTGGCGTCCCATTCCGCCCACACATTGAGCGTCGTCCCGAAGCGGCAACAAACGACGCCACGGAAGCCACACCATCACGCTGTCGAACTAAGTGATCCCAGCGGTTGGTCTTACGGCCCGTTCACACTCTTGCAACCGAGTACGACCGAGAGAGACGAGACTGGTTTTTAAGCCTTTTGCGACTTCTTAGGACCAGATGCAATGCAGCGGAGCTGGTCCTAAGAGATCGCAAGAGGCTTAAAAACCGGTCTGGTCTCTCTCGGTCTTACTCAGTCGAAAGAGTGTGAACGGGCCTTTAACTTTCGGCAAAAACCACGAGAGAATGCGAACGTCGCCGTCTTTGCAGCATCCTGACTCCGCGATGCCGAAGCTTCCAAGGGCCATCGTGCCGGAGAGCAACCTGCTTCAGAACCTCTGCTGCCGTGGTAAGCAACGTGGCAGGCAATGGCGTGACGCTTCTACGACGACGTCACGTGTTCGGGCTCCATAGTTGGGACACGTACCTGGAGTGCCTGGCTTTCCGGACAGAGCAGGAAGTCGGCGACCCCGGTCAGGTCCCCGAGCGTGCAGGAGTCCTGGTCCAGCTGGCTCAGCAAGTGGTCCACCAAGGGGTAGCAGCCCTGCGAGGTCGCGGGCAGAAAACTCCAGGTGTCAGTACCCGCCACTTCGGATTCCACGGTTTGCATGTCGCTACTAGTTGCGCATTAACGACGTAAAGGGCGGCGGTAACCGAACCGAATCTTCCCGCAATAACCCCGCGTCGCATTTTTTTAGTCATTCGTAAAACAATCGAGCCCGACAAACCTCTTATATTGTTTTCAAACAAAGATTCTTCGAAGGACTTAGATCGTCTGTTCTTGGTGATAACTTATCTTACGGGCTTCAAGCATCCTAGAAATCCAAGAGTTATAATCGTGCGTCATCTATTTCTCTACTAAAAATGTGATAGAAGTTTGTGCCACGTCCCTTGGCATCTTAGTATCCCAGATATCAAAAAATTATGCTCGTGCGATGTCTATTTCTCTAGTAAAAAGGTGATGGAAGTTTCTGCCACGCCCCTTTCTGAGTGGAAAAATCTGAAACACAGAATCCAGCGGAGGTGCCTCTGCTTGTGACTGGCTGACGCGCACCCGTCGTCACGCCGCCAGCGCTTCCGCTGAATTCTGTGCTCCAGATTTTTTCACTCAGAAAGGAGCGTGGCAGAAACTTCCATCACATTTTTAATAGGGAAATAAACGCTGCACGATCATAATTTTTCGATTTCTGGGATGCTAAGATCTTGTACAATGAGTTAACACCAAGAGCATAAGATCTCCGAAACGTCTTTGGCGCATCTTTAACGCCACCACCAAACGCAGATGGTGACGCGACCGGGCACTCATCAACAACGTTTTCACACTGCCAGTGTCAAGCCCCCATTGCAAGAGCGGTAACTTTAGTGCGCCGCCGCACTTCCCACGCGCTCAGTTTTTCTAGAATTTACTGCTTCGGTGGTTTTCAAAGATGTTCGGCGAGTCTCCAACTGGAACCGTACGTTTATTTTTACAAACTAAAAAGTTAATGAACAAATTTTAGTTAATTAGCCTACTTATCATGACAATTAGCCCCCTATGTTATGTTCCCCTGGCTGTATAATTCGCGTGCACAAACCGCACTACCGTAATATCCCGAAAGATAGCCCACCCATTTGTTATATGATTTGCCATTTTTCAAAAACATTGAAAGATGGCCTACTTTTAGTAATTGGCCATGGTGCACCCTCGGCCAAAATGGTGTTAGACAGCTATGGTGAGAGATAAGCAAATATTGCTTATCTCTCGCTTCTCAATGTGAAATACCGTATTTACTCGCAGAATGAACGCACTTTTTTTTCCGAAAAATCGATGCAAAGTTAGGGGGGGGGCGTTCATTACGCGAAGTAAAATTTTTGCGTGCGTTATTTATTCGCATAATGAACGGACCTTTTATCCTGAAAAATCGAAGTAACTTCTGGGTGATTCCACGTCAATTCATGCAACGATGGTCCGGGTCATATTTTAGATATTTTTGTTAAAAATATATGTGAAAGCCATGTTTTTGGGAGGAACATTCAGCTAGATATGAACGCCGTAACAATTTTTTTCGCTGAGATATAAAATAGAGAAGCTTAAGGCGTGGAAATTGAGAAGATTTCACAATGCTACTTTGCACAGTCGTCATTTCCTTATCGAACCTTTCACGGCACCATAACTTTTTTAATAGGTTTTACAAAGGTTATACAACACATACATAAAAAATTAAAAATATCCATAAAATATTTCAATGCAAACAAAAATATCAAACATGGCACAAAAACGCGTTTTAGAGACATATTCACAATTTTTTTGCAAAAAAACCATCTTTCATAATACTTCACAAAACATATCAAAATGCGCGTATTTAAATATTCTTTACGAATATATAAATATAATATGCCCATCCTTAAACATATTTTTGTTATCAACGCAGAAATTCGGCTGATTTCTCAAAATGTGGCAAGATTGGGCGTTGATATTTAAAAAACTCCATCTTTTATTTTCTTTAAACTCCCCTTGGCACTTTGCAGTGACTTGAACTAACCTGTGATGGCAAAAGATTGAGTAACATATGACCTCCAAGCGGGAGAAGCTACGACAAACCTTCACTCGGAGCGAGCCGACGTCTTCGTCATAGCGGCTTTGCCGCACAGCACCAAACGTTTTGAGCGTTAGTTATGGCATGTATTTTATATTATTAAAATTTTTTTTTCATAAGGGCTGAGTATTAGTAACGCGAAAATGGACTTTGAGCTGGAATACCATTAATTAGCTTACAATTCACAGGAACAAAACGGCCCCACTGTGCGAATTCGCTAACTATGCATAGATAAGCTTAAAACTCTCAGTTATGCGAGTAGCCATGTATACATCCGGCCTCTCGGCATATGATGACTTCCACAGATGAGAAGCCTGGATTCCTCTCACAGGTTTTATGGTGGTCCACTCTGCTTGCTTTACCGCACGAAACTCTCGAACCCGTTCCACAGACAGGTGGAACATGCAGACATTTGCTACTTTTTTACGTAGCACTTCCACAAAGTCTTTAGCGGTGGCAATCGTTGAGTTGAGCGAAGATCTCGCTCAACTCAACGCAAGCGAGGAACTTGGTGAGCGTTGGTTCTTCCACCTACTTCATCACAAGCGCTTTCTCCGTGTCCAGTGGCTGAAAAGATCCATCTTGCCGAAGAGTGCGGCTTCCGAGACAATTCGTGGAATTGGAAGCGATTCTTGAAATGCGCCGCCGCTCCGTCTGATACAAAAATTATTTCAAAAAAGACTGGGAAATGAACATTAACATACTCTTTTATGGCCTATGTGGCTAGAAGAGCGTGAGCTGTGTCATGTTTCGTGTACCATTGGTGACAACGGCAAAGCTTTGCGTGCCTTGCGTGGACGTAACCACACTTGTGGAGAGAGACACGAGTTTTTTTTCAATGAAAACTCTGCAATTCCGTTGGAAAGAGTACTGTCCATTTTTCCGCAAAATCGAAGTGGAACATCACTGCCTTGGGTGGTAAGGCGGTTCTTGCGTCATGTATCAGGCTTCGTTCAAGGTCAAGGATGTAAGAATGCCTCATATACTTTTCGCTCTCCTATTGCCGCAGGAAGGCAGAAGTGTCCATAACCTTTTTGACGAGTTCGCCAGCGTCCCATAACGCGAAACAGATCTCTTGGTCTTCGTCGAGATGAAGCGACTGCAGCGGGATGCTCTGCGTTTTTGGGCACTTTTCGCAACGGCACAGAAAGCAATCGTTCTGTGGAGCGCAGAAGAGGTAGATGCGCTTGAGGTCGTCTTCAGTAAATGTCTTCTTTGGGGCATTTGTTATTGCCGTTAAAAGCAACTGAAAATTGACGCAATATATGCATGCGCACACCTCGTGCTCGGGACTTTTTTTTTTTGACCTATTTTGGTCGTAGGGAATAAAATTTGGAGATGCCTAGTTCGGGTTGGGGATGGTCCTTCCTAAACAGCTGGTAAGCTTCCTTAATAGAGCGGGTCATAAACCTTTTTACGACTTTGAACATGTCGTTGATCATGACTTTGACGACGTCCTTTTTGTCGGGGCTTTGAACAGAGCATGCGAGGTCGTCGCGTGTGTAGTACTCAATTGCAACCCCCCCGTCTTCGGCATTCGCCTTTTTCCCCATGTAGGGATCAGGGGTTGCCCAAACACCACCTTTGCGCTTCAGTTTTCATGTTTGATCAATCATGTAGGCAGTCGCACCCGACACCAGACGCAATATTGTTTTCTTCAGGATGATTGATGGCAGAAGCACGTACAATCGCTTGCGTTCCTGGTGAGAACTACATGCCTTCAGCACTTCGCAAAACGCGTCAAACCACTCTGCGCAGTGCTCACAACTGTCTTCGAGTTCGAGAGTTTCGTGCGGTGAAGCAAGCAAAGTGGACCACCGTAAAACCTGTCAAAGGAATCCAGGAAACTCTCCAGGAAACTCATCTGTGAAAGTCAGCATATGCCGAGAGGCAAGATGTATACATGGCCATTCGCGCAACTGAGAGTTTTAAGCTTATGTATGATGCATAGGTAGCGAATTTGCAGAGTGGGGCCGTTTTATTCCTGTGAATTGTAAGCTAATTAATGGCATTCCAGCTCAAAGCTCCTTTTCACGTCACTAATACTCACCGCGTATAAAAAAAGAATTTTAATAATATAAAATACATGCCATAACTAACGCCCAAACGTTTGGTGCTGTGCGGCAAAGCCGCTATGACGATGACGTCGGCTCGCTCCGATAAAGGTTTGTCGTAGCTTTTCCCGCTTGGAGGTCATATGTTACTCAATCTTTTGCCATCACAGGTTAGTTCAAGTCACTGCAAAGTGCCAAGGGGAGTTTAAAGAAAATAAAAGATGGAGTTTTTTTAAATATCGACGCCCAATCTTGCCACATTTCGAGAAATCAGCCGAATTTCCGCGTTGATAACAAAAATATGTTTAAGGGTGGGCATATTATCTTTATATATTCGTAAAGAATATTTAAATACGCGCATTTTGATATGTTTTGTGAAGTATTATGAAAGATGGTTTATTTGCAAAAAAATTGTGAATATGTCTCTAAAACGCGTTTTTGTGCCATGTTTGATATTTTTGTTTGCATTGAAATATTTTATGGATATTTTTAATTTTTTATGTATCTGTTGTATAACCTTTGTAAAACCTATTAAAAAAGTTATGGTGCCGTGAAAGGTTCGATAAGGAAATGACGACTGTGCAAAGTAGCATTGTGAAATCTTCTCAATTTCCACGCCTCAAGCTTCTCCATTTTATTTCTCAGCGAAAAAAATTGTTACGGCGTTCATATCTAGCTGAATGTTCCTCCCAAGAACATGGCTTTCATATATATTTTTAACAAAAATATCTAAATTATGACCCGGACCATCATTGCATGAACTGACGTGGAATCACCCTTCTATCTCTTTGCGCGCGGCGCCCGACCCCGTAACCAAACTAAGCTGTGCAAAAAAAAAATCCTTTGTTTTTTTTCTTAGTTCCTTGGGTTTTTTTTTTTTTTTTTGCCGGCTTTCGCAAGCTGTTTTGTTTGCTTAGACGTTGCTTAGGCGAGGGCTCTCCGCTTATCTTTCTTATCTCGTCGCGCGCGACGCACGACCCCCCTAACCAAACCAACCAAACTGCGCTGTGCAAAGAAAAAAAGCTCCTCTTTTCCTTGTTTTTTTTTCTCAGTTCCGTGGGTTTTTATTTTTTTTGCCGCCTTTCGCAAGCTGTTTCGTTTGCTTAGCGGGCTTCTCCGCTTCTCTTTCTTACCTCCTTGCGCGCGGCGGCGCGCGAACCCAAAATCCAGACTGCGCTGTGCAAAAAAAAGAAAAAAAGCTCCTCTCGCATGTTTTTTTTTCTTGCTTCCATTGGATCTTTGCGAATTTTTTTAACGCCTTTTGCAAGGCGTTTTGTTCGACCACGCTGCCCATGCATTCGCGACCTCGCTGCACCAGGATAGAAAAGTGCGTTCATTTCGCGCGCGTGGGAGGAGGGGGTCGAAATTTTGACGTCCGAGTTGGGGGTGCGTTTATTACGCGAGGGAAAAAATAGTCGAAATTTTGAGAGCCGACTTGGGGGGTGCGTTCATTACGCGAGTGCGTTCATTGTGCGAGTAAATACGGTATTGCTTCTCAATGTGAGAACAAGTTTGGCAAATCATAAAATACAAAAATAGCATTTTTAAAATTTTTCTTGATTGCACATTAAAAGTTAATCTACTAGTTAGTTTCATTCTATTTGCTCTCGCTTTTATGTGGGCTATCTCTCAGGATATTACAGTAGTTTAGCTTTCGTGGCTTTTTGTTCAACTTTTTTCTTCGACTTTTTGTTAGACTTTTCTGCTTGCATGATCTGAATCTTGACGACAGCAGATGGTGTTGTACGTCACGCTCACCCTGAGGTCCCGCTTGAGCCTGTCGACGTTGCGTATCGCCTGCACTGCGTCCAACCCCACGGACATCACCATGGCGCCAAACACGTTGTCCAAGAGGAAGCCGAGGTGGTCGTCGCTCGCGCCGTCGTCGCACGTTACCACCAGTAACACCACACTGTGAGAGGTAATGCGAGCTCGGCTGTTTCCTTTTTGTCACAATAAAAAAATGATTAAAAAAGCTTCCGTATATAGGTTGTTTTTCTTGTTTTTGTTTTTGCTAAGCAATTCAGTGATTGAGGAACGAGAAGGTAAATAGCGTTCCCAATGTTTCAGGGTTTTGTCAAAGTAAAGGTTGCCCACGGATTAGTGTGACCAGACGTGCCGTTTTGGTAGGGACAGCCCCGTTGAAGAGGTGCATTTCTGCCGTCCTGTCATTTTGTCATACAACGAAGCCTTGCGTCCCGTTTCAGCGGGAACGTGCATGCATAGTTGCAAAGTGAGTGCTAAGCAGATAGAAGAAATCGAAAAGAAGACATAATACATTTTATTTAAAAAAATACTATAAAACTGTTACCTCCCATAGAGTAAATTTAGACCTCTTTCTGTGGTTCTATCTGTCAATACATTATGTTGACACAGACATTTTTTCGGCTCACTTTTCCATATTACTATATTTGGCATGCTTCGATTTTGTGTAATAATGAAGAAGAAAGGTGCATGTGTACTAAACTAATTGAAGAACTTCGAAAAATGTGCATTTGTACAGCGAACTGAATAGCAGCAGAGCTTGCTCTTTCTTATGTCTCAGCTCCCAGCTTTGCTCCCCCACCCTAAAGTCCCATTTCTTATGCTGTCGATTATGGACACCCTATAAAGGATGCATGTTTTTACTTTTGCGAAAAATAGGCTTAGCAGGCAACAGGCTACGGGGCTAAATTACTACACACACATCCTCAACTGCATCACTGTAGAATATTTCTACTTGTGGAGTAAAACCGATTTGCATGCAATTCATAAATTCACGTTCCCTCTATTTGAACCCCTCCACTCCCCTCCCTCCCTACCTCCCCCCTCCTTCCGATCAGCGTCGAACTGGGGTAAGAAGGAGTAAATGTCAACACGATAAAGTGAAGCCCTCTGCATATCGATGGCTCCTTCTCTTAGAAACACTATCCCACAATCAACAGTAGTGAAAAGAAAGTAAGCCGTGGCAGGTTAAAAAAACTACAAGAAGATCCCTTGGTGGATTCTTAGGGAATGCTTTAGAATGTGGGAAACAGCACACACGTCCCTCTTTGGGAAACGCCACTGCTGACCCCTTCACTTTTCTCTTTTGGCTTTCTCTTTTTACTTTCTCTTTTGCTTGCTCTATTTATTTAATTTTGCCTCTTTTTGGCCTTGTTATGGGGACAGCATTAGCACTTTCCATAATGTTAGCATTTCCCATGTGGTGTTTCCTAAGGGTTATGCTAAGGCATTCCCTAAGAATCCACCAATGAATCTTCCGGTAATTTTTTTCACCCCTTTTCTTTACTCTGCCTGTCAGAGTATGTCGACGCATACTCTGACAGGCAGACAGGACTCTGACAGGTATGTCGACGTATGGCGTCAACATACTCTCGACGCCATATGACTCGTGGAGGGAACCGCATCCATCGTTTTAAAAACACACACACGCATCACAGCCCAAGCACCGCTACTACGGAAACCCAGAGCGGAGAACAATTGGTGACAGCAGAGCGGCAACTGAGTACGCACATATTTTGCCTTGCCGCGGTGTCTCCTCGTATTTGGCAACGCATCAGCTGTGCATGCCCCTTTGAAGAAAACAAAACCGCTCGTTTTTGACGAAAACCCGGAGGTGTCTGTCAGTTTGTCAGTGCCGGGGAGAAAGGGAGAGGGTGACGTGTGCTGACGTCAGCGCTTAGGACCAATGGGAGCGCCGCATGTGTCACTCTCACCCTCTCCCCCTCTCCCCAACAATGACAAACGAAAGACACCATTGGGTTTTTGTCAAAACAAGCGTTCTAATGCCGATACATTAAAAAAACATCCTACACGCAACCCTGCATACAACAGGAGTAAAAAGCGAGTAAATGGTGCAATAAAGTGAACAACTTTGTATGAGGTGTGATCAAAAAGTCCCGAGACTGATTTTGTAGCGTAAAATGAGAGGGCAGCACAGTGATGCGCGGTCAGTAGTCGAAGGCATGGGACCTTCCCGTGTCATTATGCCAAAGGCAGTGGTGGAACTGACAAGTGGTGATTTGGAGCAGCCCTTGTAGCAGGGAAAAACGGGTTTCGGGGCAGACATTCCCCTGCTTGGGAGCAGACAATTTTGAGCTTTCATGTCAGAAAATTTTATACAATCTCTTTGAAAGTTAGCCCGTAGAAAAAACTGCAGTTATTGGAGCGCTGGGAGACTCGAGCGTTATGCATACAGAAGACCTGGCCTGTACAAATATTTATTTATTTATTGAAAAATCATACGCCGGCAATCTTGTAGATTTCTCAATTAACCTATTAGGAGTACCGATGGCGTTTGAAATCTGTGTTGGACGTAAAAATATGTTTTTGGCTATTTTGTAGAAAGTTTGTATCACGGTGACGTAATTTCCATGAGTTTGACATTGAACGGACAGTTTTAGCACATAGCTACTCTAACCGATCACGAGTAGTGCTAGCTATTCACTGCGATCGATGTGAGCACCATTCGCACAAAAACTGATAACTCTTCGTTAGGCATGTGCAAATAATGCATTTTGGGTTCAAAGCAAATTCAAAGTGAATAGTGGTTTTGGCCGAATATGTTTTTATTAAATATTGAAACGTTTTTGTGCCTTTCTCCATGCTTTTTACTACTGTTACACCATGCTTAAACAAAATTCAGCTGGACTTACGAAGGCTGTTCCTAATTGTCCATTGATGAGCTCAGTTCAATTTAATCTAGCTATATTTATAGACTGTAGCCTCAGAAGGTCCAGTACCCACATTGGAATTTCAAATAAATGACAGATTGGACATAAAACTAAACCTATAAAGAAGCCCAGCCATACCTAATTGAAAGGATTTATAAATCTTCTTCCCATATGAAAATATTTTCTTCGATTCTGAATTTAAAAAGAAACAAGCACACAAATGATGAACATAGGTACCTAGAACATCGCTGCCTAACATTTATCCTTGCATAATAGCCACAGTTAAATTTTGAAAATTTTACTGCAATGTAATTTCAACAATCACAAAATTCCCTGTCTTTTTTTTTTTTTTTTTTTTAAATACATTAGGCGCGCGCGTGCACTATACTAGTTTGAAGGTGTGTTTTTCGCCTAAGCGCGAGGCTGCGCTGCGGCGAAGTGAGTCGCGTGATCGCTGTGTCCGCTCCGCGGGTATTGCTTCTCCACAGTGCATCTGTGCTTGAGGAGAAGCGCACTCAAGGGGGCTAACCCGAGCGAATATCAAATAACGTATTATGTAAAACTACTATTAGAAAATTAGTATATTCGCGCAGCCTTACTCTTCGCACATAGTACTTAGCATAAAAAAATATCTGTACTTTCTTAATTTTCAGTGGCGTCACCAACAATGTCACGTGAATTTCCTTCTCGGGAACAGCTCCTTTCAGGCGCAGACATGGCGCAAATTATGTACAAATACAGCCTTTGGGGCAGCATGTAGCAGGTTATTCGTTCTGGCGCAGTTTGGCACAATTGGCGCAGGCAGTTCCACCACTGCAAAGGGCATCGCTCTGTGAACATTGGGAACTGCGCTGAAAGAGTTTGTTTGACCACATCAAACTCTACAAACCTAAAACAGAGACCTCTGAAATTTAGAAGGCTTATGTCAAAAAGCAGTGAGGAGTGCAAGGTGTTCTGAGTGGCACTCGTGCCTCAAGAACGGCAGAGTGTCACTGAAGTCAAGGAGAGGTCGGATAAGGTCGCCCTATACCGCCCTTCGTCTTCCAGCAATGTTCTGCCGTTCCTGAAGCGCCAGTGCCACTTAAAACACTTCGCAAAATTCACTGCCTTATGACACAAGCCTGCTGAATCATTTCAAAAGTCTCTTTTTTATGTGCCCAGTATGACGCAGAATCGATGTTCGCTCTTACTCTAATTTACAGTCTATAGTGAAATCATCATAGTGCCCGTGCACTTGATCACGAAAACTTGTGTAGCGCAGCACCAAATGTCCACAGAGAGACGCCCTTTGGTATAACAATTAGCACGAAGGTCCGTTCCTTAGACTGCTGCGCGCGCTTCACCGTGCTGCCCTTTTTTTTTTCTTTTTACGCTACAAAATCAGTCTCACAACTTTTTCCCTCTTGGAACCACTAGGTCACACTTAGCAGTACTAAAAAGGGAGTGAATGATGGTACAGTGAAGTGAGCCACCCTACACATGTAGATAATCCCCCACTTTGAAACACTTCCCCACCTCCGACAGGAGCAGAAAGGAAGGAAATTGTGTCGCAATAACGTAAACCAACCCGGATATCGATGGTTCCACTCCTGAAAACACTACCCACACATTGAACATGAGTAAATTAAGGCGTAATTAAAAAAAGCCAACAAGTACAGGGTGTCACAAATGAAAATTTACACGGTCTTTTTAACCGCACAAATAAACTAGGCATCGCCAAACGCTCATTCTCCGCCCAAAGGTAGAGCTAGAGGTCACAACCAGATGCCAAAGTGTCAGCCCGATCCGATACCTTAATCAAAAGTTATAAGTGATTTTCTGAAGATTCCAATGGGAAAATGGAGCCCCATTTTGCCCGTTTTCGGTTTCTGATACCATAGAGCCCCATATGTTTGAAAACTCCGTCGGCCGCCATTTTCCCATTGAAATTTTCAGAAAATCACTTATAACTTTTGATTAAGTTATCATATCGGGCTGACACTTTGGCATCTGGTTGTGACCTCTAGCTCTACCTTTGGGCGGAGAATGAGCGTTCGGCGATGCTTAGTTTATTTTAGCGGTTAAAAAGACCGTGTAAATTTTCTTTTGTGACACCCTGTATATTGATTCTTCTCTCGGAAGCCTCAACCCCTGCATCCAACAGGAGTACAAAGGGAGAAACACCAGTACCTGTCGTGGTATGTCCTCCACACCACCTTGGCACCCCTGGTGACCGTGCTGTGCAGGGTGGCACCTCGCAATCGAGAGAAAAGGTGGACGCCGTTCAGCGTGCCCACCACCGCGAACGGGAGCTGCGAGCAACAAAAAGTACACTCGTAAATGTGTGCTGAGAAATATTTCTCTCGAACGTGCTGATGGCCATGGCTTTCAATTATACTAACACGCCCCTTGGTAAAATGTGATACACTAAAAGTATACTCATTTTGTACTACTGTGAAACACAGAAGGGCAGTTAAAGTTTATATTAGTATTTTTTTTAAATGTGAGGCCTAATTTTAATATACCTTTAGTGTACTTGGCATTTTAGCGGTGTAATCCTCCAGTCTACCCAGTCTGGTAATGGTTTAAGTATGCTTTTGGCAGTTTTTTTATACAAGTACAAAATTGGTATACTTTTAGTGTATAACCTTTTAGGAAAGGAGACCAAATATGCAAAGTAGTCTCTTTTTTTCTTAAACCGTAAAACACTTGTCGGTAACATTTTGGGAATTCGGATTTATCCGATAAACTACAAATTTTGATGTGCCAATGGCCCCCCCCCCCTCCCCCCCTAAAAAAACTAAATAAAGACGGTATTTTACAATTGAGCTCAATCAGCGCACAAGGTCAATGGTCCCGGGGAAATGCCACCACAGTTACCATTCAAATCTCGGATCATTGACAAAAGGGGTCTTAGCGATTAATCTCGTCAAGGTTCAGGACGACATGTTGTTGTAATTTCGGGTCACGACAAAAGCCTCTGAATTGCTTTCCAGTTTGGGCCATACTATTTGTGTTTAAAGAGGAAGGAGAGGTTGTGTTTTTGTAACAGTTAAAGTTATGGGCCATAGAGGTTGCATAAAATTGGAAGAGGGGCAGTTGAAGCTTCCCTATTGCATCCTTTACCACTCCACCTCGCGCGGCAGTTTATTTTTAAGGTATCGACGTTTATAGAAGCCACAGATGTGCGCAACTTTTGCCGTGCGACAAGTTAGTATTGCCAGTGGCAGTGGCACCAACGCCAAAACCAGCTAAAGAAATATATTAATTAATCTTTTTTCTTTTTTTTTGGATTACGCAGTTGGTATAGACCCTTTCCGAAATTCAGTCTGGCCACTTTGATCACTATCATCACCATCTGAAAAATGGCATATGTGCCATACCAATGGCGGCTTTCTATTTACTGATGAAAGAACATGTTGAAGATACTCCTAAGCTGAGGATTCGAGGCCTATACATTCTAGACGTTAGCACGTTGCGAAACCGGAATTGAAAGCAAGCGCTGCGTAAGTGTTCATTTCTCTAATTCAAGCTCAGTGAACCTGTTAGTGGCACAAAATCGACTTCGAAACCCCTTGACTTATAGAACTTTATCAAGGTGTCTGTCTGGGAAGGCGCTTCGTTCTGACTGGTTGCATCATTGTGGGAATCGACACTGGAAGAGATGATCCAGAAAAACCTGTATAGCGAAAAATTTATTCTCGTCTGCCGTTGACATGCAAAAGTGACGGGGCCCGATAAAATACTGCAGGCTACAAGTTCATTGCCGCCACTCGTATGACAAAAGTTAAACCGCCATTTCAGCCACCAGATGGCACTGAATTTCGGAAAGGGTCTGTCTGGTATTATTCGTTGTCAAATTTTGTTCTGGAAATCCGTCGATAGCGAAACCAAACGCGCGATGCCCGCCGGAAGGACAACCCCCGTTTGACATCGGAGGGTTACTTGTCCTTCGGAGATATCGCCCGGCAAAGCAAAGCAAGCTGTCACGGCGGCCAGCCGCGGAGCGCCGACTGGAACCAGCTCCGGCGCGCTGTGACGCATATTTCGTCCTTAGCAGCACGTGGCCCTCCGCGGCGTCAAACGAGGGTTGTCCTTCCGGCGGGCATCGGGCGTTTAACTTCGGTAACGACCGATTTCCAAAACAAAATGGGACAATGAATAACTCAACCTGCGTAATCAAACCGCGACTTAGGAAAAAGAAAAATGGGTTGGCTTTTAACATTAATTGTCACTTGTGTTCTAAAACGTCTGATAGTTAACTTTTGTTAATTACTTATCTTTTAGTTGCATTTTCTCTTGAACATAATGACCACCTGGCAGTATAACTCGCGCAGACCGCATTTGTGTACGTTCCGCCGTTTTTTTTTTTTTTTTTTTTTTTATATTTTGCATTTTATAACAAACAAACAAAAAGCACCTTGTATTTTAAAGAGGTTAGAAGTCTTTTTTTTTTACGTTTGAGATCTAACTTGAAGTATAATTCTAAAATATATATTTCATGGTATATTTGTTTAAAAAAAGTCTAAAGGTACGTATCTGCCTGTAGGCATAATCGGGGAAAGGTAATGATGAGCGTGCAATTCAAACGTTTACAACTAAAGAAAACAAGAAAAACCGCGGTTCACCGACTGTTTTGAGCACGTATCCAGGTTTTATTAATAGTAAGTATACAGGCTATTTTTACGCTTACGAGAGTGTACCTAACGTTGTCTTTCTTTGCGAGCAAAATACGAGTTTCTTTTCGGCACGGGCCGGTTCTTGAACCGCCATTCCAAACTCGGCACCAATCTCTCCGGTCTTCATTATTAAATTTTGCTTTTTTACCGCGATGGTTTTTCCCCGGTCTCTCTAGAATCTCCTTGCCAGGTCACCCAGGTCATCCATACCAGATTCTCCGCTAAGAAACCCGATCCAAAATAACCTGAAGAGGGTCACCCACATCGACCTCCGTCTTACCCACTTTCCTTCTTTGAGCCCTTTTTATACGACTTTAAAGACCCCCAAGAAGTAGAGACATCAAAGCCGCGAAGCATCGTACCCGATCCGGGTCAATCACTTCCAGCCGACGCCGGCCAAAGATACACGACACACGAACGCCACGCACTCCTATGTAAGCTGACAGTGCGGTGGCAGCTACGTGCTCGCCGGGCCTATCAGCCGCCTCCCATTCATCACCTGACCCTGCTGCCGTGGAGCATGTATACATACGCAGCGAAGAGGACAGAAAGCAAACTTTAAAGAACCATTAAAACCACGACGAATTCAAAAGACGCGGCGTCAGGTGCCGTGCGGTGTGTCCTGGCGAAGGCACCTCCCCGATGCACCTGCCTCAACTTTGACCTCCCTCGGACCAAGCTCTGACGGCGCTGTGTGTGCGGAGCGTGGAAGACGGCTCAGGCGCAGCTCTCCAGGAAGGGGGAAAGGCCCATTCGAAACGCCAGCACGCGCGCGGCGTGAGAACCGACTCGGACCGGCGGTTTCACGGTCCCTTCCAAAAACATGGCGTCCGTCCAGGGGGGACCTTCGTACTCCGTGTTCGCTAAATGGAACGGCGACGCGGTTCTGGAACGCGTTGCTGTTAATGGAGGTGTATCGGTATGCGACCTCAAATCGGAGCCTTTTTTTCTCGCTCCTTTATTTATTTATTTTTTTTTATTTTTATTTTTTTAGAATTGCATTTTTACGGAAACTAGCTTTTGCGAGCGTCGCTAGCGAAAGTCAGTTTCCGCTCGCATGGCGTGGCACAGTCGGAGAATGGGGTTCGCCATCTGCAGAAAAGCTATCACCAACAACAAAAGAAAAAGGAAAAGGCAAGTGAGAAGACGAAGCGACGCTGCGACGATTCGAAAAGACTTCGCCACACTTACAAAAACTGCAACCCACTTTTTTCTCCTTTTTCTCTTTGTGCAGGGCAGTGTGGGAAGCACTGGTGTAGGGAAGAGTGATGAGTGTTCTTTTTATCCAATTACTTTTAAAGAAACCTTGCAGTTGGGAGGTCTCGAAAAAATAAAACTATCTGGACGCCACACTCTAAAAAAAGCCTGTGCGTCTACTTTCACGCACAACACTCAGAGAATCAATCAGCGCAACTTACGGAGGCAGCTCAGCGAATGACGATGCCGAAACATCTGTTTAGACCAAAAAACGCAGACTGAGTTGTGGCATTAAGCAATGCAAGCGTGACGTTTTGCATTGCTTAATGTCACAACTCAGACAGCCTTTTTTGGTCTAAACATATGTTTCGGCATCGTCATTCGCTGAGCTGCTTCCGTAAGTTGCGGTGATCGGCTCTCCGAGTGTTGTGCGGGAAAGTAGAAGCACATACTTGTTTTTAGAGTGCAAAGGAGTCCCCCACCCCTCTCCCGGTCTCCTGATACCAGCGACAGTCGGATACCAGCTTGTCGATTTCGTTCCGATGATTCGATTTCTACGACGTTCGCTGAAACGACCGTAACTGGCTGAGACATCGTTCCTATGAAATGTAACGAAAAAGCAAACAGCTGCACAGCCACACCCCGACCTAACGCTCTCCTTGGGTGGTTTCTTGTGCTTTCTGTTTCCTATGGTTGGCGACGCAGCGAAGCTCAGGAGCCCCATATTTACAAATAAGGCAGAATTATTGACACACCTCGCTATCCATACTGTTTGGCTCACCGTACGGGAACCAGTGAAACGACGAACTTCCGAGACATTTTAACCCCGAAGAAGGCGGTACACACTAAAAAAAAGTGAAAGCCGTTTACAAATCCCTGTAACGCCGAATTGGAGCGCAGCTCTTGAGGAGGAGGAGTGAAGGGTACTGAGGGGAGGGTAGACCCCTCCCCCTTCTCCTCCTCCTCCCCTCATTCTTTAATATGCTCCGGGGGGGGGGGTGTCACGTGACTTCGGGGAGGGGGTCACGTGACCTCGGGGAGGCGTGACCTGGGGGTGACCTCAAGGCCACGTGACCCCAAAGGTGACCCCCACGTGACCTTGGGGTCACGTGACCTGGAGGGGTCACGTGACCTCGGGGGGTCACGTGACCTCAGAGGGATCACGTGACCTCAGAGGGGTCACGTGACCTGGGGGTCACGTGGGGTCACGTGACCTTGACCTTGGAAGGGGTCACGTGACCTTGTTGGTCACGTGACCTCGGGGGTCACGTGACCTTGGGGAGGCGACCACGTGACCTCGGGGGTCACGTGACCTCAGAGGGGTCACGTGACTTGGGGGTCACGTGACCTTCAAAGGGTCACGTGGGGTCATCTTGGAGTCACGTGACCTTGAGATGACCTTGGAAGGGGTCACGTGACCTCGAGGGGTCACGTGACCTTCAGGGGGTCACGTGACCTTGAGATGACCTTGGGAGGGGTCACGTGACCTTGGGGGTCACGTGACCTTGGGATGACCTTGGTTACGCCGACGCCGACGGCGACGCCGCTCAAGCCGGGAACGGGCCCCTAAGAGCTGCGCTCTAAAAAGAAAAACTCCCTTAAGGGTGTAAGCCAGTTTGTTCCAGAGCCAACACGCCAAGAGCGTTCCGTCCTGGAAGAAAGATGCTGGAGATTCAAGCGGCGCTCTAAAGATATTCTACTCCTTGCGGCTGGACACCCTACATCCCCACACGGTTAACAAGCAGCAACGTTGATCCGCTCCTCCCCCTCCCCCTCCCCCTCCCCCTCCCCCTCCCCCCCCCCCCCTTATAAAAGTACACTCGACATCTGAGGAGCACTCGTTTCGCCGGCGATTGCCCCAGCAATCGATAAGGTTGCAAGCACGTTGATTTTTCTCGTCAATAAAGTATCATATCAAAAATAATATATCGGGGTCTCAGGAATGCTGCATGTGCCACGGAGGTCTAGATGAAACCATACATCATCTTGCACCACCGCTGCGAAAGTCAGGTATACTTTTTTTTTCTAACCTACTTGGGCCTCATTTTAAAAACCTTTCTTTACAAGACTGGCTTTTTGTTTCAAAAAACACTAACAAAAACTTTTTTTTAGGGGGGGGGGGGGGTATTGTTTTGTCGAAACATGTTTCGTGGACATACGTTTCATGGACACGCGTTTCGTAGACACTGCGATGTTGCGCGAAAACCTGTCTCGTCGACAGCGTATTTATTTCGCTGTTTCTACTAAGTGGATGGGATCGGATTACCGAATGCGTACCGGAACAAAAGCGGACGCAGCCAGAGGGCTCCGACAGGGCAAAAACAAATTCGCGCGCCCTAACTCTAGGCTTCCAAACGGTCTGCGCTACGCGCGGGCACCCCTCGCTCCGCTCGCGGAAACTTTAAAAGAGCCTTGGACCCAAGCTTGGATCAGGCCTCGTCGGTACCGCCAAGGGCGCGGAAAGACGCTTTCGACGAAACGTCGCAAGGTCTGTGTTCTGGCCTTGGTGCCTCTGTCAGGCGACTGACTTTGTCTTGAGCACCACAAAACTTTCTGAAATTCTCTAACCTCTCTCCTTGAAAAATATGGAAGAAAAAAAAAAAAAAAACAGGAATTTATGAAACGGTCGCGGGAACCTTGCGATGAAACTAACCGTCGATGAAACGTCATTCGTCCAACTGATTGCCACAGACTACACGAATCCCTCTTCCCGACGAAAGTAAAATCGAAAAGCGTACGATTGGACTGCGGCCGTTCGTTTGCATTTTTCTACGCCCGTCCCCCATTACAATTACCGTGAACGGACGAAAACAAAAAAATTACAAACCCACCTTTCTGAGGCACAAATAACGACGAAAAAATACAAAAAAAAAAAAAAAGAAACATCACAGTTTGCTTTTGTTCTTTTCGGTCTTCTTTTTTCTTCACACACATATACAAAACTCTAAAGTGTGGACCTTCAGTGTCCGCGTGCCGGACGTCCGGAGAGCGAGCAGCCCCAATTAATTTTGGAAGGCCCCACTTATCCCCTTCCCCGGTGGGCCCCCCCCCCCCCCCTGACCCCTCCCTGACCCTGACCGGTGCGAGGTGTGCACCTGATCCTCCACACCCACCTCCGTCTTTTCCGGGCCGTACAGCGCGGCCAACTTTGTTCTTCTGCCGCGGTAAGTGTCCTCGCGGTACGAGGACCCCCTCGCACCATGAACCGTCTGGGACCGTCAAACACAAAGTTCGAGCCGAAAGTTGGCGGAGCGCGCCGATTCTGCGACAAAAGCGCGGCGCCTTCGTCGCCCTTTGTAGACGAAAACTTCGGCGATTTCAACGGTGCGCATTAAATATTCGTTCATTTGTATCACATATTCGCCGCCAGGCTGTGGAAGCTTTCGCAGCACATTTCAACAGGTGCGAGCGTTTCGTTTCTCAAAGTCGCGTCTTTGCCGCTGGGTGGTGTCGCCCGCTCTGGAGTTGCGAATATCCAATTTACCCAGCACCAGGGAGAATGCTAGGAGCGTATGGTACACGCGCTGCCCGCGCGCTCGCTTTATCGGCGTCAAAGATTCGAAGTAACCGAAAGAAGGCGCTAATGAACGCACGTGCAAAGTGCCCTTGTTTTAGGCTTTAGAGAGAGAAAAACTATGTTGTGAGTAGTCATGTCGATTTCGTGTAAAACAAAATGGCGTATGTTTCGGGGACACTATGGCGAGAAAAGTAATCGGAATCCACTCTGTTGTTCGGCTTTGTCTCGTGAGAAACATGCCGGGTCACGCGTACGTTTTAATCAAGTCAGTTTTGTGTGCATCTAATATTACCTCTCCTCCCTCTTTACCGCAGTTTGTAGAGACCCCCCGCGACTTACGGGAGAGTTTAAGCACCGTCCTTAACATCACTCTGCACTCGGGAGTGTATTGGCATGTGGCAACTGTAGTGGGAAGAGACGAGCATGCACCTTAGCCGGTGCACATAGAAGGTCGTCCAGCCATCGCAGAGGTAGAGCATCGGGTTGAAAATCGGTAAGGTTCTGGGTTCGACTCCTGTTGGGGGACGAATAAGAGTGGTCTAATTCCGAGTAAGTGCCTCTGTACATTGTTTCGCTTATGTTGTCACGGTATACCCAAACCGGTTATGCTGACATGCCCTTCCACAAGGCATGCGCGAGCGCACCGACGTAAAAACTTTTTGAAGTAGGGTGCTCCCGTTCTAAAGCATGCCACGCTTTCGAACGAAGCAAAACGACAATACTATAGTTACAGGTGGGAACGGCAGGAAAGGTGCTTCGGTTGTCCACCATCTTCGACGATGCTTTGGCGTCTCGTACACTTGGAGCGCCCGCATCCAAAGCACGGCGGAAGGCACGGAGCGCGTGCTGGAAGCCGGGCGTTCGAAAGACACGCCCTGCCGGTCTCGCTCTGTCAGTGATACGACGTGAAAACAAATCAGAAGATCCGCAGCCGCTATTTATGGTTTCTGACGGATGGGGCATATCTCCACCGAGATCCGCTTATTCTTTTCTCGTTGGCGTAATCACTATTACGACGGGAGCTCAGTCCCACGGGCATCAGCGCCCCGAAGCGAACCCAGAGCACATCTCCGATTCCGAGAGACGAAGAACCATGAGCCTCGCAACAGGGGTGCGTCCTCTAATCAGGGCCATCAGCAGCCAAACAGTCTAGTGCAGGAAACAATTATACGGCAAAGATGCAACCCAAAACGCCGTTCATGATGAGGGGGGGAGGGAGGGGGATGGGGGGGGGGGGGGGAGGGGAGGAGGCTCCCTCGAAACACCGCTGGCGGGGTAAAGGCATGGGCGCGGTCCCCTGCAACCCGCTGAGAGGAACAATTGCCTCCGCCAAAAGCCAATCTTCAAAGCCGAAACATACCAGCCGCCGAAGGATACAAAAACAACAAAAAGAACAATGGGGGCAAGTCTCTCCGAACGCCGAAAGACGGAAATACCGAAGCTGCCGCAGTCAATATACAAACAACTGCGCAAAAATTCTCCGACCTGCCTGGGAGTGGCAGAGAAAACCCTCTTACGTAGACCTTCACCGTCATCTTAACACAAAAAAATCGGCTACGCCGCAACAAACGCCAGAAAGAATTCATATACTAGGAGAAAAAGAAGTACCGTCCACTCGCCACTCCCCTCCGGACGAACCGTTTTTTGCCCCATACGTCACGAGAACTAAAATAAAAAAGAAGACCGATTCCTTGGAACCATTTAGGTGTGCAATCAAGTTTACGAAGGTCAAAAGGTCCTTCTACTTTTTCCAAGAATACCCTGGCGAGCCAACGGGACAGCGGCAGCATCGCCGCGGGCTTCACAGTTATGCCTAACGTCAAGTGCTAGGCCTAACTTTCGCCCAACCGCAACGCCAAGTCGTCCCAGACGGCTGAACCTCCCCTCCCAATAGTTCGCGCAACAAAGCTACGGCGTCTGGTCCTCGAAACTATAGAACAATACAAAACTCTCATGTTCTAACGTAAACAGTTGTATCTAAACTGGTAGGTCTCTAAGGCATAAGGGCAACAACTAGGCCTAACTGCGACCGCCGAAATCTGGGCCGCGCTCGCAGGTGCGTACGTGTCATTACCGACGTAGGTCCTGCGGCGAGTAGAACGCTCTTGCGAGGCATTATTTTCTCGGTGATGCCCGGTGTTTTGCGTTTGTGTATGCGTACCTGCCTTCGCAAAAAGTTGATCGCAGGCAGGAGAAGTGTTATGGCTCTGAAAGACGCAACCTTCGTAGATAAATGCACTCAATTGCCAGTTGCTCCCGCTCCCCAGCAACTTGGAAGTGAACGGCTAAAGCGAAAGTATAGTTTAATGGGATCTGTTACATACTTTTACTTGACAGGGGTTATGAAACGGTATCGCGTTGGAAAGTTCATGACTTTGCAGAGGCGTATTGATCCAGTCTGGCCGAATTATTCTCGCACGAACCGTTACTGATTCAGAAGCTTCCCTGTCGCTGTGAAATTGCGAGGATAAAGGGGGACTGTTTCTTCCAGTCTTGCCTTCGCAGAGCTTGATGCCGTAACAGTGGGATCGAAAGCACCCGCCCGACGACAGTCGAGCGCGGCTCATGGATTCGAAGACGAGTGCTCACGCAGTTCTCGTGTCTTGGGTAGTGGCTCGTGTCCAACCACTGCGGTGATGAGAAGAGCCGAACTCTAACAATGCTTGGAGTTCAGCACGCGTTGTCTACTTTGACAACCCCAGCTTGTGGCTACGATTAACGTTGGCGGCATAGGATAGGCACCAGGCCACGTGGCCGCTTGTTCTGGCTCCGAGGTGAGGGGATGAACGATGCTCATATTTCTGAAACTTTTCCGGTGACTGCCAGGGGGAAAAAAAATAAGGCAAGTTTATTTAGTTATTAACGTTAGAGGGTGATTCAGGTAGTATATAGGGAGAGTAGAAGACTAGTTTCGTGGCTCCTTTAACAGAGGTTTCAAAGGGGCCGTGCAACAATATATGAACTTGGGTCAAATAATTATTTAGTTGTTCCCAGTCACGTGCGAGCTAAAGAACTGAAAACACATCTTGCCTACGCGCGTTAGTTCTTTAGAAAGAAAAAAAGTCAGACAATCGAGGTTTTGGGGGCCTCCAATCCACCCTCAACTCTTACACCACCTTCTTCCGAGTCACGTGCGCATGCAGTGACGCGCAGTGGAGACAGGGAGGATCCGGTCGGGTTCTCTTTCGGAGCCTCCAACGCGCGCGGCCTAAACATCCACAAGCCATCGATCCAACAAAGATCAGTGTTGTGAAACAAGAACCGATCACACTCGCCCGGAAGCTCATCTCGAAAAAATTGGTCCGCATCTTTCAGCTGAAAGGAGCTGGGCTTACCCGCGACGCTCCGGTGCCTGACCGGGAAGCACCGGCCGGGATGTGCCCGGTGAACCGGTACCCTTTCGGTTCGAAGGACGCCCGTGGACCCCGAACGAAGCCTAAACAGCCCCCTTCCCCTTTGTTCGGCTCCGACGGTTCGAACGACGGTTCAGTCACCTTTTGTCCGCAGACAATGGAGACGCTAGTAGTGTTGCTTGCTGACTGCCGATCCGACCGCTCGCGCGCCTGGTCAGCGCACACATTTTTGGCAGGGACGTCAGGCATGTTACCTATAAAACACTGAGTTTTCGTGGAACACGAGTGCTGCAGAAGCCATCGATCGGAACCCAGTGTCGAGTGAACGCGCGCCTCAACAAGAGACGCGCGACGTTTGACGGGAAGCGTGGGGATGCGCTAAAGTGCAACAGGGGCAAGGCCGGCGGATGATGATCTTATCGTCCGCATGTTTGCGCCGCCAGCCTTGCGTCTGAGCACAAGCGGTAACTTTACCGGTCCTCCGAGCTTACCACGTGCTTTGAGTCCTTCTCAAGTCGACGGATCAAGTTTCTAAGTGGAACCGTATGCACAAATCTTAAGTAATCATTCGACTTATCGTGGCGATCAGACACCTGTATCATGTCCCCCTCCTCGGCCGTATAACTCACCTGCACAGACCGCATTAAAGGGAAGCATTTTTCCAGGAATCTGAGTCAGGAGCGGACTTCTATCGCCTTTCCCCCGTGAATTCAGTGATCGCACTTGGAAGTAAACGTAAAACGCATTTATTTTAAAAAATACCTGCAGCGATCGCCGCCGGTTCATCCGGCGATCCTCTCTGGCGCCTGTTATCTGTCCAGAGCGTCGTGACGTCATTGACGGCGTCCCCGAGCCCAAATCTTTCCCCAGGAATCGAAATTGAAGGGGGGGGGGGGGGTCTACATGTTTTTTAGGGGGGGGGGGGAGGGGGTGTTTAGGGAGATCACATCCCGAGCCAGGTTTTTAGTGGCGAGCGAAGGTCATCTGACCCCGCTGATGACGGCACTTTTGCTGGTTTTTCTCTCCGCCTTCGCGCTTTCTTAACCTACCCTTCCTACCGGAAGCTATACCTCGAAATTTTAATTGGCCATTTCGACGCTCCTACTAATAAGATCGAAATAAAACTTAAGACACTTAACTATTAAGATATGTACGTTACAACTTTTACTCTTTGTTCGAATTTAAAAGGATATCTTCAGCTTCTCTTTAATTTACACCTTTCACAGCTTTTTCTTTTTTTTAAGTTAGTTTTAATTAAATTTGGGGGTCCTCCAGCACTCGTTTTGGCAAGATGTGCAAGATGCAGCTAGAAGCTCGACGCGCAGTGTCCCTACGACCACATTCTTTATTTATTTATTTTTTTATATATCCTCCTCTTTAAAGAAAAAGTCCCTTTTACGAACGGCCATACTCTTTGTAGTTACGCAACTCGGTTCACAGGCAACCAAATCGGACGGTGCTGAAAAGCGGACGACCAGGGGACTGTCTCTGCCCCTGACATTATCCATCGCGTGCACGCGAAAGGAGAGAATTCCTCTCAGGTAGATAGCGCTGACCCGGAACGTCGACACTTCTCACGCGATGGCGCCACTCTACTTTCGCTTTTCTTTTTTTTTTTTTTTTTTATTCATTCCACTTTTTTTTTTCTTTTTTTTTTTTTTTGTAAACAAGAAAACAAAAACAAAAAAAAGAGAAAAATGCAGGGCCTTCCTGAATCGGCGGCGTTTATTTCTTTCAAGAGGAGAACGGTACCAAGAGCCGCGAACGTCTCGTCAGTTGTCACCACCACTGCAGGGGTCACTGTTATGGAACGCAGAGTGTCGCTCGCTTATGTTCACACGTAAAAAAATCTGGTGCGTTGATATTTTCCGGGTGAGGGAGAGCCAATCGGTGCAACCTACGGAGTTAGCTCGGCCACTGACGAACCTGATAATATAGAGCCAGTGACAAAAGCGCCCACTGCGCATACACCCTATCCCCCCCCCCCCCCTCCCAACATCTACATTCACAACGCTTTCTCTCCCTCTCTCCTGATAATATGCTTCCACATAAAACAGTCTACGCTGTAAGACTGTAGTAAGACTGAGCATGGCGCGAGCGGGTGGTCCGTTTTAGCTCCATATAGGGTGGTTCTTTTCACTGACGTAATTTCGTCCGCCATTTTGGTGTTATGGGATCTCTGCAGCGCGTGCTGAAGGCGTGTCTTTCCCAAGATTCGCACGACACGCTCAAATCGGGAGTGCGCAAAAGCTTACAAGTTTTCATCACTCCTTTCTTCTTCTTTTTTTTTTTTTTTTTATAAAGGAATAATTTTTTTTATTTACTCACTGTAACAAGAAAATGGCGGATTGACTTTATGTGAAAACACCGTCGAGATTCGCCGGCGCCGTATATGGTTAATTCATTTGTTTGCCCTAAAAAACGCTATGGCCATATTGCAAACTAACTCTCCAAAACGCAGTGTTTTTTTGTTTGTTTGTGCGTGTGTGCGTGCGTGCGTGCGCGTGTGCGTGTGTGTGTGTGTGTGTGTGTGTTCAGAATGGCTAAAGCTTGTGAAACAATAGTTCGTATATGGTGTCACCTCGCAGACGTCATTTTCCGGTGAAAAAGTTCTCAAAAGGCGGTACGGTCGATTTCCACGAGTGTTCAGGCTGGAAATCGACCGACGTTCAATCGCGGACTAATGTTCGCCATACGACGTGCGCGTTCGTCTGCTCCGTGCACTCGCGACGTGCTTCTGTTTCCCGACCACCTCAACCGATGGGAGCGCGCGTTTTGGGACACTTGCTCGCCGTACAGTCGCCGACAGCCTCAAGAAAACGCAATGCGTGGCTTCATGCCGCTTACGTGGGAATCTCTTCTTCGCCGTTCTTATTGGCTGATTGCGTAACACATGATTGGCTCTGGGCACAGATTGTGTTCACGTTACTCGAGAAAGGTCATTGACCGCAATTAGTCTCGGTTAAAATGTATTTAATCAGATTACTGGATTATACTTGAGAAGAAACGTAATTCGTCGTTACTCGAAAGAGAAACCCTTAGTTTACCGATTCCTTCCGGTTCCCAAGACGACGGATTTTGCTGCTGGTTCGAAAAAGGTGACCCTTTCGTACACCGCTCGTTACTGGATTAAAATCACCCATCTATAAACTACTCGTCTTCTTAAATCCAACAGTTTCAGTACACGGTGATCCTCTCGGAGACTCAGTTCGACGATTCCTTGGGCAGGAAACTCGTACGAACAAGGGGCGACTACGAGTAATTTCGGGTACTTCCAAAACTCATATCAGACTGCTCTCGCGATTACTTCCTAATAAAAGCGAACAAATTATTGCAAAATCACTCCAAAAAGTAATCGATTCCAATCATTACTCGCAAGGAGTACCGTACAAGTCTGGTGTGGAGGCATACGCTATGATAGAGGACACGCAGGTGAAGAATAGGCGTCGAGTACCGCACCCCAGCAACGTATGTATACGGCTGACGCTTTGACGACGAGGCCGCAGTACCGCAATTTCTACGTCACCAAATGGAGGCCAGCCGGGGGCACGATTTGGACACGAGTACTGCGTCACAGCGTTCGGCACGGTACTCGTGTTCGAACGCTGAGCACGCGATCGTCCCGGCCGAACGCTGCCGCAGCAATCGTGTCCAAATCCCCCCCCCCCCCCCCCCCCCCCCCTCGGGTTGCAGCCTCCAGTGGGTGACGTAGAAATCCCAGCACGGCGGCCTCGTAATCCAGGATGGGTGTTGCTATATAGGACGCATTTTCTCGCTCGACGACGATAACAGCGCGCAGCTTACAGGATGCATACTTGCCATTCGGATGCAAAGTACGCGATCAAAGCAGGCGCCGAAGGAACAAACAACTACCGTATGTCTCCGCAGCAGACGGAGGGAGCAGCCTTCATGGTGCAGCACACCGAGGTGCCGCCGCTGCGACCGTGACGTATTTAGGGATAATTTAAGCCAAGAAAAGTTATTAAGAAAATAGTTAAAATTTTTCAGAAAACGGATTTCGCCAATGTTTACGCAATGTAAAAGCAAACGCATTATTTTAATAATTTAGTTAAAGTTTGCTACCTTCGTCCGCCAGGTGCCGTCTGCAACGATCGTTCTCAATTGTTGGGCACGTGCAAGACATGAGAGTAGATGGAAGCGGTAAACATAAACAGACGAAAGCTGACGCGCAGTGCTGTCCTCCTCCTTTTGTCCGCGGCTTCGAGTATTGTATTCTTCAATTCGGCACACACTAGCCCGACGATCAGCGCTGCGCGTAACAGCCAAACTTCATTAGAGCTTTCGTCCAACTTTCCGTAAAAAAACTTCGACAAAGTCGAACCCGCGGACCTTGGCAGGTTCGCGACGTCTACACATATTTTCGTCGAAAGACCTCCGAAGAAGGTCGCCGCACCGGGGCAGCGCTCCACACTCGCCAATTAACCGGCACCGCGACACGAGCGAAGAACCCCTGCCGACTTTCATTAGCATAGCGTCGTTTTCCAAAGTGCCGTCTGCGCTGAGAAACGATCACGGCGAACGATAACGCTCACGTGGTGCGTACCCCTTTAATAAAACACCTACATATACCGCCTCTCTTCATTGTTTTCTTCGAGGTTCATTGTCGCTGTCGCCGTCTCTGTTGTTATTTTGCGTGATTGTCCTCGTCGGACAGGGCTTGAACTATAGGGAAGGGACGATCGAAAATTCAAATAACAAAACGTCTATTCGAGACAGTGGGGTCAAGCGCAGCAGCATGGGGCAGGTCATTTACAATACTGCGTTTCAGATTACCGCACCGGACGTGACCGCGCGTCCCTGTGCCCCTCCCGAAAGTCACGTGACACCTACGCGGAATGAGATTGGCTGCAGATGGCTCGTAGCCTGCTCTGCGGTCTATGGCAAGGTGAAACGGAGTATGGGGGCAGGAGAGGTCAGTCCATGTCAAAGGAACCGGGAGGCAATGATTATTAAAGATGAATGTTGGAAAGAAATATTAAACGCGAAATGAATACCAAGAAACGCGCGTTCCAGCGATGTTAATATTTATTTATTTAAAAAAAGAAATTAACAAAATTGAGCGTCTCTTTTTTTTCTGCTTTTCCCTGCTCTGGAGAAGAACACGGCGTGTCTGTGACCAGAGGGACATGACGGCATTCAGGAAGACGAACACAAAGCCAACTCTTAGCAAGACGCATCCTCATTACCTGTGAAAGGGATCGACTCAGTGACGGAACTGCCCACTGCCCATGGACGCTGCTTCCACGAGCCCCTCCGTCCTCCTCCTCCTCCTCCTCCCGTCTTTCGACGCGCCATCGCTCGGGGATGGCGGCTGCCATGGTAATTGGCTGATCAGTGTATCCTATGGGACATATGATTTAAAGCACAGCTTCACCGTACTCTGTAGTAAAGCCCCTTCCTGTTTTAAAAGCAGAGCATGGTGCGTCCATGCAAGAGTGACGTGCAACGTGCAGCCCTTGGCAAGATTATGGAGGCACAGCGCAGCACATCATCGGCGAACTGGAGGGAGAGGGGAGAGGGGGGGGGGGGGGTTGCCTCTTTCTGTGGGAGTTCCACAACTGAGCTTATCTAGTAAAGAAGAAAACAGGCGCAGCGTTATGAACACGCCGAGGGTTCGCTGAAGCGCTCGATAAGGACGCGTATACACAAGCGAAATTTCAGCGATGTCATCTTCCGCTTCTGCGATGGCGTCCCAGAAAAAAAAAAGCGTAAAGAGGTTTTTATTTAGACAATTGCCGAAAAGACCTGCGAGGAATTCGACCGCCGTGGTTGGACAACGCCAAGGTCAAGCGTGGCGCCTGCCAATCACAGCCGCCAGATTCCTCGCCGACTTTTTCGCCAATTGTCCAGATTACAGCGCCCCAGTATAGAGCACCATGCAGGGTGCTTTAACGCCGCCTTTCCCCACACGCACTTTCACACAAACGCTCCTCTCGATTGTTCAGATGCTTTTGCAGTGGGAGGTATAAAACCGTGGTCGAATTGTCCGTACAAAGAACGGTCTACACCATATACTCCGTTTCACCTTCTGTTGTACCGCAGCGAAGGCTAGAAGCGCGAGCTCATAGCGCTGGGAGCTGCTCCTAGTGCACGAGAGCTTGTGCCGCCGATATGTGCCCTAGAACAGGGAGCTCGCGCTTCTAGCCTTTCCTGCGGTACATCTTAAGGTGAAATAGAGTATATATACACCGCCTGAGGCGTCCTGCTTCCTTGCACGAGAGTCCTGTCACATTGGCCATAGATGAACTTCGTGCACACATGTGGTCGGCATGTATGGAGCAAACATGATTCGAGCATCGTGACTTTGGTTTGATGTACGAGCACGTGTGACCGCGCGCTTCGAGCGAAAAATCGCTAAACACTATTTGCTAAAGCTAATTAGAAGTTCGATGTATAGTCAGCGTCAGCTTGGTCGGTCAGAGTACGGCGACGACATCGCACGCTCTATGATGAGGAATTGTAGCCAATCCAGCGCGACTGCTTAGCTGGGGTGGTCAACGTGCATGACGCAGTAGTGGTTGCGGTCTAGCGCACACTAGCGCACACAAGCTCAAAGCACGGGGAGCGAAAGCTCGCGCTGCAGAACCCAGGATCCTGGGTTCAATGCCGATTCGTGCCCGTTTCGATCTGAATGAGCATCGTACCGGTGTGCGGTCCTGTATCACTACTTACCTCAGGCTAGCGGTTACTGCACTGGATAAATTGCTTATCTACAGCTGGGAGACTCGTCACCCGTTGAGGCAGACCAAGTTCTAGGCTGTATAAACATACACACGACCATTTTTTTCTTTTCTTTTTGTGGTGATTGCACGATTGGACACTGCGGTGCGATGCTCATCCAGATCGAGACGGGCAGGGGTGAGGATTGAGCCCAGCATCCCTAGGTTCTGCAGCGCGAGCTTTCGCTCCACGTGCTCCGAGCTCCCAACTGTCTGCCTCCAAGTAATTATTTCGACCTTGCGGCGAGTATGTCGCTATCATTTATATCCTTGTATTTAAAATATATATATATATAACTCGCATCATAAAAAGGAAGCGATACAAAAAACAACAAAAAAAATATTCAAGCGGTAGCTGCTTACTGATACAAAAAGAGGGAAAGGGGGGCCAGGCGGGACCAACAATCTTTTCATAACTCCTGTTTCGCGCTTTACTGTTCAATGAACAACGGTGACTATCTCTGAATTTTGATTAAGCGTATGCGGAATAAATGATCACTCGCACGCGGGCATAACTCCAAAAACATCACCTACCGAAAAAAACAAAAAAAAAAACACAAGTAATCGTCACATTGCAGCGAACGGAGGAGCCAGCTTAGCAGTCAACAGTATGGCAGCACCCTGCTTAGTATTCATGAACGCCACGGGCGTTGCCGCGACGTCAATCATCATCGCCATTACGGAAAGTGCGATGCGGCAACTGCAACAGCTACCAGCTGGCGGGCATCGAACAAAGAAAAACAAAAATGCTTTTCCAGCTAGGCACCAGGATGGATTGAAGCTCGTTAAAATGAGGTTCTTGATCCGGGAACCCGGAGTAGGATGGGGTATACGCTCGCCCATGTCCCCGTCCTCGTGTTCTCTAGGCGCTTACGAGTTTCCCGAGTACATATAGTGGTCCCTACAGTCAGTGACAGCATAAAACCGCTGTCGCTGCTAATATACAATACAAAAGACAGTGTGCAGGCACTGAGGCGCGTTTCTTCCTATTGTATGGAGGTCCTCTCGCACTGCTCATACGAATTCGAAGCGTACATGTATATGCCGTGATTTCCCTACACACCCCATATAGGGGGAAGGGGGGGGGGGGGGGATGTACACCCCCCCTAATTTCTACAAAGAACAAAAACAAAAATACTTAATATTTATTTTGCGCGAAACCGTTGTTTGCTCGAGCGAGTGGCATCAGAGTACGAGCCGTTTCGTCGCCTCTCGTCCGCGCTGCTCCTTGGCTCCTTCGACATGAAGGAGAACAGAGAAGAGGTTTCGCCTGTTATCGCACACCGCGTTGGTATAACTATAAATAAAAAATAAAAATAAAAGTTCCGTGCGTGCGTTTTTAAAAGGCGCGCGAGAAAAAAGTGAAGAGGAGAACCGACGCTTTAATTAATTCTTTTTTAAGTAATTGTGTTGCGTGTTTGTTTAGGCAGCGGGAAGTTATCCAGTCTCAGTGGGCGCCTATCGCTATAGATAAGACACACGCAAGTGCGGTACGACTGTTGCATCGTCACGACGCTCGTTGTCTTCGTACCAGCGCACCAATCAAGCACAGTGGAGTCCAAATACCATGAGCGAATGACATTTTAGCGAACGACGTTTTTACGAACACTGTCAACCCACCTGGCCCACCCGTACACGCCGCGTGTCTCAAGTCGCTCTTTTTGGTGAAAAGTCGGGGGCGGGACATCGTTCGCCAAAACGTCGTTCGACCAACTGAGTGCCACCCAGAGCTCTGACGTGCATCTTCAGCGGGTCTGAAGAGTATTGAGCATGCATATGCTTTGGAATTTCTGGTACGCGTTAATTTATTGCGCTACTGCGTTGAGATCGGCTGCATATATGAGCGTGTGTTTCACAACTTCGAGCCCCACCCCTGCCCGTTTCGATCTGGATGAGCATCGTACCGGCGTGCGGTCGTGTATCACTACTGCGTGATGCACGTTAAAGACCCCAGGCTAGCGGCTGTACCGCACTGGCTAAATTTCTCATCTACAGCTGGGAGACTCGTCGCCCCTGTGAGGCAGACCAAGTTCTAGGCTGTATAAACACACACACAACCCAATTTTTTGTTTCACAACGTTGGTTCGTAGGTGCGCATGCAGCAAGTGTATGGTGTACGCCAGATTCACGAAACGATCTTACGCCAAAAATGTGCGTAAGACAAAACTTAAGAACAAATCCGTATTCACGACACGAAATTTTCGTAAGTTTTGCGCAGGTTACGACGAAATCCTACGACAGCTCCGAAGCTGTCTTACGCACTTCTTACGATCAAATCAGCATGGCCGACAGCGTCGCTCAGTTGGTCGCGACAACCAACGGATGTTTATTTTTCCACGTGCGCTTCTCACGCGTCCCGACTTCAAGCAGCAAGAAACAAGTAAAAAGAACTTGAAACAGACCACGACGAACGAACAAGAACGCTGGATCCACAGACACCCGGGAAAAACTCCAAGGGCCACGAGTACGGACTCCGACCGATCGGCAGATAGGCCTAGCAGGCACTCCGACTCGGCGCAGCGATGATCTGACGGTTCTTGGCGAAGACCGTCTGCCCACGACCGGCTGGCGTGCTGAGTGGAATATGCCCGCGCGACCCTTGTGAACCCTTCCCGTATTATAGTTTGATCGCTGACCTCAATTCTAGATTAAGATGTCAAACTCTTCCTCTTGTCATCTCCTTGTTTTCCGAGGCAACGGTGACGAACACTGTCGTCGAAAAGGGGCTCTCATCGATTCTATCTCTGTTTTGTGTGATATCAAGCCCAAATAAACGCCGTATGGATTACCTTCGCAACATGGTATGTACACTTTGTTATTAGTATTCCATTTTATTCTGACACGACTGCACCTCACTGTCGATCGCTGCAACAGTTCGTGGGTCGCAATGCCGGTCCAACCTTTCTTCGCCGGGTGTCACGTCAGCATCGAGTTGCAATTGTAAAGGATCGGTCCCAAAGCGCTTATCAATTCGCGGTCCAACAGCGCAAATCCAGCACTTCGATCAAACGCGCGCGTCCGCTCCGTAGTGTGAACAGGCATTTACGTGGCTCTTGCTTACACTGTCGTAGTTCAAACGTATCTTTTTTAACGTCGGCTCGCTCGTGCATCTCCGAGGCCGCAAAAAACGCCGCGGCAATTTGTTCCCAGCTACGTCGCTCGCTTTGCAAACGACTGCGGGCCGTCTTTTACCAACGATGACAGTTGTGTTGACTTGGTAGCGATCGAGTTCGTAGCAGTCAATGGGGGTGGTTACGCATCCCGGCCTCGGCATTCGGGCGAGTTTAAATCGTGTTAGCGTCGACATATCACTGCACGGATACGAACCCCAGACCAGCGGTGGCAGAAAGGCCGCCTGTGTTTGTTATGAAAAATCCACGTGCTCCGAACGGCTCCGAACGGCTCCGAACAAATGCCGAGCTCTCCGATTGGTTGTTCGTGCTGCCGAAGACGCCGTCGCCATAGAACAGCACCGGTAAGTTTTAGTTTTTCCGTAGGACAACGTTGCTTTCCTCGTCTCACTTAAGAACGCGTTTGTGAATACCGATTTCTCCTCTTCTTACGATGTTCTTAACTTACGAACTTCTTAACTAAGTTGTCGTAAACTAAGAAGCTCTTCGTGAATCTGGCCTCTGGTGCATACTTTCTCGTTATTGCTTTACGTTTTCCCCTGTCTTACTTTCTTCTTTCATATGAGTTTTCAATATTTTTTGGCGTATCACCTTAAAAAAGGGTTTGCTCTAAAGCTAGAATGATTAATTATTGTTTCTAAACAAATAAAAAGAAAACATTATAAGCATATGCCCTATTTGTAGGAAATAGGAAATGCCTAAAAATTTCGTTTTGAACTTTTGATCAATGTGGTATCAGAAATTGTATTTCCTATTGTCGTCTCCCTTCTTACGTAGGAAAACTAGGTGCGAGTACAACTTCTTCGATTGAATATATTTTCGTTCTTGACATTCATCGGCGGTATCACAGTATCGATACCGTGACTGATATTTTCTGACGTTGCTTTTTGCTTTACTTTATGGTTTCTTAAGAAAATTATGCATGCTTCAATAAATGTTCAAACTGTGATGTGACGGAAACTCTGTCGGGCACGACATATGCATGTGGTACCCGACAATCGGGCACTACTTTCCCAGATACAGAAACTTTAGCAACACATGTACTGCGCGGTGCATTAATGCGCTCGATTATTGGTTTAGCCAACAACAGGGCACCCCTCACAAAAAAAAAAAAAAAAGTAAGCATCACGAACGCCGTGAAATTGCGCTTTTTGGCCTTAATGACACGATCTACTCGTCGTTCGCCTAGAGAAGAGACACGCAGTTCTTTGCTCTCGACAAATTAACTCGTCGATAATAGTCTTACTGCCCATTACTTTTCTGTTGATCATGTTTTAAATGGACGTTTTTTGATCGGCATCCCGCGAAATTAGAACGCAACGAGTATTTTGTCCAAGCAGAACGGAGCGATCGTTCGACCTCCTTTTCGAACAACTGTCCCCGTTCCCAAAAGCCCTTCGAGCCAAGCCAACATCATCTCCCGTGTCTTTTCTTCTTTATTTTTCTTCCTCGCTATCATTATTGTTGTTTTATTATTCGTACTATAATTATTAATGGCTGCGCGCCACACGGTTTCCAAGTTCGCTTCGACAATCGAAAGAACCCATTCCCATCGGCTTCTCCCCGCCACCTCTTCTCCGCAACCTCTTTCGGTGTACCTGCGCGGATTCTTCGAGCTTCTCTCCCTCTATCGAAAGAATGGACGGCGCGCAAAGCGTGTCACGTGGTCTGAAACGGTTCTTCAAGTTCGAAGGGACTTCGAAGATTCCCGCGAAAGCACGCGCACTCTTTCTTCGACTCCTTTCGGGGACCCGCAGTGAATGGGAACGCCGTATATATATATACAAAGACCAAATCGCTTGTTATGACGGATACTCCTGACCGTCAGGAAAATGATGCGTTCCAACTGGGTGGCGTCGTGACGCCATCGCTATCTGGGTATTCGGGCATGAGACTTTCCTGTATACCTCTCAGATTGCGACAGATCACAATGGCACACGTAACCAAAACTACCCGCAATCACACAAAAAAAAAAAAAAATGACCGCATCCTTTTGTGGTGAATGATGTTGATTGGGGCGAAGCTCTGGTGGTGCTGATGATACTGATTTTATTGTTCATAGGTAGTGCTGATGGTGCGTAGTGCTGATGGTGCCAATTTTTTTTATTTTATTGCTCATAGGTAGTGCTGAGTTCGGGGTTGCCGTTTCGACTTCATTATTACTGCTTTATGGTCGGTGAAATGCACAGCCAGTGGTTCTTCTAGCGGATCAGCTTGGATCCGCTAGAAGCCGTGGGAACGCATCTCCACCGCTGAAGTCAACGGTCCATGTCAGAAAGAGAATGTGTGGTGTGGATCGTGGTTATATACGCATTTGAGCATTTGACCGCAGCGCCCTCTCGTCTATAAACGTTGAGCGAATGCATGCAAAGTTTAACGCGATTATATACGCGTTTAACCGCAGCGCCCTCTCCTGTATAGACGTTGAGCGGCTACATGCAACGTTTCATCCATGACAAAAACCCCAGCTCTTGAGTTACTACCACATCTCATAGCCCCCTACTCGTCCCGCAGTCGCGGGGAGACCCCGATGGACTAGAAATCCATTGGGGTCTCCCCGCACAGGTTCGAATCCTGTCGACTGCGCAAACATTTTCTTTTTCTTTTTTAAGAAGACAAATGGGATGGCAATCGATGTGAGCATGGATGCCGGACGGACAAGGCTAAACCCTGAAAAACTTCGCCCCCTAAAAAAAAAAAAAGAAAAGAAGAAGAGAAGGAGCACAGGGAGCACCGAGCACAGCAGTAACGTTCCGCGCCCGATCACAAAACTGCACAGACACCGAGTAAATTACCTATATCGAGAGCGGAACAGTTTTATTATGCAAAACGCTTCTTTTTTTTTTTTTCTTTTTTTTTTTCTTCTTTTTCTTTTTTCGCGTACTCGCGCGGTTCACGTAACGCAGAGATAACACGAAACACCACCGTGACGGAATTTTCCCTCGAGTACCGACGACGACGATGATGATGATGATGACGACATGCCCGACTGCAACGTAAGCGTATACGTTACCGGCAATAGGGCGCAAACGAGAACAGGAAACAAATTTGAGAGTATTACCCCAGCTCCGAGTGAAGCGGCTATTCCCGAGTAATTTAGCTTCCAAGGCGAAGGAGAAAAAAAGGTAAAACGTAACTGACTCTACTCTCCGGTGGTGTACACAGGGGGCGGCCTTTTTTTCCCAGCGACCCGGCTACACGTACCCGGAGAGGAGAACTTTCCGGGTAAGTAGTGCACCACTTCTGCGCGTCAACGGGCTGCCCTTATAATTATCCCTTCCGAAAGGACCGGGCGCCAGGGGCGCTCCTCCTGCGTCCCGCGAACATACACCCCCCTACGTAACAAGGCCTACTCCTATATCTTCCATACGTCACGCACCGAAGGCCACTGCGTAGGTGTGGGTTGGACGCGACTGCTGCTCCACTATACGTCCAGCGCAGTTGAGGCTGGACCACACAGTACACCACGAGCATACACACTTACTTAAACACATATCGCAGAGAAGACGTGGAGTTTGCTGTTGTATGGGTGACACAATAAGCGGGCAACAGCTAGCGCGCGCTCGTGCGTCTCGCGCCACTGTTCCGGGGCGCCATATCTATCTGAGCCAGCGCACCGTTTGCACCACCCGCTGCTATCCTGCCGCTCTCTCACGCCCGTGACTATGTGTCGTACTCCGGTAGTCCTGCAATAAAGATGTGCCAGCGAAGAACCCCATCGGCCTGTTACTCCAGATACCACACAGTGGCGACGAGGACACGGATTTCGCTGCTACAACGGGATGCAGAGACCGTCGGACGACTCAGCAACTGAGGGCCTTTCAACTGATGTTCCAGTATCTGGCATCTTGAATCAAGGACCAGAGGACCGGAAGGCAGTCACGATGGCCTTATTCGGGCAAGTCGAACCTTTTGATGACACGAAGTGTGATTGGTTATCCTACGAGGAAAGGTTGCGAGCCTTTTTGAGAGCAAACGGGGTAGCGGACGCAAACCGAGTTGACGTGGTCATAAGCCTCATAGGAGCTGACACGTATAAGTTGCTCAAGACTCTAGTAGCGCCTGAGGACCCGGCATTGAAGAGTTTTGAAGATGTGCTGGCCGTTTTGCGAAACCACTTGTCGCCGAGGCCGTCGGTCATCGCAGAAAGGGCAACGTTCCATAAGAGAGAACAACAGGAAGGGGAATCGGTCGGAAAATATGTCGCCGAGCTCAAAAGAATGACACAGACGTGCAATTTTGGAAGTAACCTGGAAGAAACCCTCAGAGACAGATTCGTCAGCGGTCTGAGTCGTGTTGACATTCAGAGAGTTTTGTTTGCCGAAGATGAGAGCCTGACATTCAAGAAAGCGGTGGAAAAAGCGTTAACTATTGAAAGAGCCACCATGAATGTGCAGGCGTGTCATAATAAGGCGGACAACGACCACGAACTGCAGAAACTGACGGCGGTGAAACCGAAAGCGGTAGTGGGGGCTCAGGACAAATGTTTCCGTTGTGGGTCCCCTAAGCACATTGCCTCGTCATGCCCGCACCGTAACGCTATTTGTTATCGCTGCAACCGTGAGGGTCACTTCCAACGTTTCTGTAAAGCATCACTGGCCAATACACCAGGCAGAGCAAATCAGTTCAAAAACTTCTCCGCTGAGGAAGAAAAGAGTGAAGCGATATACGGGCTTCAAGACAGAAACATGAATGCGCCGTTCTACTACACGCTCAAGGTCGGGAACGCTCCTCTTCAGATGGAACTAGACACCGGTGCTGCCGTGTCTGTCATTTCGAAACGCCAGTTCCAATCGTTGTTTCCTCGCACAGAGCTGTCTCCGGCGTCACTAATACTGCGCACGTACACCGGCGAGCGTGTCAAGCCAAAAGGAGTGGCGACGGTGGACGTAGAGTACCGAGACTTCAAAGGAAAACTTCCGCTTCACGTACTGGGAGAAGATGGGCCACCTTTGATTGGCAGAGACTGGGTCTACAAGCTCAAGTTTGACTTGGGATCGCTAAACGCGGTCAGCGTTGATGTAAAAGCGTCTCTCCAAGACATCCTAATACGCTACCAGGATGTGTTCAAGGACGAGCTCGGATGCATGCGAGGGGGAAGAGGCTCGGCTAAGCTTAAGGGAAGGTGCGAGTCCAAAGTTTCTGAAAGCTAGAAGTATGCCGTTCGCCCTGAAGCCAGCTGTAGAAGAAGAGCTAAAGAGACTGGAGGTGACAGGTGTCATTGAAGCGGTGGCCCATAGTGACTACGCTACACCAGTTGTCCCGGTTTTGAAGAAGGATGGGTCTGTACGCCTTTGCGGGGACTACAAAACAACGGTAAACCCTTGCCTGGACGTGGAGCAGTACCCGTTGCCAAGGTTGGAAGATATTCTAGCAACGGTAGCTGGGGCGACTGTTTTCTCGAAAATAGACTTAAGTCGTGCATACCAGCAAGTTCCGGTCCACCCTGAGTCACAACCCTATCTGACAATCAACACGCACAAGGGTCTCTTCCGCGTCAAGCGTTTGGCGTTTGGGATCGCTTCAGCTCCAGCACTGTTTCAAAAGATAATGGACAGCTTGCTGGCGGGAATTCAAGGAGTAACCTGCTATCTCGACGATATCCTGGTAACAGGGAAGACCGCCGGGGATCACCTGAAGAATTTGGAGCAAGTCCTAAAGAAACTGAGTGACAAGGGCGTCCGAGTCAAGAAAGAAAAGTGTGAGTTCTTGAAGGCAAGTTTGAAGTTCCTGGGGCACCAAGTCGGCGAGCAAGGGGTAGCTGTGTTGGCAGAAAATGTGCAAGCGATCCTCGATGCACCTCAACCGCAAGACTCAAAACAGTTACGGTCGTTTTTGGGAATGGTGACATTCTACGGAAAGTTCCTCCCAGACCTCTCGACCACAATAGCACCGCTGAACGAGCTACTAAGAAAAGATGTCGTCTGGACCTGGAGCAAGCGCTGTCAAGACGCTTTTAACATGGTGAAGAGGCTTCTGGTTGACGCACCTGTCCTGGCACACTACGACCCCAAGGCAGACCTTCAGGTGTCATGTGATGCCTCGGCATACGGTCTCGGAGCCGTCCTGTCCAGGGTGTACTCCAACGGCGACACACGGCCTATCGCGTTTGCGTCGAGAACCTTGACATCGAGTGAAAAGAACTACAGCCAACTAGAAAAGGAGGCACTGGCTATTGTGTTTGGCGTGAAGAAATTTCACATCTACTTGTTTGGACGATCCTTCGTGTTGGTCACTGATCACGAACCGTTGCAAACCATTCTTGGTCCAAAGACGGGAATTCCGAGCATTGCTGCCGCACGTCTGCAGAGATGGGCTATTACCCTTTCCGCCTATCAGTACCGATTGGTTTACCGACCGGGTCGACTCAACGTGGAGGCGGACTGCTTGTCACGACTTCCAGTTCCTGGCTTTCAGGATGAAGACTACGAGGATGACGTCGCGGCGTTTCTCAGTCTCCGCCTGCAGTCTTTTCCGGTAAGCAGCCAAGAGATCGCACAATTTACAGCAAAAGATAAAGAGCTCTGTCAAGTGGCAAGGTTCCTTGCCGGTGCGTGGCCCGCAAAAGTAGAAGATTGTCTGAAGCGTTACTCTGCAAGAAGAAGCGAGCTGACGTGGCACCAGAATTGCCTTTTGTGGGGAATGAGGGTTGTGATCCCGAAGGGACTGCGCGAACGCGTACTGGACGAGCTGCATGAAGGGCATCCTGGAATCGTAAGGATGAAGGAACTGGCACGCAGCTATGTATGGTAATGGAAAAATATTTGACTCCAACCAAAAATTAAACTCGGACCCAACGTTTCAAAACCAGTTCGGTTTCTTCTTCAGGGGCGATTGATCTCGTGCGTGGGAGCAGCCTCGTCTTCTTTGGTGATACGAATATTTTCTAATCGCGCTTCCGCCTTGCCATCCAGTCATTTTCTAATCACGTGTCGTAGTCCGCTCACATAAACAGATGGTAAGGTACCCATAGATCTGTTGATGTTTCCTGGTGTATTTTGGATGTGCCATGATTCAAGGTGATGTCTTCTTCGGAGATTGGTTTCAACATCAAGAACGGACGCGTTCGCGAAGTCTATCGGATGGTCAAAGGTGTCACAGTGCTCCGCAAGAGCACTGCGTTCTCGGTCGTTCAACATCGTTGCAACGGACGCGTTCAACATCAAGAACGCGTCCGTTCTTGATGTTGAAACCAATCTCCGAAGAAGACATCACCTTGAATCATGGCACATCCAAAATACACCAGGAAACATCAACAGATCTATGGGTACCTTACCATCTGTTTATGTGAGCGGACTACGACACGTGATTAGAAAATGACTGGATGGCAAGGCGGAAGCGCGATTAGAAAATATTCGTATCACCAAAGAAGACGAGGCTGCTCCCACGCACGAGATCAATCGCCCCTGAAGAAGAAACCGAACTGGTTTTGAAACGTTGGGTCCGAGTTTAATTTTTGGTTGGAGTCAAATATTTTTCCATTATCACTTCCCAACCAGACAGACGTCTGTCGAAGATGTTTACCTTCAAGCTATGTATGGTGGCCGGAGGTCGATGCGGATATTGAATATCGCGTCAGGTCGTGTGATACCTGCCAACAGCAGCAGAGTCTTCCAGGTCCAGCCCCGCTGCATCCGTGGTCCTGGCCAACTCGTCCGTGGCAAAGGCTGCACTTGGATTTTGCGGGACCTTTCCAGGGCCGTCATTTTCTGGTGAGCGTCGACTCCCACTCCAAGTGGCCCGAGGTTTTTGTGATGAACAGCACATCGGCCGAAGCAACTATTGAAAAGCTGAGGGAGCTGTTTAGTCATTTCGGTCTGCCGGATGTTGTTGTCAGTGACAATGGCCCCCAATTTTGTTCCCAAGAATTTCAGATTTTCTTGCGAGAGAACGGTGTGAGGCACGTCAGGACCGCCCCCTACCATCCATCAAGTAATGGGCTGGCTGAGCGTTTCATCCGCACCCTGAAGGAGGCCTTACGAAAAGAGATGCCGGGCCGGCCTCTGTCCCGTCGACTAGCAAGTTTCTTGTTAGCTTACAGAAACACACCGCACGCCACAACCCTTCAGAGTCCTGCGGAGTTGCTGCTTGGGCGGCGGCTCACTACCCGTCTCGACAGACTGCGACCCTCTGCAGAGGAAACTGTTCACCGCAAGCAGGACGTGCTACAGGTGAAGCACAGTGGCAAACACCGACACTTCGTGCCGGGTGATAAGGTGTACGTCAAGAACTTCCGGCCGGGTGAGAGGTGGTTGCACGGAGTCGTCATGGCTAGATCCGGACCGGTCTCCTACAGGCTTCGCGTGACCACACCGCGGGGGACCTTCGTGTGGCGGCGACACCAAGACCACCTGCGGTAGCGGGAGAGCTCTACCCCAGAGGAGGAGGAAGGTGGTTTGCTGATACCGAGTGTCCTGCCATCATCGCCAACCCCAGGGCAAGGGGGACTCGTGAACGAGCTGCCTCCAGTTGGGTCACCGCGGGGCGTATTGTGAGACCCCCCACGGCAAAGCCCCGCGAGAGAGAAAAGAAGAAGGGAGAGGAGGAAAGGGAGGAGGGAAGAATACCGCGATTGGCTGGCGCAGTCACGTGGTACGCGCGCGCTACGGGCTGTTCTAAGCTGCGTGCAGCCCCCCTCCCCCCCGCTACCGCCGACGCGAGCAGACGCCCTGCCGTTTTGTTTTGGAGTACTCCACGCCCCAGTCGAAAAAGTGCATTGGTGCAGTCCTAGATATTGGAAGGTATCGTTAGTGTGAAACTGGATAACATACGCGCACAGGTCTCAATGCTGACTGGGCAGCTACGCTACGGCCGTTTTATGCTTTCTGCCGTAACGTTCGCGTACTCCAGGGCGGAAGGGTGTGTTTAGGCCTAAGGACCCGTGACCGCTGCCAGCGTTCCGAAGTCATTTACGGCCTGGAAATAAACCCAGCTCGTTTGGCTTTCGCTAAAACGTCCAGTGTAGCTAATGTTTTATTTCATTCGAACGACGCGCCTCTGCGGTGTTGTGTAGTCTGCCCTACAGCGATGCCCAACTCGCCGCTTGGCTGCATTATTCACGGGTGTAACATCATTCGCCCGTTGCTGGCCTCGACAGGAATCGCGCCAGGTACGTATGAGACGCCAACGGAGCACAAGCGGTGATCTGGACCGCGAGTGCACGTCTGAATTGTGCTTTGCATATACACTGTCACGCCTCTGCAAGAATCAATCGCGCTCCCCGCAGCTAGTCGAAATGGAGAAGTGCATTGTCAAGCCTGTAACCCTGCGGCGAAATTGATCTATACCCGATGTCAGCTTTTTTGTGCTCCACTGGAAACGGTACTAAAGCGTGAACGCAGCTGCTTCGACCAGTGCTTTTTTTCTTTTTTTGCGCGATCACTCGAGGGGCTGAAGCATGTCCGCGGGCAGCGTGCACGCACTCGTACACCCACAGTGGAGTGACGCGAAGTGACGTAGCGATTGTTACAAATTTAGCGAAGGAAGCTGGCAGTGAGAAATTATTCCACAAGCCGACTGGCCATCTACTGTCATCGTCCTCACCTGCAGCGACGACTGGGCACGTGTGTGAACGAATTGGTTGATGTCAAGGGTCGTCCTCGCTGTGCTTACCAATTAGCCTCTGCAATGTGATATGCCCACTGTTATGTGTACGCATGCTGCAGACAGCAGGCGTCACATTTGACCTAGCTATGCTTACCTCAGAATATCTTCATAGGATTGTATTCACACATGTCCGCAAGCCTCCGATAGTTTTGCCCGAGTGACTTGGAGCCTGTGCTCGACACAGGGGGGCTATGTTGCACGTTTTGGACTCCCAGAAGACTAGGGAGAAGGAAGTGACGTAGGTGTGAATGAACGTGTCTTGGCAACTTCTGCAGATACTGTCATCAGCGACTACACCAATCAACATCCAGCGAGCATCGTTGACGTCACTTCCTTCTCCCTAGTCTCCTGGGAGTCCAAAACGTGCAACATAGCCCCCCGGTGCGAGGGCTGGCTTTGCCTGCCTGACCTCCATCTTTCTTTGCGACTACAAAAAGCTGGCCAAACTGGCACCTGGCATTGGTGAATAGGTAGTCTAGACATAAAGGGAAACCGAGGTCAGCCAGCGTGAACTTTGCTTCAGCAACAGGGTTTCAAAATGCAGCCGCAAAAAGATGCACTACATGTTGGGCACATTGCCATTGACGTTTCTGTTTCCAGCAGCTACAAAAATAAGCACTCTCATCTCAGTTTGTCCTCTTTTCCAAACTTGGTGATGTTAACCACTTGCGAGGTTCCATCAACCCAAATTTCCACTACAGAATACTGACACTTCTGGCTGCATGACCTCCACTGGGCCATGTGCAGTCAAATCATGGAATGCCTAATTTTTCTGAAACCAGTAGGGAAAATATACGAGGCAAGACATTCTCAGATGATCAGCATGGTCGACTATATATGCAGCAGACCCGACAACAAAACTCCCTGCACACAACTTTAGAAATCCATCCATTTATTTCAGGCACATTGCACTTGCGAGCAGGCAAGCACGAAAGCAAGTTTACATCACGAGCACTGGCAGTGCAACACAAGGCGCGCAAATACGCCCAACAAAAAATATGAAGCATAACGAAGAACTGTGGGCTAGTACTGTAGAAAGTTGTTAAAGATTGGTACACAACCTGTCTGCAAGGGAAGCTTGAGAAGTAGTGAGCCTATTTTTGATGGGACTGTCACATGCAAATGGCCCTTTATTATTTCTCTGCAAAGTCTCCTTTGAGTGTTATGCACTTCTAGTGGAGCCCACCCACTGAGAAAAAAGTAATTTCTCTTGGTCCTCACACCACTCACGTGCAGCGTCTACGACGGCTTCCTTGCTGGAGCGGCTGTCTTTACAGATCTTGTTTGAGCGCAGGGAATAGATGAAAGTCCGATGGTGCCAGATCCAGTGAGTAGGGTGCCAAGGCATAAGAGTTCTAAGTCACATTCATGGAACTGCGGGGCAGGTAGTGAGACAAGCTGGAATGTCTTGGAGGAAAGTCACATCGCCCAAGTTTTCTGTGATGTTTCTCGACAATGGTGGCTCACAATTTTACAACATGCCAAGCTCGATGGATTGCTGTTAAAATGATGTGGGAAAAGTAAAACTACACACTGGCATGGTTCTTTTCTAATGTGCTTGCTTATTTTTAAGCAGGCTCACTACTTGTCAAACATTGCACATATGAATCCAATGAGAGGGGTAATCATTTTTAAGTAGCCATCAAAAAAGTGAACACTATTAGTGGTCCCAGTAAACAGGAATGAAGAGGAAGGAGTAGTAAACCTTAGTTTGTAGACAGCGGTCAGAGCCCCATTCCTTCCTGTGTGTGTTTGTGTATTTTGCACAAGCCAATGCATATAACAGACACGTACCAACTAGTTTAACCCATCCCCATACCTATTAGTGTAAAATAACATTGAAAGTTTAAACCATGTGTACTTGGGGTCAAGAATGATGATCGTGGTCGCTGTTCTAGTGCTTAGAGCGTCTGCCCATTCCAAGTGCCCAACCCCAAATTTTATAACATTTGAAAGAAAGAAAAAAAATGTGCACAGTACACATATATACATGTTAATATGATGACCTAACAAGCACCCATCCCCCAATGGTTTGTGACTATCTCAAAATTTTGAGTGGGCACTTGCTCGGTAGGTAGTCTGCCACATGAAATCGAATACTTCTAGCCTCTGAATTTGGGACGAAGACCATCTGTATGCTATATAGAAGCTGCCCACCAGGAAAAAGATAGCCAGGGCTGGTCAGATATACTCGAAAACCTATTCTGGAGCACAAATACTGCAATACATGTACTGCGAGGATAAAATACAAAAACAGATACAATTGTCTTCACAAGTGCAGCAAGAAAGCATTCTACAGGGTGATACAAGGAGACGCCAGGCTCTTTAAATCGACCGGAAAATTCGCTTTCTTAACCTATCGCTCTACGACTTTGTGCAGCGTTGCCCACGGATGGTGCATTTTTTTTGTAAAATTTGCAAAGAGCGATTTTACCTGAGGAAAAAGTAAAGAAAGAAAAAGGCTTAGCTCCTATGGAAACGCAGCGACGCCACTGGTCTGCAAACAACAGAGCGCCGTTTCGCATGGAGGTAGGAAGCTTGTGGAGGAGACACGACGCCCCCAACGATGAGCGAAAACCAAGAGACGCTTGTGGACGAAAAGGAGAGCTGGCTCAACAGCTGTCCAATAGCATCTCTTGGTTTTTGGTTATCATTGGGGGCGTGTCCCTCCACGCTTCTGGCTTCACCCCTGGTAACCTCATGTCGCCTCCAGAAGCTTCCTACTTCCATAGACAAGAAAGGACACCTTTAGAGGCTGTTGTAAAATAAAAAGAAGAGAACTTGGAGATGCCCGAGCAGGAAAGAAAGAGTGGCAAACGACTTTGAGGACGAGCCGAGACCGAGGCACCGGCCCCTTTCTAGGAAACCGCGAAGAGGGACGGGGAGCCGCAAGGAGAGCGCGCCCCACTGTGGGGTCACAAATGACGAGCCCCCCTCTTGGACCTTGCTTTGTGCGGGCCACTTCTCCCTTCTTGTTTGACCGACGGTCGAAGGTGAACGTGCCTTCGCTCGCTTTACTTGAATCAGTTTTCACTAGAAATAAACCATGTTCTGTTACACTAAAAAACAATGAGTCCTTTCCCTAATTCCACACTGTTAAAAAGTTGGTGCCGAAACCCGGGAATGAAGGAAATTAGGACGTGACTTCCAACGCAGAACATCCAACGACAGAAAAGGGAAAAAGACGAACGAGAAGAAGGCAGGAGCCATCTTGGATTCGCCAACGGCTGAGGCAACGAGCTCCGGACCATGGAACAACTCAAGGGGAAACGAACTGCCCTGCAAACACAGGTGACCAAACTCCTTTCTGAAATTGATTCATACATCAAAAGCAATGAGAAAAACGAAAAGAACCTCAGCATCTTTTCCGCAAGGCTTGGTGCCCTCCAAGCCCAACTGAACGAGGTGGACGCCGCCATCGAGCCACTGGTGCCGGAAGAAGCCGAGCAAAACTTTGTGCAAACAATTGAATACAATGATCAGGTCCTCACCTATATTGCAACACTTCAGGAAGAGTTGAAGGAAGTCCGAGCAAGGGCACCACAAAATTCGGATTCATCGGCGATGCACAACAACGGAAACGCGACAACGACTGCCTGTCGAGTGAAGCACCTGAAGCTCGAGCTGCACAAGTATGACGGCAAAAGCTTCTCCTGGCAAGAGTTCTGGGAGCAGTTCGAGCAAGTAATACCTTCGACAAGTTCGGGTACCACAGGGCTGCGGTGACCGGCGAGGCGTCAAGTGCCATCAGGGGTTTGCCTCTCACATCACGGTGCTACGAGGACGCGGTGCTTCTGCTGAAGAAACGCTTCAGAAATGAGGACATCCTCGTTCAGACACACATGCAGAAGCTCCTAGATCTACAGCCAGTGCGAAACGCCGACGACGTCCGGGGTCTCCGTTGACTCTACGACACCATCATCTCCCATCTACAAAGGCTGGAGGCACTTGGACAGAAGCATCAGACCTTTGGTGCTCCTCTGTTTCCAATGGTTTACCGTGCACTGACAAAAGAAATCTTGCTGAATTTTAACAGAACGATCGTGAACGAGCAGGCATCAGACGTGTCGATGCTGGACGTTTCAGCTGGTGGGATGTCCACGAGATTTGAGGACTCTCGGGAACGGCCGATGGAGACAAGCACCATTGAACGAGGTATCGTGCCACTAATCTCACGACTGCTTGCCTTTTTGAGAGTCGAAGTCCAGAACCGCGGGAACCTAGCTACACAACAAGCTATAGGCACGAGGCAACAGCCACGTGGATTAAGGGCAGAGAAGAAAAACGAGAAGAAGGGAAGTCCTGAAGAACGCTATCAATCCTCCGCAGCATTACTGCATCACTGCATCAATGAACGAAACTTGATAGCTGTTTCTTCTGCAAAGAAAAAACCGTGCAACAGCTGCCTGCCCTGCTGAACCCAAAGAGCCCGTGCCACTCTGTCCGTCTTTCTTTTTAACGGGCAGACGACTGACGACGCAGCCAAGCATAGGGAGGAAAGATGTCTAAGGTGTTCACACCAACCTTCGCAGGTTTTGGACCCACCGACAGATGACAACGGAAGCCTTCTGGCGCCGATGGAGCCAAGAGTACATGGCGGAACTGAGGAATGTGCAAAGCCAGAAACAACGCCAAGAAAAACTGCTGGAAGGGGGTGATCTGGTTCTTCTTCGCAACGGCCTGCGACCCCGACAGCGGTGGGGACTCGCTAGGATCCAACAGGTGTTTCCGGGAAGAGACGGCAAAGTATGATCATGCCTGCTCAAGATGCCCAGAGGGTCAACGCTCAAAAAACCTATAGTACAGTTATTGCACCCTCTTGAGATCGCATAACGGGACAAAAAAAAAATGACGCTGTCATTTTGGGGGGAACGTGTTGTAAAATAAAAAGAAGAGAACTTGGAGATGCCCGAGCAGGGAAGAAAGGGCGGCAAACGACTAGGACGACCCGAGATTGAGGCACCGGCCCCTTTTCAGGAAACTGCGAAGAGGGACGGGGAGCCGCAGGGAGAGCGCGCCCCACCGCGGGGTCATAAATGACGAGCCCCCCTCTTTACCCACGCTTGGGGGCCACTTCTCCCTTCTTGTTCAAACGACGGTCGAAGGTGGCCGTGCCTTCGCTTGCTTTACTGAAATCAGTTTTCACTCGAAATAAACCATGTTCTGTTACACTAAAAAACAATGAGTTCTTTCCCTAATTCCACAGGGGCGTTCCCACCGACCGCGAGCTCTACTTTTGGCTTCACTTGGGATTTTCTTGTTTGGCCGCCTTGAGTTGGTATGTCGCCTCCTATTTCTTGCTATTTTCATAGTTGTTACCATTACTGATATCGATGAGTATGCATTATTTAACCAGATTCTAGAGCAGATTCTGTTCCCGCAAGTGTGGGAAGCATTGTTTCATAATTTATGATAACGCACCAGTAAAGCATATCATACAACACCAAAGCAAGTCTAAATATGTTGTTCAACTTGTATTTCTACGTGATTGCGCAGCAAGGTCTTACATGCTACAGCCAGCACGCCCCGCCATTTATAAAAAGCAGACGCCCCTCAGTAGAACTTCTCAATTAAAGAAAACAGATTATACACTCAGAGTTCTAGCACAATTTGCAGTTCAGCCTTTACAACTAATAAGCTCACATGCATTTTTATTTTTGCAAATTTAAACATGCGCGCTACAAGCAGCGAACACACTCGTGCCTACCGACACGAGGGCGTGAAAATTGCAAGGTTTTGCATTACAGCAGCTGAATTCCGTTATTCGTTCTACCTGTGATGATGATGGACTTTGAGATTTTTTACGTGCGAGGTGGACAGATATGAGACACCGAGAACTGCATTGACAACATCGACGTGCTTCGCGTCACTCTCACTAGTGACCGAGATACTTACCAGTGGCTGGAAAGCTACCTCCAAGCTACGAATATGTCATGGATCATGGACTGGGAACTTCCTAACCCAACAAGGTAATGGAAAAACTTTGCCTACTTTCCCTGCTCATATGTCACAGACCATACTTTCTGTTAATATTGTATGAATGTTAATGGGTTACACGGCCACCATTAGGAACTTCTAATTGGTTCCTTTGACACATGCTGGTCGTGATGAGGCCCCTCCAGGCTCGTCTGCGGTTGCTGCACCCCCTCAAAACGGCCCTCGGATCGTATGAAAGCGTGGCATAGTCGACTCATGGGATGATATTCTCTGTACATGCTAAAACTTGCACAATGTTTTTGTTCTGCAGCACCTTGGCAACTGTCAATTATCTATCTACATATCTGTTACAGTCTCTTTAACAGGCAGTAGTTGAAAAAGAGGATGGAACTTTGCAAGGAGAGGAAAGTAGTGACACATGAGGAACAAAGAAAGGATGAATATTAGCTGGTCCTGAACGGGTTGTTAGTAAAAGATACACCATGATACTTTCTTTCAAAGGATGCTGCTGACGTACTGCAGCAGATTCAATAAGAACAGTGGCGGTACCATTGCCTGGAGCAGGTGCTGTTAGAAATGAAGCGCACAAGGAGCTGCAGGCGATTCCTTTGCACCTGGTTTGGAAGCGGCCTACAGCAGTGCCAGGAAGCACGGGCGATGCATCAAGGTGCAGCCCACAGAGATTGCCAGGTGTTGACCGGACATCACTAGAGGCGCAGGTCCAGTGTCCGCCGGCAGCCCTTCCAAAGGCTCCGGCACCAAGAGGAGCAAGCAGGTACATGATCTGCACTTCCGCATCAAGAGTGGGTGCCTCACGTCAAGTACCACGGAACCGGACACTAAACAGGAGATTGGCAAGAACACTGTTGTCACCTCCGACCATAGCTGCCTCAACTTCTCACAGACACTTTTTTTTTTCTCTTTACCTACCGTGAAATATTAAGAATCTGCCCATGCAACAATAACCCCCCACCCCCACTTTGTGCAACATTTGCAAAATAGGCTAAGGATATTTGTGTACAAAGTTAAAGGGGCCCTGCAAGGACTTTTTTACTGGTTTTTAATTTGCACCAAACCTGAGCACACTGAATGTAGTAACTTAGTTAAACTTTATTTTTATCAAAATGCACTTTATTTTAATAGTTATAGGAAAATTAAAATGACAAAAACAAGCAAACAATAACGTTCCTCATGATGTCCTTGGCTGCTTGAGTGGCCGTGAACTAGAGGAGGGGTAGTGAGCTCGGCGAGCGCTCGCGGCTGCCGCACTCCGTGTCGACAGCGCGAGGGCGCCACCAAAGCACGTTCTGAATAGGTTGTACGCAGCAGGCAGCCAGAGCGGCTCTGATTGCATTTGCTGCGTGATTAAACACTAATTCGGCATGACACTTCATTGGCTACAAATGACAGCAACATGGGGTAAGGATCAGTTCAGAATGGGAGCCACTTCGCACTGCAATACCGCCAAACAGCCAAACCGCAAGACAGAGCTTCTCGCCGAAGGCCTTCGAAACGCTCGGAGCCGGTCGGATCCTCCTGTCCATACGACCGCAGCGCCGCCTCGTACATCCGGGACCTTTCCGTGTCGGTGCCACTGCTTGGTGGCGGGTATGTCAACAGGTCATTTCTTGTTTCCGTACTTTATAAACTGCATTCGTTTCTTTTCTGACCTAAAATACTGAACAAAAACTATTTTTATAAATAATTAAAATGGTTCGCGCCACTTACATTTTGTATTTCGACTAAAAAGAAGCTTTTAGCGGCTCTGACCAGTAGTAAGCCCAGGACCAAAGACGTCACATTTTGCGCGCTTTCGGTACTGTGGGTCGCTCCCGTCGGCGAAGGAGGTTTCCGCGTCGTCCGGTTAAAATATGGCGCACTGATATTTAGTTACTCTCCCCGTGCCCGCTGCCTTGCCCGAACTCCAAGAGACTTTGAAACCGCAAAAAAGGTAGACGCTTAAATATGATTGCAGGGCCCCTTTAAGTACAAAATAAGCGATTTGATAACAGTATCCAACATAAGGAAGGTAACACAGAGAAGGGGACAGACAACAACAATGACTTCTAACTTGCAACAACATTTATTGGCCTGAAGTTACCATATATAGGAGAAGGAAAAAGAGGTGAGGGTGAAACATTACTTTTTTTTCTCTTGTCACTGTGGCAGCTTTCACTTTCCCCTTTTCCCTCCTTCACCTATATATGTGAACTTCGGGTCAGTAAATGCATTTGCCAATAGACAATATGCGAAATGCATAGTGCCATCTAGTGAGGCGCCGAAGAGCATGCTCTGTCTCACTAGTTGGTTTCGGTGCTGGCAAAGGCCAGGGTGCAAAAGCGTAGTTCTGAAAAATCCTTTACTCGCACAAACATTTGCGCAGAGAAAGCGCTTTCGAAAACCAGAAGCCCAAGCCCGTGCCCGCGCCTTTGCCGGCACTCAAAGCCAAATTTCAAGCTGAAGTTTATGTCTGCCATGTTGGTTGCGGCGAGAAACCAGCGACCGGTGTGGCAATAAGCATGTACATGCGCAAGAGAGGCGTCAAACAATACTAACCCTTAGCTCGCAGGTGTGAATGAGGAGCGATGAGAATGAGCAGTAGGCCGCAATTGCTACCGACAACGCTATGAAAGTGACAAACAGCAGAGAAATCTCGACGCAACAAAGATGGCAGCGCACAGAGTGTTGCCAGGCGTTCAAACAATTTCGCATATTGTCTATTGGAAGTCATTGTTGTCCATCCCCTCCTTTAAGTAACCTTCCATATGTTGGACACATATTTTTTGCATATTGATGACCTATGAAGCACCCATCCCTAAATTCTGAGGAAATGTCTAGAAATTTTGAGTGGGCGCTTGCTCAGGATTTTACGGTACACGGGTTTATGTTGGCAAGTCATGCCTATATGTGGTTTTGTTTGCTGTAGTTTCTTATCAGTGTTTTATGGTAGTGTCATAGCTGGTATTGGGAGACACTTCACTCTCTGCTTCTCTACAAGCCCCTGCCTCAAGTTACGCAGCAAAGTCATAGCGCTATCTGCTTTCCTTCGCAAGGGTTTGTGTGGGGTGACAGAAGAGGTTGTCGCTCTTACCATCCAAAATGGTATGCCCCCTCCCCCCACCTCAGCCAATGTCATGAAACAGACAATGCACAGGGGCATCTCTATGAAATCATTTTTGCACCAGCGACTTTAAGCCTGTGCATAACACTTGTGGCAGAGGCATCTAATGAATTCTTCACCTATTGTAAGAGTTTGTGGTTTGTTAAAGGGGCCCGGCAATCATATTTAAGCATCTACCTTTTTTGTGGTTTCCACATCTTGACAACTGTTTCAATCACTTATGAAAGTAGCTTTTGTTCAGTATTTTAGATCAGAAAAGAAACAAATGCAGTTTATAAAGTACGGAAACAAGAAATGACCCGTCGACATACCCGCCACCAAGCAGTGGAAAAGGCTGCGCATACTAGAAAAGGGTAGTGGGATGAGGCACGAACGAGCAGTGAGTTACAAAGGTCCCGGATGTACGCGGCGGCGCTGTGGTTGTATACCGGCTCGAGGATACAACCGGTTCCGAGCGTTCTGAAGGCCTTCGAAGCAGGTTTCGCTTGCGGTTTGGCCGTTGCGCGGTATGGCAGCACAAAGTGGCTCTTGTTCTGAACTGATCTTTACCGTATGTTTGCTGTCGTTTGTGGCCAATGAAATGTCATGCCGAATTGGTGTTTAATTGCGCAGCACATGTATTGCGAGCCACCCTGGCTGCCCGCTTCATATCCAGAACATGCTTTAGTGGCGTCCTCTTGAGCCGTCAAAACGGAGTGCGGCAGCCGTGAGCGCTCGCTGAGCTCGCTACCCCTTCTCTAGTTCACGGCCACTCAAGCGACCAAGGACGTCATGAAGGAGGTTATTTTTTGCTTGTTTTTGTAATTTTAATTTGCCTATAACTTCTAAAATAAAGCGAAATTCGAGTTACTACGTTCCATGCGCTCAGGTTCGGTGCAAATTAAAAACCAGTAAAAAAAGTCCTTGCAGGGCCCCTTTAAGAGTGCAACTATCTTTCGTCTGGACTGGTAGGAAGTTAGCGTAAGCACACACATGCTGTGATTTCGGGTCTTAACATCGAAGGTGTTATAGGGCTTGCTTCCAAGTCTAGGGCATGATAAAAACAATAAACACGGCTGGTAAATTTAGCGGGCGGGTGGAGGTGTAAATAGTCAGTGTACATCAGTTTTGTTAGATATGATCAGAGTAATATGTTGTTCAAAATGTAACCAGCTTTTGTGTGGGCTAGCGAGGGCGTAACATTATTGAAGTGTGATTTTTTAGCAAAGAGTCCTACCATCCTCCTGCTGATGGGAGGCCAAAGAGTAAGCATATTCGGTTGTGCGATTTTTGTATTTGTTGCTAAAGGTGCAACAATCGTCTCTGCTAGGTCAGCTTGTTCAATGGGCTTTCAACACGTTGGCTGGATTCGCTCTTGTACAGGCGGCATCAAAATGAGCTGGCTTGTCGCCACACCGGCCAGAGTGGCAAAAATCTCACATGTGGTGCCACTGTCGCAATAGCACTGAGAGCGAGGCTGGAACGGACCACCGAGATTTCATGCATGGGCGAGGCTCCAAGGTTGGGAGAACTCGTTGCAGGGCCAGCTGTTGGTTTTGATGCATCATCACGCCTGTCATGTTTTCTTTGTTTACAATCAGTTGTTGTTGGCTAAATGCACAGCTTATCATTACCATTAACCTCCCCCTTGCATAAAATCACAGCAGCCTGTTCCAGTCTTGCTCTACACGGCTTATCCCGTCAGGGGTAAGCTGAATCTGGCCGTCGCTCCACCTCATTTTGATGCTGACTGTACCTGGGATGTTTCTGTGGTTACGGTACACAGCTTGCATGTGACGTCATTCTCAGCCATGCCAATATTTTATGCGCCGCGAGCGTTCGGTTCGTCGTGTTAGCTTCACACCACATAAGTTGTAGTTTGAAGAAACCACTAACTGGAACAATCTGTCAGTACCCAGCAATGGCGACACTTGCGAGCTATGTGGGAGTTGCAGGTGCACAGCAGGTGCTCAAGTGCTGTCAGGTTGTTCATTACACCACACGTTTAACGCTTAAAACTGCAGAGGTGCTCAGTATACTCAGTGTACTATCAACTCTTGCCTCTCCCAGTTTGAAGCCCTTAATGTCAACAAAATTATGTCACACTCTTCTTTACTGACTCATTTGTTCAACTGTTCAGATGTCTTCTCTCTCTCTCTTCTTTTTTTTTTTTCTTGTATTAGGCAGAGCGCTAAAATTGTAAAGGAAATTCGTAGAAGCCTCAAAAAGGGATATAAGGTTCCGCTAAGAGACTTATTCCTTTTGCGTTGCTCACGCTAGCTACCATGATCCCCCACCCCTTGGCGCGAGTTCAAAGCTTTTTAGAAATTCAAACAAAACATTGTGCGCGTCCGTGCGCGCGAGCTTTATTGGGGAAGGTGTCATACGTACGTACATGAAGCTACGTCCACTGCTTTCGTTGCGCGAGCACTCGAGAAGCGGAAACACCTGCCTGGACAATGGGCACCCACTCTTACCTTCCCCAGAGCAAACTTTACGACTAGGCGATTAAACCGTATATGTAGAAGACACACTCCAAACCTTATAGTGCAGAAGAGGAGCGCAGCTGCAGCTAAACCATCGACGGCCGCCATTGATAATGTCGATGTGCGTGCAGTTTTCTGTGGATTGGAAGGCGCCTGAGTAGATTTCAAAATCAAATAAACGCTTGTAAACAGTGTTAGTAATTAAATTTAAATGTTTTAGTTTTTTAAATAATTAATTACGCTATGGTTACGAAACAACGAAACCAAGGCCGTATTCCAAATGAATTCGAGTTACTCTGGCGCACTAGTGCTCTGGCGGGTTGTGTCACGTGACATCACAAATTGACAAAAACTAATTAAAAACGTTGGACGCGGGTCTAGTAACGGTGGGACGTGGTCAGGTTTTAGAACGCCTAAGTAAAAAAAAACACCTAACACTAGAGTAAGATCGAGTGCATTTTGGAACACGCAAATACGACGCTAACGACACACACGACTACCACCATCATCATCATCATCACCACCATATGGACAAAATGGCGCCGTTATCTTCGGAGAATCCTCCTTGGCTCGGAGTCGGTGCTCTTCGAACAGTCTTCGGGTTCGTTCTCGCGTTGTCCGTCTCTTTTAACTTCTACATGCTCTACACACAAAAAAAGAGGTACTGGTCCTGTTTTTTGTCCTTCTGGAGTTTTGGTACAGTCTGATCGCTTTTCATTGTGGTGGATATCGCGCTGATGTTTTTATTAAGGTTATTCACTGTTATTCCCCTTGATAGTCTTACGTTCTGCTCAGGAATTATACATGTTAATTAGCTGCAAACCAAAAGTCAGTATGTCCTTGGTCGTTTCTAATTGTGTCGTACTACTGGAACGCCCAACAGCGATTTTTTCCTGGACACCTCAGACATTGACGTATCAGCACAAACTCCGATCAACGGTTGACGACGAACAAGTCCTTGTTTGTCGTGTTGTATTAATTTTAAAACCTCATAGCGCCGTGCTGTCACAAGAGAGAGAGGCAACATAAAAAGGACGGCAATTGCCTGACAGGCACAAAACAGGCCCATCTGACTTTTATTGTCGCAATCGCAGAGCGGCAGTCCCACCAAAGAACGCTGACAGCGAGGTTTGGGCACAATATTTTCGCACTCAGAACTGTGGCTGGCTTATATATGACGATAAGTTTATTTTCCCTTAACTTGTACTGAGGACCACGATGAGACTATTAATACTTTATTAAACTTTTTTTTTTAATATTAAATATTCATACAATGAAACGTGAGATCAATTACTTATTGTGCTGACAATGACTCCAGTCAGCTTCCATTTGTAGATACTCCAGTGTCCAGTTATGTCACAAGCCACAAAAAATGACTAGCCTCTCAACCCTTCCACAACCAGACCTGCAACGTTACTAATGGCGAATTCCACTGGGCGTTTTGGAGCGCGCCGGGATCAGTTGACCAAATCCGGACTGGAGCACACGATCCGAACGGGGTCGCCTCGATTTTGATCGCCCAGTGAAATAGGCTCACTCCAGAAAAGTCGATCCCGGCGCGCTCCAAAACGACCAGTGGAATTCGCCATAAAACACTCAGTTGGAAAACTGCCACAGAGACTAATCTGAAAAAGTGGCCCCGATCTGTCCTCAAGAACCGAGCTAATGACGAACACAACGCCGCCATTTCTCCCGCAGCGGCCACTGGAGGAACTGTACGTTACTTCTATTTTGGCTTTAATCGGCCGTTGCTGAGCCAAAACAAATACAGCGGAAGAGGTTACAGGGGTGCCACCCCCGTCTCCCCAGCAAACGCACCGCGACTTACTACTGAAGTTAAAATGCACCTAGGTCGGGACGCGCTACCTGAAAGCACCGGTGAGGCATGGTTGTATAAAAACAATATTAATTGTGCTGCAAAACCCTGCAACCTAAAGATTTTAAAAACATCACGCGCCCATCATTTGGTACTAAACTCCAATAAATTTCATACAAAAAGAGTCTTTTCCGTTTGTTTTTATGCAAAAACATGCTTTCTAAAAGCTCAAGGTGACCACAGTACAGACAAATTATAAAGAGTGGCGCTGTTGTCGTATTTAGCTCGGTCTCGGTGGACCCCAGCGGCCCAAGTTTCGACGGCGAGTTTCCCAACCGAGTGTTCTAGTAACATTGCAGACCTGTAAGTGACAATGATCCCATTTGCTATGGTTTATCCTCTTCATCTTTCATACCATTATGTCTGCAAACACTGGCGGTAGAGATACCTTGGGGTGCGAGTAAAATAGCGTTGTGAACACACTGGTCACGCGAAGAGTCAACAACACATAAAGAAGTGGTTGATTTAAAATCCTTACTCAAGAAAACCAACTCCCTCTACCGATACTGCGTTTGTCAGTGTGCATTTCGCCCAGGGAATTAAACACGAAAGCCGTGTCATCCGACACTGCTTGTTTGTCTATTTCATAGTCTTGTTGCCAGCTTAGGTCCCTCTAGAGAAACAAATATGCATTCAGTGTGCTCTACGTCGTGTGCGCCAGATGGGTTGGTGAGCTCCGACAAACAGGTAATCTATCCAGTGTACTCTTTTGCTTGTTTTCGTTGGTTGCTGTTTGTTGCACTAGTGGAACGGCTGCTGTTTTGTTGCACTAGTGGAACAATTGTTTATTGCCCTAGTGAAATGAGGCTATACTACTTTTGGTGCAAAACCCCAGTGCAGATGATGATTAGATGCGCTCAGTAGCGGCTCCGGGAGTCAACGAGCTTGCGCTCTTTCCACTAGACAGCAAAAAGCGACTTTCTGTGCACGCTGCTCCAGAGTAAAAGAATCATACTCTCGTTCACAGAGTCCTGAGATGGTGCGCAAAGAGTGAAAGGAGCGCGGCATTACGTTTTTCCGGATCGCTGACAAGTAGCACAAGAAAGACGGGACACAGAAGAAGCAGAACGCAAAACGAGCGCTAACTTGCAACTAAAAGGTTTACTGAAAAATTCTGCCGAGCAAACATATCTAGTGCACACACACGTGGCACAATGCCATAGCTATCTTGATGAATAACAACAACACAGCCCATTCGGAAAAAAAAAAATAAACAACAACAAAGTTATCTTCGTGATTCAAGGTGGCAATAGAAACAATTGTCGTGATCCATGTATGTGCACTAAATACAGCGTCATGATGTAACAGGAAGGGCGCAAAATGAGCATTAAAAAGACCAGAACAAGGAAACTGCCTGTACTCGACGCAACCAAAACAGAAAAAAGCCTAATCCCTCTTGATAAAATCACACTCTTTCCATTAAATGAACAGATGCGGCGGCTACACAACACAATTTGCGGCTCGAAATTCGTTTTCTTTCCGCTCGAAAACTGGACGGTTTGAGTCGCACTCACCCTCTTCTCCATGGTCACGTGCCGATTTCTATGGTTGAGACACAATCACCAAAGATAATCAAAGTCGTGGGTAATCGAAGGCACACACCCGATGCTAAATATAGACAAAAAATATGATGCCCATTTTTCGTGGCTTGTAAAAAGCTGCAACTATGTTGAATGAAAAAAAAAAAAGTTGCGAAACCATGTGATTTTTGGTAACTTTCTCTATATTTCTTCTTCCCCAGTCCAGTTTCGGTTTCAAGCAGTTGCATTTTTTTACTTTATAAAAAATATATGTGACGCTGTCGCAAAATATTGATAGGGTAGTCTTCCGACACCATAATGTATTGCCTGGCAAAAAATAAAAGCAATTTTTGGGGGGTGTCACTGTCCCTTTCAGAACTTAAAAGCCATAATACTGTACTCAAGAAACATCACAAAAAAATTGAAGTCATGCCTTATGTACATAAAATATTGCACAGCTTGAAAAGAGTAGCAGCCAAATTCTGTGTGGTTGTCATCATTACGACCCTTTGCAAGTTCTCCAATATCTGCAATGCTCGGGACCAAAGGTTAAGTTGCTGGTTTGTGGTAAGAGGCATGGTAATCAGTGCGGCCTCACTTATCAGTGTTTATGGATCACACCTGCCAATGCACTGCAAAGCTTATGGATGTTCATCTGCATTGAACGGTGTGCAAGTGGCAAGGCGTAGGAAAGGAAGTGGAAAGGGAGATGCTAGAAGCGGCTCCGATACATGACTGACCAAGACTCGTGTATTCGCATCGCATCTGTTCTTTTGATAGAAAATAGTATTTTATTTTATTTTAAAATAGTATGATTTTATTGGTAGGAATTAGGCTTTCTTCTTTTTTTTGGTTGCATAGAGTGCAAGGTTTCCTTATTGCGATTTGTTTTTAATGCACTTTTTGTGCCCTTCCTGTTGTCACGACGCTGTTTACTGTGTAGTGCACATACATGAATCACGACAACCTTGTTTCTATTGCCGTCTTCAATAATGAGATAACCATTATTTTTTCGTTATGCTTCATATTTTTTGTTGGGCATATTTGCGCGCCTTGTGTTGCACTGCCAGTGCTCGTGATGTAAACTTGCTTTCGTGCTTGCCTGCTCGCAAGTGCAATGTGCCTGAAATAAATGGATGGATTTCTAAAGTTGTGTGCAGGGAGTTTTGTTGTCGGGTCTGCTGCATATATAGTCGACCATGCTGATCATCTGAGAATGTCTTGCCTCGTATATTTTCCCTACTGGTTTCAGAAAAATTAGGCATTCCATGATTTGACTGCACATGGCCCAGTGGAGGTCATGCAGCCAGAAGTGTCAGTATTCTGTAGTGGAAATTTGGGTTGATGGAACCTCGCAAGTGGTTAACATCACCAAGTTTGGAAAAGAGGACGAACTGAGATGAGAGTGCTTATTTTTGTAGCTGCTGGAAACAGAAACGTCAATGGCAATGTGCCCAACATGTAGTGCATCTTTTTGCGGCTGCATTTTGAAACCCTGTTGCTGAAGCAAAGTTCACGCTGGCTGACCTCGGTTTCCCTTTATGTCTAGACTACCTATTCACCAATGCCAGGTGCCAGTTTGGCCAGCTTTTCGTAGTCGCAAAGAAAGATGGAGGTCAGGCAGGCAAAGCCAGCCCTCGCACCGGGGGGCTATGTTGCACGTTTTGGACTCCCAGGAGACTAGGGAGAAGGAAGTGACGTCAACGATGCTCGCTGGATGTTGATTGGTGTAGTCGCTGATGACAGTATCTGCAGAAGTTGCCAAGACACGTTCATTCACACGAGCACAGGCTCCAAGTCACTCGGGCAAAACTATCCGAGGCTTGCGGACATGTGTGAATACAATCCTTTGAAGATATTCTGAGGTAAGCTTAGCTAGGACAAATCTGACACCTGCTGTCTGCAGCATGCGTACGCATAACAGTGGGCATGTGGGCATATCACATTGCAGAGGCTAATTGGTAAGCACAGCGAGGACGACCCTTGACATCAACCAATTCGTTCACACACGTGCCCAGTCGTCGCTGCAGGTGAGGACGATGACAGTAGATGGCCAGTCGGCTTGTGGAATATTTTCTCACTGCCCGCTTCCTTCGCTAAATTTGTAACAATCGCTACGTCACTTCGCGTCACTCCACTGTGGGTGTACGAGTGCGTGCACGCTGCCCGCGGACATGCTTCAGCCCCTCGAGTGATCGCGCAAAAAAAAAAAAAAAAGCACTGGTCGAAGCAGCTGCGTTCACGCTTTAGTACCGTTTCCAGTGGAGCACAAAAAAGCTGACATCGGGTATAGATCAATTTCGCCGCAAAGTTACAGGCTTGACAATGCACTTCTCCATTTCGACTAGCTGCGGGGAGCGCGATTGATTCTTGCAGAAGCGTGACAGTGTATATGCAAAGCACAATTCAGACGTGCACTCGCGGTCCAGATCACCGCTTGTGCTCCGTTGGCGTCTCATACGTACCTGGCGCGATTCCTGTTGAGGCCAGCAACGGGCGAATGATGTTACACCCGTGAATAATGCTGCCAAGCGGCGAGTTGGGCATCGCTGTAGGGCAGACTACACAACACCGCAGCGGCGCGTCGTTCGAATGAAATAAAACATTAGCTACACTGGACGTTTTAGCGAAAGCCAAACGAGCTGGGTTTATTTCCAGGCCGTAAATGACTTCGGAACGCTGGCAGCGGTCACGGGTCCTTAGGCCTAAACACACCCTTCCGCCCTGGAGTACGCGAACGTTACGGCAGAAAGCATAAAACGGCCGTAGCGTAGCTGCCCAGTCAGCATTGAGACCTGTGCGCGTATGTTATCCAGTTTCACACTAACGATACCTTCCAATATCTAGGACTGCACCAATGCACTTTTTCGACTGGGGCGTGGAGTACTCCAAAACAAAACGGCAGGGCGTCTGCTCGCGTCGGCGGTAGCGGGGGGGAGGGGGGCTGCACGCAGCTTAGAACAGCCCGTAGCGCGCGCGTACCACGTGACTGCGCCAGCCAATCGCGGTATTCATCCCTCCTCCCTTTCCTCCTTTCCCTCCTTCTTTTCTCTCTCGCGGGGCTTTGCCGTGGGGGGTCTCACAATACGCCTCCCGAACGTCACAGGACCACGTGGTTCGACGTGACGTGCCATGACTCTGACGACTCGAGACCAATGTTGCCTGACGCTACCGAAGTTTCGGTTTCGGTATCTGCTGATGTTTAAACTAGGATTACACAAATAATATTCCACATTTCGCGAATCCGAAGACGTAGAGTTGATTAGTAGTGCTTTGTGAAGTGGAATCACATGGAAGCCTAAATTTTTCGGAATTGAGCGGAGTTGCCCTTTACATCGTGAAATGAGAGTTTTTGCGCAATCGAGCTGGGGAACGATCATAGGGAAAAAACAAAAACCTCCAGACAGGGAACGAAAAAAGGGGACAACCACAACACCGTTGTGGCGGTCCCCCTTTTTCCGTTGCACGTCTCGTTTCTTTCTTCTTCTTTTTTCCGCTATGGTGGTTTAAATTATATTGATTTTTTTTTATTTTCCACCCAAGTTTTAATTGAATGAAATCAAGTTTTGGAACAATGTTGACATAAATTCTTTATATTTGGGATGAATGTAGCAGGAGGTAACAGGGTAAGCCCTTCGGCGCAGTTCGGCGCAAATCGCGCAGTAATCATATCACCTGCAGACTGCACTTCGACATTGGCAAGAAGTGAACACACACTCTGTAAATTTTTTATGCGCGTTTTCAAACTCCGTTTCGAGAATGCCGCCACAAAAAAAAAGACAATTCAACGATAAAGAAACATTAAAACATATTTTGCGAACGTATTTTGATGTCATATAATCATCATTGATGGTATCCTGAAAAGAACGCCTAACTCGCCATTACGGCTCTCTTTTTCGCTGCATCCGACATAGTACCAAAATGGCCGCATGTCGCAACTCAACATTTTTTTTCTTTTTCCCAGAGCGTTGCACACTAGCATCTCCAACCAAGTTGACACCTTCGTGCCCTTGTAAATAAGTATTCTACTACCACTAGCGCCAGAATGCTGCACCCCACTTTCTTACGGTAACTGGTTGCAGCCGCTACTAGAATGGGTAAAGTGCCAGAGTGGGCGAGTGCTGGGATCGAGTCCAGAGTCCTCTGAGAAGCTATGATGTAAAACTTGAGAAAAAAGAATCGACGTCACTGCCGTCAATTTCCTTTTATGATCCATCATACGATTGCTGCGACGAAGCGTCCTAGAGCACAGAGCGCTGCAATAGGCAGATATAGAAATATGACTAAGCGCGATAATATAGCGGAGCGCAAGTTTTTCTGCTTCTTTTGCTGAGGTTGTGGTGACGTCAGAACGCCGACCTCTAATTGGCTCTGATTGAAGGATAGTGGGTAAACGTCAAAGCAAGCATGCCTCGCGGTCTACCCACGAGCTCTCAGTCCGAGCCAATCAGAGCTCTGCGTTCTAAGGTCAGCACAACCCCAGCAAAAGCAGCAGACTAACTGGCGTTCCGCATTGGACTCATTTTCGTTGGATGTGAAAAGTATGAAAACAGTGGAGGTGAAAGGGACGCTAAAATAAATTTTGAGTTTACAATTCACAGTGGATATTTGTTGGTGATATTATTTCATAACTACGGATGCATGCTGTGCGTCCAAGACGGGGTTTACACTGTCTAATACCAGTGAAGCGGGGCTTAAGGTCGCAGACAAATCAAGTCCTTCTGGCGACGCTCGGCCTAAACAATAGAGATGGGTATGGGAACTGCCGTGGCGACACAGTCCAAAAGGGATGACCTGGAAAGGTCACGGCGCTGCAGCTTTGAGATAATTGGCGGTTGTGTGGATATTTATACAGCGTGTAGTTAGCCAGCCTTTTCAAAGTTGCGACAAGTCACTCCCTGTAGATGAGCAATTTAGCCAGTGCAGTGGAACCGCTAGCCTGGTGTCTTTAACGTGCACGACGCAGTAGTGATACACGACCGCACGCCGGTACAATGCTCATCCAGATCGAAGCGGGCAGGAGTGGGGATTGAACCCAGACAGCTTAGGGATCTGTTTCGACTCCACGCATAGCTATGTGATTGAAGTACTCGCGATCTCTGCTGCCATGTTTTGCAACAACCGCCTTAGCCACACTCGAGGAACTTTTGCAGAACGATTCGACCAGTGATGAAGATGATATAGCAGTACGAGTATTTTATTTCTATTTTTCCATATTGGAAAAATAAAATAAAGGGAAAAAAAAACTTTTTGTTGGTTTTTATTTCTCCGTGCCAACGAAACGGGTGACTTCAACGTTTTCCTTCGGCTCTCAGTGGTGTAAAAAACAACCACAGAAAAAAAAAAAATTAATATTGATTTTATTTTTGCATGCAGTACAAAAAAGCTGCCCCCACTCTGGAAGGCTAACATTTTGTGCTGCACGTTCCGTTCTTTTTGTCTTTATCTAATTTCAGTCAAAACGACCATATAATAAAACCTGCGAATATTTTAAAATTACTTTCAGTGATGCTCGAAATTTGTTGCTGATTAGCGCAATGTCACCCCGAAAATTCCTTTTTTTTTTCAAGTAGGAGAGGGAAGTTGTCACTATTAGGGAGCTTTCGTAGACCGCGTTTCCCCCTCCGCTAAGCCCTCCGCAACGAAGCAGCCGCTACTGCACCGGCGCGCCGATTGCCTTGACTGTAGAGTTCCGGCTAGCGTAGCTGGTTGCGGAGAGCGTTGCGGGACAGCGGAAACGATCTACGAAAACTCCCTATTGTAGTTTTGTACATAACGGTTAAATACCGAGCGCCGCAATCAGCCATCGGCGTTCGGAACCCTGCCGTTTTCTTAGTGCACTCCCCTGTCGCGTATAACCACACAGTAGGCAAAAAGGGCGCATGTCCGTCTGCTACCAATCCTCGTGCGCATACAAACCCGGACAAAGTTTGAACATGGGCAAAAAAAAAAAAAAAATCTCGTCTGCTACCGGCGCGCATGCGCGAGAACTACTCCGGAAGCGAGTTCTGCTTCCTTCTTTGGTGAGGTGGAGCAAAGGCACCCGGTGGAGCAAGCTGGCTTGGGCGCCGCTCAAGCAAGAGCGCTTCCGACGCTAACGTCTTTAATTAAAACCCGAATCGATGCGGCCGCGTGTCTCGGCGAGCAGCCACACGCTGCAGACGTTCAATAAGAAGACACCGCGTTGACTTCCCAAGGAACGAAACCTCGAGCGTGGGAGACACCCCCGCTAAGCAATCTGCGCGCCTGTCACCGACAGGTTTCGCACGCGAAAGGCGCTCACCTATATTGGTGGGCCGATATTTTGCGTCGAACAGTCTAAAGACGCGATTTCGATTCGACTCGGCACTTTATGCTCGCTGTCTAGGAGTCCCAATATTTCACAGGTCGCTGTGGTCGATTTGGATGTGTTGCGATGGCATGTTGTGGACAGTTAAGCCGCTGTCACACTGACATCCCTCAAGAGACAATCTGCAAACAGTGTCTGAGGCATTCCTTGTGTGACGGTCCCATTGGACATACAAAAAATGTCTGCAGCCCTGCTCCAAGCATGCATATATCTATATAAAGTTCTATAGATATATCTTCATATCTATAGAACGTTCGAACATGCTTGAGGAGTGCCCGCAGGTAATTTTCTCGTAATGTCTGCACTGAACGCCGTGTATTTCGTATGCGGACCGCAAGTTCGTCTGCTTCTTTTGCTGGGGGTTGTGGTGACGTCAGAACGCCAAGCTCTGATTGGTTCTAAAGGAAAGATAGAGGGTAGACCTCAAGGCAGGTTGCTTTAAGGTCTACCCACCATCCTTCAATCAGAACCAATCAGTGCTCGGCGTCTTTCTGACGTCACCGCAACTCTTGCGGAAGAAGCAGACGACTTGCTCTCCGCATACTTTACGAACAGTGCGACTGCAAGCTTCCCGATAAAATGAAGTAAATCCACAGCGTCGCGCATTTTCTAATGTGGCACGCGATCAAAATGTATTACGGTTTCCCTTTTCAAGACGAGAGTTTAAATGAACGCAACGAGCTGCGGCGGGGGACCTGCCCGGGTGCTGGTTTGCAGAGTGTCTCGTAGCGGCTTTCGGGTAGCAGATCTACGGCGGTCGCATCAAAGAACCGCGCATTTCAGGGAAGCGTTTCTAAGCGCGTTGCCATTTCCGTCTTGAGAACTATATGCGAGGCGTGTGCTTGTCAAGCAGTTGGGTTAATCTGTCACTGGGACGAGGAAGGCGACGCGTGAGTCTTTCCATACACGCGTGCCGTGCGGCGCTTTCTATATATTTACTTGTTCGCTGGTTTCGGTTCTGTGTTGATGTCGAATCGATATTGACTGTAATCGGATTCGTCTCACTCGTTGCAGCCTTCCTTCTTTTCAATTATTGGCGCGATGTTCGATATTTTCTTAATTTTTTTTTTTTTACCATTTTCTACGTTACTTATATTTGTAGTATAGTTGTTTACCACCATCAAAACGCATATCAACAGAGTAGAGCGTAGAGCTAAACACGAACGCCTTTCTTTTATATCACGAATATATGGGACTGCGTATAAAGGGTATTTAGTAAAATCAAAACGAAAAAAAAAAAAAAGTTCGTGGACCTTTCAATGTTTGGATCTAAAGTTGCTGTATCGCTATAGGTACGTGAGAGAGGGGAGATAGTCGTGCATTACGGTTCCGTAATGAGGGTTAGACCAACGCGTCCCAGAGTCGCCAACAGTCTGAGAAGAGCATGGCGAGCCGTGAGCTTCTTAAGTTCCTCAGCTAACCTTATTGCCGCACCTGCCAATATGAACGCCGAACAACGAAGCAGGAAGTGTGTATAGTAAGGCGGGCGAATACGAGACAAAGATTTGAAATATACCTTGTTTTGTTTTCCATTTTTATTCCAAATTGAAAAACAAAAAACAGTGCAAAAACAGTTTTTTTTTTTTTTGCTTTGGCGTTTTGGTGATGTGCCTAGTAAAAATGACTAGACTCGAGCTAGTAGAACGACAAAATAATAACAAAACAGGAAGTGTGTATAGTAAGGCGGGCGAATATGAGACAAAGATTTGAAATATACCTTGTTTTGTTTTCCATTATTATTCCAAATTTAAAAACAAAAAGCAGTGCGAAAACAGTTTTTTTTTTTTTTTGCTTTGGCGTTTTGGTGATGTGCCCAGTAAAAATGACTAGACTCGAGCTAGTAGAACTACAAAATAATAATTATTATTAAAAAGTTACAAATGCTTCACCTTGCCCCGATCCCCGGGGCAAAACGAGTCAGCTAGTGGGGCAAAATGAGACACCCCGTTAAGAAGAAATTGAGAGCTCGGTCCTTGGACTCGGAACACTCAAAGTGTACTCCCAGGACCCCTGCGCAATCTTCGCGATCCCGCACTTCATTCGTCGTGCATTCGTTCCATACAACGCGGGAGCTGTTTTGTTCCATAGTGATTAGCATATCGGGCACAGTCAGTCCCATTTGGCGTTCGTCGCGCGGTTTGTAGGAAGCTTGTGTGTTACCGGCTTACTCAGTGGACAAATAGTCCGAAGCTTTGCTCCTTCACCCGGTATAGGGTTCATTTGTTCCGCAGTAAGCGTAAACTATTCTCTGCACATCATTGTACGTCAGCCCCAAAAGGAACATTTGCGTGCACACAATATGCTAAACGAGCTTTTCCTTTTTTTGCTGATCGAAAGAAACTTCTTATTTGAACCCTAACTGACTTTTCCAAATAACTTGTTTTTTTGTTTTTTTTTCTATTCGTTGAAATTTATTGCAAGCCTCCGACTACGTCTTTAGTTTACCGATGACTTTCTCTACAGCGCAAATGAACTGCCGCTGCTGATGCGCACTTTCAAGCGCTTTCTTCTTGTGATATATGGGTTATTAACAACTGTTTTCTTAGACGTCCAGATTGTCCTAATAATAATAATAAAAAGAGGCTTTAGAACAGGCAGTAACACTGCACCACCAAGGATCACTTTGCGCCTGTTGGTGGGGATATTGTCACGAATGGTAGATGATGAGGCAACGAATAAAGAGAAACTAAACGTTTAAATGGGCAAACTTGTGCCGAAAACAAACAAAACAAAAAGAAATAAAACAAAGGAGGTAGCGTCGCCGGCGTCGGAGGTCGGCGGAATAGCACGACCGAGCGAAAGAGCGAGACTGGTCCCCGAACGCCACTCGGAGCATCTTTAGAACCCACCTATAGGCTTTCGGAACATTCGACGTAGAACGTTTGGTGCGTAGAACATTCGTATGTCGATGAGGCGACAGGGTTACCGAATTTACGAGTATGCTAAATTTTAAAAAAAATTAAAGAAAAAAAGAAGCGTCCGCGCGAATGCCAATTGTACGGTAACCATTTGGCCACTCTCGCTCGGTCTGCAACGAGCGTTGCAATATTGTCGCGTTTTGCCCCTTGAATACGCTCTTATTTAAACAATTTCATCGTATGAACAATCCAAAACTAAAGCGATAAAACCTTATCCCGAGTTAGATAGCGAAGCAGACAAATGTGATAAAGGCTTAACCTGGTACAGTGAAGCTCAGCTGCACGCCTCCAGAAGAATGCAAGTGCAGGATTTAACCTCGCTTTGGTGGCTCGTACACCCACGAACGTTCGGCGTGCTTTCACCATTGTAGCATATTGTTTACGAAGTAAACCGGAGAAGTGCCGGCCCATGTTCGCCAAATACCCAATTAATCACATTGCACGCTTCGAATACAGATGGCGCTGATGTCAAAATGTCTCATTTTGCCCCGCCTTACCCTCCACAACAAGCCACACTCTGCTCTTCTCAAGCTGTCAGCTACGATGGATCTCAAGGCCGCGAGTGTCGGTCTGCTATGAAAAGGTCGACCTGGGGCCGAGCGCTCCCTCCCTCCAATGCTACTATAGTCAGTTACAGGTTAAGAAGGTAGCGGCAAATGCCGCTCAAAGGGAATCAGATATCCCTCCGCCACCTCCGCATCCAATAGCGTCCCACCGTTTCCGTGACGTCGCGGCCAACGCGCGAGGAGGGTGTTGCCTTTCTGTACATATTTGCTTTACCTTTTGACTTTGACTTAGCATTGTGGAAGCCACGAGAGGGAGATTAGAGTTCTCCCCCACCGACGGAAACAAATACGACTTTCGGGGATTAGCTTCCCCCCCGATGGATACAAAGGCTGCTTTCAGGGGCTCGGTTCCCTCTCCGATAAATACAAAGGTCGCTTTCTTAAAAAGTGGGATCGGAGACAAGTGGGAATCCATAGAAGCGGAACAAGGAGCGTTTCCAGTGAACTCTTCTTTCGACTGCGGAGAGATTTGAAACGGGCGCATCACACTTGTGGGAGGAGCTTCTCCTACCTTCTTGACTTGTAACCGACTATAGTGGTTTGTGAGAACAAAACAACAATGCTTTTAAAAACTTCTTTTTCTGGAAAGAAGCATTTAATTTAATTTCCCCTCTTTAAATATTACGTCTGAAATCACGAACGATGTCTTTCCTGAGCTCGCTTTAGTCTATGGCCTAGTAGCGTAGCCAGGAAGCTTATAAGGCTCCAGCCCCCTCCCCCCCCCCCCCCCCCCCCCTTTTCCCCCTAAAATATATTTAGGCAATTTTTGGCAGAAATGCCTCGTTTATTTCCGCATTAAAAGAAATCGGAAACTTCAGAGACAAAAACGGCATTACTTACGCGAAAACTATTTTTTGCGACAAAAGCGATTCTAGCCGTTCTTGTATATCACCGCCCGAACGACTCTACGGAAACTCGCGAGAGATACAGGCGCCAAAGCGTGACGCGAAAGGAAGGAACGAACATACGTATAATATTAATCTTGTCACAAAAACGAACAAAAAAGAAAAAGCAATAGCGGAACTTGCGCATTGTCGTCTGTGAATCCGCTTGGATCACCGTGAATCACTGTCGATTGGCGCCTTCCGTCTCCCGCGAACATCGTCGGTGTCTTAGTTTAGACCCGCAAGATATTGCGCTGCCGAACTGTCACGTCGAATGTCGGCCTCGGGCTCGCAGTACGTCGCAAGAAATAAAGGAAGACACAAGAGTACGCAGAGGCTCGTGAAATGTAGGCGTCACAATGCGGCGCCTCTCTGCCCGAGCATGTCTTTTTGGATGTAGATACTCTGATGCCATTTCGCCGCCCAATGCTTCTTAGTGTATATATTTGCTTAGGCACACTTGCTACGGAAAAAGTCTGCGTTATGACATGGGGAGTACCGTTACGAATACCTTCAGCTCGGCGCTCGGTGGGGACGCATATCAGACAAATTTCAGCGATGTTTCTCGGGCCAGCTTTCTAAAAAGATTCGCTCGCTCACATCCCATAAATCAGGGTACAGCGACGCAAATTATTTTCTACCGCTACTTATTCGGCATTTTCAGAACTATCATACATATCATCCCGAACCAATCACGAACTAAAAGTAAGGATCCCTCTTCACGGGACATCTTTTAATGCCTCCTCTTTGCACCAAAACTCCATTGGTTGGAATAGCCTTCCCGTAGTAATAGTTTTAATTTACTAACGCAGCTGATTTTAGGAATACCATTACTAATTTGTTAAATGATGTCTCGTAGTAATTTTTTCTTTATTTTTGCCTTTATATCGTTTATACTTCTACATTGCCACGGGATAAAATGAATTAAAATGAAATTTCCTACCCCGAAGCAATGTTGTAAGGGTTACCGAAAATAAGTAGTCAAACAGCGTTACTCGTTAGAATAGAGAAAAGCTAACGCATTACAGAGCTCCTTTACCATTTTGCAGATGTAATGAAATACCGGTCTCGTTTCTTGCCATAACTAACGGACGTAACGTTTACGCACGTTTGTCGTTGCTTTGGGTTTCACTGTTAGTATATGACAGCTGTTTATAATAAACCACCTCTATAAACCTCGGCGACAACACGCTCGTTCAAGAGAGGAACTCACTTGATCGAATGACGTTTTAGCGAACGCCGACATTTCACTAAATGACAGTTTAGCGAATAGTCGGCCGCCGTGAGGCGACGTTTAAGTGTGGGCCAAGTGGGTTAACATTTTTGTAATGAGCCGCTGCAGACTGCCGCCGCGCAGAGGCTAAGCGAAGCGCGCGCGTGTGTGTGTGTGTGTGTGTTGGGGAGGAGGTTTACAACCGCCACCATAATTTGCTAAAACGTCAATTCGCTAAAGCGTCACTGTTCGCTGAAACGTCATTCGCTCATGCGATATGCACCCGTAAACAACACAGAATAATAAAATTTCGAAATCGCAATAACGCTAAAAACACTAACATAGAAATTCACATTGCATTGATCAGGCTAGTAAAGGAATCACTGCCGGCCAGATGTGTAATGTATATCCTCGAACACGTGACGCTTCGCGAGCGCGATTTGGAAAACTAAGCTTTGCCCATAGCACCTGCCTGGGAAGAAGAAACCGCTTTCAAAAGAGCAACCGGATGCGAGACACGTAACTGACGCAAAATCGACTGCTTCATGTAATCAAAGTTAATCCTGTAAAATAAACGTCATTTTATTCGTTCACAATGCAACGCAACATTTGCAATTAACGACACGTCAGCACCCGGTCTCCGCTAACACAGTTGTTTTCGTTCAAAGCGTTGAAATGTCAACGCTTTCAAACTTAAAGCTTGCCCTTTTAGTTTTTGACGAAACGAGAATATTTTTGCTTTGAAGAGAAGGACGTGACCAGCTGGTGTAGCTAAGGACGCTGAGGCAAAATCCTTCGAGCGGCGGCAGACTGTTGCCTTCTAAGCGGATGCCTCTTTCCAGCGAGACGGATGATCAGGTTACGGTGACGGTGATCTTAGCAGCTTCTACACAAAGACTGAACCAAGGACGCTTAGGGGTTTCGCGCAGCTACAATCTCGCACCTTTGCAGCCCGGTCGTGGGTCCGTTAAAAGAGCCTTCAGATAGAGTTTGAAATTAAGCCGCTTATACATAGCTTTGTCGAGGTTTCTTTGGCACTTTCACGTAGTGTACAGAATAAAAATTATTTTGTTTTCAAACGATCGCGCGGCCATTTTTAATCAAAAGTAACGAGTAAAGGGTAACGTGATTTGAGAGAATATACCGTGATATATTAAAAGTCATTTACTCGTTACTCATTTGGGATTCTAACGAGTACGTTAGTACGTTAGGAAAACAACTAACGCGTCACAAGTAAGGTCGTTATTTGTAACACGTTAGTTCCAACACTGCTCTCAAGGAGCATGTTCCAGATTACTATCACTTATAGCCGTGTTCCAATATCCAGTTTTCCTATCTATACTCGCATCATTCCAATCCCTATTGTGCGGCTGAATTATGCCTTTTCACCGGCTGTAGACGCAGGTGCGACGTACGATATTTCGCGAAAGAGAGCTACTAAGCACGTATGCTTAGATCGCTGCTATCCGGTAGAGAAAGATGGCCACAATGGTGCGTCGTTTGACCTTGAAAAAGGCGTCATCAAAGAACGATTTAACGGAACACACAAACATCTCGTTCGCAGCGCCCCCATTTTCGTTCGTGCACCTGTGAAGGCCTTTATAACCTTACATCATGCAAAGGACAGTCCGGAAACAGTTTCTTGCTTGCATCACGGTCACACACGGTCACTCTACGTTCGAAGCACGCGTATGGATGAAGCATGCTCAAAGCCGGGGTCACACCGCTCATACTTCCTGCCCGTGTCACCGCAATATCCGTGGATCGAATGCCGGCTGGCCAAGTTTCCTCCTTGAACTCACTGGCGCGCGGCATTTGAAACACGGATCACGCCGTGACTCTCGTTCGAATCTCTATGCAGACTGTCTTTTGGTATGATGCAGTGTGACCCCGGCTTAAAGCTGTGTTCGCAGACGATTCTGTCATCATTTTTGCCTCGAACATGTCTTTTCTATGATGTCAGTCTGACGGCGGTTTTAGCAATATGTGCTTGGCCGCAACACTCCACGACTCTAGCGCACTCTATGGTAATATTGAAAGTGACGTAACCATTCCAAGTATCGGGCTCGGTGTCACATCGGCCATCCCCGTCGAAGCGGGGATTGAATCTCGTGATCTCCACCTCGAGCACCTATGCTTGCATGGGCGTATACGCGACGGGGGACGCTTTAACCTACCGGAAGACCGATTTCACGCAGCGTTGCTCTAGAAGTGACTAATGCACCGCCCGGTCTCCCTAACGTTTGCGCGAACGGGTTGGAGGTACCCTCGCCTCTCGCAGTGGAAAGTGGGCACGTAAAATAATCACTGCTTGCTACCTGGGCTGGACGCAGGGGCGATAAAGAGAGAGAGAGGGGGAAAGAGAGAGAGAGGTGACTTTCAATGGAACACCGTCGAGTTGACCCAAATACCGACTGGGGGGGGCCGAGAAACCAACACCGCGCCGAGAGAACGCAGATTGGGTTTAGAGGGAGTGCACGAGTTGAACTATGCAGGTAGAGCTAACACCTGGCAGGACGGAAGAAGCGATACCCGTGCTGCGTCGCCTTCAATCATCGCCTATCTCACGCGTGCATGGCTTGAGAGCCGCGACTGGATGGTCGAGTAAACTCGGTTAATTTCCAGACTTTCGCTGTCTTTTTTTATTTTTTAAGTTTGAGGTCTTCATATTTTTAATCCAGATCGGCGTGTTCAGATTGCAAGTAACCCGCCGACTCGCAATTGAGATTCTTTTGTGTGGTATTTTTATAGATACATGCCTAGCATAATTCACGGGATATTTGTAGAAGCGATTTGTTCTGTTTACGGAGGAAGATATATAGAACAGGTATCCAGGGCGCTTCGTTGTATAAAACAAAAAAAAAAAGAACGAGATAACTGCTATGATAATGCTGTTTTTGCTATGTGTCTCTCGAGGTTGCAAACATTAGATGGGAGGATAAGCGACACAGTTAGTAGACTAATCAAGATATTGCCGTGAATTATGTGCGTGTTCGGCAAGTAAAGCGAACACGACCTATTGAGCCCAAACGACGGCGGATGCAACCGGAGACGCCGGCGTGGGAGAGCGATCGCCACGGAGAAGCACGGGACGCCTAGAAGCCAACTGTGGGCGCGATCGCAGGCCAAACAAGACGCTTCTCATGGCAAAAGCCATTTGTATCTTAAACAGTTAAAAAACATAGCGTTGCATTATCTCAAATTAACCGGTACATCACAATGGCGACGATGATGGGATACATGCAACAAAGACGGATAAAAACAACTGAGTGACATCGGAACAAAGGAGACAGCGCTACCTTGACTGACGCCCCATCTCAAACCTAAAGAATGCCTCGCATCGGGAAAATGAGAGAGTTCGATCAGAAATCGGAACCATGGTCTTCGCACGTCGAAAGGATCCTAGTGTTCTTCTCTGCGAACGACATTCCGAAATCAAAGCGAGCCGATGTTCTTCTCTCTATCGTCGGACGAGAAATGTACGGACTAATACGGAGCTTGGCGGCACCTGCCAATCCAAGCACCAAGACGTACGTACAGATCGCTCAACTGGTGCAGAACCACATCGGCCCGATCCCCAAATAAACGGTTGTATGCTACGAATTCCATCACCTGAAGCAGCTGGAATCCGTAACCATCGCAGACTACATAGCTGCGCTCAAACAGACTTCGAGACAAGCTAATTGACGGCATATTAAGTATGGACACATTATCTAAAAGCTGCTGGCTGAACTTTCGCTGACATTCAAAGCAGCGGTTGACCTTGCCACTTCAATGGAGGTAGCCATGAACGATGCGAAGGAAATAAGGAGCGAGACCCAGACCCAACAAGATGTCAATCGCTTGGCGCAAAGGCGGAAATACAAGACGTCACTTCCGAAAAACGCAAGCGAGGGAAAAGGAAAATCTCACACGTCACCGTTGCGGCAAAAGCAATCACGACCCTAAAAACTGATTCGCATGGGACAAGACTTGTAAAATATGCAAAAGAACAGAACACTTCCAAATGGTCTACCCAGACAGGAAACGAGATAAAAAAGGTTCAAGGAAAAAAAGGATAAACCACTCGACCAACCATGTTACTACACAGAACTCGGGAAACGAAACTCCGTGTCACTTAATCGACTCAAGGTGCCCGAAACGCATCACAGTAACTTTGGAGATTCGGAACAAGCCCCCCATATAGAAAAAAAAAACAGCAAGAAAATGAAGTTCGGCAACCTGGTTTAGCTGGTTTTAGCTGGTTCAAGCTGGTCAAGCTGGTTCAAGCTGGTCTAGATGGTTCAAGCTGATTCGAGCTGGTACTGAAGCTGGTTCAAGCTTGTCGAGCTGGTTCGAGCTGGTGCTGGAGCTGGCCCAAGCTGGTTCGAGTAGTCAAGCTGGTCTTGCTGGGGCGCGCACACCAAAGTGGGCTAGAGCTGGTCGAACTCGCATTGCTTGGAGCGCGCGCGCCAAGGACGGCTTGGGCTGGGATGAGGCCACGTCCTGTTCTTTGTACTCCCGTTTTTGGTAGACGACCGGGCGCTTCAGGCGCGCTGCGAGCTTCCTTTGTGTGCGAGAAAAGAGAGAGAGAGAGTGGTAGGAACGGAGAATTTGAGTTACGTTTGGCTATCTTGGGCAGAGTTTCGAAGGGACGGCTGCCTGCACGTTGTCTGGAGGCTACTTGAGCGACGGTGCATGCAGGGCGGAATTTGAGAAGACAGCGAGCGGCAGTCCGTTCAGCGCGGGATGAAGTCGGACGCCCCAACTGAGGTATCGTTTCATGTCTTCAAACATGTGTGTGCTCGTGAATGACACTGGTCCCGAGGAGTATCGCCAATGCCATCCAAGCCACACGGATTTCCCCACCTCTGCCGACTACGCAAGCGGTCGCTTGCCCCCATTACTGGCGGGGCCCAGGTTCGCGTCTTTCATCCGTGTAGTATTTTGTATCGTTACTGCCTGTTTTTGGCATGTGTCTTGTATTATCCGTGTTGAGAAATAAGGAATCTAGTTTTTATAGCATTGTTTGTTTTTTGTACCGAGAAGCACTCTCTGTGCGAGGGCTAGTACTGTGTCAGCGCAGAGGATGTCTAGCATCTGAGGTCATGTGAGCAGGCCGCGAGTACGAAATAATAAATTGGATGCCGAGCTGGCTTTTCTGAAGAATTTGGGTTGTTTACCCTGTTTATCAATCTAAACAGGTCAAACTGGTGGGGAAATCCCCCAGCTTAACCAACATGACCAGTTCAGCCAGCATGACCATCATATCAAAATGGGCATGCTGCCGTAATAACCCAGCTTGAAGCTAGGACCAAATCAACCAGCATGACCAGCTTAAGCAGCATGACTAGCATGCCAGACCTGGCATGCAGGAGCAATAAACCAGCATTAAGCTGGGATGCTGGGACCAGCTTGTGCTGTTTTTTTCGATAGGGTAGTCAGATGGAGATTGACACAGGCTCACCCGTGACTGTTATAAACTTTGAGACGTTTCAAGAAATTATTCCAGACATACAGCTGTAACTTTCGGGAGTAGCGCTGAAGACACGTACACCGGCAAGCCCATCATTCCAGAGGGAATGGTTCAAGTGAAGATGTGGTACAACGGGCAATTCAAGTGTCATGAAATCCAAGTGTGAAGAATAGGGGACCTCCCATACTGGGAAGGATATGGCTTCAGAATTTTCAAGTAACTGGGAGGAATTACGTAACGTGCGTGCAGAAACCGTAACTCTCGCAAGTGCGATCCAGAAACACGGTCCCATCTTTGAAGGTCCGGGAGAACTGAAGGACTACGCCGTGAAACTCGGTGTGAATGATGATGCTCAACCAATGTTTCACAGACCAAGGTCAGTTCCATAGGCCCTCCGACAACAGATGGAGAAGGAGCTCGGTCGTCTTGAGAAAGAACACATACTCACTCCTTTGATGAAGGGTGAGTCGGTGACTCCAATCGTTCCAGTGATGAGGGCAAACATACAAGTTCGCATAAGCGGGATTACAAGGTTACACTCAAGCCTTGAAGCCAGATAGGTACCCACAACCGAAGACTCAAGATCTCTTTGTGAAGATTGCCCATGTAGGCTTGCAAACAAGCCTACTTTCAGATCTTTTTAGCGGAAGAATCAAGAAATGTCACTGCGATCCACACACACAAAGGCCTCTATCAGGTGAACATAGTGTCATTTGGAATAACCCCAGGATCAGCAATATTCCAAAGCGTCATCGAAGAACTCGTTGGGAACTTGCCGTACACAGGTGCATTTCAGGATGACATCTTGGTAACTGGCAAGAACGATAACCATCGCCTCCAGAACCTGGACATCGCACTGGTAAAGCTCAAGGAAACCTTCGCTTGGGAAAGGGAAAATACTGCTTCATGCAGGACCCTATCAAGTACCTAGGACATGTCGTAGACAAGCAAGGAATCCATTCAAATCTCAAGAAGGTGGACGCGATCCTACAAGCGATGGCCCCAAAGGATCAAAAGGAACTTGGAGAATTTCTGGGACTTCTGAACTACTACGGAAAGTTCATCAGCAACGCAGCCGACACCCCGTATCCGCTACATGAACTGCTGCGGAAATATAAAAGGTGGTAACGGTCGAAATCATGCCCGAGAGCCTTCAACGAAGCGAAGAAGCGATTTGCCAAGCAGAGTCTGCTAGTGCACTATGACCCTGATCTTCCTCTGAAACTGCACTGTGACGAATCGAGCCATGGCATTGGTGCAGACAAGTTGAAGGTGTAAAAAAATTTCGCCAGTATTTGTTTGGACCACACTTCACGCTGTGGACGGACTACAAACCCCTGGTATCGATTTTCAATCATAGTAAGGGAATCCCAGTCACGGCTGCAGAAAGAATGCAGTTTTGTGCTATCATCTCGTAAGGGTATGACTTCGATATAAAGTATGTGTTGACCGATAAGAACGTAGTCGCAGGCATACTGTCAAGACTCCCGATGACTGACAAGGGCGATACAAGATCAGAAACTATAATAATCGGCGAAATCAAATGTCTCCACCTAGAAAAGTTTCAAGCACTTCCACTGACACATAAGCGGATAAGCGGAGAAACAAGAATGTACACCAAAGTTTTAAGACTCACCATGGTTGGATGGCCGGGACAAGTGAATTCCGATGACCTCTAGCCTTACTTTTATCGCAGAACGGAACTAACCGTGGAGCTCGAATGTTTAATGTGGGGAACAAGCGTCATCGTACCCTCGAGGTACTGAAAACAAGTTTTACACGACTTCAAGTTCATCCGGATATGACAAAGGTGAAGGTAGTGGCACGACACTACGTGTGGCGGCCGCTTTTGGATCATGACATAGAAACGATGGTCCGAAGTTGTCGGCTGTGCCAGGGAGTGAGCAACGAGACACCTTAAGTTCACCTACACCCGTTAAAATACCCCTCCCCCCCCCTTCCCCCCAAAAAAGGCATCGTTTGCATGCATACTTTGCAGGACCCTTTCAAGGATTTGGCCCGACGTAGTGTCCATGAGGTCTATATACCATGAGCGAATGACGTTTTAGCGAACAGCGACATTTGAGCGAATCGACGCTTTATCGAATAACGGAAGCGCGTGGTAACCCCCCCCCCCCCCCCTCCGCCCCCGCGCTGCGCTGCTAAAGTGTCATTTGGTGAAACGTCGGTATTCGTTAAAACGTCATTCGATCAAGTGAGTGCCTCCCAGTGCCCATGACCTTGACGACTTCGGATGCCACCATAAGAGTGTTTATAACTCTCTTTGCACGATATAGACTGCCAGAAAGGATTATGACAATCAATTGCCCGAAATTCCGATCAAGCGAATTCCGGGATTTCATGACAAGAAACGGAGTGCAGCAGTCATTCTTACTCCCAAACCATCCCGCAACTAATGGTGCGGCAAAAAACTTCGTGGGAACATTCAAGAAGTCTGTAAACGCAAACCTGAAGTCGGGACTGACCATGAAAGAGGCATGCCATAACTTCTTGGTGGAATACCATACGACTTAGCACACGACAACTGGCTCAACACCTGCCAAAATGGTGACGGGAGAGATATTTCGCACAAGGTTCGAGCTTCTTAGACCATGAATAACTGATGTCGTGCGATCAAAACAGGCAAAGCGGCACGCCTCGCGCAACTCTATAGAACCGTCTACTTCAGAACGACCAGGACTGGGGAACGGCAACAGGAACGGCAAGAAATGGTCGAAAGGCGTCGTCGTCCGAGTTCTAGGAAACCGAACATATGAGATCCTCACGAACGACGGAAATACCTGGAAACGGTTCATGGAATAGCTGAGACATGTACCCAAGAAGGAAAAGGGGACATCTATGACTCAAGACTATAGCCTCAGGCGAGCTAAAATATCGAGAAAGTTCGCCCCTTCTCGCGGCATCAATCAGCGAAACGGTTCATTGTCTCCAATTTCCAGCGACGATTTTCCAACCACGACCACGTAGGAAATCCAAGCTCGCCTGCCACACCGCTTAGTGGCACCCGTGACCAAGGCACGGGAAGCAGCCCTCCTCTTCTCAGAAGATCAAGACAAACGCACCAGCCACCTGCGCCGCTGGGCACTTGTATTATGTGCTGCACGACCTATTGAGCCCAGGCAACGACGGCGGATACAACCGGAGACGCCGGCGGTGGACAGCGAGCCACGGGCAAGCACGAGACGCCTGGAAGCCACAGATTTTTCGCGGTCGCATGACCAAACAAGACGCTTCTCATAACACCTACCGATTGTAACCTAAACAGTTAAATAAATATATCCTCGCATTGTCCGAAATTAACCGGTACATCAGATATATGTTATTAATTTTTGAATTGACGGATTGATGGGTCGTTATAAAACTGCAGTATTGACGGAAATTACTATTAGTGACAAGTTCAATAGATCAAAAAACGATTGCGGAAAGACAACGGTTTTAGGATATTAATCGATCATTTTCCACGTTTTTGGCGACAGATTTTGAGATTGGAAGCAAAAATGGCGCCGGAAATCCTGCCTCTATTGAAGTCGAGTGAAATGGTCGTTTCAATTACTTCGTCCCAATATCGGCATAGTGTCTTTAGTGGAACCACCGACGTCGCGCTGCTGAGCTAGTGACGAGCGCCTGAGAAGAGTATGTCAGTTTCGGAAAGGGCTCAGGTGGTACTTTTTTAGATCGGGTTGAAAAAACGATTGACAAAACGGCAAAAATCAGCTGACGAATATGTTGAAGGCCGTTGTCTTTTCGCAACATGTTTATTTATATAAGTGTTCTGAAGCGCAAAAAAGGACAGTTGGAAAACCGTATGTACAAAATAGGACAGTACCGTTGCTCTCAACGCTAGATACACCAACTCTGTCGCACGGTACCCAAGAAACAATAAAAGAGAACACCAAGAAAACGGGTAAACTGCACGATGTGTGTTGCACCAACAATTCAGCGCTTCGTTTTGTTCTTAAAGCCGCACTTTCCTTTGCTGTACTCCGTTTCGGCATATCTTGGGAAATGGCCACGGCCCCAATTGTTCAACCAGCGCTTGGGAGAGAGACACGTGACAACGCAGCAGTGCAATTGTGTAGATTCTGACTCTCCCCTTGGCTCGTTGGAGCCCGGTGGCTTTTGACAAATCCCGAGATATGCTGAAACAAAATATAGCGTCCCGTCAGTTTTCATTTTCGTTTCATCTTAAAAATAATAAGTAAAGTCACGCGCTGCAATCAACGCACAGTAACGCCTTCCATGCACCCGAGACTTGGTAATGTAGGAAACTATTATTTGAGCAAGTGAACTGTAAAGGTTTGTGATTTTTCTTTTTGTTTTGTCTTTACCGCGCACGTGTCTGGTTCGCACCTTTCCAAACAACGATCAATCATCTGCGGGTTGCCATATTCTAGAGCACCATCAGTTGCCTCGCGTCCCCTTCCCCCTTAAACAATAGAAAGCGAAGTTGCAGGTTTGAAAGTGCTGAGGCTGCGTGGAAAGACCTGCAGCTGCTCGGTCCGTTTCCAAAACCGTCAGTTACGAATAAGGTGTATCAGGGTGACACACGGTCCGGCCGTACAATTTATTATCGCAAAATAAGCTGAATTAACCGAGAACCTCTCATAATAGACGGAAATTTGCCCATTCCGCATTACCACCACTTTATTTCAGTTCAGGTTTCATAACAGCTGGCAGCAAGTCGATGAATAACAGCCGTATTTTCCGCACCAAATTTTACAGTCGGTAAATGATCAGCGGGAGCTAATGCAAGTGGAATTTTAAAGAATACCACGACCATGCTACCAAGCTTACGGCCACCGCTACAACACGCAGGAAATACAAATAGATTTGTCGGTTATCTCTATTGAAGAGAGGTACAGGTTCTGTGACTACTTAACCGTGACTTAGGAGTCACAATTATTTTAAAAATGGGTCAACAAACAAGTTGCAGTGTGTTTAAGAGAAAACAACTTGCACCTCTCTGGCGCATAAAAGAAAAAAAAAATTCAGCAAGCAAGATTACGAAGGATGTCGAAGCTGGGAATATATAACTTGAAAATATAATTTTCGTGCAAACTTCGGATTGACATCGGGCGTTTTGCTGAGAGTTAACTTCGGTGAGTTTCGGGAGGCAGTAAGCTTGTGAAAAAAAACATCGACCGCCGCTACTGTTTTCCGATTCTTTTCAAGCATGCAGGACGTTCAACCCAGTTCTCCTCGACTCCCAGCGTTGTCATTTTTCCGGGACACCCTTAGAGAGGCACCGAGGTTTCTTTTATTAAATCGCGTATTTCTAGAGATAAAAACTACACGATGTATTAAAAAAAAATGCCCCGAATTAGACGCCAATACACAAAAATAGTAAAATCAGTCAAACAAATGTGCTTTCACTTAAGCTATTCAAACTGGACAGTATACGGGTTGGAGGAACGTCATACAACGGTCTCCTGTGAAATCCTCTTTAATTTTGAAAGTAATAGGAAAACCTGTTGGTTGATCACATTGAGAAGTTTTTGAAGGCAAGTATGGACGAAGGACACACACTGTCTGTCGCCCTTGTTTGGCCTTTGTCCATACTTGCGTTCAAAAACTTTTCAATATGTTTAATTCCGTTGCTTGTCACTAAAGGGTCTAAGCGCAGATTCGTTTAAGTCCTTGTTTGCTCTATAGATTGTGGGAACCACGGTGTTCCCCGCATCCCTATCTAGGCCTAGCTCAGGCAGGCCGTAGGACGTCGCCACGTGGGAGCGCGTCCCGGATGCGAGGGCGAAGCCGTATTCCCTGGTGGGCGGCTTTCCCTCGTCCTTCTCGGGTGATTTGCCTAAGGCACACCCCTCGGGATCATGACTTGGACGCGTCCGCCCCTCCGGGGAGCCACCTACATCCGACCCACCCTGGGCGCGTCCATTCCCGCAGGCTATATAAGACGGCCCTAATCCAACGGGCGGGACTCTCGCTGGGGGAGGCTCTGCTCGACAGAGCCTTCATATCCTTGTCTGATCCTCCCCCTCCGTGATAGTGTCAATAGCGGCAGCGCGGACTCCGACCGGTGATCCTGTCAAAAGAGACAGCGCCGTCATATCCAGCATTGTTGGCCTTCGGGCAAGCGTGTTGGCATTGCAGTCAACAAACACGTCTTTATCCGGACCCAAGGAATCTTCTGTGTTTTTAAGTGGCACCCCCAAAGAAGGGGATTCCCACATCTGGCGCCCAACGTGGGGCCTGTCCGGCGACTGCAGCACTCTCGCAATGACAGCGAACCAGGCCAATTTCCGGCCAAGAACTTCGTGGACGGAGGGAGAGGCAAACGCCCGACACCCGATGCCACTCAACGGCTTTGTGGCCACGCCAGCCACGCACGGACACAATGAGCAAGTGTCCTTCCAGCCGAGCTTCCCTAATGGGTATGACTCACAATGCCCGGAATGCAACCGTGGCACTCCTTCTCGGTGCGCGCCAGCCTTCATCGCTGAGCCAAGCTCACCCGCGACTTTCGAAGTCAACACGGGTCCGACGAGGCAAGAGACAATGACGCAACAGCAGGCAAATGCAGCCTCTTACAGCCTCGATCTCTTAACCCCAGACTGGCCGTCAGCTTCTCCGCACCGAGATAACACTGACGCCGTCTACGAGCCGCAGCACAGCACAGCTGCTACAGGCACAACAAACCACTTGGCGGGCCCATACAGAGGGAACAACCCGCCAGCCGCACATGCGGAGAGCGATTCTCACCACAGAGAAAACACGCTAGGCGGATACAACCCCCTGCTAGAAAACGCAGCTCGGGTGATCGAAAGCCTGACGGGCGCACTGCAAACAGCAGTTAGGCCCCCGCCGCCGACACGGCCACCGGTCAGAATCCCTATCCAGACATACCAAGGGTACGGAGACCGAGTGAGTGCGACAGACTTCCTCGAAAACCTGAAAAAGTACTAACAGGCCATGGGAATGTCGGACCACGAGATACTTGAACGCATCTTGCCAATCTCGTTGGTGGACCAAGCGGCGCGGTGGCTCCGACTAACCGGAAGCCAGCTGTCGTCGATCGAGCAGTTCCGCAAGGCATTTCGCCAGGAATTCCTCCCTGCAGACTACGAACGCAGGATGAGGCGAGAGCTCGAACAACGGACCCAACACCCAGACGAGTCACTGTTGGAGTTCGTTAGGGCGATGCAAGAGCTCTTTGAGCTAGCAGAACCCTCAGCGCCCAATGCAGAGCGGGTAGAGCGAGTCATTAGACAATCGCACCCGACTTTTGCGGCGTATCTCCGAGGCAGTCGCATTCGCGACTTGAACGAACTGGCCTCGGAGGCTCGGCGGATTCAGGGAGACATTCTTGCCGCACGAGCGTATCGTCCCCCACCCCCAGCATCAGCGGCACTTGAGCCGCGCTGCGCGTGGAACGGTGACGCCGCGTCCCGAAACAGGAGACATGAAGCCGCCCACTACGCAGACGAGCGAAGTCGAAACACGTACGACATATCAGATCGTGCGCTCGACCCGTACTCCTATGAACGGCGGGCAGCAGAGACTGCGCCGCAGTTCAACAGGCGAGATCGGACCACAGAGCTACCGACGCCACGGGAGGAAACGCGGCCAAAGCGTCCAAACACACAGGACGAAAGGCGCGGCGCACATCAAAGCACACGACAGGACTCAAGGAAAGTCCCGCAACAACGTTGCTTTCGCTGTAATAGCGCCAACCACCTGGTTCGACAATGCCCAGAACGGCAGAACCCTGCTCCCCAACAGTCGGGAAACGAGCAAAGCCGCCGATAACCAACCCGGTGGCTCAAAACGGCACGGAGCAAGAGACTCTTTTGCCTACAGCCTACAGAATAGGCTTTCCGACCGGCACGCTAGCGCCATTCATAGCCCTGACGATTGTCGATCGGACGTTCAAGGCACTGCTGGACACAGGAGCCAGCGCCTCGCTTTTCGGCGACGAAGTGTTGACCCACCTCCAGCAAAACTCAGTGCATATGAGGGAGGGCAACACAGCCTTTCGACTCGCGTGCGGTACCGCCCATTCAAGCGGTACTGTGCGGTTGGTTGCGAGATGGGAGAATCGAGTAAGACGGCAACGCTTCGTTCATCTTCCCAGTCTTTCCGTTCCGATCATCCTGGGCAGAGATTTTCTCGCCAAAACAGGGATCGTGATCGACGTGAGTAGCGGTGGCTACCGAGAGGGCACATTCGCACCTCTGAAACCCTTCTGCGCTGCGAACCCCCAACGCTAGAAAAAACACTGGTCAATGGGGCAGACAGCAGCTGCCAAAACAAGGCAACAGAATCCCAAAAACCGGGTATCAACCCCTCAACAGGTACCCCGACGCGGTTGCAAACAAGCGCCGAAGCGTCGGAGGTCACCCACCCCCTGCTGACTGAGTCATGCTGCGGGTTAGGGCAAGAAAAAGCCCGTTTGTCGACATTATTGCGACGCTATGACGCCATGTTCACAGAGCGTCCCGGCTGCACAAACGAAGTGCGACACCGGATCGACACGGGCGATGCGCTTCCTCGGAGGCAAAACGCACGACCCGTCAGTCTGGCAAAACGAAAAGCCATCGACGTCGCTTTGGACGAAATGATCGAGACCGGAGTTGTCCGGCGGTCAAACAGTCCCTGGGGATTTCCCGTTGTGCTGGTCCCAAAAAAGGACGGCAGCTCACGGCTCTGCGTAGACTACCGCCGTCTAAATGACATAACGCGGAAAGACGCATATCCCCTTCCGACCATTGACTCGATCCTTTCCAACCTCGGCAGCGCACGGTATTTCACAACCCTGGACGCTAGCCGAGGCTACCTCCAAGTTCAAATGGAGGCAGGTGACGAGGCAAAAACAGCCTTTGTGTGTCACCTCGGGCTTTTCGAATTCACAAGAATGCCCTTTGGTCTGTGCGGAGCGCCAATGACGTTTCAACGCTTGATTGACCGAGTACTGGGAGAAGCCAAATGGAAACATGCAATGGCCTATCTCGACGACATTGTCGTGTACTCCAACACCTTCGAAGATCATCTACGAGATCTGAAGGATGTGTTTGACAGGCTAAAGGCTGCGGGTATCACTTTAAACCCAGAGAAAGCCCAAATAGCCGAAACCCGAATCAACTTGCTTGGGTTCACGCTCGATTGCGGGCGCATCACGCCGAACCCCGAGAAGCTAAAGGCTATCCGGGAGTTTCCGGCGCCGACGGACGTAAACTCGCTCCGTCGCTATCTGGGAATGATAAATTTTTACCGCCAATTCATCCCAAACTGCGCATCACTTCAAGCGCCACTGACACGGCTACTGAGAAAGACCGTGAGATGGAGTTGGGGTCCCGAGCAGGAGGCGGCATTTCGCTGCACCTCTAAAGCGCTCGAGGACACAGCTGAACTAAAGCTGCCCGACTTGAACAAGCCTTTCGTGATCCAAACGGACGCGAGCAAACTGGGCTTGGGAGCGGTCCTGCTCCAAGAGCACGAGGGAGTGCTTGGTCCGGTAGCATTTGCTAGCCGCTCGCTGACACCCGCTGAGGTGAACTACAGCCCATGTAAACAAGAGTGCTTGGTAGGGCTGGGCGTCGATTAAAAATTTTAACCCGATTAATCGCCACCCTTTAATCGATTAATTAATCGATTAATCGGTTGCCGTTGATTTTTATAAATACTATATTAAAAGGAGTGCAGCAACTTCTCTTGCCTTTGAAGACTTATTTTACTCTCTGTTACACGGCGCAAAAGACATTTAGAATTGAGGATACATATAGCTGAACGATTCAGACTGACATATTTTTGCTCCAGCTCCGAAGACAAAGAAGTTTGTCCACATTCTCCGACAGGAACACAAGAAGTCAGGGCTTGGTCGATGCTTTCTTCTTTTTTCAGAGAAAGGGGCGTCGATGAGAAGGCGTTGATTTTTGTCTGCGTTTTGGCGGATCGTCCTTGCCGCAGCGGCGTACATGGGTGCTTCGCTCGTAGGTGATACTGAAGCGAACTTACGCTCCCACTGTACGAAAATTGCTTTTTGCAGATGATGCAGTGGACTTCCTTCGAGTTAAAAACTTCGCCGCTGGAGTTTACCTTAAAGGCTTAAACCCAAACTTTCCAGCGAGATTGCCTTTCATACTCGTGTACTCGTTCATTTTTACGGGCCGAATACTGGAACAAGTAACCATGGCGTTGTTAGCTTCCCAGGTTTTTTTTTGCTTGTTTGTCTTGCCTGGGCAGGATGTGTAATAGATCCTCAAGACGTGAAGTTTCGCGGTCGCCCGGGAATCAATTGCGGGCCCGGCTTGTTCGTCTGGCTTCGGCAGAGCTGTAATGTCTATCCTCGAGCACGTGACGCTTCGCCAGCGCTAGAATCTAACCTTGCTCATAGCACCTGGCTGGGAACGGAAAACCGCTCGGGACAGAACGACCGGATACACGCCACGCAGCGTTTTCCTTAACGGGGGAAGAGAGGGGGGGGGGGGGGGGGGGCATGAGTCACCCCGTTCAGGCAGGTCGTCCAGGATAGAGCCATCCGTACGTCCAGTTGACTTCTGTTTGAGCACCGATTAAAAAACCGATTAACTGGTAAATGAATTGGTCGCGATTAAACCCTTAATCGATTAATCGGAAGGTTAATCGATCAATTGCCCAGCCCTAGTGCTTGCCCATTGTATTCGCCCTGAAGCGCTTCGACATATATGTCGACGGGACCACGTTCACGATCGAAACAGATCACCAGAGCCTAATATGGCTGTCCAGACTTCGCGAACCCGCAGGACGGTTAGCGAGATGGGCCTTGCTACTGCAAAAATACGACTATGTCGTGCGGCACAGGAAAGGCAGCACAAACGTGGTGGCGGACGCACTGTCGCGAGCCCCCGTAGACTGCGCAAATCTTTCCGCGAGGACCCAGGCCGAGCCAATGGCAAACCCCAAGCCACGCGGAGCCGAAAATCAGTCCAAAATGGAGGCAACACCACAGACCTCCTCAGACGAAAACGTGAACCACATAGACGCAGTGAGCGCAGTGGGGATCGTGTTCAGCAAAGAAGAGCTACTGAAAGCTCAGCAGAATGATCCGTTTTGTCGAAAGGTGATCGACGGACTCTCGAGTGAGTCGGACTCTGTGGAGTCGGGCGGCGCGTCCGCCGGGCGACTGCTGGTATTGCAGTAAACGCCGAATGTCGGGATGTATCTGGTACTGGTACTGACACGCTGGATCAATATCTGCTGAACGCCGACGGGCTCCTGCTGAAGTATATCCCATCTGAGAAGGACACAGATAATGTGTTCAAGGTGGTAGTGCCAAAAAGTCTGAGGTGCGCAGTAATGCGTTACTATCACGACTCGCACTTGGCCGGACACGCGAGTGGCTCCAAGACTTACACAAAGTTATGCCACATCGCAACCTGGCCGGGCATGAAAAGGGGCGTATTCCGCTACGCCCGCACGTGCCACACTTGCCAAAGCTTCAAACCAAGAGGCGGCAAACCTCCGGGCCTAATGCAGCCGATCCACAGCCAAGAACCATGGTCTTTGGCGGCTTGCGACGTGGTCGGGCCTTTACCAAGGAGCCCCAAAGGACACCAGTATCAATTGGTTGTCACTGACCACTTCAGCAAATAGGTAGAACTTTTCCCACTACGAAAGCTGACGGCCCGAGCAATCACTGAAAAGCTCATGGAGGTGTTCACCCTATTCGGGTTCGCTGAAGCTCTTCTAACAGATAGAGCAAGCTACTTCGTCGGGAAGGTATTTGTGGACGCTTGCAAAGCGCTGGGCATCAAGCACAGAACAACCACACCCTACCACCCACAGGCGAACATCACGGAGCGATGTAACCGAAACATCAAACCCATGCTGACAGCATTTGCCAAAAAGCACCGCGACTGGGACGCATACATTCCCGAGATTGGGTTCGCACTCCGTTCCACTGTCAATCGTTCGACAGGCTTCACCCCCGCCTTCCTCACATTTGGGAGAGAATTGCCGAATCCAATGGACCGCGTCCTGGGGGCAAACGCTGGGGTGAGCGACGCACAGTCGAAACAGACTGAACATGCGCGCACGCTACAAACCCGGATGAAGAAAGCTTTCTCGGAGGCCCGTCGCAGTCTCGGGGTAGCACGAGCTAAACAAAAAGCTCAGTACGACCGCTCTCGCCGGGATCTCCGCTACAAAGTAGGCGATCTCGTGCTCAGACGAAACCATGTTCTGAGCGACGCCAGCAAAGGCCTTTCTGCTTCACTGGCACCAAAGTGGTTGGGCCCGTACCGAGTGCACGAAGTATTTTCACCACTCGTGTACAAGCTGACTGAGAAGAACTCAAAAAAAGTCAGCGGGCCTGTGCATGTCTGCGATCTCAAACCCTACAACGAAAGGGAAGAAGAAGGGGACGAACAAACGCAGCCCCCGCAGCAATATGCACGCAAAACGCGAGACGACGCCGACGATGAACAACAGGCGTCTCGCTACAATCTGCGAACTCGGAAAAACTAATATCCGAAGTTTTCGTAGAGGCAGCCCCAGTAAGTGGCGAAATGTCACATTAAAGGACCCATGAAACGAATTTTGGGCTGGAGTAAATCAATTTATATTGGGATTTTACTAATAGCACATCGTTCAGTGGGCGAAAAGAACAAAGGTAGAAAGTCAGAAGCCTGACTTTCGCTACAAAAATTTGCAAAACACAGCGGACTATTTCGTACCTCCTTCCCTTCGTAAACTCTCCGCCTTTTCACTGTGATACATCCGCGGACCCCGCAGCGCGTCACCGGGCTACTAGCCACCATAACCGGGCCCCCGCAGCGCGTCACCAGGGCCCAAGCGCACGTCACACGACACCGGACCTCACTTAATCCCTTTACCCCTAAGCTGACATTGCGGTGGAAGCTACGCGCTTGCCGGACCAATCAGCCGCCTCCCTTTCATCACCTGACCTTATTCTCTGCGGGTCGGTATGCGCGAGAGGGCGTGATCACGTGGAAAATGTGTGGCTGGCCCAACGAGCACGTAGCTTCCACAGCACTGTCAGCTTCGGGGTGAACGGAATTTTGAGCGACGGGCTAATCTTCCAGGGGGACAATGGCTGTGTCCGGGCTACACAAGCGAGATTCCGAGCAAGAGGGGGCTCCCTTCTTTCCGACTTCTTGAACTGTTTGGTACAATGCGCGATTTATGAGTTGAGGAGGAAAGCTGAACAGAAAAAGTTGAAAAAGCGTTTCATGACTCCTTTAAAGGCCGACCTACAAAACCATTTTCCGCGGGAGAAGAGGTTTCCTCCTTGCCACCCAGAAAGGAGGAAACCCCTTCTCCTTTCCACGGACACTAGCTTCCGGACCCGCCCTTTTCAGGGGAGGAGGAGGAAGGAGTGCGAGAGGGGAGGGAGCGAAAGTCGCTGGGGAGCACTTTCCTACCCTGCGGAAAATGGTTTCGTAAGTCGGCCTTTAAGGGAAGTGCAAAGCACAATGCACCTGCTGCCTTCGCGAACACGCCAGACATCATTGTTTTACTGGCAAGTGACCTAGATGAAAGGTCACCTCAGCGTTCGCTCCCGGATCAACCCGTAGGGGAATCCCCCGAACTACGGCATCCGAGGGAAAGGGAAGCATAACGGCCATTGGTCAGTTATTGCCACCTACGCTCACGTTTCCAACACGTCACCGCAGAAACGCGGTGCGACCGTGCGAGCGTCGTCACAAGCGGTCGGAGACCAAGTGGTCACTCGACCGCAGTACGTCCCCGCATCCACGAAGAGGATCCTCAGCCAGTACGGGGCTTCGCGCCGTTCGGGAGCTGCTGTCTCCTGGCCTCGGCGGTTCAGCGGCGTTCACGGACCACGGCCGCGCGGCAGCCCCACTACCCCAGCCGGACCCGGGCCGAACCAGCGACCTGCCGTCGTCGTGCGCGTCGGGATCGACATCCGGTCAGGGACTGCTCGCTCTTCAACGGGACCCGCGCGGTGGTCGGCCAGCTCACCGACCAGGGACCAGCTTCCCCGTTACCCCGTGACAAGTCCCAGGGGCCCCGCGATCCACCTCCATCGAGGACACTACACCTTGGTGAGCGAGCGACTACACTGTTAGCAAAAATAACACGCCCAGACGTGTAAACCGTTGTCCCATAGCGGACACGTCGAAACGTGTTCGTTTTACACGAGGCCATCTGTGTTTTTCGTCTACACATGAGGTGCTGTGTAAACTTAACACGCTACACTGTGTCTGCCTTCCGCAAAACCGTTTCGAGCGTGTTCCTTATGAAACATGGCGGCCAGCGGCCGAGAACAGGCGAGAGACGAGCCCAGCGAGCCGCGCGCCTTTCAGCCGAATTGAAAGCACACAGGGCGCGTTAGTTCTCGTTCGATGTCTTTTATTCACACTAAAGTCTCCAAGCGGCGGACGTAGCTACATGCAAAGGTACGTACGTGCGTTGTCGGCGGTCGGCGGCGTCGGTAGCTTCAACAAACCGCTAGACAAAAAAAAAAAAAAACAAAAAAAAACGAATGCCGAACTCACATGGATAAATAACTTGAGCAAACTATTCAGAATCGGGCGGTAACTTGCGCCACCTATCGAGATTTCTAGCAGCGTGTTTTAAAAAAAAAGACGAGTCTGTTAACACCGCGAACGACCACGACTACACAGGAACCCTACATACATCGCAGGCGACACAGCTACACAGCACCGACATGTACACAAACACAACAACCGACACTACGCCCGACACTTCCTACTCGGTATCCATTTCTCCCCGCGGCGCATATAAGCTTGACATGTGCGGGTGGGCTCTTTGGTCGCTGACCATTACAGATTTATAGCAGAATACACAAAACACGGCGCAATGGACAGCCGTGTGTTAGAACTGTTTGCATTTAAAAAGTACGGAGGCAAAATCTATAATGTTCGTCCGTTGCAATAAATAACGATATCTTAACACTAAATCTTAAACCGGTGATGAAAAAGTTCAAATTTTTTGTTATTTTCTTGCTTGACCAGTGTTATGAGCAGTCCGACTATAGTCGGTTACAAGTCAAGAAGGTAGGAGAAGCTCCTCCCACAAGCGTGATGCGCCCGTTTCAAATCTCTCCGCAGTCGAAAGAAGAGTTCACTGGAAACGCTCCTTGTTCCGCTTCAATGGATTCCAACTTGTCTCCGATCCCACTTTTTAAGAAAGCGACCTTTGTATTCATTGGAGAAGGAACCGAGCCCCTAAAAGCAGCCTTTGTATCCATCGGAGGGGGAAGCTAATCCCCGAAAGCCGTATTTGTTTCCATCGGAGGGGGGAAACTCTTATCTCCCTCTCGTGGCTTCCACAATGCTAAGTCGAAGTCGAAAGATAAAGCAAATATGTACAAAAGGCAAGACTTTTCTCGCGCGTTGGCCGCGACGTCACGGAAACGATGGGACGCTATTGGATACGGAGGTGGCGGAGGGATATATGATTCCCTTTGAGGTGCATTTGCCGCTACCTTCTTAACCTGTAACCGACTATAGCTTGAATCAGATAGGAAAACAAATTATTGGGATTTTGTCATTACGTATACAATAATAAATGGAAATGATCCTTGCGCAAAGCATTTTTTATATATTTTTGTGAAGGACATCCGGACATCCGCCCAACACTTCACTTCCGCTAGTTGCAGCAGTTGCAGTACGGGAGCAGACGCCTTCACTTTTGGGGCGTTTTGATGCAGTTTGTTGTCGTATGTCGTGTCGGTGTCGAGAAGAGCGGTGGGGCTTGGGAGTTTGTGACCGGTGTTATTCGTGAACACTGGTGTGGGGCGCTGATGCGTCTTTTTTTCACACTGCCACCACCATGAACTTTGAAGATACACGGGCCCGTAGCAGTGCATTATGCTGAATCGCGAGCTCCTTCTCTGTTGACGTCGCTTTCCTGGTACCACTCGTGGATACTGCAAGCGTTTAAACAGTGTGCACCGTCTCGCCTACATCCCCGGTGACGTACTCGACATGTTGAAACTTATTGTTTCCGTCATTTTAGAGTACGCAAGGCAGTTATCTCGTTGGTCTGGTTTCGGTTATAAAAGCAAGGCAAAACGCTCGTAGTTCCCGCCCTCAGTACACGTTGGACATCTTCCACACTTTGACACCGGATAACTGAATGAACGAGGATTCACATTCACTTCCGAGGTTACTCTCGCCGCTTCCTCACCGCTGAGCAGCAGGATGAGCTGGCGACGGATGAAAGGCTTGAGCATCAACAGCCCAAGCGCACTCGGTGCCGATGCGGGCGACGCGGGTTTCTGTCAACCGGGAGGCCAGCACAAACCGTGACCATTCCAGCTCTTCGTCATGACACGGTGTTGCAGAGAGCAGGGTAAAATACAGCTACACGGATCACCGAAGCAAACGACTGCTATCTTAAATCTTGGCTTGTGATTGCGCCTTTGTAGTAGATCATCTTATTCGTTTTGCTGGAGAGACGCAAACGACGGGCATAACAAAATCGCTTGCATATTCCGCATATCTCACAAAAGCATTTACCCTGTCACCTTGCGAAAAGCGCGAAACACGGAGTCCGCACCGTCCTAAGCTTCCCGTTTTTTACCTGCTTTAGAACAGTTTGTACCTGCTAGTAGATATGCCTACTGAAACTGAAACAGGGCAGTGCCAGAGAGAAAGAGACAAAGTTGAGAAAGTTTGCTCGCTCTCCAATTTCTCAACTCTCAAGTGATTGTACCATAATAAATGCACCAACGCTTCTTCCAAAATAAAGAAAGAGCACTACGTTCACAACATAAAAAATGGTCTCAGTACATGCATCTGTGGGCAGGTAGGAAACCTTGCCCTAATTTATTCACGCCGCATGATTGGCGCAACAAACTCGTTGCAGGACCGAATCATCTACTCGAGCGGTGTGCGTCGCTATGCAAACGCAGTCCAACACGAAGCATAAAAAACGGCAGATTTAAGACAAGAATCCGGAGTCCATTATTCAATTAAAACGACGTAATTTTGTTGAAAACGCCCGCTGCTTCTTACTCACGGTATGTGTCGGGATATGTTCACAGTTTGAAACGGAACGAAGGAAGATTTACTTTTAAAACCGCTCGCTGCGTCCTCCCGGACCAGCTGGACCGGACCAGCTGACGACGACGGGACTGTACCCGTTGAACCTCCACCCCGCAACAAACAATTTGCGCTCCGTGTTAAAAGCGTGGTTCAAACAGACCCGGAATACAAAGCACCGCACCACACACGACGAATGTTTCAGCTCTTTTTCGCATCGCAGGGTTGCACCAAACAGAACGAGATCGCCGAAGTCAACGCCGCGCTGTCGTGAACCTTGGCTTGTGGTTGCGAACTCGTGGACCCTGTGACTCCCTTCGCTTTCAAAGCACACACGACGATTACGAATGCTACTTTCCGTCTTCCAGGAACATCACAGGGGCACTTCTCCGGTCACGCCTTCACTATGTGCTCGCAAACTCCGAAGCTCTATGCGAAGCTTCTCGCGTCCCGTCTAACCAAAACAGTAGCGGCGCCATGCGTACTTGCCAGATTTTCTCCGGTCAAACAAAGACAACTAAAGCCAACCGGCGTTTGCTTCCAGCGTACATCGGCGTTGCGCTTGCGCCGTGGCCAGATCGCTTGCAGTTGAAGGTCGAAGCAAAAACGAAACCAACTGCAATGTCACGTGTTCACATCGAGGACACGGTTTTTATATCCATTTTAACTGTTTGGAACGAATAATTAGACCCATAACTTATATGTGGTGTCTAAGAAACTGTTATCAGGACCCCTAAACTAAATACAAACATGGGCGACATGAGGGAAGCCGCATTGCCATCGATCAGAAGATGGCGGCGACCACGGTAAGCGCGGGTTTCGCCAACGTCCTGCGACATGGCGCAATTGCTTTTGGTGCATATCTGTCTCCGAGACATGTTTCTTTCCGCGGATTTGTCTCGACGGTCCTTTCTAAGTGTGTCCCCAAGCATTCCGGTGCTCCGATAGCCGGCAATGCCGCAGTCGTCGCCGGGGGCGATGCGTGTTATCGAGGTCGGCTACACGGTTATGCGTGTATGACCGAACCAAAACACGTTTTTTACAACCTCGCATGATTTCTGAACGAATTATCCGTTACTCATCGTGTAAATTTATGGTAATTTGTGTAAATAGCGTGTTTTTCACCCCAAATATTCGCCAAATACACGGGACTTGCTAACAGTGTACGTCGTCGGGAACGTCGCGAGGGACGTCGAGTTATTTTTTATTTGTTACCCCAAGCATGTGGGAGCCGGCACCGCCGCGTTGTTTTGTTTTGTTTTCGAGAGTTGGTAGGTTAATTTTTATTTTTCTTAAACCTACCTCAGCCTTAAGGAAGGGGGAGTGTGGGAACCACGGTGTTCCCCGCATCCCTATCTAGGCCTAGCTCAGGCAGGCCGTAGGACGTCGCCACGTGGGGGCGCGTCCCGGATGCGAGGGCGAAGCCGTATTCCCTGGTGGGCGGCTTTCTCTCGTCCTTCTCGGGTGATTTGCCTAAGGCACACCCCTCGGGATCATGACTTGGACGCCTCCGCCCCTCCGGGGAGCTACCTACATCCGACCCACCCGGGGCGCGTCCATTCCCGCAGGCTATATAAGACGGCCCTAATCCAACGGGCGGGACTCTCGCTGGGGGAGGCTCTGCTCGACAGAGCCTTCATATCCTTGTCTGATCCTCCCCCTCCGTGATACTGTCAAAAGAGACAGCGCCGTCATATCCACCATTGTTGGCCTTCGGGCAAGCGTGTTGGCATTGCAGTCAATAAACACGTCTTTATCCGGACCCAAGGAACCTTCTGTGTTTTTAAGTGGCACCCCCAAAGAAGGGGATTCCCACAAGATTGATAACAAGCATTTATGGGAGCAAATAAACAAATAAAGTACTAAAAAGTTGAGGTCATAACGGGACCCAAACTGCGTTCTGTCCTTCAAACGGAACTATAGGAGTCCTCACCCGAGAAAAATAAAAATAAAACAATAATAACATATTTTATGTATTGTCTCTGTGTTCCAGCTTGTCCAGCTCGGATAGTTACCCTGCGTCGACAACACAGTCAGACCTACAACATGTCGGTTAACTATCCCCATTCCAGATCATCGGCATCCCTCCCCCTATGCCCCCCCCCCCCCCCCCCCCTCTCCTTCCCATGCGACAATGGCGTCAGTTCCGTCTCGCCGCAACCCCGGGCGGTGTAATGAACGCGCAACAACAGCCGGGAGGGATACGGCATGCCGTGCTGGAATCGGACGTACTCGTCTATAAAAGCGCTGCTCCGCCAACACCACGAGAAACATCCCCCACCCCCGAGGATCCGGACGGCGCGCGAACGGTGTCAAGGGGGTCAGAGCCAGCTGTCGTGGTTTTTGGCAGTGTCAGCGTTACAAGCAACGACGTAGCGCGTTTGATTTTCAGTTGCGTCCTCACGTACTCATTATAACCAGGAGTAACAAGCAAATAGAGTAATTTCGTACTATATTACGGAATTGTCTATGAAATTACGTTACTCGTTCATGCTTATTAAAATTAGTCACGCTTTCGGTCCCTTTAAAGTTTCAACGCGCTATCGGGACCTCGCTTAATTCTACAAATTCCATAACCGAAGGATACGAATATTGTGAAGTCGCACTGTAAGCATTTAAGTGCCCTCAAGGTTCGCTACCCCGGCTCATGGCTGCCGAATTCCGAAATCCAAAGTAACGTAAAAACAAAATCCGTTAGTTCTTGAAAGTGACGGTAACGATATGTTGTGACGTTTGCAGGACGGTAACGAATCTCAGTAAGGCGTTAATTTTTGGTGAGCTAATCAGTAACGAACGGTTCTTTGGGCGTCGTAGCCAGCAGTCGTTTAGGCGCTGGCCGTTTCGCCGAAACAGCGGAACAGCGGCGGCGATCCCGACCGCGTCGACCGCCGCCTGCCTCGCTCTCGCCGTCGGCACAGTCACTCGGCGGAGCTCAGCTGCGGCGGAAGGGAGGACGCCGCTCGTCCGCCGCCGAAGGATACCCACCCTCTCGTTCGGCGGCCCCCGCACCGACGGCACCGACGTGCGGACGACCGGGTTCTCCGCACGCCTCCTGCGGGAACACGGCATCGGGCCGCAGTGAGCGTCCGAACATGAGTTCACTCTCTCTATCCGCGCTTGCCGCTTCGAATTCCACCTAACCCGGCGCGGGAGGGGGCGCTTTGTAGCCTGCCGAAGGAGGCGCCTTAGTGACATTTTATCCATTTTCGGCCGTTTGCAAACTTTTCCGACAAGAGAGAAACGAAGGAGCGTACTGCTTTCAGACAACGTAGTGAATTTGGCGCCTCCCCTGCTCGGTCTCGTGTAGTCTCTCCTTGTGTAAGTTCTTATAATGTCTGCGTGTATAGTTTGATGCATTATTCACTGTGTGTAGATTTCGTAATTGTAGTTCATATCTGGTACATCTAATATATTTCTTTAGTTTGCAGTAGGCGCTCCCAGACAACAGGAACGAATTCTTCACTTCATGAAATAAACATTGAAATACAGAATGTTCGAGGTGGAACGACAAATTTGGCGGCAGTCAAGAACGGCTCCGGCTCTTCCCTTCTTTTCTGAACTTTTTCGAGAAGTCAATTTTGGAGGAATGCTCATGACTCTGGTCTCACCGTACGTCATTTTCCCGGACAGTTATTGAAAGAAGTAACTATGTATCGCTCACTCGTTGCCTGCCGATATAGTAAAGATACCACATCACTGTCATATGTCACGTTTTTTGTTTTTTTTTTAATTTTTATTAACAGTTATTTGCATGGATTATCAAACACTCGGGATATCATACTTGGACGACTCGTGTATAGAAAATATGTCGTTAATATCGTAAAAAAAAAAAAAAAAAACCACGTGAGTTGTTTGTAATTTTCCTCATTTCAGCTTCACTCAGTACCAAACGCACAAATGTCAACCTAGCTAAAGGACGAGCCCGGTAATTGGTTCGACTTGATGCTCGTTAATCCTTTTAATAATGAGGCCATCCACTGCGATACGATATTCATTGTAATCGCTGGTCCTTGTCTATAGACTGAGTTATACGTTGCGTACGCAGCCCAGACGTTCCTTACCGGAGTTCGACTTAGTAGACGCAGAAACCAGCAACTCCTCGCCTACCGGCTGCACCGACGTAACACACGGCCAGAACACGCCGCCCTTGTTCGCCGGGCACGGCGGATCCGCCCTTGAAAAGGGGTTTGCTCGCCCCTGTCCCCGAGCCCGCCCTAAGTGAAGTACGGATCCACCCTCGAGTGTGTTTGTTTTGCTGACCCCCGGATACGCTAAGCCGGAGAGGAAGAACCGCTGGTAACGACGTTGCTCTTCGGCGTCTCTTTACAGCTTGGACCGGCGGCGTGCTTCCCCGCTTGCACCTCGCTGCTGCTCGGTCCTGCTACTTTCGACTTTCGCTTTCTCTTTTTTTATCGCTGGGGGCAAAATTGGTTTTAAGGTTCCTTGCTTTCACGTTTCCGCGACTTACGTTGTTGGTGCTGGGTTCTTGCAGATTACACGAGCGACACCCGATGTATTCGAAGTCGAAACATAATTCATTTGATCGTATTCTATGAAGGGGAAAGAAATGTTTCCACCCTAACAAAAACCGAAACAAAGGCAGGATGCAATGTTTTTGTTTTTGTTTTATAAGTCTCTTTTGTTTCGCATGTCGCACGATAAGCATTAGTTAGTAGAACTCTCGTTTCCCTTCTCAGTCAAAGGTCACTCTCAAAATGCAGCTACCCTAGTGTAGAAAAGTAGGCAGCCCTAGGGTGACCACCTTCCTGCTAGCGAAATGCGGGACACGCGGGGCAAGGGGTGGGGGGAGGAGGAGTAGGGGGGGGAGGAAGTTTGTTAACACGCACACCACGAACCGAGGCTCTGGAAAAACAGATTTAATACCCAGTGCTGTTTATACACCTGCAAACTGTATATCACCAATTAAGTTCAAACAATTTTCACTCCCAGTGTTATATTTTTAGTGCTAAATTTGCTATTACATGTGTCGAAGTTGAAAGCATGAAAATCGACTGCAGCAGAAATCGATGCATCAGTTGCAAATAAGAAACAGCAAATCTTTTTCGGGTGATTATTTCCTGTCAACGCTTACTTTTATCAACATGGTCCTACACAAATTTTGAACATTATGTTCTTTTCGACCTTTGTGACTTGCAGGCTTTTTGCCTTGTGTGGCTATCTTCACTAAAAATAAATTCCACAACAACCCCTTCGCATTGACACAGCGATATGAAAATAATTACAGTATTTTATATTTAAACTTTTGGCGAGCAATTTTCTCTTACAATATTTTGCCACCAAGGGGAGAGGCACAACGGCGGATGCGCGTCGGTTCTCTTGCAAGAGCGACGGTCCCTTCCCGCAATGCTTGTATAAAAGATAGCGTACCATTGCGATTAACACGATTACCAGCAACCTCCGCGCTTCCCCGTGCCCCGCTGTTCGGCAGCCCCATGAGTTGCAGAGTGAATTTTATGACAGTGTGAAATGCGGGACATTTTGAAGATTCGGGAATTTCTCGCGGGACACGGGACACGAGCCCTCAATGCGGGACAGTCCCGCGAGTCGCGGGACGGGTGGTCACCCTAGGCAGCCCATCTTCGGGCACTTAACGAAGAGGAAGAAATAGTAAAACCGGACCAAATTAATATTACTAGAGACTATCTGAATGTAGAAGTTTTATCGCGGGGTACATTGTTGTCGGAAGAAAACATTCTTCTTCTTTTTCTCTCCATTTAATTTGACGTTCTCCTCAAAAATTATTGAACTGTCTAGTGTTCCCAACATCTCGCTTTCGGTAATTAAATAAATTAAAAAAAAAGCCGAGTGCATATGGCTGATCTTGTAAGTAAAAAAAGTGCGCGGATGAAAGCAAAATGCAACTGGAATTCGATTTTTTTTTTTTTTTCTTAATGGTGCCGCGGTATGCTCTTGATTCGCGGAGTCGGTCGACAGCCAATGAATGTCAAGGGCAACTGCTCGGCGCCGCTTAGCTATGCTTCCGATAAGCTCCGTGTTCCCTGTGTCGTGCTTTATTGATTACAACCGTTTCTGATGAGAGCCACTCCAGATACACAGGGCCGAGAAACGGGCGAGTACAGGTTTTTTTTTTTTTTTTTTTTAGGTTTTAGAGCGGAAATGTTGTCCTTTAGATATTTTTCAGAAACTCTAGAAGTACCCGACAAATCCCTTCAGCAGAAGGGCCAGGCGAGAAATCGCCTCCCTCACAGAGAGAACGACAGACCATCTGTGGAGACTCACTTTGTGGCATCTCCGTAAGAACAGACCAAGGGAAGAACAGGCGTTGAATAACCCCGTATGCACAATAGGAGACATCCATATACCAAACGCAGTACAGCAAGTTCTCAGTCTGGGCCCTAAGTTTCCGGTGGAACCTAAGAAGACGGCACCGGAGTTACTTTCCCTTGTGAGGGAAGTCTCGAGACGAGCTCCGGAGACCGAAATGGATCGCTGCACCTCTGAAGGTGTAGACATGCTTATGCGGTACAAACCACCATCTACTCCTCTGCCCATCAAGAGAGTAGGAAGGTACCTGAAAGAGAATTCATTATATCTTCTGCCCGCTGACAAAGAAGGAGGTTTTGTCCTCATGCATACGGACACGTTTGGAGAAAAAGCATTACCAGCAGTCGAATCCGTTTTCAGCAAGCACTCTGAGATCTCCCTGAAAAAAGTTAAAAGGGAAGCAAAACAATTTTGTCACTTGAACGATTTAAAACAACTCTGCTCCTACATCAATCGCAGTAAAAATCTGAGTCTAGAATTATTTTTCAGCGCCAGAACTCAGAAAGCGGATTGCCTCCTCCGTGTTATCGTTTCTGAAAGGGTAACATGGCAAAAGTCTGTTGCCTTATTTCTGCGAACACGGCTAAACTTACTTAACATTGATGATCCATACCTGATCCGCAGCTCCTATGAAGTTTTCAACTTTTTAGAAGAGCATTGCGACCAAGACCTAAAGGTGTTCTCCATCGACATTAAGGATCTGTACTATTCCTTGCCCCACGACCGCCTCCTAAGGTACTTAGAGGACAGCATAGACACCTTCGGTGCTATTGCCTTTCAAAATGCGTCGGGCTTATCCCAAAGCAAGTTTTTGACCTGGATTAACATCTGCCTCAAGTCGACCCTTGCTACCGGGGATTGCCAACCATACCTACAGAAGAGAGGTGTCTGCATCGGGTCCTGCATTGCCTCTGTCCTTAGCGATCTTTATCTAGCGCACAACAACAGGAAGCTTAAATAATCATTAGACACCTCCGAAGTTATAAAGGTGTTCCGGTACGTCGACGATTATTTAATTGTTCAGGCTTCCGACGATCGCAACTTCACCAGCATGGTTGCTGACGTACTCGACAGTTTTAAATTGTGCATGAGTCCTTCGGAAATCACCCATAAACTTCCAAACGAGCGCTCTTTAAGATTCCTGGATCTCCGACTTTTCATGTTACTTTACCATTTATGCTAGTCGCATCAGCCCAGGGAAAAAAATCCGCTCTTACCATTCAACTCGGCCCATTCAAAACTTGTTGAAAGAAGCATCGTGCGGTTATGCCTCAAAAACTCACTCATAAAATCCTGCTCGCATTCCATTCCAACGAGCTTTGACGGGCAAGTCTCAAGATTAAAGCGCGCAGGATACCCAAACTCGTTATTGACATCAGTGGCCGAAAAGCTCATCAACGAAATCAGGCAAGACCTATGCACTCAACAAAAGCATAGAGACAAAACAAAAACTCACTCATGAAATCCTGCTCGCGTTCCATTCCAACGAGCTTTGACGGGCAAGTCTCAAGACTAAAGCGCGCAGGGTACCCAAACTCGTTATTGACATCAGTGGCCGAAAAGCTCATCAACGAAATCAGGCAAGACCTATGCACTCAACAAAAGCAAAGAGACAAAAAACAAAAACTCACTCATGAAATCCTGCTCGCATTCCATTCCAACGAGCTTTGACGGGCAAGTCTCAAGACTAAAGCGCGCAGGATACCCAAACTCGTTATTGAGATCAGTGGCCGAAAAGCTCATCAACGAAATCAGGCAAGACCTATGCACTCAACAAAAGCAAAGAGACAAAACAAAAACTCACTCATGAAATCCTGCTCGCATTCCTTTCCAACGAGCTTTGACGGGCAAGCCTCAAGACTAAAGCGCGCAGGATACCCAAACTCGTTATTGACATCAGTGGCCAAAAAGCTCATCAACGAAATCAGGCAAGACCTATGCACTCAACAAAAGCAAAGAGACAAAACAAAAACTCACTCATAAAATCCTGCTCGCATTCCATTCCAACGAGCTTTGACGGGCAAGTCTCAAGACTAAAGCGCGCAGGATACCCAAACTCGTTATTGACATCAGTGGCCGAAAAGCTCATCAACGAAATCAGGCAAGACCTATGCACTCAACAAAAGCAAAGAGACAAAACGAAAACTCACTCATGAAATCCTGCTCGCATTTCATTCCAACGAGCTTTGACGGGCAAGTCTCAAGACTAAAGCGCGCAGGATACCCAAACTCGTTATTGACATTAGTGGCCGAAAAGCTCAACAACGAAATCAGGCAAGACCTATGCACTCAACAAAAGCAAAGAGACAAAACAAAGAAGCCCATCATTGTGCCATATATTCATAATTTTTCTCAGGGACTGAAGAAAATAGCTCACCGAGTAAAATTGGAAGTCATCTTCTCAGCTCCTAACAAACTTCACAGCTTATGCAAGAAGGCAAATACTCCACGATTTACAACTGTTGGCTGCAAACAGAAGCACAAGAACACCTTTGTCCCTTGTACAGAGCATGTGGTGTACTCCTTTCCCCTCTCTTGCGGAAAACTCTACATAGGTCAGACCGGAAGGTGTCTTAACGATCGCCTTCGTGAGCATAACAACACATTCACCAACAAAAGCTCCGGTCATCTAGGCATTTACTGTCGAGACTGTGGCTGCTCAGTGCTGCTGAGTAACTGCGGCGTGCTTGGCAAGCACCACAACCAGCTCACAAGAGAAATTATCGAGGCAGAGAACATTGCGAAACATAACGGCAGATGTGTTAGTACTCCGTCTTTAACCTTGTCACAAAAAGAATTAGACTACCTAGCCTTAAATTAATTTCAATTTAGTTCACTATTTAGCATAATATCGAAAGAAAAGAAAAAAGACCAGTTATTCTCCCTGGCCCTTGCGTATAGTACAAATAGAAGAAGAAGAGAAAGTGTAAATATACAGAGAGTTGTCAGTCAGCGCTGAGTAAAGGCCTGTTCACACATGCAGCGGAGCGCTACAAGCATAGCGCTGACCTCGCGCTAAGCACGTGCCGACGGGAGCGTTCACCAGCTTTGTATCGCACCGTCAAAACTGTTGCTCAGGCCAGACGATAAGTACCTGACGGCACGTGAGCAGTGCTACGTCAGCGCTTCGCTGCATGTGAGAACCGGCCTTAAGTGTCTCTTTCTTTTGTGTGTATGTTGGCTTGAGTGACTGTTTTCCGGATGCGCTGTTCCCCCTGTACATCACGAGCAACCAACTCGCCCCAACCTCTGTGCTAACGTTTTTCTTCTATTTCACCGACGGTTTTTTATAGTCAAGCTTTTCCAACAAAACCCAAAAATAACAATAAAAAAAAAAGAACTTTGTAAAGGAATTTTTGGGAAACGTTGAACTGAGAGCCAATGCTTCGCTGATTCGCTGAGAGATTTAGGTTTTTTGAGCTTTTGAGTATAGTTCCGAATAGCTCCGCTGAAATTATTCTGCCGTCAAAAGTTACCTCTAGGAATATTTTTCGGCAGTGTGCAGACAGGACAGCTTGTAATAACAAACGAGCCGCGTTTTCTGTTTATCATTCTAACAAAAGAAGTAAACATACCAGTAGTCACCATCCCTGCTGGTTTTCTGCGAGGTGTTCCTCTGTACATTTAGCTTAGTGGGCAAAAGTTGATGTAATCGAGCAAAATAGAATTCAAAAACTATTTCCGGTGATGTGTCTGCGTTAATTGTGCAATAGGATAGAGGCCAAATACGAGGTAATTATGGTGAACAAACATTAAAGCAACAATTAATACAACTTTTAAAAATGCATCGACAAATTACCGACATAGCAACTAAATCAAAATCTGCAGATATATTTAAAAAAAGAATAAGGGATTATATTTTCGAGCATATATAAAATATTGTGTAGAAATGCTGCTAGACATTTCATTGCGTTAGAAATATACAAATTTCTTGTAGTAATTGTGTTATGTTCTGGTGTTTCATTTGTATATATACTGTGTGTTCCTTGTAGGCGCTGCGCCGCTCTTAAACTTGGATGGTGTACGGGACCTGGGTCAGGTGTTTTAATACGCCTTTTGTCCCTGCCACCCCGAAATGAAATGACAAATAAATAAAAAAAAAAAAAAACTGTGTTCAGCAAGGTTTGTATGAAAATTGTAGCCAGCTGTCTTGTTCATGCCTGAGAAAAGTTTTGTACCTTTAATGCTTATTAACACTCTGCACGCGGAGTCACCAAAGTCCGCCAAATTTTGCAAGCCACACATCATCCGCCAAGCATAGCGGTTTTCACGTGATTGGAGAAAGTGTAACGTACGTTGCGTTATTTCGCTACATCAGGGAGTTGTAGTAGATCGTTTTTCTCCTCCGCTACGGTATCCCCGAAGGAAACGCCGCAGCTCCGCAGGCGCGCCGCCAGCCTTCTCTGCATAGTTCAAGGTCTCGGGGCGGATTACGGAGCGCTATCCGGGTGCTTAGCGGGCTGCGGGAACGGTCTACTACAATTCCCTATTATCCGGGTGCAGACCGAAGGGGGGGGGGGGGGGGGAGCCCCAAAAACGTATTCGAAATAATAATACGTAAATACAAAACATGAGTTTAACGCGCTGCCAAGGCTGACTCCTGAAATTATATTACGATGTACATTATCCGACATTATGATCTGAAACGCCCGATCTCGACGTTCGCTACGCCTACCGTTCCCCCGACAAGCATCCGCTATCGCTGAAACTATCAAAAAGTTCAAAGACCTAATTGCTTCGTCTTCCAAATCCATTTTAAACAAACGTTTTTTTGTTTTTTTTTGTTTTTTTACAAACTGGCAGGGAAATTGAAGGAACATTGAGGGTTGTTTCAGATCATATCGTTCGCGGTAGGACGCATGCTTTCCGGGTTAAAGTTCAAATCACCGCTCATATTTCAGAATTACCAAAAACTCGCGGGTACGGAGTCATCAGACACAACACATTTTTCTAAACTCGGAAAGAAGAGTTTGTATTGTAGGAATTTTCTTTTAGGGGCGTGGAGGGGCAGGGGAGGGGGAGCAAAAGAGTGTGCGACCAAGTCTCGTAATAATAGCAGCAGCAAGAAACTGTGCAAAGGTCAATGTGAAGTTGAGCGATGGCGGCGAAGCCCCCGTTCTTTCGGCACCCCACCGCTTGCCCTCTCTCCCGGCGCTTCGGTGCTCGAAATAACAAATGGAGGGTGGGGACGTGTATAAAAGGAAGCGGTGACGAAGCACGGGGGCTCTTCGGGGTGTCGGGACTGTCAGGGAACACTTTTAAAGCTCTGCTCGGGATATCAATTAGTCTTCACGGCCGCAGGAAGGAGGAGAGCTCGCGTGCCTAGGGTTAGGTGCACGGCTGGAGAATTTCAACAAGTGTCCGTGGAACCTAAAGTGCCTTGCGAAGACTGGGATGATGCTTAGAAATAAAGTGTTTGATTGGGGACCAGTACAGGCTGTTTATTAGTGCATATTAGTGTTCGATTTGAGTTAAGCTATGATTTGTTATGCTTAACCTATTTCACTGAACGCCAAGCAAATTATGCATCGCAAAAAAAAAAAAAAAAAAAAAAAAGACCAGTATTGAAGATTATGTTTCGCCACCGCCAAGGTTGCGTGGTAAGGAGGTGCATAGCGCTTGGGAGAATGAAGTGGTTGAAAAGATTTGGAAAGCCATATTTTTAATCGGTAGAGACAGTGCCAGTTTTAATCTTAGTTTCGAGGGGAATTACGGATATCTTTAAACAAATTAGTTAAGAAAAAAACATTATGACAGGGTACACGTTTTTTTACCACGTTTCAAAAAAAAAAATCATCACCGGTTTTAAAACTTTTTTCTTGCTAAATTTAGCGGGGAAATTGACGTCACGTGACTTCAACATCATTTCAGTTTTTCCGCAAAATTTAGCGCGAAAAATGACGTCACATGTCTTCGTTCACGTCACCTATGAACAAATTGAGTTTCTTCTCTGGATTTAGCGGGAAAATCTAACAAGAGTAAGAAAGGAGGATGAAAGAAGGAGGAAAGGAGGAGGAGGGGCATATCCTCCCCTTTGTACCCTCCCCTCCCGTCCTCCTCCTCAAGAGCTGCTCTTACATTTCGCATTACTGAAATTTGTAAACGTCTTTCATTTTTTATTTACCGTTCGTTTGTCATTGGGTGCATTCTATGTGCATTTTTATTGTATGTAAATCCACGAACATTCAAGCATGATTTATACAAGACTGAACGGCAGAAAAGAAAAAAAAAACTAGCTCTTCTGTTAAATCACAGCGCTGAGCTTGATTTCTACCTTTAACTCTGTTCGGCAGCTACGTAATGTTCTGTTACAAACAAGGCAGAACTCAAATGCGAAAGAAAAAGTAAATAAAGCTTTTAAAATATATAAAAAGGTCGGACTGTTTTGGTTCCAATAGAGCAGGAAGTACATTACTAAAATGTGGTTTACTAAACCATGCATTACGTTCAGACTTGGACGTTCTTCAACTACTCTACTCGAACTACTGTAGTTTAACTACTTTTCCGAGTAACTTGGTAACTTTCAATTACAACTTTTTGGGGTGTATTTAGTAGTTTAATTTAAGTACGTGTTTCAGGTAACTTCCACTCAAATTACTAACTAATTTCGAAATCTAGTGCTAATTTTGCTCATCCCAAAACTTTGAGCTCAAGCGCAGATTACGGCTCTGCGCTTGAGCGATTAGAAAACGTCTATTTGAGATAATGAGGGACGAGAGAGGTATGTCCGTTGTAAAATCGTCTCGGAATGGCGGGTCGGTTGGTGGCGTCTCAATGGCGCACGTCCCTCGTTGGACAGCATCGGACTGCTTCGGAATAACAAGCAGGGACGTCTGGCTCGGTAGACCGGTCTTGAGTGTCCCTTTTCTTCCGGTGTGAACGAACCCCGCGCGGACCAGCGCGGAGCGAAGTCGTCTCGTCCTTTTTATTCGTCATCGATCCGAGTCGTCTGACGCCCCGGGGAAGACCTGGCAGGTGTTGCACATTCACGCGTACGACCAACACCGCCTAGAAGACAAGGCCTGCGCATGACGTCATCGTTAGTGGATCTCCGACCTGGCCCACTGTGGCAAGCAAGTCGAAGCTCGGCGAGAGACGCCGCAACGCGCCAGGCGCGTTCTTCATTGCCGCTTTGCCGCGTGCTAGCGTCGCCTTCGTTATGAGACAGCGGAGAGTTTCAGACTCACCTATGCGCAGTGCGCATAGGTGAGTCTAAAACTCGCATACACGCAGTGCGCATATTTAAGTCGGTTAATGATAAATTTCTAGTAAAAGCGCACCCTTTGAATCCGGCTTTGCGGTTACGCTTGGGGGGAAAGGCGCAGGCCCTGTCTTCCAAGTGGTGTTGGTACCGCACCACTTTTTGTTTGGTTGTTTGTGTCACTATTGGCATTGCAGAGTTTATTGCGGTCACTTGCAAGTCTAAAATCAACTAAGCACCAATGAGCTCTGTTTATGCTGACATTTGAATAACTTGAGTCGCATCTGTCAGAAACGACAGAAGCGACGGAAGTTGTAATGCTAGTGAATAATGCTAGCCACTGTTCACTTTATCTTAATATATAAACAAAAAAGTAACGTGTTTCTCCTAATATTCAGTGAAGGGATTTAATTAGGCCATTTAGTCATTATTTGGATGTCTAATCCGTTCTATTAATTTTTGAAATGCCAACGTCCTTTAGTTTATAACGAGCTTCTTTGGCAGGGCAGCTTCCCAACACTGCAAGATGATCGATCACTTCCTTGTAAGCCAGGCGACTCACACCGCCTTGTTGCCTTCGCGGTCGCAGATCTTATTACATTCCTTTTTTGTAGCTAAGCTCACTGTGATGTGTAGGCTGCAAGCCGTCTGACACAGAGCAGATATTCTTGCATTCTTCGACTGATGTCACTCGCTGCGAGCTGTGCGTACAATGTGTGCTCAGATCGAGGGGCTTATTGCTGACAGTTCATTGGTTCGACCAGCTCAGTTATAAACTAATAAACTAATATGAGTCGTTAAGGGACTAAATATTAATTTCGTTACAATAAAATAGCCCCAACTGCAACAGTAAGATAACAAGATTTTTGGAGGAATTTGTACGTTCCCTCACTTCTATATCTAAAAAAAAATAAAGTGACGATATATACAGGAGGTGATTTATCTAAAAATAATCATGTTGCAAAACTGAATGCTTTGTCAGATATCGCAGCACGCATCGACGTCATTAGATTGCATAACCTTCACTTAGCGAGTAGAACTCGGTCATATATAGAACCATTTGTAAAACGAGTGTAAATACGTGTACTTCGTAACTACGTGTACTTTGTAGCTAATTTCATAACAGGTCAAGTAACTGCAATGGTATGGTATTTACTTTCTAAAAGTAACTTTTCCAGGTCTGCAGGCCCGCACATAGCCTCCGCTTCAATGTCAGGTGTAAGGACGAGGGCACTCGGCATGCATATCAGGGCGTCTCACCGACGTGACGCGCTTCTCGAGGATCTCACGCACTCTCCCGGTCAGGCCGCCACGCATTTCAAAGAGGGGTCCCTAAAGCCGAGGCTTCTTGCTTTGTCAAGAACTCGTTACCGAGATGACGCACAATTCGGTCTCAATTGCGGTGACTCGCGATAAAGAAAATAACAAATGTGCTTGGCTACCGTAGGGCCGCATGCACGATCTCAAGTTCCTGACGTGAGGCCACTGCGGTGTCGCTGCGGTCGGCACTGCGCATGCGCAGACGCTTTTTCTTGGGCAAGGCTGGTTTCTGCGGAGGCGCAGTGTCCCCACCTGGTGTGGGCAAGCTCCGTCTTGTTTGCTGACAGTTTCGAGGAAGGAAGAAGAGGGTGCGACATAGCGGCTCAAGCCAGCCAGACGAGAAAACTCTGAGTGAAGCCAGAAGTAAAAGTGAGAATGCACCACCAGGGGTGACCAAAAAAGCACATAAATGCTGTTGGCGCCACATCAGCTATCCTTTCCGCCCAATGGCGTCTTTTGGTTTTGGCCATCGTTGCGGGCGTGCCTCTTCAAACCGGAAGTCTCCCTCTGCTTCACTTCTGGTAGCGTCATGTCGTTTCCAGAAGCTTCCAAACTTCACAGCTAAGGGGTCACTGACACGACACCCCAACATTTTTTTTTTTCAGGCGATTTAATATGGTGTCGGAAGATGACCCTATCAATATTTTGCTACAGCGCCACGTATAGTTCTTAAGAAGTAAAGAAAGAAACGCAACTGCTTGAAACCGAAACTGGACTGGGAAGGAAGAAGAAATGTAACGGAGGAGAGAGCTGCCGGATCTCACGTGGCTACACCCGACCGTGTTTTCTTTTTTTTTCTTCCTTCGCTTTCCCGGCCGTGCGAGGCAGTTGAAAAATTCGCACGTCGCAACAAAAAATGTTTGTGCGTTTTCCAAGCTCTCATACCAGTTCATGTTCGTAAGATGAGGGATTCTTGAGACAAGAGAAGGGACGACGACTCGGCGTCGTCTTCGCGCGAATCAACTCGGTGGTCGGGCGTGTCGTACGGAAATACATCCTAAGTGTTCTGATTGGTAAACGATTTCTCAATCAAAGATAGACAGGTTCGCCAGTATCGCGAACAACAGTTCTGAAGTAGAGTTGACACGCCCGTCGTCCACCGCCCTCGCTTCGTCCACCTCGTTAAGCCGTCCATCATGCGACTCTAGACTCTCGCGGTACGACGCCATGTTGAGGATTACGCAGGGAATGCACAGGGTGCTTCCGGTTGTATGTGCGACTTTCTATATTACTCAACGTATTTTCAGCATTTTAGACAAGCAATGGGTATCATATTTGTTTTAAAATTTTCTTTTAATATTGGGTGTGTGCCTTCGATGACCCACGAATTTGATTATGTTTGGTGCGTGGTGCGTGTGTCTACTACACCATAGAAAACTGCACGTGGCCACGTGCTGTTTTCTATGGGGGAGTGAGCGCGACTAAAAGCGGCCAGGGTCTCTAGTCTGGACACTTTGACTTCGAGGAAATCGATCGCCGTGTTTGGACGGCGCCAAAGTCAAGCGCTGCGCTGGCCGATCCTGGCCGCCAGATTCCTCACCGACTCTTTCGCCAAGGGTCCAGGTTAGTGCCCCAGTTCTCCATGGGTGGTTTTGGGGCGGAAAGAAAGCGAACTTCCAGCCGCCAATTGTGTTTAAGGTAGTTGGGCTCTCATATCTCATGTACAAATAGAAATCTTGGCGAACATGTATACCCTGTCAATAGGGACCGTGTTTCCCCCTCCGCTAACCCTCCACAACGAAGAAACCGCCACTACGCTGGCGTGCCGATGGCCTCGACTGTAGAGTTCCGGGTATCGGAGGGGCGTAGCGGAGGGGGAACCACGGTCTACTAAAACTTCCTAATGTCCCTTTAGCAGCGTGTTGCTCTCTATACAATACCAATACTTACCGGAACTGAAACGCCTTGTCGGTTCAGTTACGTAGGTTTCTGAACATAGTGGTGAACAGTTTCTGCCATTTGCCCTCTTCGCTGGCGTATAAGCGATCTTCGCTGGCGTATAAGCGATTTTGTGCGTCTTTTTTTGTGTGTTTCAAAATTTTGCGGATATGGCAAGCGCTCTCGCCGACGACCGAACTCAAGCGCCAGGATAGGGGACGTCTTTGGAGCAGCAATTAAACACTAGATTACTCTGCTTCCTTTTTTCTTAAGGTTTGCGTTGTGTTGCACACGCATATGCTTGACTGCGAAGAGAGCGTTCAGGCTACGCAGGGTCATTCAATTCGAGGTTTTATCTTTGACCACTGCGCCTCGCCTAAACACGCATATTCCGTTGAGGTTGAAAGAAATGCACTTCGCCCTTGAAGCGTGGCCGCTCAGGGTGCGGGCTAATGATGTAAATAAAATATTCTTCTCTCGATAAAACACGAAAATTCAACCTGGCAAAAAAATTAAAAAAACAAAAAGATTTGGTGGGTGTGTTCTGTTTTCCTGGGTTCCGAAAATGCATCCGACGTCGACGCTCCCGAGCAGTTTTTCCGTCCTTCCTCTCCGCTTCCGTACCGCCAGCTTGGCGCCTCTAGCACATGTGGTAACCTTAGTATACCACCGCTTCTCATGCTCTCCAAATCTTTCTAAAATTTACTTATTTAGCGGTTTTCGAGCACGCTCAGCAAGTTGGTGGTTAGAACCAAATATTTACTTTCCCTAACTAACACGTTAATTAACGTGTATTAGTAATTATCCGACCTATCATGACAATTATCCTCCTACATTATGCCTTCTTGGCTGTGTAACTAACATGCAAAGACCGGAGTAATGCAGCCTTCGGAGCTTTGTTTAAACAAAATAATTAAATACTAGGAACAAACATACCTATATCAACTCTCGGTGTACCGAGTGTATTGCGGTGAAGCATACGCTCGGGAACTTGTGGGAGCGAACCAGCTTCGACTATGTACTTTCGAGGTTTGGTTGGTCGCGGAGCTTTAAAGTGTGAACTTATTGAAAGAGCCTAATAAGCATGTACACGCAAATTAGACGCTCTGCAGAAGTGCGCAGCATTTAATCTGACCACGAATCGGACATGAGCCGTGCGTCTGCCTTCGCCGAGCACTCTGATCAAATCTCACGCATCGTCCCCTGGAAATGGCGACGGCCAATGTGGCTTGATGGGGTTCTGAAAAGGCCCCACCGGCTGAAGACTACCGTGGCGGTTAATTCGTCAGTTCGTTCCGTTCGACAATCTCATTATAAAAGCCACGAAGAAGCCGACAATGAGCGCTCACTCCACAAAGCCCCGGCACGACCCGCCGGCCGTCTGCAAGGCGTGAGTATTCAGACGCTCGCCGGTCGCTGTCCTTATCGGGACACCGCGGAGTCGAATGGAGAGAGACCCGTATCTCGCGCAGAGACTCTCCCCTTCTTTCCGGCCGTGCGTGTCGGGCTCCTTCTCTTTCCTAACCGAGGATCACGCGTGCTCGATGCGGCGGCGATAAGCTTTATTGGCGTCCGTACCCGCTCTCAGTGGGTGGGGGGTCGGCCGACGTTTACGGAGGTCGACGGTTCTCCACCCAGGGGGACGGCGACAGGTGTTCGGCGTTTCCGAACCATTGAGCAAGAGCATTCGCTCGATCGGAAGGGCGAAGCGAAAGCTGGCTTATTAGAGTGTTTTAGTAGATCGTTCAGTCACTCCCGCTGTGCTATCCGCTAGCCGCTACGACCTCCGCTATATGTAGCGTAGCGGAACTACCATTTTAAGTTTTAGTAGAACGTTCGCAACCCGCTACGGATTACAACGTTACGAGAGCTAACGCAACGCCACTAGCGGCTCTTTCGGACACTAGGGCTCGCGTAAAACAGATTTGTAAAGCAATCCTTCGCAATTGTTTTTATTAACGTCGTTATCTTAATAAAATATTGTTTTTTTTTATTGAATAACGTGCTAATCGTTGCTTATTTTGTAAGTAGGGGACTATTATGTTTGTAATTGAATACAACTGTCGGCCAAGCTGTCCAAGCCAATCCGATATGAGTCAAGTGCCAAAGCCACCGAGAAAAATCTTCAAAAATAAAGGACAACCACTGTAGCTCATCTGTTGCGTCGTTGTTCACCGAAAATGAAGCGCCACAGAAATCCCTCATATCCGCCTGCTCGCTCCGCTTCCTTAAGGCCCTGTCACACTGAGGCAACACGACGGCAACAACAACACAACACGTTGTCCAACAGTCGGGCAACTTGTTGCTCGCTCCCCGTGTTGTCCGACAAACCTGTCACATCGGGGCAACAGCAGCACAACATGGACGACAACTAAAATGTTGCCTCGGTATGACAGCTTTCGGCAACAAAAACAGCAGCAACTTGTGTTGGGCAACGCATGTTGCCCTGATCGCTGGCTGTGCGAATTTCGGGCCGGCAACACGGCAACATATATATATATCTCGAGGCAGAGAGACTCGAGATATTACTTTAATATTTAAGTATGCGTTTTCTCAACTCCCAACTGTTTCAACCATATCGATATCGCTATTCGAACTTGCTTGCCGCACTGCCGCTCTTTGCTACGAAGTCATTCTTCAAGATGCCGTCGCCGTCAAGCACCACGTCCTCCGAGGAATCGGAGATCATCGCAATGATCGAAGAAAGAAGATTCTTGTGGGACGTGAAGGATAAATGTTATCATCGTCGCGACGTGAAGGAAAGAGCCTACAGTGACATTGCCCAAGCGATGGGAACCAAGTTCACGGGTATGTACAAAAGAAATAATCCCACGTGCATTCACAATGTCACATTGCGCCCGTATTTTCACGTCTTTAAAGCGTACATTCAACGTAACGGTGCTTGCGACCGAGATGATACGATATTGCATTCTATTATTTAGAGTATCGCACATCGTGTGCTACTGTACTGGACTATGTGCGTGCGTGCGCGCCCGCAAGCGGGGAGGCGGTTTTGGTCGCCTCCCCGCCTGCAAGCGCGTTGCCTTCTCGGCAGACTTCTCTATTTGCGAAACTCGCCTCATGAAATACTGATATCCTCTGCTACTCTGTAGTTGTTTTTTTTTTTTTTCTTCTAGCAAATTAGTGTTTTTGCTAAAAAGAGCCGACAGCAGTATTCTACAGGTTACTCACATGTTGATAGTTCGGAGCGCATGAAGCTCATTTATAAATGACAGGCTTGATTGTACTCATAGATCTGTTTAATGTATAAAGGCTTTCGTTTTATGCAGGGGAGGCAATCAAGAGCCGCTTCTCAAACCTGCGCTCCCAATTCAATAGAGAACATAAAAAAGTGAAGTGCTCCGAGAAATCCGGGACAGGCACCGAGGATGTCTACGTCCCAAGATGGGTTCATTACAGGGAGATGCTCTTCCTGCAGAGTGCATGCCCCCAGCACGGCAGCGAGTCGAATATGGCTCCCCCAGGTGTAAGTAATATACAAGAGCAGCATTTAGTCACATGTTTATTTGTACATAGAGAACCTCTTTGTTCAGGTACTTCCATGGTTGAGAATGATTGCTCGTCGTTTCAATGGTCACAAATGCAGAACTTAAGGCTTTACCGTAAAAATTTTAAAATCCTAGAAACCACATCTTCAAATCAGACAGTGCTCACACACTACGCACCCATTTCATGAAAAGTACAATGAGATAAAAGGCATTCTTCACTTATTTGCTTGAAATAGCAGTGCTGGGAAAGAAATATTTCACTAAAAAATTGAGCACTATATCCAAACTGCCAAAAATATGTGCAAAGTGTCTACATACTACAGCAACTATCGGAGGATGTAATTCCAGGTTTATATTACTTTTCAGACCAAAGCTTTGCACTATGGAATTGCAGGTGCTAATGTGCAGCAGAAAAATTTGTAGCACAATTAGAATTTTCTTAATTAACATGTATGGGTGTAGAACGTAATGCATGTCAAGAGTTTCGCTAGGCACTATACGTCATCAACCCCGACCAATAAACACCTTGAATAGCATGCGGCACTGGGTCATAAGCCCTTTTTAAAAGCCAAAAATTGATTGCCAGTACTTTTTTTTTTGCTTTCTGTTTTTTTTTTCTTATCTAAAAAAACATTCAACAACAAATAGCTTTCAATGCATGTGAAGAAACCTATTAGGGTCAAGAAACTGCTCTATGCATTCTGTACATTCATTTTCTACAAGCAAAAACATTGTCTCATTAATGTGATCGTTTTTCCACATTCACAGGCAGAATCAGAATCTCCACCAGAAGATGACGACAGCCCTTGGGGGCACCTGGAGGGCAGTGAGCCGGTCGATCCCTTAAGTCTGGACCTGGAGGATGAGGCCAGCAGCCAAGGGACAAGTCAGGGGACCAGCCAAAGGACCAGTCAGGGTGGCACTACCGGTAGCCCCCGTGGATCCTGCAATGAAGGGACGAGCACCAGAGGGGGTGATCATCAAAGCCGGGCCCCAAAAAGAAAGCAGCCCGAGGACTGCATGGCCGAGAAGAAACTGCTGCTGGAAACAGCTGTGCAGACATTAAATAAGACTTTGGCGTGTCGATCGCCCACGCACTCCGTCATGTGCCACAAGGCCCTCACAGGCAGATGGCAGGCTTGCTGGCATATGAGGCTGTTGTAAAGTACAACCTCAACCTCAACACTAGCCCAGAAATTGTACAGGTGGCACCTGAATAAATAAAGGTACCGTGGGCTGGAGCCTGTTCCTTGATACGAAAGTTGCTGCCATATTATGCTTGTATGTTGCCTCAAATTGGCTATTGAAAAAGGTCTCTGCTTCCTTGCATATTGCTGTTTGCTTGTCCCACACATCTTGTAGCTTTGGTCATTACTAAATTGCCTACTAGATTTACAAATTCAGTTGGGCTGAGAAATGGAAACCTCTTAATACAGGCATTTCCCATCAGGCAGCACAAATCAACAATGTACAAATACAGACTGCTAGGCCTATGGCCAGAGGATGCAAGCTGGGGCTACAGTTGCATGGTGCTTGCAAATTATGTATTGCATGCACTGCTGCAGCTCAGATCTTAAACTTTCTGCATAACTTGCAGAAAGCAGATGGCATCTATTAGCCACTGCATCAATTAGTCAACAGTCGTATCTTAGCCTTATTTTAAACTTGTAGTCAACATGAGGGCTCTCTTTATTACAAGTATTTTACTGTGAGGTATGGTGACCTTGAGCTAATGAGACACTGCATGCTAAGTCGCAGGTGCACAGGCAGTACAATTTTGGGGATTCTATGAAAGGCAGCTCGACGATCAAGCCAGTTATTGACTAAATAATGTAAATAAATGTGGATAAGCTTCGCCTCTACATACTGATGGTCCGAACCAAGCCACACCAGACTTCACCCACTACGCTGCCGTGGATTCGCGGTCCCTCAGCGAGTGAAGCTTCACGCCCATATTACGAGATTCTGAGATGACAGTGGCTCTCCCGGGAACCCGACGGTATTGGGGGCCATGACTATGGGCAAGAAGTTTCCCCGAGTTCTGGTCGTCAGCAACAACTGCGGCTCGCACTCGGATCGAAATGTGGGTCAGACACTTTGAAGTCCCACAAATGATCACTACTGAAAAAGGATATCAATTTTAATCAACACTGTTAAAAACTAGTCACTGGGCCTGGGAAAGTAGCGCCCATTGCTTTACCACCTGCTAGCCGGACATAAACAACTACCAACATACAGACGACAAAACCTCTCAAGGTGATTGGCTCATCGCTGTCGGTTGCCATGGTGATCGCCATTTTGAACCCTTTCAAAGCTTCGAAGGGGTCGTTAAAACCAGTCGCACCAAGATCGCTACGAACCATCATCATTCTGAAAGCGTTCCTTGGCCAATATGAGCTTCTTTGGCACTGTGCATGCAATAAACTTATCGCTCATGCTTATTTCCCTAAATCTCGTACAATTATGTTTCTCTTACATGTTTCAAGACAGTAAAATTATTTTTAAATGCCCCTAAGCACTGACGGGGCGTGTGATGCCGTACATCTCCGTATCACCATCACACGGAACAGCAAATAGTAGTTCGATGGGTCTACCCTTAATGACAAGACGGATGCAGGTAAGCTGCTGATTTGCACCCACGTTCACAAACCCAGTACCAAGAAAATTTCCCATGGAATACCACAAAGAAATGACAGTGTGCAATGGCATTGCCTGTGCATACTAGTATCCAACCTATGAATACCCGTGCGCAGGGGCATTTACCTCCTCTACACAATTTTTCACCACAAACCCCCCCACCACCCCCCTCCCGAATACCTAGATCGGGTATAACAGGTGTCATCCAAGTGTGTTATTTATGGGCTCCTACAAATATTGTGTGCAACCCTCATAGAGTAATAAAAGCATGCAAACTGTTTTTAATTAGTACCTTAGGCAACCATCCGCCACTGCCAGCTGACTTGTCCCTCGTTGACAAAGTACCTTGTGTAGAGCTCCCGCACTGCTTTGGCGTCGTCGCTGCTGTTACTGCCTCCTCTTCGAAACTGCCTCATGGCTCCAGCAGGAGTCACGCCCTCTCTCCATGAGCCGTTTCTTACAGTTCCTGCAGGCCATGGAAATAGCATTGTTGAACCACACACATTTATGATGAGTTTCACTACTGTAAGCATCCTTATCAAACTCAGTTACTAGCAATCTTTCTGAACCCTTTCCATTCACCACATCTTTGAAAGCTTTGAGACAAACAGGTACATGAGAGAAAGGTTATTGCAGATTGCTCATGCCGCAGACACATCCTGCCAAAATAAACATAGGTTGATGGAGACCAGATAGCAATCCTCTGCTGTGTGCTATTATCTCGGCAGGACAACAACAGGACTGTGCTCCAAATCTCACCTAGCTCGGCTGTCTGCTATGTCAGCGGGTAACGCTAACCGACAATAAAAGTAAAATACAACTTGATTATGAAATCTTTGGATCAATTACTGGATTCGATTCCTTCTCAATTAGCTTCGCATTCAGCAGAAAGCTAACATAGCAGCCGAGCCCAGTTCTCACACTTTTCTGTCCTTTCTAAATTTCTTCTGCCTCACCTTGACTCTGTTATAATCCATTACGCCTCTATGGTTGCCGATCGACACTCAGGAATAAAAAGGCATCTTATGACTGCTGTAAAATACCGGGCAAGCACCCACTTTCGTACAAGCGCCCACTAGTAACATTTCCAAAACTTGTGGGAGCCGAGGGTGAAAGACGAGGCAGAGAGCACGTGACAGGAGGTCGGCGGAGAAGTCACGAGCTGGCGCGAAGCGGTCCACCAGCGAGGTCTGGAGCAAGACCGGTGGAAACGGCGAGCCCTGGCCATATGACCTGGGCTACGACGATCCCGGGGTGGTTCCGCAGCGAGACTCGGGCATTGATAGCCCGGGACAGCCAGCCTACGCAGCGCTGGCGTGGGAAAAGCGATCCGCAGGCCTGGACACGGACCCCGACTGCGAGCTCTGATCGACGGGCGACAACAAGGGTCGGCGGGCCCGGACTACCGGCTCTCGACGACGGGCAACCGGGAGGTACAGTAAACCCAATCGCTGTCTTCTCGTCACTCCCTGGGTGACGGGCAGAACGCATACCGATCGGGCGGGATTATTAGTTGAGGGATCTCCATAAAGAAACCCACAAACTTCAGACTTTTGCAAATCATATGTTAAGCACCCACCCCTCCAAAGCGCCGGCATCAGCAGAAATATTCACCCCCTCCGCAGCAGCTATGAGATTGCATTTAGGATATAACATTGGCTCAAAACTGTGGGGATTCCTGTGATCTCCCTTCCCCGATGGCTGCGATAACGGCCGCGGGTCGGAACACTCGGCCTCCTTCGCCGTGAGCTCCGACCTGTCCGTGAAGCGTAGGAGAGCCGCCTGGCTTGGGGGGCTCTCCTCCTCACTCTCTCCCGGGGACCTTTTCTGTCCCCCCGCTCGGATGCGGATCACTGCTGACAGGCGAGGAGTTTCGCCTCTTGTTTTCCCGCTTTCGGGAAAGAGACTCGTCCGGGTGACCGCGAAAGAGATGAGACGTGTGTCGGCGACTTCTCCGGCGCTTCCCCGGTCTTGGCTCTCCTGAACCCCGCGTCTGGCCAGGTAAGGACTTTTTCTTACCTTGCCGGCGCGGGGGGCATTTTGGATGGGGACATAGTAGTTCATTTTAAGAGTGTTCTAATAAATGCTCTTGGACTCTGTCCTTACTCTGGTACGTGTGTCTTCTCTTCCGCTATATTCGAGAGAGTGAGACACGGTAGACGATCATTGGCACCGACGGAGGTAATTAATCGAACCGACCCACGGTAATGTGGCCCTAAACGTTTGTTTATATTGCCGCGGAGATGTGGGGACCGCGGGCTACTAGGTTCGACGTCTCCTTTGAGATATCGCCGCTGCTAAGACAACCCTTTGGTTACTGTATCGGTACCTGTGTTAGTTGGTAGCTAGCAAAAATCCCACAAAACATACTCACCAGAGAGGATATTCTCAGCATCCAGGCTGTCCGGTGGGGTGTAGAGCTGCCGTGTGGTCCTCCTGGCTCGCAGAAAGTTGTGAAGAGCCACTGTGGCCAGGACAATGTCGATGGCTCGGTTTGGATTGTGGCGTAGAGGAGATCTGAAGATCTGCCAGCGATTGGCAAGCACGCCAAAGGCATTCTCTGATGTGCGTCGTGCACGTGACAGCCTGAAAGAAATTATAAGGTTATTATGAGGTTATTATTTAGGGTTGTGCGAATATTAAAATCTTTCGAATATCAAAGCGAATAATGCCACATTCAGTTCACACCTTGAATAGAATATGACTATTCGGCAACTTCAAATGTTTTCAAAGAATTTCAAAGCTAAAAATAGATATGCGAGCCCCGAAAAAAAAAAAAAAAATTGAGATGCTCCAACGCAATGCACTGGCATAAAGTGGTGAAGCTTGACATATTCGCGAGCGCGCCGGTGCAAACCATTAAAGCTTGGCGCGCCCCTGCGCAGCAGAAGTCTTATGGCATGGAGGCGCGTGATAATCGTAAGTTAAGTTTTCACAAAAAACTATCTTTTTAGTATCATGGCGGTGACGAGAGTTTCTCTAAATAAACTAATAATATTCGAATACTGCGACAGTTTTGCATGGGCTTTTAGCTCACATGTAACTGATTCTTATTCTTGCAACCGTGCCCCTATGGTTCCAAAATCTCGGTGAATTTAAGAGCAACAGGTCTACATTATACCTTTTGCCCATTGTTTTTCTGATGGCCTGGAAAAGCACATTGAGGAAGTCTTTGATAGCCAACCCTTCTTTCAGTGTATATTATTCAAGTTCTATATCTGTACCTGCTATTTTGTCCGGTTCCCTAGTGGTGATTACAATTGATAATTTCTATGGAAATTGTGCACTTTGCTTCGAAATTATTTGCTTTGATTTAAAATTATTCATACAAATTTACTATTCGCTTTGTATCCGCTTTGAAGTAAAAAGTCACTTCGCACATGCCTATTATTATTGATCCAAGTAGTGTGTTGGAGTCCTCCCTTTAATTTATGAGATTACTTATGGAGCTTGCCCAAGATGTATAGTTTAGAAACTTGATAATGCCATTCAGGCATGTGCAGGGTTGCACTTACATTAAAGACAATGTCATATGCACGATACTTCTTGTTCATGCATGTGACTTCATGTCTTGATGCAATCATTTCCTCGAACATATCATGCCACCTTTGTATGTTGTTGTCTGACCCTGCACAAGCCTTCGTCAACCAAAGAATCTGCACACTTCATTTGTTTGCTTATGCTTGCAGATACTGAATGCTTCTAGAGCAATCCGAGTAAGGCTTTAAGTGCATGCACAACAGTAAGCTTAACTATATTTAGGCCTGTCAGTAACACAAATACTACACAAAGCAACAAATATATTGAATATAATGCATGACTATTCAGGACTTTATTGTAGTTTCATGCTCCAGAGGCCTACATGGTGCGAGCCTAGGCCTCATTTTGTTGATGGGTTCAACATAAAGATTGTACTTACCTGTAGTTGAAGAGCCGCTTGTCTGTGGTCAAATCAGACACGGGGTATGGCCTCATCAGGTAGGGTTTGAGGCCAAAGCCCTCATCCCCTACGATGACGTAGGGCGCCACCTCTCTCGACCGCGGAAGCAGCTCTGCCTGAGGAAGCATGGGCGGCTGCCTCTCCAGCGCCTCTTTGAGTCTGCAGGCTCCCCAGATGCCACTGTCATTCATTCGGCCGTTGCGGCCAACATCCACAAAGATGAAGTTCAGGTCCGCATCTACCAATGCCATTAGCACAATGCTAAAAAAGCCTTTGTAGTTGCGGAACTGTGCGCCAGATTGATGAGGTGGCACAAGGGCGATGTGCTTTCCATCCAATGCTCCCACGCAGTGAGGGAACTGCCAGAGGTCCTGGTACCCCTGTGCGACAGCCTTCCACTCAGCAGGGCTGCTGGGTACCTGCAATAATAGGTAATTTGTGCTTGCGTTTATTACAGCTGCTCATGTGTTGCACCAGCCTGGGCATAAAGGCCTGATTGCAAATTTAAACTTCAGTGCCATGCGTTCATTACAAAAAAGCAGATGCAGAATGCTCTTCAGACAGGTAAAAGCACTGAAAATAGACAAAGACAGATGAAGGAAACAACACAAAGCACACTCTCAACTAAAGTTTACTTGTAAAAAAACATGAATGTATACACCAGGGGTAGGCAACCGGTGGCTTGCAATGCAGTTTTATGCAGCCTGCAACTCAAAATCGACCACCACACAAAAAAAAACTAAAAAGAAAAACAGTACAGTTTCATACTTTTAATTGAAAGAGGTGAGCCACAACAGGAGCTTTCATTCTAATTGGGTGTAACATTCTAATATTGTATGATTAAAAGGGAATAGGAGGAAGTCACAAAAGTATTTCTCACGTCGAATATAGTTTGAATATAGCTCCCCCTCAGATTTCAGCTCAACAATTGCAAGTACCACTGGTTACATATGTGCTCTGGTCGTCAGACTGGTGGTGACTTTGGACTAAGGCTTGCTTTATACACGAACTCAACTCTGTTACGTCACTCCGCGGTGGTGGTGCGTTGGGCGCACTTCCGGTCTGGGTCGGTGGGCAGAAGTCAACGTGCGAGACATGCATTCCTGTTTTCTTTTGGAAGAAACCAGACAAAAAATCTGCCTTCTCGTCAGAACGTCGCGACAAGGGCTGTACCAAAAGAGTTTGGAAAGGTGTGAAGACCAGTTTTCATGTATTTCTGCATGCCCCGTTCGTCCGAGAACGTGGATAGTAGCTGTGAAAAGGGTAAACCAGACGCTGTCGAACTACGATTGCTCGTGGGAGTAACAGTTTGGGTTGAATTCACAGATATATATGGTCGCCAGATGTATTTGTTATGTTCCAAAATGAACGATGGAAAACCGCCAAATTGTCCTGACCACCCGCAGGTTCAGTGCGTCTTCAAAGTCAAATGGTAGCCTGATCGTTCGAACAGTCGTCGGCTCTTTCAAACTTGTCTGCTTTTTGTCGTCTACTCGTTCAAACAAAAGTGGCCCGTAAACCAAACTTTGACCCGGTGACTGCGATAAGAAGTAATCGCAGGCTTCAAAATACCTTTAAGTAGGCTCGGTGTAAACAGTAGATACAAAATGTTGATCATTGGTACCAGTGGCCATCACCGACTTGTTACGCCTGATTCACTCTCTCTGTTCCCGCTTCCGATTTTCATTATCGATGTCGATCATCGCCGCTACCATCTACACTTTTGCAGCAAGAGTGACGTCGCGACCGAAAATAGCTAGAAGAATCTCATCACGGTTTTAGCATCCATTCTGCGGCGTTCACGTAAATGAATTGCCGCACATCAAATTATTTACGCAAAGTTTAGCGGCGTACAAGCCTCGATAATCTCGTTGAGGTGACTAAAGTGGTAAAACATTGGCATGAGGACGTAGAATCGACAACTCCAACTCGAAAAAGAGTATGCAGACGCCGACAACGTGACATTCCAATGGTCTGTTGACGCGGGATGCGGTGCTTCAAACTGTCGTCCGCTCTTTCAATCTTGTTTGCTTTTTGTCGTCTGCTCGTTCGAACGACAGCGGCCCGTAAACCAAACGTTGACCTGCTAATAGATCCTTTGCAAAATGTACAGCGCCACGACAGCAGAGAAGTTCGGGAACCCTCAGTACAGATCACGCGCTTTCTCACAGCACCTCTGCGAGCTACCGCCAGCAGCTGTTGCAGCCGCCATCCGCTGAGTTGTACAACGTTGGCAGCGTACCGTATCTGTGGCAGCGTAAAGGAATCTCGACAGGTGAACTTATTTGAATATGTTTTTCGTCGTAACTTACATTCATGTATTGAAGTCTCACGGAGTCTACTTATTTTTCACCGCAACCGTGGCAGTTTTGGACCAGGTTCGACAAAGCATTGGTGCAGCAGACAACAGAGCCGGTACAAAAAAAAGGGATGAGAAAAAAGTTGTTGCCGTGGTAACCTGCGCCTGCTTGGGTAGGCCACGTGGCAGCGAGAGGGGCATACCGAGGACTCCCATTATTCGCCAAGCGGTGCGCGCAGGCTTTTGGGATTTTTGCAAAAGGTCTATTGCGATGAGAGGTAAGTGCAGGCCTCGAAACACTTTCAAGTTTGAAGGTTGGTTGGGTTAAGTAGGCTCAGTGTAAACAGTAGATACAAGGAGATGTTGATCATTGTTACCAGTGGCCATCACTGACTTGTAATGCCTGATTCTACTTGCGATTTTCAGTATCGACATCCACCATCTCAGCTACGGTCTATGCTTTTGCAGCCCGAGCGACGTTGCGATTGAGAATAGCGAGCGGAATCTCATCGTGGGGGTCAGGCTTTAGCGCCCATTCTGCGGCCTCCACGTGAAATGAATTGCCGCATGTCACATTTACGCGAAGTTTTGCAGGGTATCGAGCTTCGTTAATTATGCCGAAGCCTCTCAAGTAGTCAGACATTGTTAGGAGGACGTAGAATCATTAATTCCAACGCGAAAAAGAGCACAAGGACTCACACCGACGCCGACATAATCACATTTCAATGGTTTGTGTATTGGCGATGGCAAGCTTCCTGCCCACCCTCCATCGCCCATGCGCAACGCTCCTATTTGTAGACATGAGTTGGTCTATAGGACAGAATTTAGTGCAGTGCAGGTGCTCAAGTCCACATTGCATTGGGTGCAGAGTGGGCATGTACAAATTACCACACCATGGCTTGATATTAGCATGCACATGTGAGTGTTCATCTGAGCTTAACCATATTTCCATACAGATCAATCTTTGAATGCTTCAGATGAAGATAAGTGAAATCGGCACACTTAAAATATCTACAGTACTAAAAAATGGTAAAATGCAATTTTGAATAAAATCACTTTTAGATAAAAGTGTCGAGCATGATCTGTTAAAGTTTTGCATACCTTCAAGAAGTCGTCCTTCAGGGCACTGTAAATCGCCGGGCAGACCTCTGCCACAATTGTTGAGACGGTGTTGTGCGCCCTACGAAACTGGAATTGCAGCGACATCTGGCTGTCCTCTGAAAATAGACAGAAGATATAATGAACAGATTAATGATATACGTCTATAAATGTGACGGCCTTCATTTATGTGGACTGCAAAAAACTGGAAGCTGCTCAGGTGAAATCAACGACCTTCGCACCAACCAGGGTAGGGGGATCGGTGGCCGAGTGAGCTAAACCGCACACCCAGCTCGACGCGCGTGGAGCGAAAGCTCGCGCTGCAGAACCCAGGGATCTTGGGTTCGAGCCCCACCCCTGCCCCTTTTCGATCTGGATGAGCATCGTACCGGCGTGCGGTCGTGTATCACTACTGCGTGGTGCACGTTAAAGACCCCAGGCTAGCGGTTGTACTGCACTGGCTAAGTTGCTCATCTACATCGAGTGACTCGTCGCAACTTTAAATGGCAGACCAACTACACGCTGTATAAATATCCCCACAGCCCCCCCCCCCCCCCCCCCCCCCACCAACCAGGGTAAAGCAGGATTCGCCTGTATGTCGGCTTTGAAAGTGAGTATTTCAAACCTATCAAAAGTTTGCATCTTTAGAAGAGCCTTAGCCATGTAGATGTGAGCAAACGTTCAATAAAGTCTATCGTAGTTCATGTTCCACCGGCCACATTGTGCGACTATGCTTCATTTCACCCCATGACATGCTAGAAGCCGAAGCTATGGGCCACCAGAACAAATAACGAGTCAGTTAAAAACCATATGGTGTATTGGTCCGATGTGCGTATCTCAGCAATATGCCACGTGGAGTTTAATTGGCTCATAAGTGGTCCTGACGACCCGTAGCTTTGGCTATTAGTACATCATAAAAAATGAAGCATAGTTCCCAATTGTTGGACTACACCTCCCAAAAATAGAGAAAGGCGGCGATAGACAATTTATTAAACACACTCAGCAATGGAGTAGGCAAAATAAATTTACACCACTTCAAACAACAGTTTTCATTCTACAGCTTCACAAGACATGCAAACATTTGTTGCCACGCTTTTAGCGCGCGCTTCGTTCCCTCGCGCTTCGGCATTTCATCAGCTTCGAGAAGTATGGACAGTCAAGGAAAGAACACATGTTGGAGATGGAGCGTCCGAAACACACATCCCGCGTCCCGCGCATTGCGTACTGTCAGAGAGTACTGTTTAAGCTACGTGCGAGCGAAACCGACGCTAAAAGCCCAAGCATTTCGTCCTGAACGACGGTCGCACTGCAGGAATGCACATGGTGACGTGTAAAAGGTAAATCTGGGGCTTTACATGCCAAACCAACGACGGGCATCTGGCACGTCCCAGAGAGGGACAGACGATTAATCGGGACCACCTGTGGATCTTTTTGACGTGCAACCGAAGTCTCGATTACATGGCGCCTTCTCCGCAATAAGCTTCGATCGTATTGCGGGCAGCTCGCCCGAGGATCTGAACTGCCAGCTGAGGATCGGCAATACTAATTCGCATACTCGGCATTCACGACCAGAGAGCGAAGCTCGCTTTTGTGCTTCTGCTACGCTCGCATGTAAAGTATGGCACACTGTGGAGGCGATGTAGCAACTGAACAGAGGTATATGAAGGGCCAAAACTTACCCGTGGCAAGGTAGCGCAAGGTGATGGCCAGTCGCTCTCCGGCCGGGACGCACAGTCGAAAGTTTGTGTCCTCCTTTTCTATCAAAGGTCGCACCCTTGAGAGCAGGTCTTCAAAGGATCCGGTGTCCATCCGGATCCAACGGCGATACGCTTCCGTATCTTCTAAAGCTAACTCTCGCATGAGGTTCTCATACGCACCTTGCTGGTGCACCCTTTGCAGCCATTTACTTGTCCATTTCGAACGTGGCTTCTTGCGCAGCGGCGCCTCATCGTCGGAGTCGATGGCGCACAAAAGCGCCACAGCAGCAGAGGCAGCGGTTGCTGTCACCTGCGCTCGCCGATCCATCGTGCAACAATCGCGCAGCCGTCGGCACGTACTCGAGAGAAACGTAAATAACGATGGCGGAAAGCCTGGATGAGAGCACGACGAGATGAAGCGTGACCGGCGCGGCGGCGTCGAAGGCGTCACGTGACCAGTGCGAGCTCGTTCGCAGGAGAGGAGGCAGCCTCCCAACATGCTTTCTCGGTGTGACAGGTTGTTGCCTGACGGTCGGACAACAAGTCGCCGAACGTCGTTTCCGGGCGACGGCAACATGTTGCCCGACTGTTGTTGTTGCCTTGATGTGACAGGGTCGCCGGCAACACAACTTTCTCGTGTTGCCGGATAGAGTTGTCCAACTGTTGCCTCAGTGTGACAGGGCCTTTAGTCGGTTTTGTCTTCACGACAAAGCGGCCGAGCAGGGGGCTGCACCTTTCGCTCACAGCACCAAAAACTGCGAAGCTTTTTTTTTTTTTTTTTTTGTTCTCCTTTCCCTGGTTGCGTTTAGTATATCCGCCATGAATCGCTACCTGTTGCAGTCGTGGAACGGCTTTGTCGCGGGTACTTCTCGCAGCAGCAAGGTATAATCCACCCCTTAGAACCACGATCGCGAAACGCACAGACCGAGTAGACGCGGCGTGGCGGCCATCTTGAACAGCGTCCCTCGCTGGGTCGATCTCCCTCATCTCGCCAAGACTCGTTCTCGCGAGAGCCACGCTAGCACGCCGCGCTACGCCCCTCGCTATTTTCGCCCGCTAGCGCGCCTCCGCAGCTCCGCAATGTTTCCGCTAGCAGCGCGCATGCGCAGTAGCGTCGTCGCTCTAGCGTATAGCGTAGCGGGAGAGCCAAAACGATCTACTAAAACTCTCTATTGTCTTGTTTTTGGGACAGCGCATTACGGCATTTTGGGAAGTCCCTTTTGGTTTCGGCGAAGGTTATAAAACCACAAAGACCGCTTGAAAAGCGCGCTGAAAGCGATTTTTGAATTTGGAAGTTAACGATGTGCCTTTATTGTTGCATCGAGTGTGCCCCCTTTTTGGTGAAACGGATACATTTCTGCCGGCCGTCAACGCCTCTTTGTTAACAGAAACAAATAAAACCAGGCCCAGTAAATACATAATTGACGTCCGAAATCGGCGAAAGTGCCAAAAAAAAAAAAATTATGTCTTTCTCCAGCTGTTTCATCCCAACCATACTACATCTCATGAACATCTGCATTGCAGCACTGCCGATAAAGGCACGGGGGCGAGCACGTACACTTTCGAAAATGTCTTTTATACGCGAGTTTTTTTGTTTTTTTATTTTTTGTACATGTAACACTCTACTGAGCCAGGCCCAAGCACCTTCGCGACCACTGTTCCTGCACCTCTGTCTGCATTGTAGACATTTATTAGATGGAGTATAGTTGAGTAAAGAAAACAAACCAAAACACGAGAACAGCTTTGTTTTAACGAATAACAATTCTCACATTCTAGTTTCGAATATCCTTGCCGCACGGCAAATTTCATGACGTTTTCATGGAATGACATTACGTTATCGGCGAATCAGCTCGCGATAATGATTACGCGCGTTTCGAGTTCATGGTTGTGCTGGAATGGCACGCACTGATTGGCTGATCACAGAAAGTCATTCGATGCGTTAACTATGCCGTCGAGCAGGGGTAGTGGATAGAGTAGTGAAAATTTCCTGCGTAATTATACGTTTCAGTTTTGTTTCATACCAAACCAAACGCTGGCACCTGTCCACGCTTAAACTGGTCACACCGACAAAAACCGCGCGGTTGCCGGTTAATGACAACCGAACCGCGGCAATCAGAATCGCGCCACTATTTTTGGCACAGTAGCCTCATGAAACTAACTGTCAAAATAATACTGAGCATATGCTCATACGCCCATTTCTTGCAAACACCAGCAATGAAACAACAGTAAAGCATATTCGGGAACCCGTTGCTCCGACTTGCGTGCGCTAAGCGTGCTTCGGAAAAGTTGTGCCCAGCACCAATATTGTTCTAAATTACGGCCTTCTGAAGCTCTCTTAGCGTTCCTCGTTCGCGTCCTTTTTGATAGGGTGCTGAGCGCGAATGCAATAAGACCGGTAACCGGGATGATGCCGATTATTGCCGTTCTAGTTACTTCGAGCGAGCCGGCCCAATTGCTATTCTCTCACCTGTGAAGGGGGAGAACAAACAAAAGTACAGCCGTGAACGTTCCAACGTTATTGCAGTAACATTATTGCGACGACGCAAGTTAAGGTTGCTCAGAAGATACCAAGTACACTCTATATCTACTGTTTATCTAGGGTTGCTTTTATCTACACAGTGTCAACAAGTTTTATCATTTATGCTCGCGGGGTATCGTCACGCAAGCGCGCAAGACTTATAAAGCCAAGTTAACTCGGAGTCCTGTCATGGTAATCGAATAATAAAGAATTAGAAAAAAGAACTCGTGTAAACATAATGATGCAAGTTGTACAGCCAGAAATATTGTGACCCTTGTTAAGCATATCGAGTAGTGTATAACATTATATTATAAAAATAATACATTATATCCGTATCTTGCGTGTTGTAATAAGTTTACTTCTAGAAGAAGTAATAAAACGGAAAGAGGACGACACATATTCCCTCCCGCCTGTGTCTCACCTTCTTTTTGTTTTCGTTGTTTCTGCTAGAAGTGACAACATTGTTTAATTTCCTTTGTTCGCGCGACCTCCACTGGTAATACCTTTTATATATCGTTAATGTAGTCGTTTACGGTTTTGGGAAAATGTGAGTACCTTAAGAAATTTTACTCTTCCTCAACTGAAATTCATTATGCAAACACGTTTCTTAATCGCAACCGGTCAGATTTCATTCGCTTCCCAGTAAATTACCGAATTCGCGGTGTGGTGCGCCGATGCATATTCCGGAGGCAGGAGTGGAGCGCCGGTCGGTTGGCGAAGGTGAAGAGATTTGCGGTCGCGAGTGCGGTTTCGTGCGTGACGAAGCACGCGTGAAGAATTTACTAAAACACACGTCCACTATCTGTGGCTCGCTGCATCTGCCCCTAGTGGCTGCAAGAAAACTCCGTCGAATATAGTAAATTTCCAAGCTGGTAGCTCAAAATTGTGTGCAAGGGGCTTGCCGAAATTACGTAGGATAAAAATAATAATAATAATAATAATAAAAAGTAACAAAAAGTTAAAAACAAGGATAAATAAAAAAAAATATGTATAGTAGTTAATAATAATAGAAAAAAAAACACGTAAACAGGTGATATAAAAATGCCTAACCACATCTGTTTCGACTTGTCATTTGTAAGATTGGTGCAGGGCCGGCGTTAGGGAATGCCGGCCCAGGACAAAAGTTAAGAAAACAAAAGGAGCTGAACCTAAAAATAATGTTTTATATTCATATAACGGTTTCAGAGGTAAAGCAGAAGTGTGTCCTGTTATTCTTCCAGTGAATAAATCGTGCACTCCTGGCGTACACATATCAGGCTCCGCACTTGATCCTCGGGAACAACGTTCTGTGGCAATGTGGTCGAAGATAAGGGAACGCTTGGCCTCGCCCACCTTACATACGCTGATTGCAGAACTGCGATGTTGGCTGTGCGCGCCCTTTCCTCCTGTTTTTCGGAAACGCCACAGAAAGGTGTACCTGAGTATATTATGCCTGTACTCCTATAAAAATAACCTATTTTCGCTCTTTTGAAAAAGAGAGCACACGGCGAAACCCGTTCTCGATCATCTGGGTTTCCAAATGGAAGTAGGTTGCTCTCGCTGCATGTTAGCTGCGCTTGGCACAATCAACATACCGTTAAGCAGATTTAGTTAGTATTTTGTAATCGTCTTAATGCGGCGTTGGACTATTCGTATTTCGTGGATCTGTCCTTGATACGGAACGACGCGTGCTTCAAAGGCCAACTCATCTACTCGATAATATTGAAAACTCTTCGAGAATCAGTAGCGTTTTCTTTCTAGCCATTATCGACGACTGGATTGCCGGTTGATGTCACCGAGCCATACGCCAATTGAAAAAGAAGCTTATATCATATTGTTAGAAGCACACACTAAAGTTGACACATATACCAGAACAATGCAGCGGCAGTGCGCAAAGTATTATCACGACTAACTTCTTTTACTTTTTGGCGAATTACTAATACGATGTTTTTAAACATCGCACCAAGCTTTAGTGGGTTCACATCGCGTTTCCACTAGAAGCTTATGAAATCAACTCGCGCGCATGGGTAGCTGCTTCTAAACCTGGTATCTCGCTTATTTTTGTTTATTTTTGTCAATGCGTGGCTCGCACTAGCATTAAAGCGCACCCCACCAAACTTCCTTGCAGCGATGTTCACATCACCTCTCGCAACTGAATTATCGTTCTTGACAGAGAAAAAGAAACGTTTGCACTTATGCTACATTTTTCATCAAAATCACGATGACCTAATCTAACATTTTTGTCGAGTATATGATGCTATCATCGGATGAAGGAAGAGTGCGCGTGGCTCGTAATTAAAGGGACCCTTCAAAGCGTTTCTGGCCGTTTTTTTTTTTTGTTTTTTTTTTTTTTAAATTTGCAGCGAGTTTACTCGGACTGGTCTGTGGGACTTGAGCAACCATTAAATATATAATAAAAAAAATCTGATGCATTTTGCGCAAAAGAGGCAAAATAAGTTAAAAATTTTGAGCACATTTTCTATCGCTGATGACGTCCTTGGTTTGAACCACTGGAGAATTGAAACGACAACAGCGTGCAACGACGATGCGCGATCTTCCTAATTCTTGGAATTAACATCCAGTTACGGAGATGTGACGCCCCACTCACTTATACTGGCGTTCTAAGCAACAAGTTGAGTGAGGGTCACGCGCTTGAAAGGATCACTGGCGCCTATTCAGCCAGCCCTACCCATAGAACTTTACGTCGTCTATATCCGCTAGACCAATGTCGTCGCTGAACGCTCCTGTTTGACGCTGATAGGCACGCCCTTTGAAGCAGCATTTGGTTTTCTTTCTTACCTCCAGAAGATATCCGGCGCGCGCTGCAATATTTCGGGAAACACACTGCGGGCGGTGTTTGACAAAGTTTACGTTTCTATGAATTCGAGCATAGCGCATCAAATCATCAAGCAGGGACCAATCGCACGCAGCCCGTTTTCCTACTTGTTCCTCTTCTACTCCTCTGCTACCAATAAAAATAGTCAAATGTCGATTCGATGCTCTGCAGTCGCAACCATGTAAATGCAGCCAAAGAGACTGCCAACCTATAGACCTCTTTCTCATAACCATACCAGCGCGCAACTGACGTACCCTCGACCCTTTGCATTATTGGATTGCCCGCTGACACAGGTATATGTAACCGCCAAGGGTATGGGCGAACATTTTAGAAACGGAGGTCGTGCGTGAGTTAGCTCCGAGTTCTTCTGTTTACCATGTTACAATCTCCGAAAATCTACGGTTGTCTGGAAATCGCTGTGTCGTCGTCTGGCGCGCAAGTAATTTTAATAAGCGTAGGGACAATCGCGAAAAGTGTGCGATGTGGCTGCGTTCTTATTCAGCTTTTCGTGTTCCTCAGTGGCCCTTGTTTGTGAAGTCGGTCGATTGAGAGCATGAATCGCGAGGGCGTTGTGTCAGACCCGTCGTCACGTTTATGCTCACATCTACTTGGTCTACGGCAAGAGGACCGATTCCAACTGCGTGGAGGTTTTCACTGCAAAGAATGCTATTACTCCACTGCACGGGAAAGGTATGAAACCGTCTACGTGCTACCCCTCAAGACGCAGTTATCGAATGCCTAGAGCTTATTTTCGTAAACTACATTATTCTGCCTCATATGTATACTTCATTGTAAAAACTCGACCAAAGCACCCAACAGTCTTCGTCCTGGTTCTTTCGAGAAAGCAAGGTTCTGGCCTGTCATTAGCCAGCTCGATTCAGCCGGCCAAGTTGCAGCCAAGTTATTGTAGCCCACCATAGCCAAGTCTGGTCAAGTGCCCCCCCCCCCCTTCTTCCTAGATAGCTGTGCTGCCAGAACAGGCCGGAATTTCAAGTTTTATGCCGCTAGACGGGCGCCGTCGGCACCGCAATTCTCAAAATGGCAGTCCCCTTAAAAAAAAAAAAAAGACAAAAGGTCTATATTGTTGATGTTAAAATAAATTTACGCACAAATAAAGCGGATCGCTGCGTGCGGATTTGCCCCTTATGTTTGTTCCTCCAATAGGGTACATCGCAGAAGCCATACAATTTCAATTGTGTCGCCAAAAATGTTTAAAAAAAATTAAAAAAGAATGTAGCAATTCGTATTTTACGCGACTGAATACAAAAACACGCTCGTTGAGTTTAGTGTCCCATCTGAACGGGCTTTGTGTGTGCTGCACTTCAAAAAATTATATTATTAGAAGGAACAAGCCGCTCGAACTAAAAACAAAAAAGGAACCGTCTAGTTACCGTCAAATGCCCACAATTAGAAATTACTGCTCAGTCTGCGTCCAATTTTCTTGCAGGACACGTGCGGACCTATCATCGCCATTTACGGAAAGAGAACAGCAAATGATGAGGCGCTGAGAGCTTTCTAGCTCAGAAATGCAATACGCGTTGGGATCTAATAGCTAAGGGTACCTTGAGATTGGCAGACGTCTTTCCGTAAATGGCCGTGATTTTCTGTTCCTCTGCTCTGCTGTACAATTGAAGCGCTGCCGGGCCTTGTTCACAAAAATGCTCGAACGATTTGCGATAGATGAAGGTTACTGGGAAACTTTTCAGTACTTTTGTTTCTATTCCGAGAGACCTACTCGCCTTATTGTACCTAAAATGAAACATAATTGAAAGAAATCTGGCTTCTAATTCAAGAACTTTGTCTGAAGCGTACATTTAAAGAAGAAAGCAATTCTTTAAAGGAGTAGGGTAGCGATGAATTCAACGTCTTGATGCCTAAAATTTGATTTACCCAGGGAGAAACAAAGGCCCGAGCGTTTGCACATTTGTATTCGTTTCTGCAAAGATAATGTAGAATCATATAATATTGGGTTTTTATACGAATGCCGCCAAGAAAAGCGTACGTTTCGAAGAAAACGGATTAAGCGATTTTCACGAGAAGGGCGCTCTCGTCAGTATGGGCGCGCCGACCAAGCGATCGAGAGCGCGCACTCCTAATGAGATTCTTTTCAAACTTGTGCTGCAACGGTCGAGGGGACGATCATGTGGAGTGGTTTGTGCCAAACCGTACTCTTGATAAGCGAGTTGCAGATGATACGCGGATGCCGAGGTTTCGAGGACTTTTTGTCGACTTGTTGGCCCTCCTAAGTGCGGACTGCGTCGGGGGACACTGCGCCTGCCCCCGGATGCTCCGAGGGCGACCAGGACCGGAAGTGGAACCCTCTCGCTTGTATGTAGTCCAGTCGCACGGCTAGAATTTCTACCCACTTAAGCCGATTGCGGGGCACTTAATAAATCGCGAACCTCTCTCGCAGACCATCAATAAGAGGAGAAGAAGAAGAAAAAAAAAAATAAGAGGCCCGCATGCTTTGCGGGCGGGTGTCTTCGGGGCTCGACATTGCTTGAGGGTAATGTTCCGCTCGTCCTAACTGCATCTTCGAGTGGAAAAATTAGCCAACCGAGTGCTGCCTCTCAATGGATCGACGAGAACCAAGTTTAATTTCCGTTTGATTTTATTAGATGTTATTTGGGCGGGAGTGTATGCGGGCAATGTTCTTTCTCCGTTGCTTGGTCGGTAGCGTTTTGTTGATGAGGCTGTCTGACAGCGTCTTGTCTGCACTGGCCTTGCAGGTTAAGCAAGTTACTTCGAGTGATTTCATACTTTGTTTTGCGGGATACCGCCGGAGTATCCCGCACAACAGTAGCAATTGCTACGAGTCTAGATTAATGCATATTTGCTGGCACCCGACCCGATGTCGCCTGGCACAGAGAGCAGTGTACGTGAAGCGTTACAGCTCAAGCCCGAACCCCGTGAGCAATTTTTCACGGGCTTCGTCCGCTCCAGCGGCACCTCGCGTCGGCGCGCGTCGCACCGTGCCGACATCTGTCCCGGCAAAACATCGTGGTCGGCCCGCGCGTGGCATTGCTGTGGCTGTTCTCGAACGACGAACGCCAATGCTAACGCAAGCAAAGCGCGTAAAAAAGAAAAAAGAACACTATGTGTAGTTGGGCGTTTTCTGTAGCTCGGTACTTCTTCGGTAATAATGAAATTACTTTCTTAGTTCTTTATACTTCGGGAACAGGAAGAAGTAGCCAATTTAAGTTAGCTTTCAATCGAGTAATGTTGACGCTATATTTAGGTATTGTACTCTGAACAAACATGTGTAACACCAAGGCTGTTTTCACTCAAGCATCTGCCGTATTTGCGTCACAATACCGAAGCGCCGAAAAACAATAACAACAACAAAAAAAGCGTAGGCACAACAATAAAGATTACACCGCATATTTTGCTCAGCAGATTAGTTTTATCTGTTTGATCCTAGTTACTGTATTGACCTGGAGAACCAACAGATGTAGCTAGATTCCCTTCAGTTGACCTTTCAGCAATCTGTTTTCCTTTTTTTAACCGCTTCTCTATTTTCTAGTTTTATGTTGACCAATGCCTTTTACCCAATTTGCGAAAGAACGAGGAATTTAACATTTTACTTTTTAAGTGAGGTAATTTGTTTATTGAAACTGGGTAATAACCTACACTGCATACGTAGTTACTAGTACACCAAGCAGTAACTGAGAATACCTCGTTGTTTTTTGTGTTTTTGTGTGTGTGTGTGTGTGTGAAGCGCAGGTATCACGAGCTTAAGACGAGATGATAAGACGCTGCGATTCACGGATACAGAAAGCGAAAGAAAGGTTTTCGTGCGTTTTTTTTTTCTTCTCAACATTGCTGATAAAGCATTTTTTTTTTGTATCGCGTCCTCAATTTAGGTAAACCACGATTTTATTTAAATTTGCTGTGTTTTCTTGCCAACGCTTCTAATGTTAAACTCGCTGCAGCCCACCTGCGTTTTCAATTTTTTTTTTCAGGTGTTTTCTTTTTTTTTTTCTTATTTTAAAAGCCATGCATGTTGTGGTGAAGGACTGGGCTGATTAATTCAAAATTTTAAATACATTACTCGGTGAAGTTGCTAAAATAATGCCTCCAAGGTTTTTTCTTCGCCAAAACGTAGGCCAAACAACTTTTAACAACCAGAGCTACGCTGATTACTATTTTTCATTTTTCTTTTGGAAATAGCATACGCCTTCTTTCATTTTCTTTTTGCCGTCGCGCGCGTTTTCGATTCCGAGCGGGCGGAATTCCAATCTCCCCAGAAGGTGTCATTTGTAGTTTACCGAGGAAACCTGCCCGCGTTTTTCTCTACATTAACGCATTACCTCTTGCCATTAAGTTGTCACGGTTATGCATATCTAGTCAGGCGCGTAGAAAGTGGGACAGATCGGAATTAAGTTAGTGCTAATTAGCTCTCGGAGGTATTCACAGGGCGCCGTATCCATGAAAGTCGTTATCAGCGGGTGCTGGGAACTATGCCCATTTTTCGTCCACAAAGAACAACTAACTTGATTGGGAGGAATGCAGGGTTATGCGCGTTTAGCGAGCATTGCGACCCAATCATGATCCATGTTCTTGGCAGACAAAAAGCAGGAGCTAGTTTGGAGCCTGCGCTGCAAACAACGACTACCTATACGACGTCCTGTGTATAGCCCCTAAACAAACCTGCCCAATATCGGACCAGCTGCCATTGTTGTTTTAATGCTCTGCACGTAGCTTTTGCAGCGCCCATTTTCCATTGCGGAATTTGTCTTTTATCGCAAGAACGACTAGTCCGATGAGTTCAAGTGCGAGCTTTGTGTGCTGCACAGGGGGCCGGAGCTATACGGGTGGGCGGCCTGGCCGGTCGACCAGGGCGCTGTCAAAACGGGGGCGCCGCCGCGTCCATCCATTTTAATTCCGCTTTAGCTGTTGGATTTATTTTGGACACGGCTCGTTTTTCGAATGCGGCTCTCGTTTGGCAAAACGCTCGTGCTGGGTCACAACTCACATGTTTACGAACAACTCGATGTCGTACCTAGTAAATAGGGGCGTATAAAAAAAGGGGGGGGGGGGGGGAGGGCGCCACAGCCAGAGTTTGCCCAGGTGCCATGATGCGGTAGGGCCGGTACTGATTCCACAGCACAGTGATGTTCCGTTAGGTTACCGCTTTCCCTCGCTCGTGAGGAAGACCGAAGTCTAAAATTTAATTGAGATATGTAATTATTAGGCTTCCGGTTTCTTTAGTCAGAAAAGTTGACATATTTGTGCAAATTGGACTGACGGGGCACTTGAAACACTGACTAATGCCAGTTCACATTACTTCCTTTAGACAAATGGGCCACGATACAAAAATCATGTACTAAATATTTCTTAAAATTCTGATGAATATCACATGCCCCCTCTTTTCAATAATTCTGATCAAAGCCTTAGGTCAACTTTTAATGAAAAAAAAGTATCCAATGCTTCCTCATTAGTGGAGGGATGAGGCAGTACAACGGAAGCAGCAGGACATTGTAGAACCAGCAAAGTAATGACTAATATTCTAAAAGTCATAGTGTGACGTATAAAATGCGGCAACCAATGCACGAAGCTAACAAATGCTCACTCGATCGCCATGTATTATTTTACTCCCTTTTGCATTGCTGAAAGACTTCCATAGAAAGAACAAGTTTTGCAACTGAAATAACCACACACGGCTCAATAGCTTATCATGATGACTTTAACCCAAGACTGAGCAAAAAGAGAAAAATAATTTTACGGTGATGGAAAACAAAAAAACAGGGAGAGGCCCGTTTTCATAGAGACGTGTCTGACCCTGTTTCTTGTTCTACTACTGTAAAACGTTGTCCTCCTCCTACCCCAGTTTCGGGTTCAAGTCATCGTGATAAACTTCCACCAGCTCGCCTTTGCACTGACTGTGTCTAAATGGCTTCTCGTGTTCTAATTATATTAAATCAAATATTATTGGTGTAAAATGTTAACTAGCCTGATTTCTGCGTCATTCTTGCAAACTCGACCTTTTCTAAGAACAATCTTCTCAACTTCCGATATTGGCCACAACCAACCCACCGTTTTTTTTATAATCCCACGGTTTTACTACGTTTTGTATAACCAATTGCACACATGAGCGTCAGGAAATCGCTATCTTGGAGAGTGTGTGCGGTCGAATCGTTAAGCTGTGATGGAGGTGTCGCCTCCGGAAATCGCTGCTCCAGTATTCAGCTACATCGCGTAGACGCCCACGGATATTTGTGCACGTAGGAAGCGAAGGCCTCGGAACGAGGCTGAGGTAAAGATTACCCCGAAATCATTGCACAGAGCCGAGCAGAGGAAGGCTACGCTGTCTGCGCTGATTTTGAACCCGGTTAGCAAAATGAGCCACAGGCCTTATAATGGCGTGTTACGGGTAAAATATATATGCAGAATACAGAAAAATTATACCTCAGAAGCTAGCCCTCTAATTGCTTAGTTAATAGTATAGGTGCGACGTCCAACGATTGTGAGATATTATTCCCCATTGATATTAATTTTTGGCGTTGTTCGCTCGAGGCGATTAAGGTTCTACTTCTGAAGCTGAAGAAAGGGCTAAGCTAATTATCGGTTGGCTGGGTCTTGCGAAACGTGCGGTTCAACATTTTCAGAATTTTCTTTGACACGATTAAGAAACCCTTTACTTTGCACTGCTTATGTTTTTGACTATCGAAATACCGTGATTATATCAGTGTAATAATTCTGATCTTTCGGGTTTACTTTTCTTTCTAATGTATGACAGGAAGAAAGAAAGAAAAATGGGACTGAGTAATCTGCTCTTCACAACAGTACATGTGAAATGTTTGCATGCACAGCGCACTTGTACGTGCTTCGCATAACAACTTTTTATGCTGATGACATTACATGCGTATTGGTTACATTTTTAACGTCTATGCAGCCGTTGGAAAAGGCATGCGTCTCGTGAAGAGAACCACGTCAACAATTGTAAGTTCGAGACACACGCTCCTCAAGATAATTCATAGTGTGAACCCATAATGCCATTGCTAGTTACCAACTGCTTCTAAAAATCAACGATGAACGCTGATGAAGTGTCTATATGATCAAAGTACGGCTTTGGGGTTCCGTTACGTATCTGCTGTCTTTATAAAACTTCTTTGACATTTTGTCAAACCTATTTTTTTCGGAGTTGCCCCTTCAATAGATTGATCTCGTAATTTGCGCTGGGCCTTTTTAATTTAATTTTACTTCTGTGTAAATAATGATATACTGGTTTTGATCGTCGACGTGAGAACCTATAAAAATAAGCTTACTCGTTTTTCGTTCTAGATAAAAAAAAATTCTGTCGGCATAAAAAAAAGACACAAAGTTAGAGCGACAGGGCACTGTTGCAACCAGTCTCATAATGACTGATTTGTGAGCAACATCTTTCCCATCTTGACAGATATTTCTTTGGCAACCATATGTTCCCTTTGCTCGCTCTGGTTTCCACCCTATGCGGCGCAAAGGTTGCCCTGTATCAGGGGATGGCCTCTGCCGTGCCGTAATCAAGTCGAACATGACTGCCCGCATGACGCCGATTTCGGTGAGCGACTACGGCACTTCGACGCTCGTTTAGACCAGGACAATGCGACTGATCTCCGCCCTTCCGAAAATTCGCTCGATGGAAGCAACGATACATGGCTCGCAATGACATCATATCCGCTGTCATGCCACAGCACATGTTTCGCAGCAATGCATTTGTTTTTCTCAACAAGGACAAGTAGGAATGATCCAGAATGATCGTCAGTGCAGAGTGATGACGTCAAGGGCATGCCATGTATAGAAACTAAGGCAAGGGAATTCTACCCTATGGTGTTTCTTTTATATTCACGAGTTATAGTACTAAAATTTGCATCCCAAAGATTCTTGACAAAGAAAGGAAGAAAAACGAGTGCTCGATGATACGCTCCGCTTTTTGATAAACTATAACATTAGGGAGCTTTAGTAGATCGCTCTGATAACTCCGATAACGATACCTCATACTCGTCAGGCACCCTTTTCCATGCACCGTATTGCAGCGAAGAAAACTTGAATGGTTTCTCTTTCTACTTAATTGAATTGCTTTGATACAAATATATCTGTTTATTCGAAGAAGATTAGAAAAGCCCTTTTACAATACATTAGACAATCGGACAATAAACCTTTTGGGGAAGTAGTCCTATCTCTGGCGACTTCCCCTGGCGTCCTCCTCGATCACAAACTTCTAGCTGGTGGCCCGGCTACAACCCAACTTGACAAGCAAGCATACACACAGAGGCGGGCGAGTCGAACTCCTCCATGGCAGTAAGGGGTCACAAGTTTGTGAGTTAGCGGGCGGAAGACTCCACAGCCGGAGGAGTGTCGGACGTGCAGGTTTGCATTTAGAGGCAGAGTGACGATCAAAAGCTTAGCGGCTGCTTACATTGAGTTTAGCCACTGATATTCACTATAGTGGCTGGATGACGCATTGAGCACGCAGGTATGAAGCCACCGGAAGTGAGCAGCTTGTACGAGAAGTAAGCTCTTGACAGGCTATTTTACTCCTCCGAGTGCTGGATCAAACAGCGTTCAGGGCGCTGGATTTGGTTTTCTTTTGTCGTTCCAAAAAAAACATTTTTTTCTGTCTTTTTTTTTTTTTTTTTGCGAGTAACAACACATGCGGACCCGCGAAGTCTCCTGAGAAGCCATTCGATGTGAAAATTTTGAGGTTCTAGTTGATCAAGTGTGCGTGTATCCCACGCTCAAATGCCTTATTCTCAGGATTTAATTTACAATGGGAGTATTAAACCCAATTAAAGGCACAAAAAAGCATGGACCAAAATATGGACTGAATGTACTAGGAAACCCAGCAGACGCCCGACTTCCGGGACAAGCATCGAACTTCCGGTGGCTTCACTTGCGCCAGGCTGGGAAAGCAGCTATGCGCCATCCAGCCCCCAATGGTGGAGATCAGTGAGTTTAGCAGCAATCGGGGGCCATTTAGGCGACCAATCTTTTTCTTAGCACCAATGGAAGGGTTCGGATTACAAAGCAGACATGGACATCCCGAAATCAACAGCACACGCAAGGCAAAACACTATCGAACAAATTTCGCAAGAGTGGCATAAAAAATGCAAAAGACATTCGAAGCCAGGATCACAAGAGCAGTTATACACAGGACAAAACTAACTCCCCCCCCCCCCCCCCCCCCCCTCTCTAGGAGAGATCTCAAAACAAGGCATGTACATGACAAGACACCTCCGACGTGGAGCTCTAAAACAAGTGTACCGTTGCAGCGTTCACGTTCGTCGGTGGCTCTCGACTGTCACCTCCATGTTTGGCCTCCAGACTCCGGTAGGAATCATGCGCCGTGCCGTAGAGACGATCAGCATCGGCCAAAAAAAACCTCGGAATTCCGCGAAAAAAAAAAAAAAAAAAAAGACAGAGAAGTTAAATTAATCACGTGCACAAGCACGGCTACGGGATAGTATTATTATCGGGTATCGTTTTCGGAGGTACTGGAACAATCTACTAACTCCTTATTACTAAATTTTAATAATGAGTGATAAAAAAAGATACCGGTCAATCTTTGGGGGAATATCTTTGAAATACAAAATCAATAATTTAATTTAAGGATGAGAGATTGAGAGATTTGCTGATCGACCTTTCAGGCAGAAAACATTTACAACACTCCACTAGTGCCGAGCCAAATAACCTTGGACGCCTCTTATGTAAGCTTAAAAGCTTCAGGCACACATGCAGCCGCTTTAGCTGTCATAGATGCGGGGAACTTTGAGAGTATCTTCCTCTTCGTAGCGAAGGTCGTAATGTATGAGAAAGCAGTTGCTTGTGCGTCTGACTTGTATAACAAGATTACAGCGTGTACTTTATAGCGCGATGCTTAATTTATGTACCTGCCCTAAACGAACAGTTTTACTTCATCCTTCGCATCTCGCGATGCGCCTCCTATTCATCGCGGCAAGATTTACGGCGTCGCTCATTCATTTAGCGAAGACGGTACGGGGCGCAGCTTGGAGAAAAATTTGGAAGGTTTAGAAAACTGCCCCGGCTCGCCGAAGAGGGGTTCGATAAATCTTTACGACGTTTGGAACAAAGCCAGTATGACGTCTCAAACAAGCTGTCTTCTTGTCAGTAGAGACTGCATTCCTCGATATTTATGCCCGCGAAAGCGGCGTTTGACTGCCGTCAGCAAGGCCCCCGGGAAAAGTTAAAAAGGCAAGACAGTTTTCATTGCAAATAATAAAATGAGGCTGACGCGGTAGAACACGAACTTACTCGAGATATGGAAGGACGTGCGGGTGGAGGGATGGAAGTTTGAAAGACACATTTATGTTAATTTGTTTTCACAATCGTGAAACTCTTCTTTACGTGCAGTATACTTTTCCGCGATAAAATATAATACAAAAATAATTTGAACATATGATAGCGAATGAAGCTGGCGCGACAAAGATAAATAACACTTCAATCGTTCTTGAACTTTACAGGGAATGTGTTTGGGTACGTGTTCATTCTTGCTACGTTCGAACAGAATATTTGATAGGGCCTTACTGGAATTTTGTGTCGAAGTGGCAGACCATCGACACCAGATGATTCGAAAAAGTTTGAAGTTTCTTTGAATAAATTGCTAGGGGCGGATCCGAAGGTCAACCTTACTCTTTCCTTTCAGAAGCTCCTTGGTGTGCTCTATCACGCCATGCGATGAAAACACCAGCAGACGTATGCAGCAGACGTCACCATACCTTGTTGGAAGTTAAGAAAACCAGGGCAAGCTCCTCTTGCTATGCTCTTAACCCTTTCCCCCTTTAACAGAGCGAACGCCGGAGAGGAGTGTTGAGAGGAGGCGAGACGAGGCGAGGAGGGAATAGCCTCCTCTCCGGCGTTTGCTCCACTAAGTGCAAAGGGTGAAGGGCGTTGAAGGAGGAGCTTGTCACCGTCGACTAAATACGTCATTGACCAAAGTGATAGCGTAGCGGGAGGTACTGTAAGTACTCGGTATTTACCACCCGTGTCCCGAGCGCCTTAAGGCCAGAGCCGTTATTGTAGAGAGTGTGGTCATTAATTGGAAAGAATAAGGACACATCATTGACCGAAAATGTTTAAATGAGCTTGGGCACGTTAATTGATGGCTCTTCTGATCAACCACTTAGCCACGAATATTCCCCTAGTGGAAGCAATGAGCTTAACCTATGTTGTCCAATCATAATTTCTAGGTAAGGATGTAATCAAGTTTTTCATTTCAGCACGCTAGAGTGGAAGGTTGCGACCCTCTGTAACTGAAAGGGCAACGGAAGTGACGGTGTCGTCACGGCGACGTTCAGAAGGCACTCTATCTTTCTCTTGATTGCAGTCGCACCCGCGGCCAGGACCGAGTGGACGATAAGAACCGTGGACACTGCTCCGTGGGAGGTTTGACCCTAATGGAGACCGCGCAGCCTACGTTCGTATTATATTCCTAACGAGCGTGTTGGTACGAAGTACTAGATAACAGAAAGTATAAAACAGACAGTGTTTCGTCCTTTCTCTGTTTTATACTTTCTGTTGTCTAGTACCACGTTCGTAGTTTCGGCTCATGTTTCAGGAACCTTTCCTGGTTTTCTAAAGAAGGAAACTCGTGCTCTCTGCTTCTTGTAAATTTGCCTTTTTTCCAGTGACATCTCTAACTTTGACTTGCTTTAATTTGGGCCAACACCTGATGTGACGACAAAATCAATCGAAAACGTCAATGTGCTGGTATTTCTTGATAGAACGAGACCGACCATACTGTTGTTGCCCTGTTGCACAATTAGACTCAACGAGAATGGAAAACAGTATCTCTTCAACAATCGGAAAGAATAAACAAATTCGGGACGATAACAGACGCACACATACAACAGACGCATCTTACTCTTTGTTGTATGCGTCTGTTGTATGTGTGCGTCTGTTTTCATCCCGAATTCGTGCTTATTCTTTCTGATTGTTTAAGTATATTTCCCAACACGCTCGTTTTAATGTTAAGTATCTCTTCATACGACAGTTTTTGCTTTCCTGGCGATTTTTGGTAGTTCCTCCTGCTGAGAAAGAGTTGGTGCAGTCGAGCTGCGTCCTCGAGTAAGGAGCTCGCGCTTGTAGCGAAGTAGGGGTATTGCTGTATCGGTTAATTTCTGAGAAAGCGCTGAGTGAGAAGCAAATATTTATAGAATGCAATATTTAGTCCAAAAGATAATGAAGAAGTGAAAGATATGTGAACACATTATATGAGCGGTGCCTCTTACCGAGCGGAAATAAATCGACGATATGAACCTATGACTCCGGAGCATGTAGCACTTGAGACAGGGACGGGGCTCGCAGTCGCATCCCAGAAGGTCCCGGGCCGCGTGTTTTAGACCCCTGTACACACGTACATTTGATCTCGCAAATATCACGATGCCTTCGCTCTAGTCAAATGTAGTTCCAGGGCCACCTCATGAATAACGCAAGCGCTCACTCTTGTCGAGAGAGACCCCAAGAGCTCGGTTCTAAGCAAGCGCAAGTATGAAAACGGGCCCCCTTTAGAATGTGACTAACAAATCTTAGTGAAGGAGTAGGTCTAGTTTAGCCTGTGTTTAGTGGGTGGCTAGACTCAGCGCCGTGTCCGACTCCCATCACCGCCAATCGCTATCTTGAACGAAGCAAATATTGTCTCAGAACGCCAATTGATAACTCCAGTAGGAAATGTAGCAACACACCCTAAGAAATGCCTGCGCGTTTACTTACCGGCAAAATACTCGAAGAGCCAATCTCTGCCATCTACGAAATCAGCGCAACGGAGGATGAGGCGGAACATCCGTTTAGACATAATAATGAAGTCCGCGCTGTGGCATTACGCAATGCAAAGCGTCATGCTTGCATCTCGTAACGCCAGAGCGTATTCTACATTTTGAGCTCTAAGCAAATGTTCCGCCTCATCATTCGTTGAGCTGATTTCGTAGATCGCAGAGATTGGCTCTTCGAGCGTTTTGCGAGTAAGTTGACGCGTAGGAATTTCTTAGAGTGCTAATGTTCTGAATATCGCCTTGTCTAGAGGACAGAGCTGCCGCTAAAATGATCCCAACAGGTCACTGAACGACGAGAGAGGCCGCAATTCAAGAGTACTTCCATCTTCATTACGTCGCTTACAATCCGGCTTTCGTCATGTTGTCTTTCGATGTTCAATTTTCCTTTTAATCAGATCTGTATACAACAAAGCCCTATAGGTGTAAAGTTTACTTTTACTATAATTAATGTCGACGTTTTGCGCGATAAGCGTTTCGTTCACCCAGTGGCATTTCCTGAGTACACGCCTGTGTGACTTTATTTTCCAGTCACTTTCGCTTGTTACTCCTGAGCAATATCCCGCCTTGCGGCGATCAAGTTTGCTCCCAGGAATACTGCCAGTCCTAGTCGTTCGTTTCTCGCTGAGTAGTCACGCCTGGTGAATACGACTGCAGTTGTTGGTATCCATTATTTAATTCACACAACGAGAAAGTTGTTCAGCCATTCGTCATGCGGTCTCAGCGGCAAAACTTGTCTTGCCACGGAGACTGGTCGTTGGTGTATACTGTGCCATTTACCATTCTGTTTGGTTAAGCCAATTAAAAGAATACCGATGATTTTTGTTTGGAGAGCATTGAACGGAAGCGTACGCTCAGGGGCTTGTGAGAGCGCATGCAGAATTATATCTTAAATACTACATGAATATAATGCGCCCGGGACTAATCTATGCAATGAATCATACATGAATTAAATGGTACCTTAAAGTGTACTGTATCCGCAGTTTTACCCATCGAGTTTATTCGATAATCACCTTATACTCACAATGTCTCCGCTTTTCTTTCGGTTTAGGAATCTCACGCTCTTCCTGATCTTCCTTACGGCAATATTCCAAGCGCGAGCCTCAGAAACCGAGAACCTCGTTCCCAATCTCTGCAATCTCATCGATCAAACGCTATACTGCCGCTGTGACACAGACGATATCACCAATGACGCGACCGAAGTGACCTGCTACGTGGTGAAGGACATCGCCGAAGACGACATCGTCTTCAAGGCCCTCGCGAAGCAGCCGTCCATCGTCTCGATCGTGTTCAGTTCGCTCAGTGAGGACCACCACTTAAAGTTTGTTCCTTCCAACGTCCTGCCACATGCTCCGGTCTTGGAGCGTCTTAAGTTCTCCCAGACGGAGTTGGGTGTCTTGAGGACTCACGCCTTCTACAACCTGACAAAACTGGCCGTGCTGTCCCTCGACTCCAACGAGATCACGGAACTGGTGACGGACTGCATCTCGCATCTGCCTCGCCTCAAGAAGCTGCAACTGGCGGACAACAAGCTAAAGAAGATGCCCGCGGGAGCCCTGTCTCACCTACCGTCTCTGACGCACTTGTTCCTGGAGCGGAACAAGATGACGGTCATAGAGGACTTCGCCTTCGCGGGCCTGGGCAAGGTTAAAGAGCTAGACCTCAGCGACAACTCCATCGAGGTCCTCACCGAGCACATCTCCAAGGGCCTGTCGCGGGTCCTCAGGCTCGACATGTTTCGAAACAAGCTGAAGAGGCTGGAAGCCCGGGTCTTCGGCGGCTTGTCGTCCCTGGTGGAGCTTGACCTCAAGTACAACGAGATCTCCGAGGTGGATCCACTGGCCTTCGACCGTCTACCGCACCTCACCATCGTGTACCTCTCGTTCAACCGTCTGCGCGTCCTGCCGGCGCAAATGTTCATGGGAGCTCCCAACCTTGTGACCGTGGACCTGTCGCAGAACCAGCTGGTCACGCTTACCTGGAGGACTGTCCAGGACTTGAGGAAGATCGACACCGAGTCCTTCGACATGAGCCTCACTGGTCAGTGTTTTTGTTTTGTTTTGTTTCTGTTCCCGCGTACTCGAAGGAGCTTCTGCATAAATATTGCCCCATGGTATTTTCGCCACGTTCTTTCGAACACACTGCGCCGTCGCGCCCGTCGGCGCTACGAGGTAATGGGACCAATCGAGCAGCGTTAAAAGCGCAGGTCTCCAGGCCTTTTCTGTTTAACACGTACAAAAACGTGACGAACACTATGATGGTCGCTTTAGACGTTGTCTGATTGGTCCCATCAGCTTGTAGCGTCGGCTGCGTCTGGACGTAAGATGAAAGGAAGTATAGTAAGAAGCACGGAGGAGTGCGTCACTTATCTAGAAACTTTAAGTAGCCGAGAGCCATCAATCAAACGCTTAATATTGAATTATTTCCACCCAACAATAAAAGCAAGAAATGAAAAGAAGCAGAAGTCGTCATTTTGACTCGTCTTTGGTGCACTTTCATAGCAGCAGAGTGCATTAGCCTACAAATGTAGAAAACAAAACCAGTAAGCTAAGTGCAAATAAGCAATTGATGTAGCAAAATAATCTAATAAAAACTGCGTGAAACAATTTCTGTTCTTTGTTATTAAAAAGGCACGGCGTAAAACAATGTCGAATCAATAAAAAAATTGTGTGGAGCGTGGAACCATTAGCACCTAAAAACATGGCCTGCGCATGATGTCATTTTTAGGAAATCTTCCATCTGCCCCGAGCGGTAAACATGCTGAATATCAACTACAGCCACCGCAAGGCGGCAGACGGGTCCGCCTTTGTGTCGCAGCGTGCAAGCGTGCGCTCGTTGCGAGACGCTGCGAGACGCTCTGGCGGCGATGCTGATGCCAGGTTGGTGGCGCTGCATTGATCATGACGTTTTGGGGGGAAAGGCGCAGGACTCCTCTTTTATAGGTGGATAGGAAATTTGGTTCAACTCCCCAAGCAGAACGGCTTCTGGTCGCGCAGGGAGATCTAGGTACTATACTCCGCTCAACCCGAAGCTGAGACTGCAGTGGGAGGTACGTGCCCGCCGAACCAATCAGCCGCCTCCCTTTTATCCCTTGACCCGGCATTCTGCGCGTGGGTAAGGGCGGAAGCGTGATGACGCGACGAAGGAGAAGAGCATGACAGGTCTAAGGAGGACATAGCCTCCACCGCAGTCTCAGCTTTAAGTGTGAACGGAGTATAGTTCCCGTGCGTGCTTACGTCCTGGTAAATCTAGCGGCTGAACGTAAGTTTTGTCGTGATACATTTTCGCGGGGGGGGGGGGGGGGGGGCTTAAATATACACTCTACGTTATCTTCACACGCTGAACAAGTGGAACAACCATGGAAAGTGTTGGGAAAGACTTGACACACGCGGCTGTCGTGGTATTTTGAATCGGTTGCGTGGGAGCGGCCGAAAAACTTCCAGACTGCGCTTTCTCTTGGTACAACTTCCTGCTTCTACTACTTCTACTTCGCTCATACAGAGCGCCGGTACCGTTGCAACGAGTTCTGAAGCGTCTCCACGACACGCTTTTCGAAAGCGTGCGAGCAGTCTCGTGCGAAAGCGGTCCCTTAAGGCTGAACCGCATGTAAGTGATTTAGCGAGCGACGAGACGAGCGACTGCGGCGAGAGTCAGCGGCGAGTGACGGATATTTCTCACTGTCGCTCGTCGTGTCGTTTGGTGTTTCGATTTCTAGAAAACATCCTCATCGCCTTGGTCGCTTGCTCACGCCATCTTCATGCGGCTTGCCTTATCGCGCGACTGACCGAGCGACAGCGAAGTGGGTCGACGTCGCCTGTCTCGTCTCTCGGCAAACCGATTACATGCGGGTTATACTTAACACAGTGGTTTATAATGGAGTCAACAGCAACGTACATATAGAGAAGAACTGCTGCTGTCGATGACGACAATCATTTTCTAGAAGAGGGTGCATGTATGGCAGTCTTGCCGGCGCGTTGTGGGACGCCTGTGAAGGGAATTTCGCGGCGCCACACCTTAACGACTATTCGGAAATTATTCGAGAAGTATTCGAAACTTTCGAAAATTATTATTCGATTCGATTACCGAATCGAATAGGGTAATATTGGATTCGTTATTCGAAAATGGCGAATATTCGCACACCCCTCAAGATTACTGTTGCGGAAGCTGCCGCGGCAATGGCAGCACGTAAACTAAAATAAAAAAAAATAAAAAAATTATTTGGTTACATGTACGTCAAATGGGTTCCTCGTTTCTTTCCGCACAACAAAATTTAACGCAGACACTTACTTGATCACCGAAGAAGGAACGAGCTACAAGTAACGCGTTATGCTGACTCTCCCCGTGCCTTCCGAAGGGCAGACATGAATCATTGGGGTAGTGCGCACTCGGATAGGAATAGGTATGAAGTATTCCCCTATAAAACTTCGACGTGGCGCCACGCAAATCAACTTTGTGTACTCGGCTTAAACGGCGCCGTCAGCCGGCGATTAGCACGCCTTTTATGGCGCGTTCACACTGGAAGCGGATCCACGTTCGCGAAGCGGATCCGCGCGTTCTCAACCGCAAAGCGGCTAGGATCGAGCGGTTGGAGCGCGTTTTTGTCAACCGCTTCGGGACCGATTTCTCCCAACCGCTTTCACGAACCGCAAAGCGGCACCCAATCACAACGCGACGCTGACGTGACGTCAGTGACTTTCGAAACAAGATGGCACCTGTCGCTGGTGAGGCGTCCAAGGCAGTCCTAGCGCTGTAGTCTTAACTTTCGACAAATCAACGGAGAAACTTGATGTTCACGTCCGTCACTTGAATCCGCCGCGAAAAGAATTGACTCGTAATTTTAACGGGCTTCGCACCGGTGATTTGGTTCGGGTAAGAGTTTGTTTATTAATTCCCGTTGCCAGAGCCCAAGCTCGCTGCCTTGCTAATCTCTGCCTGTAGAACGTCGGAACTCGCCCCTGATCGACCGAAATGTAAGCTTTTCTATTCACTAGGATAGCCGCGTGAGCTATTGAAAGCTTTCGACACCGTGCATGATCACCAAGAAGGCCGATAGAGACGTCGTGAGCTTGATTGCGTAGCCAACGCACTACCACGGAGGGGGCAGGGTACCTGCGCTAGTTCGACCTGTAACGTTTACTACTAATAAAATAAATAAAGGGAACCTACTCAAGAAATAAAGTGTACGTACCAGACAATGCAGAGGTAATCTATACGGCGTTTATTTGAGCTTAATGTCAAACAAACAGTAGACTCGATCGACGAGCGAGTGACGAGAGGAGAGTCCGCCACCAACGAAGCCACGACCGGCTAGCACCGAACACATCACCCCGCACCACGGCCCCACCGCTCACAACTTCGAAAATGATAAGAGCGAACAACAACGAGGGGGGAAAACTGGCGCTCTATCCCGAAACCAAGGTCAGCTATTCATGTGGGAAGGGTCCACTTCGAAGAAAAGGTCGGGGGCATCCTGTTCTAAGTCAGCAATGTGCGCCTAGCTGGGCTTTGCTTGTGGGTGAAGTCGAGGAAATCACAGGCGAGTTTGGCGGGTCCATGCTTCTTTTTTCGCTGCCTGAACTCGTGATGCGTGCGAGCATCCCGGAGAAAAATATTCGGAGTGCCAAAATAGCAAAAGTTTGGCTTGGGATCTTGAATTAAAGTGGATTTTGGATTGTAAAACAGGGTTGCCAGACGCACGTCTCAAAGGATCACGCGTGATCGCCGAGAAACCGCCAACCGCCTCTCGGTGTGTCTGAACGGGCTCGATCGCGAACCGCATTAGCGACCGCCTTGCGAACGCGGATCCGCTTCCAGTGTGAATGAGAGAGCTCTAAAAAATGGCATTTGGTGTTTTACAAGAGAGGCTGAGAACAGCTTTGAAGGCGGATGTGCATCGCATTGCGAGTGACCTTCGACGCTCCTAAGGATGGGCTCGAATGAGCACAAAGCTCCCCAGTGAGCACATGGCTCCTAATCTCCCGAAGCGAGAGACGACGCGAACTTCGTTTTAGATTACCGCCGGGCCGGACAACTTTCCTTGTTTTTCTAGCTGAAATTAGAGAAGCGACGGCTACTCTCGTGGAATAGTGGCTTCCTGAACAAGAATCGGAAAATAAATATTAAGAGGAGTGTTACACTCACCTCGTCTTAACATGGACAAAGCGGAAAGGCTACAAGTGCGAGCTCCATGCATTGGAACGCGCCTCGGCTGCGCGAGCGCTCATGCAGCGGGAGCACCAGTCAAAGCTACTCTCTCGCACTTGTAGCCTTTGCAATCTCTCCATGTTCAGGTTAGGCGAAGGATAGAGCTTTTCCGATTTACAGCTATAGGTGTATGTTGGTATACACCAGTTCATGTTTCGCGCGCTATGCCAAAAGGGTGGCGCTGGCTCTAAAACAGTACATGGCCAGGTGCTTTGGTTTTCTGGAAGTGGGCTATACGTGGGCGTGGCTCTACACTTTCCGTCGACAAACGGGCTTATCTACAAAATATGATTTTGTGCAGATGAGTGATGAGGCTGTTTCCCAGTAAATGGGCACGTACTGTGAACGTGTACATAAAAGAGGGCAAGATAAATACAAGAGATTAAACAATGTGAACACCCAATATGAATGCCAAAGAACAATACGTTTGAAACTTCGTTAATATGCAGGAATGTTTTTTTTTTCTTTTAAATATCAAGAATGGATATTAGAATTAAACGAAATATTTGAATGTGCCCAGTCTAACTTGGATCTTTATTAAACAAACATGCGTGTCGAGGTCCTCTGTTTAGTTGACCTGAAAACATGATGTGTTCGATGTGTGGAGTTTTGTCTGTACATAAGAAAATAAAATCTTCGATTAATTTATAGGCACACATTTTTTCTCGGCGCGAGCACATTTGGTGGTCGTAATAATGCCCAAGAAGAGCTTAACGTACCATATTTGTTGTATATAAACCACAACCTGTGTACATATTTTCTAGTTTGTTAATTTAACAAATCACAGCCAGCATGTTTATAATTTAATATTTGCTCTCATAAAGTTTCACAAAGAGCGATAGTTTTAGTTTGAAGAAGGGTACACCGGAAGAGGCATTTCAAAACACGAATGTCCTTATCTCATAAATTTAATACTAATATTTATCTTCGTGCATGTCTACTCAAAGTTTTCGAAGCATTTACACATCAATGCTATATGAGAATATCGTCGCACACGTTTTGAGTAATAGCACATCTCACAGTTTTGAGTTATTTAAACCATTTGCCATTTCCATTTTGAGTTATTTAAACCAGCCATTTCCGACACCAGGTGAGCTTTTTTCCCTTATATTTTTTAACATAATTTTGTTTCTGATAGGATTTACCTGCATTCTACAAAAACATAATAGTCTATAAATACAATATTTGATTTCTAACAAGGAAACGTTTTTAGAGGACTCTCTTTCAATTCCCATCCGGGAAGCAAAATTTTATTCTTCGGAGGAATTAAACGCAGCAAGGGACATTTCCTGACTATTCTTTCCAGCAAATCCTGTGGAGCTTTCTTCGATATGAGAAGCATTTTCTTTTTTTTCTTGCTCCGACGGACGTGCTTGTTGTAATCAAATTCCTGACGTTTCTGAAGTTCCTGGAAGTGTTCGAGGAACTTGAAGCTCCCCCTCGTCTTCCGATTCTACCCAGTCTCGGACAATTGTGGCCCGACTGAAAATTGTGGACGATTGTGACCCGACAGCCCAAAGGAACACCAGGTCCCTTTCGGCTGCCGCTGCTATCGACGCCGTGTTTTTATTACGTTCATCTTCTTGCCCTTCTTTGGCATCCCCTATTCCCCTTCCCCAGCACAGAGAAACCGGTTAATGCAAACTGCATGGAGCGACCTCTGTCTTTCTAAATGAACCTCTTCTTCTTCTTCCCTCAAGTACGGGCGCGCCTTATTTATTCTTTCCGGTCGACACAGGCGAGTCCCAGGCCTTGTTTCGTTAATTCTTAGAGGCTCCGATGTACAAGGGGTGCGTGCCTCGTTATCAATTACGCGTCACACGTGAATAATTAATAGTAACGCGTTACTCCTTAATCGTTTTTCTTTTTTATGTGGCGAAGCAAGTATTTTGTTACCTCTCGTGAACAGCAGCGAGTAACATGTTTCCAAGGAAGCGAAACTATGCAGACAAGCTGATCAGGAAACACCATATCTAAACCTCTCCTTGTCCTTGTGCCAGGCTGCACGTCTAATTATTTAAGTTATGAGAACATATTTTAATTTTATTCTTCTTGACCGCTCAAAGGGCGTACAATAGTGTTAAATATGTTCTTTTTTTTTTTTTCGGAGAACGTTTACACATTATCGCCCTTGTCTATACCCCCCCCCCCCCCCTATTCGGGCAGTATTTGCGAGTCACTATACAGTAGCAGCTGGGGCACCGTTCAATATCAGACTCGAAAGCCACGGGTTGCTCAAGATGGGAGCGTTTATTCGATGGTCCCTATCTCTCTCTCGCTCTCTTTCTTCCTCTAGTAACCCCGAGTTGGAGAGAAAGATACAGTGCTCGCGTTGTTTAGGCGATGGCGACAGCGGGGCGAGGGCTGGGGCTCAGTGTTTGGAGGAGGATGTTGGAGGAGGATGTTGGAGGTTTGCTGGAGACGTTTATTCTAAGAAGCTTGTTTGGACAGAGTGGGGAGCACGGCTGGGAAAAGAAGCCAGACGAAGGTCAAGGACATTGTGAAGAGCGCACGATCGCCTACAACGACGAATTAATATTGGGGCTGAGCTTATGGCGAAACCGAAGTTCCCCGCTGGTAAAGTCTGAAATGCAAGTGTTGTTCTTATTGACCTCCCTCCCCCCCCCCCCCTCCCCCCATCCTATTTCAACAGATCCCCGTCCAATTAAATTACCTCGCTACTTGAGTGCAACGTTTTCATGAACCCCTCAGACATATCGGCGTTTTTCACATTAACTTATAGTTGTCGCCGTTAATTAGCAGATCTGAACACAGAGGGAGACGACGACATGGAGTCGGTAGCGGTGGAGTCATCTAAGAGAGACCGCATCCAAAAAGGGCCACTGCGCCTGGTTCTGTTGTATAACGTTGTATTAACTTAGACAGAATAAGGTTTTAGCAGATCAGTGTTCATTCCCGAACCTTAAGTTTTGGAGCTTTGGTATTTTCTTACAACTACAAAGGCTACATTCAGGTAAAGTTGAGCTATTGCCAATGATAACTATTTTTTTTTAGCTTCGGTATTTTATTTCAAGTTCTAGGGCTACGTACTCAGCTGAAGTTGGGCTATTGCTAATGATAGTTTATTATTTTAAAGAGAAAAACGCAGCTTTTTTTACGTCCTCATTTTACCTGAAAAAAATAATTAATTAAATACGAATCTGGGCTTTGCCTATAGATTTACCAGCGAGTGGCCTTACCCTCGCCCGCCAAACTTGCATAAACTTTAAAGGGACACTGACAGGGTACTTATGCATGCCGATGTTTTTGTATGAATATGACCTATGAGAGGGCCCAACTACCCAGAATGCAATTTGCAGCTCGAATTTCGTATTCTTGCCGTTACAAAGGCGCCTGCCGATAATTGTCCCGTTCCAGGCGCGCTCACTCGTTTTTCTATGGTCGCGTGCCGTTCAAACTAATGCGTGCCAAATATATTCAAAGCCGTGGGTCATCTAAGCACGCATTCAATATAAAAATATAAAAGATTATGAACCCCAGTTTTTGTGACTTCCACAAAACTGTGAAGACGTTGATCGAAAAAAAAATTGTTGCACAGATCACAGGAAGTACAAGACTACGTCATTCCCAATATGGCGACGTACCGCGGGCTGGACGACGCGATGGCGGCGCACGACAGACTAACGTTGCGATGGACGTGCGGCAGCTACTTCAGAACTGTCGCTCGTGGTACCGGCCAATCGACCATCAAGCGTAGAACATGGAGCATAAAGGATATAAGTGCGAAACTACCGTACGTCAAACGGTGCACGGAACTTCGTCGTCGTCGTCGTCTGCCTAACACGCCCGAGAAGCGGAGGAACGAGAGAATCTGGGACGGAGCGATAGCCACGTGACTTCCGGCAACTCTCACCTCCGAGCCTCCGTGCAGAGGTTTCGGTTTGAGTCTCGATCAGTTGAATGTTTTGGCTTTACTAAAATGTACGTGACATCTGTAGCAAAAGATTGATTGGGTAGTCTCCTGACACCTTATTCGATAGACCCTCGCACACAAACACAGCGACAAAACCAAAAGATGCATTTGCCACCTACTCTACACGGCCTTTGTCCCAACAAAAGAAACAAATTTGGGAAAACTTGCGTTTCTGCGTGAGCGTGTCCCATCTGATGTTCGAATTTCGAGGTTCGCCCGCTTTGTAGAACCTTCAAAACGTTCAAGAAACATTGGAGATGTTCAATTTGTTAGAAAGTGTTGCCCGACTTCAACGAAACATTTCTAATTGTGGGGGAATATTATTTACAGAATATCGTGTTTCAAGAATTTTAGCGAATTCTTCCCAACGTTTTCACAATATAGAAGTGGACATTTTAACACTTAATTATTTAGTGCGTTCGTGAAAATAACGCACCCTACCCCTCGACGTCAGCTAATTTACGCGCGTCCTAGCTGAACTTATGTCAAACTTTTAGCAGAACTTTGAATTAGAAAGTTGAAACATGTAAAACCTAGTCGAACCCCAACTTCTGCAGTTTCGCTACGTCCCTACTACAGCGCATGAAGCTACGCCGAGTTGACACCGAGCAGCCTGCTCATTTGGAATTGTTTTGCCCCAGGGGCCCGCCGGGTGGGTACCCTCCGGTTTGGACCTCTCTCCTTGGCCGTACCTCTGAGCCCGGTTCAAAGGGAGAAGGCGAATTCAAAGCTGCAGCCCTCGGCGCGTCTGGTCCATAAATTCGGGCCTCGGCCGCTCCGTTTGACGCAGCGCAGAAAGGCGGCCCCTGTGTTCTCTGGGAAGGCGCCGGTGAACCGCGTTCCTACAGCGAACAGCGTCTCTCCGTACGAATACTGCTCCGTAAATCAACACGCTTCGGGCAGCCCTGCCTCCATCCACACATTTCTGCAGAAAGTATCTCAGATCTCACTGCGGCAGAATAGTTACATGTATATTAAACCCCCTTCCGCCCCCCCCCCCCATTCCCCCCCCCCCCCTTCCCCCCCAAAAAATATATAAATATAGAGAAGAGAGAAGAGCTTACAATTTTTGCTACAGGTATACATAATAGAAAGCAATTGTTTATGGCTGAATGTTTATGTTTCCGCTCGAAATGACGTGCGCCAGACCCCCGGGGTTTCGGCGTATTTGCCACTTCCTCTGCGGGTGTTTAAGCGCCGAAGCACAGGTGGTCTTTCTTTCTCTCGTTCTCGTTTTTCAATCTTTCGTCCGAGATACCTTATTCGGCGGTCTCTCAAAGGGTCATCTTACTTCAGGCAAGCCGTCCGTGGTGATTCGAGTAAGCTTTTTCTCGTTTACACGGAAGCAATGTTTTTTTTTACTGCGGACGTTTCTGGTGTTGGCAATTGTGCGAAACAGGAAAGGTGGCTACGCCGACCATTACTTCCAGAAACCACACTGGAGAGTGTCTTGGGCCAGATGAAGCAACACTTAAAGGTAAGCTGAGAAAATTATTGAAAAAAAAAAAAAACGAAAAGGTGAATTGTTTTGTATTTTTATCCCGTGAATTTAAATATCACGGTCGTTTTACCCGAAGATGTAACTATATGCGAGAAACGACGAAAAGACTGTGACCTGTCGTTACGTCATAAAATGACCTCTCGGCCACCAAGAGCGTGTCGCTCGTGTGGGCAGCGCGTGCAACTGCAAGCTTGCCAGGTATATTTCGCCGCACTGACACCCGTGGCAACGTCTCTTTCTAACATTTCTGAAAATAGAAACAATGCGCGTGCATAGCTTTGATGTGCACTGAAGATGCGCCAGAGCGATGATTCCCGAAAATCCCTTTATGACTTCACGCTCCGGGGAAGAGGACCTTCTGCGGTACATTGGAAAGGATTTTCTGCAGCCCGCGTGCACCAAATTGGAAAACAATCCTGATATTCTTGACCCTGGAGGTCAAACGGAGACGATTTAAGTGTTTCTACTCAAATACAGAACCGCTTAAGCTTCCCTTTAAGCCTGATTCACATGGTGCGATTTTAGTTGCGATTTCGCAATTGCGACATCGCTCGTGCGGCAAAAAAAAAAAAAATTTGGGGGAAGTTCTGGTTTCCTAAGTTGCAGCTGCGAATTCGTAAGCCATATCGCACCGCTTCGTCTTTCCCCCCTTCGAAATGGTATTGGGCATGCCAACTCCGACGAGCCACCATGCTCGAGCGCCGGCTCGTCTTAACTCGGGAGAGCAGCCGGTGTCTGTGAAATCCGAGTACCGGTCGATCGACCGGTACTCGGATTTCACAGACACCGGCTGCTCTCCCGAGTTAAGAGGCTCTCTTATGCCGCCGACTCGACCGGCGGGTGTAATCGATCCCCACACAAAGAACCTCGAGCGAGCCAAAAAATACTGCCTCCGCGCATCGAAAGGCGTAAGGCCAAGGCTCCCAAGTGCGGATCTTTGCAAGAGTATGAGCCAAGTGAACGTCACTTGAGGTCTCCCTATTTGGTGGATAAAAGCGCGATCGGCGTTCGCGCCTTCCAGCCAAGTGCCCTGTCATCTATGTAAGCACGAAAACAGGCCATGAACCCGAGACCGCAGGTAATGTGTGGTCTGGGATGCAGCTTTGTGAAGATATAAAAATTAAGAATACAGTGATGCCTGGTTAATAAGATGCCTACCATCCCCTCCCCCTCCCTTCCTCCCAAAAAATCGTCCATAATGTGAGTTGTCCATATTGACGAGACAAAAATGCGTCCATTTTCACACAATATCCCCGAAAATGGTTTTCATATAGCGGGGCATTCATATTAACGGGATCCATATTAACGAGACATGACTGTAGTAACAATTATTATTACGACGAATTTCTTTGTTGCATAAAAATGAAGTTTGTGATAGTGGGCGCTTTCAATATCTCGAAAAGAACTTTTTCTACCACAACCTCCAAAACTCGGTGCCGCGAGTGGCACTGAATTTCGGCAAGTGGAGGCGGGACAACCCGCGTCTTCTCAGTGGCCTCTGTAATCAGTTTTGAGAATTTTTGTTTTGTAACAAAATTGAAGAAAAAAAACATTTTGTAAGTTTTGTGGCTAGCAAGCACTAACCAATGTTGGTTTCCGTGGTGCTGCGATCAATTTCAGGCATAAGAAAACGACAGTGTACGATTTTTTTTTGATAAAACAACCTGAAACCGCGAATTTCAATGAGCTCCCTCATAGTAGAATGGTCAAAAACAAACCCCGCTGTCAACCGTTTACAGGATGGACGTGGGTTGGCCAGAGTGCCAAAATATATTAGCACTTTTTAGAAATATAAGGAGTATTTTACGTCATCGTGATGAATTGTGTTCAGTTATTGATTCTTGTAGCGCTGAACTAGTAGTTTTATCCGAAACGTGGCTGTCATCGAATGTTCGGAATTGTGAATTATTTAGTTGTGATAAGTGTTGTACTGTCTAACGTTGTCATAAGGGTGCACGAAATGGAGCTGGCGTTTTATTGGCAGTTCCCGATAACATTGATTCTTTCTGTGTGCGTTTGAATACTGATTTAGAAATAGTTTGTTGTTGCTTGTGTTTGAATTTCCAAAAAGTTATCTTAGCCGTGTCTTATCGTCCGCCATCAGCTAATTCTTCTTTTCTTTCCAATCTTCATGATGTTTTGAACTCAATAACAGTGCGCTTTTCTTCATCTCCTATACTCCTTCTTGGTGATTTAAATTATCCTCAAATAAAATGGTCTCGCCCGCATATTTTCTCTAACCCTTTCTCATCAGATGCGGAAGATTTTATAAAGTTATGTCATGATTTCAGTTTTTCGCAGCTGGTGTTTTTTGCTACTCGAATCACTGCTGCAACTGCAAACGTATTACATCTCATTTTGTAAGCTTCACCTTAACTTATTTCTTCTTTTACTTTCATGCCGGCTTTCAGCGACCATTCGCTACTACATTTCTCACTCAATGTGACAGCCAAAACAGCACAGCGAACTCTTAAAAAAATGCGAGACTATAGTAGAGGTGACTTTGACTCTATTAACGGTGCCCTTGGCTTTTTTCTTAACGATTACGTAGATCACTTTTCTGACCGTTCTTTAGAATTAAATTGACATTGTTTAAGACGCAGGTTGAGCTCCTAACCAATAAACATATACGGCTACGTAACATCCCAATTGTTTCGAATTCCCTTTGGTTCAATAACACCCTAAAAAGACTTTCCAATAAAAAGAAGCGCGAATTTCGTGCGGCAAAGTTAACAAATTCCGAGGTTAAATGGCTGGAGTATCACCAGGCTGCCAATGCTTACAAAGGTGCAATCGCGGATGCAAAGTCAGTTTATTTTTCTATCACCCTGCCATCACTACTAACCAACAACGCCAAACAGTTCTGGAATGCGATTAAGGCAGTAAAAACACCACACTGTCTCTGTTTAGTTTATCAGGTGAACCTGTTTCCACCGATGACTGTGCAAATGTTTTAAATTCTACTTTTGTTTAATCATTTTCAAACTGTATTTTTTTAACTTTACCTCAACTTCAACAACGTGCTTTTCTGCCCATGTATCTCATCTTAATTCAAACAAGTGGAATTCTAAAGATAATTGAACAGTTAAAAATATCCTGCTCCGCGGGAGTTGACGGAATTAATTCTAAATTTTTGCTAAGCACAAAAGAGTATTCTTCGATAATACTGTCTAAATTATTTGAGCAGTCACGTTCTCTAGGCTGTTTACCTGACGATTGGAAAGTGGGTAAAGTGGTGCCCGTGCATAAAACCGGTGATCATAATTCTCCCCTCAATTACCGTCCCATTTCCATAACAAGCATTCCGTGTAAATTTCTTGAGCATATTATTTTTTCTCATCTCGTTCAACACCTAGAACCCAATTCAGTATTTGCTCCTGCACTACATGGCTTCCTTAGATCATTTTCGTGTGAAACTCAGCTACTCACCTTCACTCGTGACCTTCACCTTATTCTTGATCGTGATTCCCAGGTGGATTGCAATTTCCTTGATTTCGCTAAAGCTTTTGATAACGTTTCACATAATCTACTACTCCATAAACTTAGCAAACTTAACATTGATCAGGATGTACTTTCACGGATTTGTGCTTTCCTTAATAACCGATCTCAATTTGTGTCTGTGAATAATACTTCTTCAAGTCCAGCTCCCGTGACATCTGGCGTTTCTCGAGGCACAGTGTTAGGTCCCCTGCTCTTTTTTTTATCTTTATCAACGACTTACCTTCCTGCGTTTCGTCCTCTATTAGCTTATTTGCAGATGATTGCGTTCTTTACCGTGAATTAACTAACACCTCTGATGTTGCTATCCTTCAGTCTGACCTTGATTGGGTTTCTAATTGGTGTAAGAAATGGAACATGCAGCTCAACAGTAACAATTCTAAAGTAATGACTGTTTCTCGACTTAACTCGCACTTTTCTTTCTACTATCTGAACAGTGTTTTGTTGGAAGGTGTACCATCGTATAAGTACTTGGGGATCCATATTTCATCGAACTTGTCTTAGGAGCCTCATATTCGCTACATAACTAACAATGCTAACCGCATGCTTGGCTTCCTCAAACGTAATTTTCCATCTGTCCCTGTTTCTCTCAAGCCACTACTATACAAAACCCTTGCCCGCTCCAAATACGAATACGCCTCCTCTACATGGGATCCCGGTACTGACTTACTTGCAACAGCAGTCGAAGCTATTCAAAGTAGATCTGTTCGCTACATTCTGACTATCACCGTAGTGCAAGAGTAACGTCCATGAAAACGCTTTTAAACCTACCTAACCTTTCTTCACGTCGTGAGTTATCCCGTCTTTGTCTGTTTCATAAAATTTATCATCACAATTCTTCCTTGCATCAAAAGTTACTAACTTCTCCCTCATATGTCGCGCCACGCGTCGATCACCAACACAAAATCGGCCTACCTGTTTGTAAAACCACTACTTTTTATAATTCATTCATCCCGAAACAACAATCACGTGGAACCACCTTCCATCGTCAGTTGTGTTTGTAACAGATTCCATTATGCTTAAGCGTTGTTTAACCAATTCTCTAAGTTAAAGTTTCTTATGTTCGTGTTTCTATACTTAGGTTGTCATTTTGGTTTTTAGTGATTTTCCTTTTGTAACCCACCCCCCTCTGTAATGCCCTCGGGCCCTGAGGCTACAATAAATAAATAAATAAATATGCCGGAAGAGTGACCGCCGAATTCAGAAACTTTACTCAAACTACACTCAAACTGAAAGGCCCCTTCTTTTCCTCGAGGAAGGCGCGAGGGCCGGCGCTGGCCAATCGCGACGGCGGATCCGTCCTCGCGATTGGACAGCGCCGGCCCTCGCGCCTTCCTCGAGGAAGTGGAGGGGCCCTTCAGTTTGAGTGTAGTTTGAGTGAGGTTTCTGAATTCGGCGGTGAGTTTCGGTACTTTGGGAACCTATCTAGTGAATAGCGAAGATTCCACAAAAGGGAACGCTCTGAGCCTAGGTGTTGCGCACGCGCTCTCGTGGGGTGAAAGCTTCGTGCTAGACTATATATATCGGGCTTGTAGCATCGGCTTCGCTGGCACTTATCCTGAGACAGAAGTTATGGGAAATGGGTACAAGCTCATTAGAGTTTTTGCATACATCCTACGCAAAAGCTTTGCTAGGGGAGCTCGTGCCGTCACTTTGAGCAGGGACCGAGCCCGTACCCGTAGGGAAACGCTTTTGGCCCCTGGGGGCACAGTTCATACAAACTTTGCGAGTTGGCACAATTGCAGCACTGAAAATTACGAACACGCGTACCACGAATAAGGTTTCAGCGTACTCTTTTGTCTCGCCGACTCCGGCGGTCCGCGTCGACTATTGACAGCGCGCGACAAATCAATCTGCACGTTGCGTGCCAGGGACTTCCGAAGTAAACGCACGTTCACAATGAGCGCGCTACGGCGGATGCGGGGCAGGCCATCGGAGAACTCGCGCGCTCTCGACGTCACGCACTGTTACACACGCATTGATCGCGAACGACGAGAGAGACGCGTGCCAACGACGAGTTTGAACAGACGCTTCCTCGTGTCGGGGCTATCTCCCGAGCGATGAGCCAACATCAACGAGACCTGCGACGGTGGACGCTGCAGCTGGCGGCTGCGGACGCTGCTACCGCGTGCCTGCGAGCTGTTAGTTTCCGGGCAGCGGACCGCAGGAAAGGGGCCCGCTATTCATTGTCGCCGCTGTCGTCCCCCGTTCGGGGTTTTCAAGCGAGGCATGTCTCGCTCTCCCTTTGTTTCGAACAGCGGGTTCACGCCCCCGGTAGCGTATAAGCAAACCATATCCCGTACAGCGCCTGGCCACGCCCCCTTGTCACGTGACATGACGTCACTTCCGCCAAGGCAATTTGTCATGTCACGTGACCTGACGTCACTTCCGTTCCAAACCGAAACCAGTTGTTTTATTGGTTAGCGAATTGTCACGTGACATGACGTCACTCGCGCCGCTGTGGCAAGGTAAACATGGCGCCCGCCGCCGCCTGAAGCACGAATCGTACGCGGTCGATCATCGGTGCAGTCGCAGCTGAAGCCAGAAACGCTTGAGACGGGAAGCCTACGTGATCGACGCAGTCGCGGCTGAGACGCTGTGAACGCGGTGACGCGAGGGACTCAACACTTGGTGACGCAACTACGCGACGCCCGCAGTATGCGACGTCTCGCATCGTGCTTCTGCACAGGAGTGCGTAAAAGGCGCAAGTACTTCTCTTAGCGTTCTCAACTCGTCGCTTGATAAGAGCGAAGCAAGGTTACTACCAACGCCTACCGCTGGTTTCCGAAGTCGAGCCTTCGGTTTCCAACGTCGGGTCTCGATGTCGCCGCTATTCTTGCCGCGCAGGTTCGTCGCCGACGCGGCGAATGTGAACCATGTCATGCATGAACGCTTGCCTTTTTCGATACGAAAATATGCTCTGTCGTCACGAACGCTTACGCCGACCCACAAGCTGAATTTGAAGTATTGTCAGCATTTTTATTTCGCCTGTACGTTGTCATCGCATCACCGTTACTCGCGGCGACGCAGATCTTCGTGCTTGCCTTCTAGCGGTGCCGCGGCTCTCCCGACCCAAAATAAAAAAAGCTGCTCTACGCTCGAACCGCAAATTGGGGAAGTGGTAAAGAAATGAGCTTAGTACCGTCAGAAACACTCGTATGACGATAGGCATGCCCAGTGGAACTATGAAGAGAAAAAACAAGAGTGCATACTTTGAACTCGAAAAGTTTTTATTTCACCACATTAAATATATTGTTGCAATGCAGTGCTGGTTTCAAAGAATGCTATTTCCTCAGTCCCTTGCAAAATGGCAAGTTCACACTGAAAAGCAACAGTTTACGTGTACAAAAAGAAGTTCACAAATGGTAATAATAGTTTCTCTCGAGACCTAGGGTAAAGCAAACGGGCATGTCGCCTCAAACGCACATGAAAGCTGTAACTTTGGAAGCTACTACAGCTTTTTCATGTAAAAGCAGCTTCACACACTTGCAACAGCTTATGACCTGTGGCTGACCAGTCAGTCACAAGAGGCTAAAATCGGTTTGAAGTCATTCCCTTCGTAAGCAGTTTGCAGGTGAGTGAAACAGCCTTAAAGTGTGACACCTTTCGCTGTAAACACCAATTATAAACAATGAATAAACCTCTTCTGTTCTTACTTAAGTTGTACCATGTCGGAATTTTACATCACACTTGTGTGCCTGTGAAATTGTGTGCATGTGACAAAATGTGAAATTGAGCCCGAAACTGACACGGCTGCAAAATAATCAGTTTTAAGAACTCGTGTCGGATTCAAAATTGCACCCAAAAATCCTGGACACGGAGCAGACGCTTGATTGTGTCTGTTCGGATGAGCAGCTGTGTTTTTCCTTTCATTAATCCAGACAGTTCGAATGGATGTAACCTCTGCTTTTGTACATAACATGTGGATATGAGCATAAACAACAGGGGAGGCACCCAGCATTAGCATCAGAAGAATGAAAACAGGTTAGAGAGCAGCTGGACTTAATTCTACTTGTTGGCTGATGAGCTCGTGGACGACATGAAGCGTGGAGTCTTCTGCCGCGCATGTCAACCCTCTGTGTACGCCGCTCTTTCAATCTCTTTTTTTTTTTTTTTGTCTCCGCTTTTGAGGAGATTTGGGGCTAAGGACGTTGGCAACAGGTCACCGGTTCACACTCGACAAGTGCTTCCGGGGAGTCTGTGCCCAACTACATTGCCGTGCTGCGTCGTGTCGCTCAGCACTGCGAGTAGACACAATTTTCGTACAAGTTTTGTGACCGGTTAGTTTGTAGGGTGTGTGAGGAAGCCATTTAGCGACACCTTCTCGCCACACCAGATCTCGCTTTTTCTAGGGCTCAACAACTTGTGATTGCTGTGGAGTGTGCCACAAACGGAAAACCCCACATTTCCGGACTCCAGAGATGGCAGAGGTTCGCCACATGGACAAACACCACCTACACAAGGCATGAAACGGTTCATCAATGCCAAGCCACAGCACTGGCGCACGGAAGACATCTCCGAGTACAGCTAGAAAATGTTGCGCACGGTGCAAGTAGCTATAATTCTGAACACGCCATTTCTGTGGTGGAAAGGGACACATCATACATGCATGCCGTCAGTAGTTGGCCGAATCCCAGCACCAAGCTCTGGAAGTGGAATCCAGTCATCATCTGGATCATTGAACCAAGGCAGAAATCTTCGAAGTTCAAGTAAATGAAATCTTCATCTGCATAGATGGTGAGGCTTGGTCAACAATTGTTCTAAAGAGATAGTGTCGGCTTGGAACGGCAGCATAGACTTAAACCTAAACAGCTCTCCGGACGTATTCACAATGTAAGTTGGTGGTTCTGGGAAATATCAATTTTTCCATGCGGTTCAAGGGAAAGGAGCGTGAGCCATTGTTGCTGACCGTGAAAAGATGTGGAGCAAGCCTGCTTGAAAGAAACCGGTTTGAAGTATTCGATAAGCTACGTGATGCGTGAGCAACAGACCTTTCCAGAAACATGTGGTACCCCCAGCGTCTACTTTATGCACTGCGACGTCCAGATGTATGGCACGAGGAATTGTCCCAGAAGCGAAGACGGAGTTGATGTTTGTTTAACAGTTTGTGATTTCAGAACACGGAGGGGGCAGAGGGAGAGCAAAACAGAGGGTGTGATAACTTTTTTTTTACCACTCACTCAATTTTTAGCATTTTCTGAGCTCCTAATGATAAGAAAGACTGAATCGTGCTACTTCTACGATATACAAAGTGTTCGAGCCGGCACGAGCGTACATCCGAAGAGCCCCACGATTCCCCCGGTTGCAAGGTCTCTTGGGATTTTCCGGAAAGGTCTATTGCGCATTCAGAAAGGGAGAGAGGGGAGGGGTCCAAGAAGATGACAAAGTAAAACACTCTTTGTCGAGGCTTGAGAAAGGATGGTCTTGCTCTTGTCTACCGCCTAACACAACACAAAGCACTACTATTTAAGGTGTCCTTCAATTAGCCGAGCCACTCCCACAGACTCAAGGACTGCCAAAAGAATTTCCAAGGGTCTTCGAGTAAGGACTTGGCGGACCCACATACATTCACACTAAATCTAAACTTCAAACCCAAGTACCACAAGCCTCGACTTGTTCCTTTGGCCCATGAGTCAAAGGAGTAGTACACCATCACGCAACTCGTGCAACAAGGAATTTTGCCTTGGTGCGGAAATCTGCATGGGCTACGCCAGTTGTACCTGTGGGGAAGTCAAACGGCGTGATATGGCTATGTGAATGTTATAAACGCATCATTAATCCAGTCTTGAAACAGAAGTCGTACCCACTGCCAACAGCACAGCAAATGTTGACTCAACTAGTAGCATAGTCCTTTATTACGCTTTTGGTCACAAAACTTCTCTGCAACGCCATAGAAGGGCTTGGTATGCGACTACGTGTGACACTGGGGTTGACAAGGAGCCTGAAAGATGCAAATCTAGCCAGCACCACTGGGAACTGGGCTATTGTAGTTCCGAACCCACTCTGAATGAGCCACCTTTAGATCACGGTGATGCATCAATGCACTGAGAGCATTTCTGACAAGTCTAAGTGTCTTTGGCTCTGTACGCTGAGTCAACTGATCAAACTTTAAAACCTTGATTGCAGGTGCTATTTGTAAACAGTGTGATGGCCGCGTCCCACTAGAGCGACAAACAGCAACAAACGACAGCGACACACGACAACGAACGACAGACTACACCGACAGACAGCCTGTTTGTCGGAGTCCGCCGTCCCACCTGGGCGGACACGACGCAGAACACGGGGGCAAGGAAACTTGTTTCCTAGTGGGACTGGAGTTGTCAACAAAACACTTCAAAATACAAAGACAAACAAAGTCTGGTGATGCGGTTTTCGTGTTTTGCTCTTTGAGCATAAAACGCGCCGACAAACACGGTGAAAGGCGCGACGATTACTTTATTTCTTGATTAAATCTTCAGCTTCTCATCGTTTGCTGTTGGCGACTTTCCGTAAACAGTGCTGACAATCGACACCAAACTTTTTCCAAACTAGAAATACCTGAATCGTTCCTTTTGTGGGCCGTTCGAGGCATTCTAGGTGAGCGCCACGGAGTTTCACGCTGATTTTGAGGATGTTTATAACTTTATATTCGAATGATCGAGGGAAAGCGCTCCTTTGTGGAGAATACGGCATCCCGATTATCACAGAACGTGATGACAAGTCTCTTGTCTGCCGGAGTGGCTTGCCGCGGAACGTCGTGTCCTACTTTGTGGTAAGCGGTCTTACTTTGGTCGGTCCTCGCACATGGGTGTATCCGTCCTGATGCAAGGGCGTAGACTTCGGCGTCTTGAAGCACCACCTTGCACACCAAGTTTTCACGAGCAAAACCAGCCAGAGCAAATTCGCTTTTGCAACACGACCGCCCGGCACCAGCCAGCAAGCCTCGCCCGTGACTACTACATGCAACCGAGGGACCGGAACTGCGGGGCCGGGAACGAGGAGTGGCAGTGGCCACCAAGGGCTTCTCGTTCCGGGAGGAAGGGTAGAAGGGTGGGAAGGGAGAAAACAAAAGGCATAAACGGGCGAGGAGGATAGGTTTGTCTCCGAGAGATGTTCCTCAGTGGGACTGCTTGCTGCACTTCAAGTCCAACGACAGACAAGAACTCGTCCGTCGTCAATCGTTTGTCGGCGATTGTCGGCGACACAGAACTTTGTGGTGTCGTCGGACAAAAACCGGTGTTTGTCGCTCTAGTGGGACGAGGCTATGAATGTTATATTTGGCGGCAACACTTATAAGAACACCGTGCAGAGTCCAAGTAACGTCGCTCTCACGGTCCCCCTCGCTCGGATCAAGTATTGTCAGCGCCAGGAAGCCACGAACATAGATCAGACTCTCTCAACAAACGTCGCAGCATCCTGTTCACTGCACCGTCCTTTTAACAAAAATTCATCAATGAAACGCATTTGATCGCAGTATGCGTTCAATTAACGACGGGGAAGTTTCTGGACCCCCGAGGATGGACGACTCGGCTCATCACGGATGAATTATAAAGCTTTCTCCTGGTAAAAACTGAAGTTAGTAGTTGGAATGCCTCGAATCCTACTTCGAGGCTAAGAACATCACAAGCTCCGCAAAGTAGCAAGCCGTCTTCCTGGCGTTCTGCATGAATAAACCTATGACACCGTACAAGCCCTGCTTGCACCGAAAAAGCTTTCAGATCGAGGTTGAGTTTGAGATCATCAAGCGCCTCAATGAACACCACGACCCCAAGCCAGCGAAAGTGCAGAGTTGGTTCAAATTCCATCAACGGAACAAATCAAACTACGACGGGCTCCGTTCTCGAGTACGTGGCCGCACTTCCTCCGCGATTATCAACTTTTCAAGGTTAGCATCATCAAAGGTCGCGGTGAGCTGTCGACACAAAAGACAGTTTGCCACGGTGCTGACGGCGAGTGTAGCAGTGGAGGGGGACAGGTTTTGTTCACTTCCGCATATCACGCATCAGTTCCGTTAGCCACCACGGCAACTGCAGATTGGCAAATATTTTCTTTTCTTTGCGACTACGCACCGGAATAGCGGTTTTTCGAGGCAAAGTGACACGTTTTTGGTCACTTGAGCTTGGGTAAAAAATATAAAAAATACAAACTGCCAATTCTTTCAACACTAAAATCGTTGCATCACCCCTTTGACGTGCATCACGCAGTAGTGATACATGACTGCGTGCCACTATGATGTTCATCCACATTGAAGCAAGGAGGGACGGCGATTGAACCTCGAATTCCTGGATTCTGCAGTCCAAGCTTCCTGCTTCATGTGCTCCGAGCTGTGGTGCACTAACACGCTCGGCCACCGATCCCCTCAGCAGTGCCATTGAAGGGTTATGCGCCTCGGTCCAGCCCCACGAGCTGACCGCTCGACCAATGTCAGCGACCTTAGTGTAGCTGCATCAGTGTTGGCAACCGTTCTTCGTAAAGCAGTCCTTGTTAAGGAGATGAACAGCTTCACTCTGGTTAGTCTAAAACGTTGAAACGTGCCACCTGTGAGAAGAGTGTGGGTTTCCACGGTAAGGTTTTCCTAGTGTGCCACTGCGAAAAGCCCTCTTTGTGTCGCGACTTGGCTCAGGTTGCCTTTCCGGTTGAACCTTTTTGGTGTATGTTACTTGTACCCTAAGATTTCTTAGCTGACGCGGGAGTCTGCTAGCCTCAAATGCATTATGCACTTATTATAAAGTCGCATTCACTTAAGACCTGACTGCTTCTTCCAACACATTTCAAATCAGAGACTTGGGTTGCCAAAGGCATGGTAGCGCTTTTTTGGACGAGGACAAAAGAAAGAAAGACGAGACAGACACGAGCGCTGACTGCAACTATTTAATCAACATGGAAATGAGGCATATATACATGCTTCGATCCTATCGATCAACCAACCCCAGGCCTAGCCGCCACTTGCATGAACTGCGCCTCCTTATCGAAAAGGTCGATTGATGCAACGCTGACACACCCCAGCCCTGCCCTTTTTATTTTGTCTGCTTCGATAATCTCCCTAACAGTTCTATTTTTATGTTTAGCGAGTATGGAGCATGAGTCAAACAAAGGTTTGCACCCGCAGTCATGGCAATGCATTGAAAGGTGGCCATCCCGATAGTTTTTGATGTTTAGACTATGTTCTCGGAGCCTATCGTTCAGGCATCTCCCAGTCTGACCTACATATTTCTTACCGCATGTTAAGGGAATCTGATATACCACACCCTCAACACAAACGACAAACGACAAATCCGTTTGTCGTTTGTGTTGAGGGTGTGGTATATCAGATTTCCTTAACATGCGGTAAGAAATATGTAGGTCAGACTGGGAGATGCCTGAACGATAGGCTCCAAGAAGATAGTCTAAACATCAAAAACTATCGGGATGGCCACCTTTCAATGCATTGCCATGACTGCGAGTGCAAACCTTTGTTTGACTCATGCTCCGTACTCGCTAAACATAAAAATAGAACTGTTAGAGAGATTATCGAAGCAGACGAAATAAAAAGGGCAGCGCTGGGGTGTGTCAGCGTTGCATCTATCGACCTTTTCGATAAGGAGGTGCAGTTCATGCAAGTGGCGGCTAGGCCTGGGGTTGGTTGATCGATAGGATCGAAGCATGTATATATGCCTCATTTGCATGTTGATTAAATAGTTGCAGTCAGCGCTCGTGTCTGTCTTGTCTTTCTTTCTTTTGTCCTCATCCAAAAAAGCGCTACCATGCCTTTGGCAACCCAAGACCAATACCAACTAGCGCAACATACAGCTTTGACAAATCAGAGACATGTGAAAGAGGGTTGTCCACTTACGCATACTAAGGTTAAATGAGTTTCGCTTGAAAGGACGGTGAAGCGAACTGGAATCTGCGACGTTCGTTGAGAAAGTCTGATCTATTTCCAAAGGTCATCCATCCACCAGGAGCGTGACAATAATCCACGACGGGTCCCCTTCACCGACGCTGCTCATTGCAGAGGTCTCCATGCGTCTCGCCTTTACCGTCAACCGACGGGTACGACTTGACGAGCATTCCTTTGACTTTTCGTTGATCTCTTTGCTTGAAACACGCTCTTCCAAGTGTCCCTTGTGGAAAAATTTGCATGCATCTTTAGCGAGCTTGCATTTATCAGGTGAACGCATACCTGCGCAAAGGATACAGGATTTCTTTGATGATCTCGCCCCCTTACTTGTGGTTGCAGTGGAACTGGGCACATTACCTTGTTTCCGCATCTGGAATTGCTGGCTGGCGGCCGACTCTGTTTTCAATGCGAGAGTGTTGGCGCAGTCTAAAGTGATGTTCCGTTCCACTAGCAAACGTTGAAGGTGGGAATCCTTGATGCCACAAATTAATCGGTCCCTCATCATCACTTCGAGCGGTAGCACAGCGGAGAATTCTCTCGCTCGGGCTTGCGGGACCTGTCGAGTCTTTTGTGGTGAACTGGCATTTGACACAAGCATGGCTGTGGTGGCCGTTCCAGAGAGGGTGTGGTCGTTGTGGCCGTCACTGTACCGAAGTTGCAGTCGGCAGTGATTTTTTGCAGTGCGACCACATCCTCGGAGACGGAGCCCATCGTAGTTTGATTCGTACCGTTGATGGAATTTGAACCGACTGAGCACTTTCGCTGGCTTGGGGTCGTGGTGCTCATTGAGGCGCTTGATGATCTCAAGCTCGACCTCCGAAGCTTTTTGTGCGCGGGCAGGGCTCGTACGGTGTCGTAGGATTATTCATGCAGAACACCAGGAAGACGGCTTGCATCTTTGCGGAGCTTGTGATGTTCTTAGCCTTGAAGTAGGATTCGAGGCATTCCAACTACAAACTTCAGTTTTCACCAGGAGAAAGCTTTATAATTCATCCGTGATGAGCGGAGCCGTCCATCCTCAGGGGTCCAGAAACTTCCTCGTCGTTAATTGAACGCAAACTGGGGTTAAATGCGTTTCATTGATGAATTTTGGTTAAAAGGACGGTACTATCAGAGCATTGACGCATCACTGTGATCTAAAGGTGGTTCATTCAGAGTGGGTTCGGAACTACAATAGCACGTCCTGGATGCCCATTTCCGAGTGGTGCTGGCTAGATTGACAGCTTTCAGGCTCCTTGTCAATTCCAGTGCCACACGTAGTCGCACACCAAGCCCTCCTATAGCGTTACGGAGAAGTTTTGTGACCAGAAGCGTAATAAAGGACTATGCTACAAGTTAACATTTGCTGTGCTGTTGGCAGTGGGTACGACTTCTGTTTCAAGACTGGATTAATGATGCGTTTATGACATGCACATAGCCATATCACGCCGTGTGACTTCCCCACGGGTACAACCGGAGTAGTCCATGTAGATTTCCGCACCGGGGGCAAAATTCCTTGTTGCACGAGTTGCGTGATGGTGTACTACACCTTTGGCTCATGGGCCAAAGGAACAAGTCGACGCTTGTGGTACTTGGGTTTAAGTTTAGATTTAGTGTGAAAGTATGTGGGTCTGCCAAGTCCTTACTCGAAGACCCTTGGAAATTTTTTGGCAGTCCTTGAGTCTGTGGGAGTGGCTCGGCTAATTGAAGGACACCTTAAATAGTAGTGCTTTGTGTTGTGTTAGGCGGTAGACAAGAGCAAGACCGTCCTTTCTCAAGCCTCGACAAAGAGTGTTTCAATTTGTCATCTTCTTGGACCCCCCCTCTCTCTCTCTCTCTCCCCTTCTGAATGCGCAATAGACCTTTCCGCAAAAGACCTTGCAAAGAAGGGAATTGTGGGGCTCTTCGGATGTATGCTCGTGCCGGCTCGAATGCTTTGTATATCGTAGTAGTAGCACGATTCTCTCTTTCTTATCATTAGGAGCTCAGAACATGCTAAAAATTGAGTGAGTGGTAAAAAAAGTGGTCATCACACCCTCTGTTTTGCTCTCCCTCTGCCACGTCTTCGCTTCTTGGACAATTCCTCGTACCATACATCTGGACGTCGCAGTGCATAAAGTAGACGCTGGGGGCATCACATATTTCCAGAAAGGTCTGTTGCCCACGCATGACGTAGCTTATCGAATACTTCAAACCGGTTTCCTTCAAGCAGCCTTGCTCCACGTCTTTTCACGGTCAGCAATGGTGGCTCACGCTCCTTTCCCTTGAACCGCGTGGAAAAATTGACACTTCCCAGAACCACCAACTTACATTGTGGATACGTTCGGAGAGCAGTTTAGGTTTAAGTCTCTGCTGCCGTTCCAAGCCGACACTATCTCTTTAGAACAATTGTTGACCAAGCCTCACCATCTATGCAGATAAAAATTCCATTTACTTGAACTTCGACGATTTCTACCTTGGTTCAAAGATCCCAGATGATGATTGGATTCCACTACCGGAGCGTGGTGCTTGGATTTGGCCAACTACTGACGGCACGCATGTATGATGAGTCTCTTTCCACCACAGAAATGGCGTGTTTAAAATGATAGCTACTTGCATTGTGCGCAACATTTTCTAGCTATACTCAAAGATGTCTTCCCTGCGCCAGGGCTGCGGCTTGGCATTGATGAACCGTTTCATGCCTTGTGTAGGTGGTGTTTGTCCATGTGGCGAACCTCTGCCGTCTCTGGAGCCCGGAAATGTGGGGTTTTCCGTTTGTCGCACACTCCGCAGCAATCGCAAGTTGTTGAGCTCAACAACTTGCGATTGCTGCGGAGTGTGCGACAAACGGAAAACCCCACATTTCCCTAGCGAAAGCGAGATCTGGTGTGGCGAGAAGGTGTCGCTAAATGGCTTCCTCACACACCCTACAAACTAACCGGTCACAAAACTTGTACGAAAATTATGTCTACTCGCAGTGCTGAGCGACACGACGCAGCACGGCAATGTAGTTGGGCACAGACTCCCCGGAAGCACTTGTCGAGTGTGAACCGGTGACCTGTTGCCAACGTCCTTAGCCCCAAATCTCCTCAAAAGCGGAGACAAAAAAAAAAAAAAAGAGATTGAAAGAGGGGCGTACACAGAGGGTTGACATGCGCGGCAGAAGACTCCACGCTTCATGTCGTCCACGAGCTCATCAGCCAACAAGTAGAATTAAGTCCAGCTGCTCTCTAACCTGTTTTCATTCTTCTGATGCTAATGCTGGGTGCCTCCCCTGTTGTTTATGCTCATATCCACATGTTATGTACAAAAGCAGAGGTTACATCCATTCGAACTGTCTGGATTAATGAAAGGAAAAACACAGCTGCTCATCCGAACAGACACAATCAAACGTCTGCTCCGTGTCCAGGATTTTTGGGTGCAATTTTGAATCCGACACGAGTTCTTAAAACTGATTATTTTGCAGCCGTGTCAGTTTCGGGCTCAATTTCACATTTTGTCACATGCACACAATTTCACAGGCACACAAGTGTGATGTAAAATTCCGACATGGTACAACTTAAGTAAGAACAGAAGAGGTTTATTCATTGTTTACAATTGGTGTTTACAGCGAAAGGTGTCACACTTTAAGGCTGTTTCACTCACCTGCAAACTGCTTACGAAGGGAATGACTTCAAACCGATTTTAGCCTCTTGTGACTGACTGGTCAGCCACAGGTCATAAGCTGTTGCAAATGTGTGAAGCTGCTTTTACATGAAAAAGCTGTAGTAGCTTCCAAAGTTACAGCTTTCATGTGCGTTTGAGGCGACATGCCCGTTTGCTTTACCCTAGGTCTCGAGAGAAACTATTATTACCATTTGTGAACTTCTTTTTGTACACGTAAACTGTTGCTTTTCAGTGTGAACTTGCCATTTTGCAAGGGACTGAGGAAATAGCATTCTTTGAAACCAGCACTGCATTGCAACAATATATTTAATGTGGTGAAATAAAAACTTTTCGAGTTCAAAGTATGCACTCTTGTTTTTTCTCTTCATAGTTCCACTGGGCATGCCTATCGTCATACGAGTGTTTCTGACGATACTAAGCTAATTTCTTTACCACTTCCCCAATTTGCGGTTCGAGCGTAGAGCAGCTTTTTTTATTTTGGGTCGGGAGAGCCGCGGCACCGCTAGAAGGCAAGCACGAAGATCTGCGTCGCCGCGAGTAACGGTGATGCGATGACAACGTACAGGCGAAATAAAAATGCTGACAATACTTCAAATTCAGCTTGTGGGTCGGCGTAAGCGTTCGTGACGACAGAGCATATTTTCGTATCGAAAAAGGCAAGCGTTCATGCATGACATGGTTCACATTCGCCGCGTCGGCGACGAACCTGCGCGGCAAGAATAGCGGCGACATCGAGACCCGACGTTGGAAACCGAAGGCTCGACTTCGGAAACCAGCGGTAGGCGTTGGTAGTAACCTTGCTTCGCTCTTATCAAGCGACGAGTTGAGAACGCTAAGAGAAGTACTTGCGCCTTTTACGCACTCCTGTGCAGAAGCACGATGCGAGACGTCGCATACTGCGGGCGTCGCGTAGTTGCGTCACCAAGTGTTGAGTCCCTCGCGTCACCGCGTTCACAGCGTCTCAGCCGCGACTGCGTCGATCACGTAGGCTTCCCGTCTCAAGCGTCTCTGGCTTCAGCCGCGACTGCACCGATGATCGACCGCGTACGATTCGTGCTTCAGGCGGCGGCGGGCGCCATGTTTACCTTGCCACAGCGGCGCGAGTGACATCATGTCACGTGACAATTCGCTAACCAATAAAACAACTGGTTTCGGTTTGGAACGGAAGTGACGTCAGGTCACGTGACATGACAAATTGCCTTGGCGGAAGTGACGTCATGTCACGTGACAAGGGGGCGTGGCCAGGTGCTGTACGGGATATGGTTTGCTTATACGCCCCCCGGTACGGAGAGCAGCCTGTCGTGTCCGCGCTGGATATTCCCACCCAGTCTGTAGTTGCACACGGTTGGGATAGTTTTTTTGTTTGTTTTTTTCGGCCCCGGGGGGTAACGGGGGCGTGTTTTTGGCAGGGTGGAGAATAAGGATCAATATGGTTTAAATCGTGAATTAATTTGTGGTTTTAATCAGGCCGTTTTTACACCGATGATCCACATCAAACCTTTCCTGCCCAAATATTCCCCAAGATATATTTATTTCCTGTTTTGCCTACCGTCTGACGCTTTATATGTTCATTTGCTTATTTAAATCAAATAATCATCGAACAAAATATATTTATAGCGGGCTGAAAATGAGCAAAGGGGGGCGCTCTTCTGTGCAAATGGGAGCGTTAATAGAAATCTCCCTCTACCTTCTGTTTACTTCTTCAGATACATAATGTCCCACGGGAAGAAAATCAGAAAGCGAAAAGAAGAAACAAATATCAGGAAATAATGTCATATGGCAAGAAAATCTGAACACGACAAAGACAAACAAACAAAGAAAGCTTGCAATTAGAAATATCACGCTGCATAGCGGGGTTTACATAAAAAAAACAAAAAAAAACAAAGCAGTTGCTTACTTTGAGTGTACCTTTATACGGCATTTTTGTTTTTCTTCCGTATTTTTTTCAGTGATCGGACAGATTAGTAAATTGATCAGTATGCCAAGTTTAATAGTGCATCTATTGAGAAAAAAACTAATTTTTTAGCTAGCGCTTTATATAAAAATAAGCTAATATTAATCAAAATAATCTGATTAGATAAAATATGTACGATTTAAATAAAACAAATCTATTTTAACAAATTTTAAAATTGATTTTTTTTTTACTTTGTACGTTTTTAGAAAAGGCACGGTGTTTGGTGGACACGTGATTGCAGAATTGTCTCCGGACATGTCTGAAGCATCGTAGAAGCCCGTTTGCTTCATAGATGCTAGCAACACGTCTGCGGGCAGTTTCTGTATGACCCATTTGACCGTCATAGGAGTAACACGATTTCTGGCGACTGCGGGTGGGGCGGTCTGGGCTTTTTGTTTCTCCCAAGTTTGCCAGTTGAGTTGGTCCACTAATACGGGCTGGGATGAACATCTTGAACTTTTTTGAAACGATCAGTATGTGGAACAAATGAATGGGCCTATACTATAGTGACGCTCGGCAGTCCCTGAAGGGGAACGCAGTCACAGGGAAACAAGCGCAAACTTGTCATTTCCTCCTACCGAGGAAAGGCAAGTCGAGATGACACGGGCGGCGTCGGGAGCGGTCAGACACGTAACCGATTCGTGTTCACGGATCGCGCGCAGAAATTAGTCATGGCGACGTCAATGTCGTCGTCGAGGCTGACGTATGGCAGTTTGCCGAGAGAATACAAAATTGTATGGAAAATCGCTGGGTACGAGAAACGTTATAGGATCACGTGACACCAGGTCACGTGACGTCAATTTCCCCGCGAAATTTAGTGGGAAAACCGAACTGGTGTGCAGGTCTGCGACATCCCATAATGCAACACTGAGCGCGTTGCATTATTCCACTCATCTCTATTGTAGTTGGCTGGATCACGGACCTCGGCTTCGGCACCTGGGGCCGAGTGTCGCCACCGGCGGCCATTGATTGACACCAGCCAATGCATGGGACTCTATGGGAAGAACGAGAAAAAGTGACGTTTTCCCCTGTTTCTAAGCTGTTGTTGGCACTGAAACGTTTTGTATGATTTTCGATAAGCTTGTCAAATAGCTTGCGTACAAACATTAAAGCTGACAGCCCCTCGCAGTTCTTATAAATAAATATTTTGTGGTCGAGAGTGACTCCGCTGTAGTGCAGCTCAATGAGGCGAGAGTTACCTAGAGTCACCGCGGAGTCGGTGGCGGTTTCGTTGAGTTGGGTTTAGCAGGCGACAAGCTCGAAGGCTTTGCTAAGCGGAATTAGCTCACTCCCGGAAAGCCGCTGTCGAGATGGAACTTCTTTGTCATTCATCAACTTCTGGGCTTCCCCGAGAACGGTCTCATGGACGGCAAGTTCCTCTGCTTGGTCGTCTTCGCAACAAAAGGCCCGGTAATAATATAGCCGAGTTGCTCGTGAAATCATGCGGTAAAGCTTCAAAATATTTCCAGACCTCACGTCTCCTATACGTTTTCTTTTCTTTTCTTCTTTTCTCGTGCATGTGTTTATTTGGAGTGTCGCGGTCATAGCACGCCTCTGGCGTTCTTACCTGCTGTGCTGATTTGAGGAGTTACGACCCTTCGTCGTGCCCATGGGCCTAAGGTATGCTGCTCCCTGTAAAACATCAGGGTGCAGTGCGATCGAATCGGTATTTGTCAAACGTTCGAACGACGATTAAAAAAATCAAACGTACCGGAGCACCTACGGCTGAGCTGGCAAGCTTGCTCTGATATTCCTGGGTCGCGTGCTCGCACCAGATGCACGTCACATCCTCACGTCACACCCGGGGGTCTGTCACGGGGACGTGACGGTTTCTTTGCTCTTGTGCGTGTTAGTTTCGGCCGGGAAAACCCCAAGAGTTTTGACTTTACAGGGTGCTTTCCGAGCGCCGATCCGGGCGCAAACTCGTTTTGTATAAATAAACCAATCGAAACGAGCGCAATACAACTGTTCATTAAGGTGTCTTTGGGTGGTGTATTTAGCACACTTAATTTTGAGAATGGCACGCCATGAAGAAAAAAACGTGAAGTTTCTTTTAGATGAGTTTCCGAAAACATGTCCAGCAGATCCGACTGTGTGTGGTGCCATCTTTGTCTAGCGGCGTCAACCAGTCGGTTTTTGCCGTCTTCCTCCCGGTGCATAGAAAAGAAGAAAAAAATATATTATAGGCCTAATTTTTTTCCTAGTAAAGAGCCCTCATAAAACTAGTATCATGAATGCACGGCCTATGAAAAACTCTGCAAAAATTTTCAATGCCCTCTGTTGATTGCTTTATTTACACGAATATTTTTACGCCTGCACAGCGCTCAAGCACCCTGCAGATGCAACTTTTTTCTGTCGGTTACAGCGTCCCCCAAAGCTGAATTTTACTTCGTGCCTGCAGCTCGAAGCGTAGGTGGCCTCTTGGCTTTGTTGTCGTGTGTTCTGTTTGGTAAGAAGCTAAAAGAGTTCGGGGAAGCTGTCGACCCGTCGGCGGCCTCCCTTGATCCGACGTCTCGAGTCCGATGCAGTTACGCGTTGGTGACACGCTCCAACAGCGAGGCGCATCCGCGCACTGCGGTCTTTTGATGTGACACTCGACACATTCTGGCGAATGTCCAGGCGGCCGCCGACGCCAGTAAAGTCGAGCGGATCGAGTCACTTCCATGTCGCAGTTACCTATCGTGTTTCGGTGGCGCATTCTGGGCGTTTACGTTCGCGACGTCACGACCTGGGGCAGGTTCTGATTTCCGTCGATGGAAGCAAAATGAATCCAAATAAGGACATCATGGAAAGCGTTTGACCAATCTCGAATGCCGATCACACTGTCAACTTTGGTCGCGTGCGTCACCAATATGGAGTATTTACTTAGTATTCACTGGCGGAAGTCGCGTTACACTCGGAGGACATTGGACTGGCTTTCTTGGCTCGTAGCATCGTCTGCAGGGTATCGCAAGGTGAAAGGGAGCGTAGCCCAGTCTAGTGAAGCAACATGTTGTCGCCATGTTCGCGTTTCAACCCATTGACCCGGTAACATTTTGGATATGCGATGCACGCTTCGAGAGATATTCCTCAGCAATCGGTCAACTTGTACCTTTGCTTTGCTGCAATTCTGTCACGTTGTGATAACAGCCGCATAAGACGAACGACAAGAATAACGGTTGGCGGATGTGAAAAGGGCTCGAAATGAAAAGGTATAGCGATCAGTTCGTGCTTGCGTTATAGAAAATAACTAACTTTCCTGTCGACTAGTTTAAGAAAAATGTATTCTAAAAAAAAACGTGCAATACAAGACGATTCTTGATGATCGCAGTTCTCAAATAAAAGGCGAGATTTTTTTAGAACCCCAAGTGGATTTAGCGAGTGAAATTTTGACATAACTCACGTAAAGCCGGAGGGAAGCACTAAAAAGGTAGACACGGTCTCGGAGGTCTTATTTATATGGCAGCGACTGCCGAAGTGCCCGTTAGAATTTCTAAGCAATGGCCGCACGGCCGAGCGCCACGCGAAAGTTTTGTTTGCGACTTCCCATCATACAAAAGACAGTCTGCAAACAGGAGTCACCGCAATATCCGTAGTTCGAATGCCGAGTGCCAAGTTATCCTCGAACTCATTGGTATGCGGCATTCGAAGCACGGATCTGGCAGCGACTCGCTGTCGAATCTTTATGCAGACTGTCGAATCTGTATGCAGACCCCGGGGCGGTCGCACGGCTCATACATTATAAAAAAGACAGGGTTTTCGCTGCAGTCATGATGACATAATTATCTGCGAACACGCCTCATTATTACGATTCGGACATGTGTGCCGACAGTCCGAATCGTGACCGTCATAATCAATGTGACCGTCATAGTAAAAGGAATGCCTCCGGCAATTTCGTCACTCTGTTTTTTTGTATTAGAATGCGGAGCGCAGGCTTGTCTGCTCCTTGCACAGGGGTTGTGACGATATCGGAACGCCGAGCTCTTATTGGCTGATTGAAAAAAAAAAATTGTGGGTAGCCTCAAGGCATCTAGCATTTAGGTGTACCCACTATCCTTTCAATCTAAGCCAATCAGAGCTCGGCGTCGTTGTGACGTCACCGCCCCTCCTGCTCAAAAAGCAGACGAAACACTGCAGATTGTCTTTTGTATTAGAATTGCCTTGACTATGAAATTATTGCAGTTCACTCCGCTCCAGGGTTCACCCTTTCAACGCTGGAAGTTGAAGTGCACGGTTGACCAAGATTTCACACTTAGTTTCTCCCGTGTGACAGCACCCCCGAACAAACCGAAAATAAGAGTGCTGTGGCCACGTGCCCCTCCCCACGTTCCGCGTCCAAGAAGTTTCCCCGCGGGAAAGCCAGGCCCGCGGTTCGCAGGCGAACGTGGACTGTTTATTCTCCTTCCCAGGAATAGACGGCGCAGTCCCTTCCCATTTTATGCCTCTCAAGCTCCCACGTTAAATTTGGAGAGCCGCCGGACATCCACTCGCGCCTTTCGATGTGGACAGTCCTGACTCTGGAAATGGGATTCCTAGCGCCAGAAACACAACTTACAATTCGCACTTTCCCGCGACGTAGTTTCCAATCTCGAAAGTCGAGGCAACTACTCGCAAGGTCTTGTCGCGACAAGTGTGTCAAAGCAACGCACTTGTCTGTTTTTTATCTGCCGGAGGGGCTGGTCGTCTGCGGTACCTAGGAGAGCATGCATGAACGTGGTGTCGTCTGCGAAGAATTCTTTGCAGACGAAATGCCGTTCCGGCAGACATTCTAATCATTTCACGAAACATTTTCATGGCTCTTTCATTCCTAGCACCTTACTAACCTTTTTGTGGAACGATGAACTGCGGGCCCTGGAGTGTTAAATGACGTTTTTGGATGGCTGCTCTTGAGTGTGCGATTGGGTGTGATTCGGGTTGGGCGATAATGTGTGTATATATAGGTGTCGAGGCTGCCATTAAATGGATTGTCCGGTCGAAACCGGAAGTACTTAAGTTTTTGCGCTCCTTACGTCGAGGGAGCCTTCATATGGACAAACAACATTTTTATTTTGATATATGATCTCCCGTTATTAACTAAACCTTTCATGAGCGTATGTACGAAACTGCACCCCGAATTTCGCCAGTGTCAATGGCTGACAACCGTAGGTGCTGCGTGACGTCACAAAACGCAAAGGTTTGTCGGATGGTCGGGATAACAAGCGTTGGTCGATGGATGTCTTGTATTTTGTTTCGAATTATATAGCCTCCTAGGCAAGTGGTTCTCAAATGGGGGTCCGCGAAGGCCTTCTAGGGGTCCGCGAAGCCCTGCCTCTTCAGTCAAGCCCGGCAATTAAAGTTGTCTTTTTTTAGGTCGAAAAGAAATGTTTCAGTTTTCGGGCGAGTTTCTTCGTGTTAACGTCAATAAGAGAGGTCTACTTCACACTAGCCCTTAGTTATATCCATTTATTAATTAAATGATTATTATATTTGACCTATACCTTTTCTCTCCTCTCACCACGAACGGGGTCCTCCATCATCTCCGCCGATCCACGAGGTGTCCGCGAAACATCGATAGTTGAGAACCACTGTCCTAGGCTGTACTCTACTGAAATAAGGGGGGATCGGTGGCCGAGTGGTCTAGCGCACACCAGCTCGGAGCACGTGGAGCGAAAGCTCGCGCTGCAGAACCCAGGGATCCTGGGTTCGAGCCCCACCCCTGCCCGTTTCGATCTGGATGAGCATCGTACCGGCGTGCGGTCGTGTATCACTACTGCGTGGTGCACGTTAAAGACCCCAGGCTAGCGGCTGTACCGCACTGGCTAAATTTCTCATCTACAGCTGGGAGACTCGTCGCCCCTGTGAGGCAGACCAAGTTCTAGGCTGTATAAACACACAAACAACCCAATTATTATTATTATTCTACTGAAATAAGGTTCTTTTATTGCAGTTCCCAAGCGTATGCAAAAAAGTCACGCCTTTTAGCGGGATATTGCTCGAAAACAGTCATAATGTTTCGAGCAGACGTATGCCGTTTCGCGCAAACACAACTGCGACGGCCACCGATCGAATCAGGAGCGCTTGCAAAGCAAAGGATGCAGATTTCGCCTCTGAAGCGGCAACTACACGAAGCGATATCTGGGTACACGTATCGGCGGATCCACTGGATCGGTGATGAGACTGCGGGTCTTTCCCTCAGAGGCGATGACAGCGGGTCGAAGGCAACCGGTGAATCGTTCAAATGCATGTCGTCACTTGACTTGTGCGTGCTCGGTGAATCGTAGCCACGCTCTAATTGCACATACGGGTCAAACAGAATTTGGCTGCACGCGTGCTAAATACAACTTCTGGTGCTGTTTTCAGGTGGTCTAGCTGTTGGTTTCGGTTTCGCTGCATAAAGAAATTGATTGATCCGATCTGGGCGAGGAGTGGATGGACGTAGTTCAATATCGTTGGCACAGCATCACACCTCAGCTTACGAGCCTTCTGCCCGCTGAACACAGCTCGTAGCTCTCTTCTGTGAGATGATTGCTGCATAAGCGGGATCTCGACCTTGATGGAAACCCAGTCCCTACGCACGGCGACAATCCATTTTGCTCGTCACTGCACGTCTCGCGGAAAAGTGTGCAACGTCATGTCTTGGCTCGCATGTGCTGCCCGGTGGTTGTGGCACCCAACCGCGCAGCAAAAATCTCACCCAACCACGAAACAAGTCGAGCACAACAACAAAAACGAAGCACGCCGAGGCGTCCACTTGCAGGTAAACGACGAGACAGAAATGCTCGCGTTGTGTTGTGTGACGTCAGAGCTCCAATGTTGCCACCGAAAACAGCGTTTACGCTAGAGTGCGATTGGAGCAGTATAAATTCAATTACTCATGCAGAGGTGCATATAAAATTTAGATATTGCACGTACGATGCGTCTCGAGGCGAGGACAACGATATTTAATTGTTTTCTCGAATGCAAAACTTGGCCGGACAATCCCTTTAAATACACAACAGTTGAGAGTAAAGGCCTGTCCGGTCGTCTGTGTATCTTCCTTGTCCCTGTTTCTTTCGCGCTTTCAACCTTTATTCCTGTAATGTATTTTTAGGCATCTAGATGAATATTTACTTAAGAATCATTACCAGCGCATAAATTTTGAAATCAATCAAAGTTTAACAAAATATCGATACGGGTAATAAGTTTATAATATAAAAATATGAATTGAGAAAAGTTGTTCTCACTACGAAAATCGAAAACTAGCATTAATATGGAAATTTCGGCCAGTTGGTACATGATCGTAGACCGGCGCCGAAAAACATAAGGACAAGAAGAAGCGCCAATGTTTCTTTCTTCTTGTCCTGCCGTTGTTCGGCGCCTGTCCACAATCCAAAACTCAAAACAAGCGACGAAAGTTTTTTTTTTCTTTTTTTAGGCGATGGCTATTTTGATAACGATGTCAGTTTTTCACACGCTGAAAAGAAAAGAGATTGAGGTCTTTGTGTAAAATCCATTTTAGTATTACGTCGTATTTTTGGGGGAATGGCGTTTACCGGGGCCCGCAATTAGTATCAATAATAATAAAGTTAAGGTACCCTCACACGTAGCTTTTCAAGCTCCAATATAATATGTTCTTATGGTCTAATTTCAAACGGGCGAGGAGCTATGGCAATCCAATGTTGGTAAATTATCAACACGGGTGCCAAATGTATCATTTTCGATTAAGGTTTAAATTAAAAAAAAAGTGCAACACCAACTAAAATATTCTGTCTAGTACGACAAATCCATGTCAAGACATTAATTGTGGGTAAAGTGCTTAGGGCTATCAAAGTCACGATCTTTTATAATCGGTAAAGGTTACAAATTCGACACCAGTTATTTTGGAACAAATGTGCCGAGAAAAGTGATTCCGTAATTTTTCAAATTGCAAAATTTTCCAAAACAGCTTTTTTTAATTATTTTTGCACGCAATCGTTTTGCCAATCTCAGCCTTTCGGTTACGGAGGAACGCCTACCCGCTTGCAGGTACGTTCACTCCGGCACCTTTCACTGACGTTGGAAAACCACCGGGACCGTATGGTACAAATCCCATACGGGCTGCGACATTACATTGGCACAGGGAAGAGTGCTGTTTGCATTCAGAACTCGCTGTTGGCGAGCCATGATCGCGAGCTGTTCCGCCGTGCCCGCTGAGCAGGGAGGTTATGCAAGATGGCGGGATGTTGGGGCGAGGACATCGCCGCCTGCTGCGATTGGTCAGCGGCGTGGCGCTGACCAATCGCAGCAGCCGGCAGTGTCCCGGTCCCTTTGTCTCGCCGTATTTTATAGCTCCCCCCCCCCCTCCCCTCTTTCCTTCAAAGAGACCCGGGGAACCCCCGTTAGAGAGCTTCTCGTTTCTGCCACGAGAGGGCGAGCAACGAGCTGGAGACGCAAATATACTTGAAGAGAATATTCTAAGCATTACTTATTCTTTACTTATTCTTAGTTATTCCAAGTATCCCCCCCCCCCCAAAAAAAAAAAAAGAAACAAAACAAAACAAAAAATACAGAAACTCTTGTAAGGTTTTTCAAATCCACATATGAAGCGCAAATTAAACTGTATCCACATTGAGAAGAGCAAATCCATAGCTCCTGAATTTGCAATCTGGAAGAAAAAAGACGGCACCTCTCTGATTACTTTGGGGGATGTCGTATGTCGGCCGTGTTTATGGTCTCAAACACGACCCGGATGAACAAGAAGTAAGTAGGTTCTTTCTTATGAGTTACATTTAATCTCCTTTCTTGATGGCGCATTGTTCGGCCTCCAGGATCATTCCGGAGCCGCCGGATTTGATCGCTGATCCGGGCAGAAAACAATGGAAAGCAAAAAAGGCGTTTCCTATCGGAGGCCTACATTGAACCGAAGAGGGAAAGTAATATTTCTTCATAAACTCAGCAAATCCTTGGTCTTGCTTATAATACCTTTCAAACACGGTTTCCGCGGACCGCAGAAAGGTCAAGATTGGCAAAGCAGAAGAGAAATTGCCTTCTTTTTTTTTCTTTTCTATTCGGTGCTTTTTGTTTTGTCTACACCCTCAAAAATCTCCGTTTGTCTACTCCACCGAAAAAGACACGGAACACTTTTCCTGGCTTTTCGATTAATCGGATCAGCTAACGAGAAAGGAGATAAGTATCATGGTATGAAATCAGTGTTGTCTCGGTGGCAGAAAGAGATAGGTGCTTCGTTTGCTTCTGTACCTTGGAGACTTTGTCTTGTCCCCGCCAGAAGGACTGCCAACAAATGTACGATGTTTTTCAGTCGCGAATAGTCCAAGAACCACCGTCGCCTGATCTTCGACAAATTTTCTGAAGCTAGATTTGGAAATCCTCCTGAAGAGGCCATTTGACCGGTTGGACTCGCATGGTGCGAGGCCCGCTGCTGAACGTGTTGTAGTTTCCCGAGTTAGGGGAACTGCTGTTGTGTAGAGAACATCTCCCGCTAATTAATAATTTCCAGACATTAATTTAGGCTTCCCTCTCGTTTTACTCATTCCCAACCTTCTCGTCTACCTGTTTTATTTATTTATTATTTTGCTCTGGTATTGCCACTTCCCAATGTCTTCTCTCTTTCTAACTTAATGCCTCCATTTTCTTTTTGGAAAGCACCCGCTACTGAGACTGCATGCTGCTGGCAGGGGCGCAATACGGTCCGCTATCCTCATTGGCGAAACCACTCGCCCTTTTCATTAGCAGAGCGGATTAAAGAAAAATCGATGGCTGACGTTCGGCGTGCATCTTGAGGCAATATACATACAGGAGCTTCTGCGAGCAGGGAATCCATGTACGCTGTACTTCTTCCGAATCAATGTTGAAAGGGTAATGACGCCAGATTATTGTTTTACTTCATTAAGCCTCTAGGGCAGCTTAATGTATTCCTAGGCATCATCTAGGCACGCCGTACAGTGAGAACACTAGCCGGCTTTTCTCTAAAGCCACGGGCACACTGTTCATAGTTCCTACAATACATAGAGTGTGCAAACACCGTCTGAGGGGTGTCTTATATGCGACTTCCCTGTTAGATTGTACGCACAAAGCCTGCAATGTTCAAAGTATGCATGGAGCAACATGCTTGGAAGCTGCTTGAGGCGTGCCCGCAGATAATGTTTGTCATCATGTCTGCAGGGAAGAACGTGTGACCGCGGCTTAAAAGGCACACAACTAAGTCTCTTAGCAAAACAGTTTGTCCATTATGATGCTTCCTGCAGGAGGTTTATTTTCAAAGTCTTACCAGTGTCTGCTGCCTTCGAGGTTTGTTTGCACTTCTCAGAACATTTATTGCGTGGAAGCTGATGATGTATCTCGTGATAGTTTTGAAGGACGTTTGACCTTCCGGACATTCTTGATTGAATGTTCCGCGTGTAACCAAGAAGAATGGTACGAACGCTTCACGCATAGGCTTGCTTAGCCACTGTATTTTGGGTGACGTGAAATGTGCGTAATTTCTGAGACCTTATAGTTTTTATGTTTTTCGTTGACTATAGGTCTTTCACACCAAGTGTAGCCGTTTTCAAGCACCTCCTTTCCCAACATGTTATAATTTCGGAGACTATGAACTCTAGGTGACCTAATTTATTTCAGTCAATATCCTTTTCTCGGATGTCGGAACAATACATAGCTACTTGACGTTCTAGGACCACCCGCGTCAGTTATACAAAACTTATTTACACTTAATATAATTTGTTTGCAACGGTGATTCGCCAATGGATCCTTTTTGAACCATGGTTAAAAAGCGCTAAAAAGACGAACACAAGAGAAGACAAACAAGGGCGCTACTAAAAAATGTATTCGAAAAAAGAAGATAGGAGCACTCATATATATATGTATATGTTGACACGCCTATCGTCACTCGGGCTACACATGCGCAGGGATAAAGTACGCCTCGCAGGCCCTACAGTTCGTGGGCAAAGGTGTCCCATCACTTATATTCGATTGTTATGCACACGCCCTCAAACGGTCATTGGTGCACTTCCCGTTTGCCCAACGTAAAATTTTCCACACGTTAGAGGTATTTCATACGCGACCCCGTGACGCATTCGATATACGGTCTGACATGCTTCGTACCACATGCTCGCTCGTTTTTGCTTTCACTAGCCATTCGAGGACAAATTTGGCCGAGTTTCTTGGGAGCTAAAAACACGAGAGGCACTCCATGCCTCTTCGCGACCCTCTTGAGGTTATGCGACATTTTGTATACGTAAGGTACGACATCAGGACTCATGTCGCTCCGTGCCGACTGCGTCACGTTCCGGGTTGTGCGGTTTTTTTACTTTCTGTAGGATGGCTCCTGCCACGTTCATCAAGACCGTATCAGGGAAGCCCGCTCATCCACGCCCTGTAAGGTCTGCAAATGTGAGCCACGCTTCGGTGACAACAAGATTGTAGGTAAAAGCAAGAATCAAACAGCAGGCGGCAAGGGGCGTACTTTATCAGGAAGAGGGGGCCCCAACACGTCAACTACACGTCGATTGCATTTTGTGATGCCGAGATACTTCCTTTTTATATATATACATTTATGTAAACTGGTTGAATGGCGTGTATCCTGGCGCATGCATAGCCAAGGGGACGATAGGTTTATTAACATATATATATACATATATTTATATATATATGTATGTACTTCTATCGTTGTTTTAGAACGCAGCTCTTAGGCGCCCTTTTGCGGCTTAAGCGGCGTCGGAGTCGCCGTCGGCGTGACCGCGCGGTGCATTATGGTTAAATTTCCCCGCTAAATCTAGCGGAAAAATTTCTCCGCTAAATCTAGCGGAAAATTTTCTCTGGTGGGTCACGTCACGTGACCCCCCCCCCCCCCCCCCCCCGAGAACACGTGATCCTCAGTAACTTTCCCTACTCCTCCTCAAGAGCTGCGCCCTAATTCGGCGTTACAGGGAGTTGTAAACGGCTTTCATATTTTTTTTTTTTTTAAATACAGTTGTGAGTAGCGCCGTTGATTACTTCTTATTTGTGTTCGTCTTTTTAGGGCTTTCAACCGTGGTTGAAAAAAATCATCCGCAACTAGCCCAACAAGTACTTTTACAATAAATCCTTTGTTTTTATTCTCCTTAAATGTGCATGCAACCCATGATGCTGGCGGGACATAAAAATTGGGACGTTATAAAAATCATAAGCTCAGTCAGGCAGTTTGTCAGTTACACAGTTAATCCGCCGATTAGTCAATCAAGTCAATCAATCGCTCGATAAACGGTTCTCGTTTTCCTCCAGGCAACAAGTTCAGCTGCGACTGCGGCCTCGTGTGGATGCTGCACCTGGAGAACGCCACCAGGAACGACAAGCTCCGGCGCGAGCTGAGGCACGTCAAGTGCGACTTCCAAGCCAGTGGCAACCTGAGCAGCAGCAAGGTGTCCCGACTCAGCGCCAGTCAGCTGGACTGCCCCGCCGACTACGCCAGGCCAGAGTTCCGCGGCGCCGCCGCCATCACCCACTCCACCACCCGAAAGGCTTCGGCCCGGCCGCCACCGACAGCCGCCGCGAAGGGAAACAAGGAAGCCGCAGGCGTGTCCGGTAACAGGATTAACGACGCGGCCTCTCCAGATCCTGACATCGATGCCGACGAGAAGAACAAAGACGGCGACGAGCATGATGCGCAGCTGACGAAGAACGACATCGAGGTCGTCTTGAATCAGCGAAAGGGCGCGGATGTGCTGGCGTCATCGTCCAGGGGGCAGCAGCAGCACAGGGGCAACGGGGCTGCTACCGGTCGGCTGACGGACGCCGGATAGTGCCTGGTCAGCCTCCTCTGGTCCTGTATGGCGGCGGCCGCCATGTCTACGTGTAGGTGATCGCGCAGTGCGACGACTGCAGGCGGGGACAGGGTGGTACTGGTCGGTTCTTGTGGTCGGTCCTGGTACGAAGGATCATCCCGCAAGGACTGGTCGTCAATCTGTGATTATGAACCGCTGTGGCGTGTCGCTCGGTTGTGTACTTTATGTTGTTTTTTTTAGAGCGCAGCTCTTAGGGGCCCGTTCCCGGCTTGAGCGGCGTCGGCGTCGGCGTAACCAAGGTCACCCCAAGGTCATCCCAAGGTCACCCCAAGGCCACGTGACCCCCCGAGGTCACGTGACCCCTCCTTCGAGGTCACGTGACCCCTTCCTTCGAGGTCACGTGACCCCCCCCCCCCGAAGTCACGTGACCCCCCAAGTCACGTGATCCCCCCCAAGGGTCACGTGACCCCCCGAGGTCACGTGACCTTCCCGATGACGTCATCGTCACTGATGACGTCACCGGCATCCGCATCGTCATCATCATCATCACTGATGACGTCACCAGTGACGTCACTGATGACGTCCCCGGCATCCGCATCGTCATCGCCATCATCACTGATGACGTCATCAGTGACGTCACTGATGACGTCACTGACATCCGCATCGTCATCGTCATCATCGCTGATGACGTCATCAGTGACGTCGCTGATGGCATCATCGGCATCGTCACGTGACCCCCCAAGGTCACGTGACCCCCCCAGGTCACTTGACCCCCCCCCCCCCCCAGTACCCTTCCCTCCTCCTCCTCAAGAGCTGCGCTCTAATTCGGTGTTACAGGGAGTTGTAAACGGCTTCCACTTTTTTTGCAGGGAAATTAAGTGTGCGTCGTGCTTTTATTGTTGAGTGTCGAAAATCCCGATAAATTGCAGGGTTGAGGCGACTTTGTTTCGTTATTAGCTGTAGCGTAGTTCACGTGACTTGGTATCGGCAAAGCAAAAGCCTCGTTTTCTTATGTCTGAGTGAAGTTGAGGCATGCGCCCTTCTCACTGTTCATTCGTTATTGTTTGATATGACTGTGTCAGTCTTAACTCTACGACTTGAACTTACTACGCTCTCAAAAGCACCGGCATGTATACTGCCTTCCAAGACGCGCGGCAGGAACACCAATAGAATAGAAGGTTAAAAAAGCGCGAACAAACGGGGACAACGAAGAAACAGCGATGACAGGACAGGCGCAGGAGAAGCGCCTGTCCGGTCCTCCGTTTGTCTTCATTGTCCCCGTTTGTTCGCGCTTTTTTAACCTTTTATTCAGTAATGGACCAACTAGCCCAAACCCAAGTTTTAAAGGAACACCAATCATTGGCCTTTTTTAAAAGTATAGCAAATGAGAAGGGCTAATCGGATAGCACTCAATGGCTGTGCAGTGGCACTGGTAAAAATAGGCGTCAGGCCCTTTCGCCATTGAGCCTGATTATGAATCGCAGCATGATACCGATATCCTTCTAATTAGCTATACGAACTAAAAAAATAATAATAATTGATTTTGGAAGTGCAAAGTAGGCCAGTACAAATGCAGGGACGGCGGAGAGTATAATTTTAATGACTGCCAAAACTCGTGTTCGTCTTTTTTATGAAGTGTACGAGCAAAGGTACTCTTGAGTGGGTGAGTTTGTTTTGGTTCTAAAGAAACCAAGTTCTCCGAGTAATCGTTATATGTTCCAAACGCCAAAACCCATGGTTTTGGCGTTTGGAACGTGTACGTCTTAATAAGACCACATATATCTAATCATAATAAGGAACGTGTACGTCTTAATAAGACCACACATACCCGCATATATCTTGATTCTCTGCATAAAGGGGGAAATCAGTAACGCTTTGCGAGAAGCCGGACTCTTTTTTTACTACGGTTCTTGAGGTGAAAACGGGTACAGGTAGTATTGGTTCAGTTCTAATGAGAATGAAGGTGAGTCCTATCCTAACTTTGGCCGGGCCGATACACTGCAAATTCCATCGTGCTCGAGCCCGTGTAGGATCCCGACGACCCGATCTTGCTAAATGTAAAAATAGATGTGAGTGTGACTTTGGGTCAACTGTCTATACCATCTTTAAACATATAAAAAAGCTGCAGAAAAGCATGAACTTTTGACGCGTATTCATTCGGCGACTAACGTGCCGCGGATCATTACGTTTCATAGAAAGCTTGTTCTGACAACGTGCTTACATCATACGCCCTGATGAAACACCTTAGCGTATCCAGTTCTTCAGTACACTCTAAAAAAAAAAGGTGTCCAGGGAGAGTAAGTGCCCTAACTTACTCTCCTTTAACTCTCTCTGCATGGAAGTTACTCTTTCCCGACCGCTTCTTTCGATGATACTCTCCCTTAACCCTCCCTCGACCTCGAGAGTAACTGTAATTTCTCCTCGCGATATCACGGGCTGTCGATAGATGGCGCCACTATGGGTTCGGCGCAAGTTCGACGCAGTTCGGCGCAGGTATTTTTTTCGTTTTCTCGGAGAAACCTTTTTTTCCTATCCGCTCTTCTTTTTTTCTTGTTTTTTCTTCTTTTTTTTTTTGGGGGGGGGGGGGGGGGAGATGGGCAAGGATGTTTTAATAAATGAATTGGTACATCCTGCCTTGACGGGTTTATATTTCAGTATTTATTAACTTAACTATTACCTGCGGCAGGAAGATCATTGGAGCGGGGGACACTCCTTTATCCAAGCAATAGGCAATTAATGTTTTTGCTACACAGATATATTAAACAATAAACATGTAGATCAGTGTGTAAACGGGTGTATGAGCGGATGCTGACGCGCGTGTGCGATTATGTTTCGTTACATAAGTGCCTAGGGTTGTTATGTAGCCCAGGGATGTTTTTGGGGCATTGTTATATTTTTGGGGTGTCGTTTCAAGTTACTGCTGAGCCCGACCTCACTGATCGTAGGAACAGGTATATGTATAAAATAAAGTATTTTTTCCACATTCGCATTAAAAGCAAGCAAAGAGGAAAACCTCCCTCCGTGACAGAAGAGGTCGGCTTCGCGCGGTCTATTGCATACGCCACGTGACGACCATTTCATAAAGCGTCGCCCTAAACACGGCGTTCGTTTCGAAGCCATGTATAGGTTCAAAAAACCTATACATGGCGGCAAGCCAGGTTTATGGTACGTGACACTAGGGGCTCCCTTATTTTCACCGCCGTGGAGAAAATAAACGACGGAGCCAGAGCGTTTGGAAAAGTTGTTAGCGATGATTTCCAAATTTGTTATGCGGTCTTTGTTTTGAGTCATTAAATAAACTTGGCTTGACTACTACATTTTTTTTCAATATTTACATTTTACTTTCCGAAGCGAGGGAGTCGATTAGTCTTCTGCTCTGTTCAAGAAAAGCTCTGGGGGGTTAAACCTTTAACTCTGCACAGTTAGCTACATCCTTTAACTGTTTTAACCTCACTCTCCGAAGCTCCCTTGACAGGAAATGTTTTCGATATAAGAGAACATTCAAGATCGCTGCTCTTTTCCGCTGTTCATCAAACAGTTCCTAATGTACAGCGGAAGCACCGTGTAGCATTCCGGATATCGATATTTGTGGTACGGATCTCACTGGCTTTAAATATAGATACATTAGTGTGTATTACAGAAGTCTTATTTCGCTGTCCAACAGAGCCACATGTAAACTGCCATTGACGGGTTCACCTTACGTTCAGTTGATTCTACACAGCAAGCGATAGCTCAATTATTTGGGGGAGAACGTAGACTGCTCTATGTCGCCCTACGATATGTTAAAAAGTATGCCAAGCTTCTTATGTTCAATGTCCCCGAGCTACGAAACACGGACGACAGAAGCTCAGTTAAAATGAATGAGCGAAAATGTCTATATGTTCTGTAACTAGCGGTAGCTTCCTCCATCTAGCATGGCCTTTGAAAAAGCCTGTGTCTAGAGTGCCGTGGTACTCTTGCCAAGCGTTCAAGTGCCCACGTCCGATGGCACTCTAAGCACGCATTGGAGTGCCGTCCGAATGCCCTAAATGGGCTGTAAAGAAGACGTGGGTCAGCGCGTCCCGAGAAGCATAGCCTGCCGCATCCGTGAGCTAAAGAAATCCGATTCACAAAAAATTTTTAGGACCCAGAGGAAATTGGAGAGTAAATAAGTTTAGAGGAATTTAGAAGATAAATAAATCTGTCTTTTAGAGACAGCCAAATTTACTTATAAGCTTGGTCTTGGTACCAATCCAGCCAGCTGAAAGTCATGATGTGGAAAGATTGTGAACTTTAATTTGGTCTCCTGTGTTTGTTAGTTACCGAATCGACAACAAACCAGCACCGACCAACCAGCCCTTTTACGACGCAAATATTTTCACGAAAAAACTTAAAAAAAAAAACTTCGAAAAAACAAATAAATAAGCACAAAAAAGATGGTGTGGAATGGGCATGCTGCGGACACTAAAATTCGTTAATATTTTTCTCTTATTTTTTTTTTTTTTTTTGTATGGAGCATTAGTGCAAGCTGGGTGCAAGGTGCGCAAGGAACGAGCGAGGCGCCCGTTGAGTCCGGATTCCCTGGATTACCGCCTTCGGAAGCACACGCTGTCCTCAGTTGCCACACAAAGCCTTTAGTCATGGATCGGGGACTTTACCCCCGTAAGCTGACAGCGCGGTGGAAACTACGTGCTTGTTAGACCGTTTGACTGTCAGTCTCGCACCACGTGGTCACCCCTTCTCCGCATACACACGCGAGGCGAGCGAAATCAAGCGATAGGAGTCAGGCCACTGAATGGTTGGCTAACGCTTAGCTTCACCGCATTGTCAACTTAGAGATGAACGAAATAAGAGCTCACCTATACAATCAATTTCCGGCCTGTTATCGCCTGACATCACTTTCTGCGCGCGAAACCTCCAACCTTGAAAGCAACAAGATCGTTTTGCCCACGAGCAAGCTTCCCGGAACTTTAGAACGGATGCCTTGCGAACGATGGGGCCTAGGAAGAGTAGCGCTGCCATATTTTTTTTTTTTTTTTTTAATTCTGTTTTTGATTTTACGAACGGTTTCGGAATATATGACCGAATACCGTTTTGGCATCTCCACAGAACAAAGATTTAGTGACACTTTGAATGTGTCATTGATAGTAGGTATTCCATGCGCAATTATGCATAAATATATAGGACAACGATAATTTATTTGTTATGTTTGTGAACACGGAAAATACATAAATGAATTAATTAATATATTTATGAAAGTATCTGTTTCACATTTTTTCTCAAGAAGGTCTTTCTCGCGCGCTTCATGGATAACAACACAATCATTTAAGTACTGACGTGTGCACTTATATGGCAGAATTTTTTTTTTATTTTTATACAAAAGAACTTTACGTTAATTTACCTTAATTACTTTTCTCGATTAAATTTTCCCTATAATAAGGGACGTGCTTAAATGCATATATGCTTCTGTGCAACCCTGCTGTCATTGCTGCCAAAAAAGCAAACATCTTTTTGATAGGACAGGTCAGGAGTGCTTATATTATAAATTTGAAATAAACATCCGTGCCAAAATCACCGGTGCATTTCCAATGAGAGGGGCCGCCATCCCGTGCTCGCCTGGCGTATAAATGATCAGTGACTCGTCATTCGTAATCTATAGATAGTATTTCGGATGAAAACATTATTTCAAAACAAATGAAGGCGAAATTACAGTCGATGTGCCATAGTGAATCGTTAATTAAACAAGAGTCCCACCTACACCAAATCTATGACGTCGCGCTTAGGCGGTGGCGCAGCCTGTTGAACGGAGCATGGCCGAACGCTTCACACTTCGGAAAATGGGTACATGCAGCGCGTCGTGCGCGGAGCTCTTGTGTGCAAACGCGTGCTTGTTTACACGCAATGAGTTGGTGTACACTCGATTCAAAGGTCAAACTGTTCGTGAGAGATTATTCGGCGTGAGGTCGGTCTGCCTTTCAAGATTTGCGACACTGGTTCACGCTGTACATGAGACACGCGTAGCTATACTCTGTTTCATACTTAGCGTGCAACGCTGTGAAAGCTACTGGCGCGAGCGCGTGGCTTCATCTATGGTTTTGTTTGAGCGAGAACGCGTGCAAATGATCAACGAGATCAAGCCCCACGCTCGCGCCAGTAGCTCCGACAACGTTGCACGCTAAGTATGAAACAGAGTATAGTGCAGCACGACCGCTAACCTGAGGTCGTTAACGTGCATCACGCGCTATACTTAGTTTCACCTCCGAATGAACCGCAGATGCTGTTTTAGTGCTTGTGCACCCGCGAGCGCTCGTGTGCCCGCCGAGGCGTCATCCAAAACAATTAGCTCGCGCTTTTAGCACGTGTGACCAACAATGGTCCATGCTGAGTTGAGACGAAGTATTCCTGGTGTTCATAGCACGTTCTACAGAATGAGCTTGCGCTCCTCGTGCTCCTAGCTCCAACCAGTCAGCGACACGCGCGGGCTCGCGGTTAAACCTCCCTTTGAAACAAAAATTTCTAGCGCAAGCGGTCATTCCGCGAAAACACCTCTGAAGGCTGCACTTTCGTGCCGGTAGCCTTCGCTGTTTAAGGACAAGCCTCGGGCACGTGCAGCATTCGCGCGGAAATATATGTTGGTGGTGTTGTAGTATTTTGAAGTGCAGGAGAAAAGCTGGAAGCCACCCGCATCTATTTCACAAGCAGAGTGCTCGCGAAAGTAGCGTAAGTGCTTTTAACGTAAGCTACCACTTTTAGAAACAGATTGTAATTGTGTGAATAATCTTCATTCTTTTTTTCCCAAAAAATTGATTTGTGATAGGAGTGATCTCCGAGAATACGGGTCACCAGTGATACCTGTATAGTGCCATATTGGCGTGATATTTGAGTGCTGTGCTCTTGATGGATCGTGTTCCTTCTTATTATTCCTGTTTTTTTTTTTTTTTTTTCTTTTTGCAATTTGAGAACTGGACTTTTATGTAGTCGGACGCTGTGTTTCTCTACCTGTGACAATTTGATAGTTTATGTACGAAATTAATCCCTAAAATAATGCCCTCTGCACACCGTAGGTATTTTATAAATAAATAGAACAAATAAATATCCGCGGGAAGGGTGCGCTAATAACTGATTGAATAATTTTCGATTAGTCTTTCATAGGTTGGCACTTTACGACAGTTAATCATTCAAATATTAAGCTGAGATCTGTTTTTGTAGTGAAGGCAACGTGGAAACCGTTCGCGAGTTTTAGAGATTCGAAGAGTTATCGCTGTAAAACGCCAAACACTATCCAATGTACTTTTTTTTTTTTTTTCGGACATGTTGGTTTGAATATATTTACTGTGGCGGATGCTTTCAACGCGTGAGCTCTTGTTTAGTGGGGGCATTCCTTCAGTAGTGCACCCGCTCTCTCTTGCCTCGGTATTACGCAAATCATATGATTAATAACCCCTCCAACTAGCAATCCGGAAAATGGGTTTTATCGACGTGTTTTATCCGCTATGGCAATCAGTTTGTTGGAGGATGCTTCATCGACAAAATCGTCTCGTCGGCACCCTGTGCTGTCCCATCGACGGTTTCATCAAAACGAGCGTTGTATCGTTTCATAACATAGCTTGCTTTGTGGTAGCATTTATGGGCGAGCCCTGCGCACTTCACGCGTCCGTAACGGTCCGCCGGTCGGTCGTTTGTAACCATACAACAGATTGGAGCCACCACGTAACCACAGTGGAAATAGCGCTCCATATAATAGTCACAAGGTCACGTGACTATAATCCATGCGGGCGATGTAAACATCCTCACTGATGAATCCATGAATCCCGAACAAGAGCTCTGCCGGACAAAAGCTTTTATGACCCGTACTAAACCTCAGCACATGTTTTCCAGAGACCCGGATAAAAGTACATCATTTTACGACTACACATGAGCAAAGGGTGCATGAAGAATTTTTTTTATTTCATTGCCGATCTTGATATGGGGACCGTATGTTTGTTCCTGGGGGCCGAAAACTGCGATCAGAAATGTCTCGATATGGGCTCATCGGGGCCGCCAAATGGGGCTGCCGATGTCCGCGTCAATGCCTCGCAGTTCTGTCGCGGCCAAATGCATGGGACCTTTCGCTCCAGATTATTATGTTGACTCTATGACCTCGAGAGAAAAGCTTCGTGCTCTAACTACGGGTTTATAGACTCCATTTCGTGTCCAGTGAAGAACCCCGGTGCGATTGACAGGACAAGAACATATTCTGAAACGTGGTTATACAAGGACGGCTCTATGATTTTACGGCACTACTGCTGCCACAATAACACGCCGAATGCCTCCAACATGGCACCAAGGCACTGATAGCAGACGATAACGTTGTTTTTGATTCAGAGTTTAGCCGAAAATAACGCCAACTGCAAAACGCAAAAAAAAAAAAAAAAAAAAAAAAACGAGCACAAAGAAGTATGAGTGCACACTCGGAGCGCTACTGGCTACTGAATTTTATTTGGAAAACACGAACATATATACACACATTATTATACCTCACCCCAAATGAATCTGATTTTCTTGTTTGATGAAACGAGTGACGACGCACTGATGCAACCGTCATCCTTCTTTACACTGATTTTGAATGCCTCGAAAATTTTACCCTCTGTTTTCGGTACCTACTTGCCCGGAATAGGTATTTTATCTAGCAAAAAATCATACGAACGCTTATCACAGTGGACTGCCAAGTTCCACAAGGGAGACCGCTTTACAGAAAGTTCATGCCCTGTGTACGATCTGGTGGTGCACGAAAGCACCCAATGTCAAAAGCCCGTGCCAAATGCCCCACGACTGACACCTCACCCTTTAGCCCCGCCTTTAAAGGGCTAGCTTGATCAGAAGCCCATGACGCGAATCCCGAGATCACATGGCCGGGTCCTCACCGTGACGGCGGAGCATTCTGCTTTTAATTAAGAGACAGCAAGTGTGCACGCGAGCGTGTGTAACGTAATCATGCCGTCATTTGTAGACCCTCAACGTATTAGCTTAAGACATGGAACTATGCTGGTTGAAGCTCGTACAGGGATTCTGCCCGTACGATCGCCCACATGTGGTTGGTATTTTAGACTACCGATCTGGCGCAATCCACATGTTTGCGTGCATGTTTTTTTTTTTTTTTGTGCGCATGTTTTGCTGTTTTGTTTATTTTTGAGCTTCGCTGGTGCTCCAAGGCAACGCGAAAGTGACTGACGATTTTCTTGAAAATCATATTGCCTCTTTTTTATTCGTTGGGAGACATTTGATTTATCATTCTCTTTTTAATGTTGACATTAGGCTTCAGGCTGAGTTCGGAGCGCCGTGTCTGCAAGATTCCTTTTGTCTTCTTGCTAGAGCTGTCATGTCTAAGCAATCTCTACCACATTGGTTTTTTGGATATCCGGCAAGCAGATACCAGCAGAGACAAACGAAAGAATTCGAGCGCCCTTCCCCCGCACGGCGTGGGGGGGGGGGGGGGGGGGGGGGGGGGGGGTGAAGGAAGGCGCACGCACCGACGGCCTCGAAGCCGGAATGCTTACAAGGTCGCTCGGCCTGGTGCAAGACCTCTATCTTTCCCTGGGAAAGGGCGAGAGAGGGTGATGAGAGGACAGTTCCCCACCCGTTTTCCCCACACTGCCCTACACCATCACCAATATCTCCAAATCTCTTTGTAAGCGGACTCGGCGTCCTTGAGGCGGAACTCCCTTCATTCCTGATAGTGCCGGGCGAGCTAAGCGCCCACCGGACCAGTTACCACCTGCCCCGCTCTCTGCGTGTGGTTACAGGAGGGAGCGTGATCACGTGATTATGGAGAGACGTGCGATTAGTTCACCGGGCACCCCTTAGCTTCCTCTACACTTTCAGCTTAGGAGTGACGGAGCCCAACCCGCAAGACACACACGCTGTAAAAAAAAAAAAAAAAAAAAAAAAAAAAAAAAGAAGAGAAGAAGGCGTTGAAGCGGCGCGCAGCTAAACGCCGTCGAGGCGAGATCTCTTTGCTCTGGCGGCATTTCGCCATCGGAGCGGCGGAGGGAGACGAAAGCCGGTGCACTCAGCTCGCGGACGAACACGTCCGTCACGTGATGTTTACTGGCCGCGCCGTCGACACCACTGCGTGCGCTCGCTCGCGCGGGAACCACCACAGGCGGTCCGGATGACAGCTCTTCCATGACTTCGCTGTTGCCGCTATCACCTGTCACCATTCAACCGCACTTAAAAGGTAAGTAGATCATTTTCGCATGCGCCTTTTAGAGGTAATCGAAGTGCAGAAGGAATGAAAGACGCGTAACTTAACGCGATAGGGCGTGTTGTGTCAGGAAACGCGCTCAACCTTGTTGCTTCCGCTTTCCCCACTCAGTCGCACGAGGTCAACGCTTCCTCGCATCAGACTCGACTCGATTGACGTGTGCAGGACAAGGGCTCATTGCCATGGGAGTTTGGTTTGTTCTGGTTTCTTCCGAACACTTCCTGTTCGTACCTTTTCGCTTTCCGGCGCCGTAAGAAGAACAGAAGAAATCAAAAACACTGAACCGCGCTCGTTGAATAATTATAATGGGCGCTCTCGCGTGCTGAAATTTAAGAGAGCATGTCATCTTTTCTTTAGTCTATATATATATGTATATATATATAAAAAAAAAAAAAAAAGTTCTTGTCTTAGGCAGTGGTGTGTTCGTTTCACATCGCGCATCCCCGCTCCGCGAGTGCAACCACCGGACGGCCATGTTACAAGTCGAAAAATTGCCTATTTGGAGCGTTGCGGATGCTGGCGGCAGCGTGCTGAAGATACGTGTTCTACTCGTTCGTCGGTATTCGCCGAAGAAGTTATTTACAACCCTGTGTAAGCCGTGAGACTTGCCGTTGAGAACACGTGAAAAGTTTTACGGAAGCGCAGTGCCGAAGGGAAAAGACGCAACTCGTCGAGATCAAGTTAACCGCGGCGTGATCAAAGCTTCCTTGGCACGCCGAAGCGCTGCGTCTCTCTGCCTTCGCGCGCTTGGATACCGATCAAGAATCGGCGCCGCGGCAAAGTTTTGAAGGTGTGTCGCGCGTACATGTCATTGCATCATATATCGGGCACGGAGTTCTGGGTCGTCCAGCTGTTCCGGCGAGTTGCTATGAATAAAGGGGGAAAACAATATGGGGACGGTTGCTCTTATGCACTATTAACCAAGTTCCATATCTGCTCTAATGAATCACATGGCAGCACAAATAGAGCAACGCTGCGGAGCAAGTTTGGTTTTTGAAGGCAAACCTACAAGACGGCGAGAATTAAAATTTTTGGAGTGCGACCCATACGGTCGTGTGCAGTCCCTTGGCCAATCCCAATTAGGCGAGTCGCGCTCAAACGTCAAGTGCAATAAAGTAGGTTTATAATGAGTCAGCACTGATCATTATAAACCTACTGAGGAGCTGTTGTGCACAATATTCTGTAAACCGTCTAACGACGAAAAAAAGACGTGTTGAGTGCGACACAATTTGTGCGAACAAGTGATCGCTGGTTTTTCCAGTTTTTCTCTTTGAAACCAAGGGATGTCATCCAAGTTATTATTGCTACGGAAAGAGCTCATATAATGTAAGCAAAAACATTTTGTGTTCGCTAATACTATTTGGAAGTAAAATGTGCCGATGTCGTGATGTGTACCTTCCTCTCCTCGTTCGTTGCCACTGGACACTGGATCAAGCTCTTTCTGGACCGCTAGTGCCGGAAGTTACAAATACAGCCGTCAGAGTAAAGTAAAACGCTGCTCCAGAAGCACATATGGCTTCATGTACATTGCACTCGCAAAGCACATTTACACATTGATTCCTGATAGTTATCTGAGCATGGGAAGGCACAGAGACACAGCACTTTTCTGGGCCAGGGAAGCTTTGATCATGCCGCTAGACCGGTGAAACTTGCTTTCGACCAGTTATGCCTTTTTCCTGTGGCACTCTGCTGCCGTAAAAATGTCCACGTTCTCTCAACGGCAAGTTTCACGGCTTACACAGGGTTTTAAAGAACTTCTTTGGCAAATGACGACAAACAAGTAGAAAACGTCTTCAGCTCGCTGCCGCCAGCCTCCGCCACATTCCAAAAACAATTTTTTGACGTGCAAGATGGTTGTTCGGTGGCCGCACTCGCGCTGCAGCGAGGAAGTGGGAATGCGTGATCCGGCAATTGTCATAGAGACCAGTGGTTCGTTCGTTTCGCGGTAGGCCTACCGAGGCGAACGACGACCGTGCTTGCATAACGTACCGCAGGATGGCGCCACCGACATCATTAGATGCTGGCTGGAAGCAGACGAAGACGTGCCACCTGCTTTTGCCACTATGATTTATTAAATACTTTCAGCGGATATGATATGTTACCGCTCGATAATAAATAGGACTGAGGTACACGAACCACTTCTGTCCCACGGTGAGCTGAGCAAGCACTCTGCCATAGACGGAAATAATTTTGTCCTTTCATGAAATTAAGGAACCCCAAGTTACTCGCTTACATTTCTCTACGTAAAAGCAACCATTAAAATATGTGCTTGAGCGAAAAGTAGCCACTTTCCGAGAAAAGTTTTCAACTTTTACTTTTCCTTTATGGCTGCTTCCCTTTGGCTAAAACGATTATTGATGCCTTGCATGGGAGGAAGTGAGGTGTCAATCATTGTTTCAGTGGCCCCAATTACTTGAGGAACACTCGTACGATTCTTCCTCGCTGTATTTGCATTTTAAAGGGATGCTGAACCGAAATCTAGATTCCACAAAACACGGTGGCAAAAGCGTGCAACGGGATGCTACAAACACCAAAACATCACCCTTATAGCGATATCTCGACCATATTTTCTAAAAAAGGAGGTGCATTTGACAGATATGTTGACGTCTTGTTTCTCCGAGAAGAGTCGAGAAGGAAAGGGAACGGTCTCGCGTCTTCCCCGCCTCGCCGCCTTGATAGGGCGAAGCGAAGAGAGGAGAAAACCAGATACGTTGACGCCACGTCCCTCGTCGGCCTCGTTCAACCTTGACCTCTTTTTCCAAAAATACGGCCGTCAATTCAAAATATCGCCTTACGAGTAGTCTCGTAGGGATTCTAGCGTCCCACCTAGAGCTCCTGCATTGTTTTCTGAAATCCAAATTTCGGTTCACCATCCCTTTAAGGAAAAATGCATGTTGCAACGTGTGGTTTATTCGCTCTGTTGAAATAGTTTTATTGCCCCGCAGTTGTCGAAGACTGAACTGATTTAGTAAATGGATCGAGATTTAAAGGCGTTTTGCGTTTTTACTTTCTATCCCCTTCTATTACAACACTTCCAACAACAATCTTTTTGCTGCAAATATTTGTCTGTGTTTAATCACAGTTAAAATAGTTTTTATGGCACTTTGAGGAACTGCGGGGTTTTCTATAGTACTTGCATCGCTTTTTACAAGGTGATGAACCGGAACCACCTGCTCCAAAAGCTGAATTCAGAAGGGGGGGGGGGGGGGGGGGTCGGGGGTCACACTACCACAGCCATGATGGAGCACTCACACATATTTTTGTTGCAGACTATACTTCTGAGCATCGCCAGCAATGACAGGGCCCATGTGCTGGACGGACCATGGGACGCCACTGAACCGATCATTTTCGAGCCAACCACGGGAAACAGCGGCTCCCAAAACCCGTCCTGGTGGATTTCAAGTTAGGAGCATTAGGAGCCTGCCAACATTGGTCGTCAACTGCGATGCCTCTACAAAAGCCGTTATCCCATGCCGGTCATTCGGGGCACGCTACCACAGCCGTGATGGAGCACTCAAACATCTTTTTGCTGCAGGTTGGTTATTTGAAAACTTCAGCTTGCTGTCATTCTCGCAACTAATGTCTGCCAGTGCTATTGTGGCCCAGTGATTGCCAAATTTAACATAGCTCTCTCGAAATTTTCTGACAATTATGTTGTAAATTTTTTTTTTTTAAATTGTACAGTTAATGACAACTAGTTACTTTCCAAACAGAAGTTGGTAGAATTTATTCTTGCCTTTGTTCTATGCTTTCGTATTTGGTTAGACAGCACTAAACCCCGGTACAAGGAAGATTTTGAAAACTAGGGCAACAGAAAGAAAAGACTATTAAAGATAGCCAAAAACTCGAATGTCGAGGCAGCCTGGACCAAATATAACTCTTGGGCCAAACTCTGTATCGAACGTATGCATTTCTTCGAAGACAAATTTTATAACTGTGACCTGCCTTTAATATTATAGAATAACCAAAAAACGTTTTGGAAACTTATTTTCTCATATCAGTCATCCTGTTCAATACTCTTGATGAACAATGATGGCAGTGTTATTTCGGACGCTGTATGTCCTACGGTTTTGAGCAATTGCTTTTAGTCTACTTTTACTGATGGAGATAGTTCCTTCTTACCTTTTGTACCAGATGTCGATTTTAGGTATATGAACACTATTTCTATAACACCGTCTGAAATTGCGATATTGATGATAACCTCAAAATTTTCAGCTTGGCTGGTGTCGACTCAATTAATACAAAAATTCTAAAAAATACCAAGGGTGTAACCAGCAAAATATTGTCACCAAAAATAGGTGATGAGGCAAAGTAAAAATGAACGTTTAATGGGGCGAACTTTGCCCAAATTAGAGGGAAATAACAGCACGTCGGAGGCGTCGAGTGTCTTCAATGCAACAGGGTCGAGCACAAGCGATAACTGGTTGCATAAGGCCACGCGGGGCTTCTTTTATAGCACTTTCCTTTCTAGAACATTCTGTACTCGAACATTCCGTACTAAAATATAGAATTAACCACGGCCTTCTCAAATTTTCCAGAAGCATCGTCTTAGGAGTAAATAAAAACATCTGCCGGTCCCAAAATTCAAACCCGGGACCTCTGCATGACAGTCAGGCGCGGTGCCCACTGGGCTACCCCTAAGCATGCCGTAATATGCAGTCTACTTTTCCAGCATTCGTCCACTGGTTGCATCCCACACGAGCGGAAGGTTGGGAAGGTCGTTCCAATCTACAAAAGTGTCGACCGTCACTCTGCGGGAAACTACCGTCTTATATCATTAACCAGCGTTGTATGCAATTGTTAGAACCCAATATTTTCTCATGTAGTATCGCTTTTGGAATCTACTGACAACTTTTTCTACCAAGATCAGTACAGGTTTCGTAAAAGATATTCATGCTAGAGGCAGTTGCCGGAGTTCACCCATGATATTCTTGTTAATATGAACACTAACTCCCAAATATGATGCCATATTTTTTTATTACTCTAAGGCTTTCGATCATGTATCTCTCTGTCATTTAATATCAAAACTTTCCTCACTGAATCTTGATTCTCCCACTTTATCATGGATTAAAAATTTTCTTTGTGAAAAACAGCTCAAAAGGGAAAAGGACAAAAAGGAAGGACTACATAGGATAAGTGCTGAATAATAACTGATTTTTCATTGGAATGTGTAGATGGCACTATGTTCGCACGGGCATAGGGCGCACCATGGATTTTGCACTTCTTTCTTCTTCATTGCACACTCCACATGCTAACCAAGATCCAGAAAATGAATCTCACTGTTCGTTGGAGTCAGTGAAGGTTGGCTCACTCAAGATGGTCTGTTTTTTATTATGTAATAGGTTTCCTTCATTTCCTTATACATTTGGTCTTGGTGTTTAAACAATACAATGGTGTTGGAGAACTGCGGTTTGCACCCGCAATCACGACAGTGCACCGCTAAATACTAGTATTAGGTCCCTTGCAATGAGCTTTGGTGTTCTCAGAGTTCGATGTTCAGGCATCGCCCGGTCACCCAGGTATCCTGGTCACCAGATAGAAATCAGAAACGTTAAAAGATATATTTTTGTAATTATTGGAACTTTAAATATTCTGAAATGTTTTCTGTATGTCCAGTAACCTATGGGGCTGTCATGTAATGAATACTCTTACTTGCCTAATTTCTGTGTCCTGGCCCCTTTCAAGTAATTTCATTTAGGTTTACAGCTTTCTTGAATCACACTGGCACCTGCAGTGCACTTACGTGTAACTCATAGTTTGCAGGTATCGGGTGGTTTAGTTCGTCATTGCATTCTGTTCAGAACCTAACCACATTCCACATTTTTTTGTTTTTCTTTGTTTTCGAGGTTCTATAGTTGTTCATATAGACTTGATTGCTGTGCAAGTTACGAACATTGCCTTCCACTTGAAAGCTGGACGTAACCCACTAATTATTTTTCAAGAAAAAAGATACGAACATGTTTTACTCAGTGCTGCATCTTGTGTGCACTTGCTTGAAATTTCTTACTAACACGGTGTTCAAACACCTATCTCTGAGAGGTGCACTTGGCAGTAACCTCTGAAATTAACTTGTGACAGCAGGCTTGATGAAACTCATTGAATGTGGAAATTTCATTTTGGAAGGTATTTTTCGAACTTGCCTTGTTAAAGTGGTTTCATAGCATAAGTCACAAGTTGGTTTCTCTGCTTAGTGCCTGCCAGAATGAATCTGAGTTACCTGCACTGCGCTTATGTATAACTCATAGTTTGCTGAAATCGGGAGGTTTAGTTTGTCATTGCATTCTGTTCAGAACCTAATCACATTCCACTTTTTTTTTCCAGGTCCTGTAGTTTTCCGTATGGACTTGATTGCTCTGGAAGTTAGAGATTACCTTCCACATAAAAGCTGGACATGGCCCACTAATTTTTTCCCAAGAATAAAGGTATGAACAGGTTTTACTCCGTATTGCATCTTATGTGCACTTGCTTGAAATTTCTTACTAACATAGTGTGTAATTATCTCTGAGAGACACAGTTGGCAGTAACTTTTGAAACTAACTCGTGACAGCATGCTTGAAGAAACTCATTGATTGCAGCAATTTTGTCTTCGAAGGCATTTTCGGACTTCCCTTGTTAGTTCGTAGCATAAGTCTCAAGTTGGTTTTGCTGTCTAGTTCTCGCGAGGAGTTAAGCTGAGGCTCTTGCAATGCGCTTACGTGTAACTCATAGTTTGCAGAAATTGGGAAATTTATTCTGTCATCGCACTCTGTTAATAATCTAATCACATTCCATATTTTCTGTCTTGCTTTTCCAGGATCTGTAGTTCTTCATATGGACTTTATTGCTCTGAAAATCAGAGATTGCCTTCTACATGAAAGCTGGAAATGGCCCACTAATTATTTCTTGAGAAAAAAAGGTATGAACATGTTTTACCTAGTACTGTATCTTGTGTGCACTTGCTTCAAATTTCTAACTGTTTAAGCACCTGCTAACTGCTGGGATGTGCAGTTGGCGTTAACTCTTGAAAGTAACTTGGGCCCACAACCTAATCACATTTTATGGGCGCTAGATATTTAATTTGAATTGTTCCGGCATCAAAAATTAGTTGGCGTGTTCTCCGTAACTTGCGGCATTAGAAAACTGCAACTCTCAATCACTGAGCTGCATGTCAGGCGTGACAACGGGAATCATTCACACATTAAAAATTAGCTGCCGTGTTGTCCACACCTTGCAGCAACGGCTAGAGCCTGTTGAACTGCTAGCTGCAATGATCTAATAAAACGGACGTCTCAGTGAGCAATAATTATATTAGTAAAATGCCATATTTATTGTTCACTGAGGCGTCCATTTTGTTAAGTCACTGCAGCTAGCAGTTCAACAGGCTCTGGCCGTTGCTCCAAGGTGTGAACAACACGCCAGCTAATTTAAACGATTCCCGCCGTCGCAAGTTACGGAAAACACGGCAGCTAATTTTTGATGCCGGAACAATTCCCGTATCCGTGCATCACGTGCGGTACAGTGACTGAGAGTTACAGTTTTCTGCCATGCTTCTACGGGTCAAGTTACGGGGAAAACCGTAGGGCCTCATTACTCTCATGCACGTAAGACATAGTTAATGCTGTGACCATGATGGAAGACAACGGTAATTGTACCGGCATCAAAAATTAGCTGGCAATTTCTATTCATTTGACGGAATTTGTTTTTACAGTGAATGTACTTTTTGTCAGGATCCGATGAGCTTGGATTGTGTCTAACTCTGGACCGGGAATCTGACAAGTCCAGCGTGTAATCCACGGCGAAAGGCCCTGTACAGCGCTATTTGTAAGTGCTTTTTATTCTAATAGTTCATGAAAGATGTTATGATTGGTTACTTTTGTGTTCGAAGTCATGTTTATTTCATTTTTGCTGTTAAAATATGGCTGTCTTCTTGGCGGTAGATGTCTGCTGTAGTAAAGTCCTCCCAGTAGGTCCAAAGCCGAATGCCACAGAGCGTTGAGTTAGTCCTTATTTGCCAAGATTCGGCTTGTTGGGTGCGAGTGGAGTGTCAGTTACGTCACTGCGATATGTGAATGTATTTGCCAGTAATTGTCTTTAGTCGACGATTTCTTTTTATATGACTGATTTATTTTAAATTCTTGATTCATTCAAATGTCATGTTCTTTCCTATAACAGGGTATTTATTCGACTTAATTTAGTAGTACATTTGACGCTAGTGAGCTGAAGAGGAAGGCCAGCGGTTTGATTTTTAACTTGTAAATGATATGGAGGCAATATGGGTACATTTATGACTACATATTTCTGTGCCGCAAATACCGTAAGCCTTAAAACATTTTTTTGTTTGTTTTCAAATCAACATAAAAATATAGGTGTGAACTTAAATGGCGAGGTTGTAATTATCAGTTCTTAAAAACCGGTAAAAGGAAAAAAAATGTTTGTTTTTTTTTAAATCTGGTTGGGGCACGCGTGTCAAAGAAAATTGAAGTGAAAAAAATTTTTTATTTTAGAGAAATATTGATGGCGCGAGGTGCCTTGCAACTAAGTCAATAGTCACCTCGTTTCAACTGCTTTTCTCTTGGCATTCGGGCGTGTGGAGGAGAGGTGGATCGGCTTCGCCTTCACGTTGAGGTGGAAAGAGCAAATGACCATGCTGCGATGTCATGGACTTTGCCCGCATAATTTCAAATCAATCTTTTGCCGTCAATATTGCTCTAAAAATTTTTATTTTTTTTTCGCATAAAATTTATTTTTTGACACGCGTGTCCCAACCAAACTGCATAAAATATATATATATATTTTTTTTTCAAAGCCTCTTCAAGGTTAGATGAAGGGTTAAGGGTCACTATGATGTTGCAAGGTTAGGCCTAAGCAATTTATGATTCACCTTCCTACTATTTGAAAAAAAGAAAAAAAGAGCTCTAAATTCAACCTTGCAATGCAATGCATTCAGAGTGGTGCAACCAGTTCATTCACATGCAACGAGAAATTTAGAGCCCACATCTATTGTGCAGCTAGCTGCATGATGAAGTGGCACACATGAACAGCTTGCTGACTATCTAGTAGTGTCGGTTGTGGCGGAGCTTAGGCATGCCACGATGCATTCTTTGTTTTGACATGTGGCACATTTATCAATTATTTTAACTCTTGCGAATCAAAACCTGTGTGTTCTTGGGTTGGGGTACTTTTATATATATATATTTAGAATTTGTGCATTTTAGTATGTATAATTTTTTTTTTTTTAAGGTTAAAATGTACTTTATGGCAAATTAGCTCCTTGTAGAGTTGAAATTACTTTCCCCAAACTCTCCCCAAACTGAGATGTTACATGCATTCGCTAGCTTTTTTTTTTTTGTAAAGTTGTAAAATAAATTATAATATACGGCAGTCAGCACCACAATAGATTGTTCACACTAACTAATCTATAAAAACTTGAACGAGTCTACTTGGACAAATCCAGATGTTAAGAAATTGCATTCATCCTACCCTTCGGGAAAGTCTGTATAAATATAGAGCTATGTCTTTTACCACTGTGGGCAGAGGCCAGCTGAATTGCTACCGTTTGGAAGGTGGAGGGGTGATGTGCAGGGAAGCTAAACCCTGTCCCCCTCTCCCATATTGTTTGCTATAATTGTTTCAAATGTCAGGAAAAAGGGGGGGGGGGGGCAACTGCCCCCTCCCCTTGCACCCTTGTCCCGATGCCACTGGCAGGGGGTGCTAGCTTGGGGATGCCATAAATAAATGCAACCACTTACGGCTGCCATTGCATACAAAGGAAAAAATAGAGAGAGAGGGAGAGAGATGTGGATTATTTTTCTTTTAGGTGTTCATGTCAGAAGGGGTACTAATGGTTTTGGATGGTTGCGGCTGAGTGAGCTAGCCATGAGTGCTGCCTAAGTGTTCGGTTCGGACTCTTGTTCAATCGGCAAAAATGCAAGTCCCAGCCAACTATTCAAGTATATTCTATGAATGGCTCCTGGGATTTTCGAAAATGATCTATTGTCTTGCAAATGAGTGCACTGGTATTAACTAAGGGCACTTAGCAAGCTTACTCTTTTTTAATATTTCTGACTTTACATTTATGCATTCATTCTTCACAGGAGGAGTGGCACGACGGATCGACCTGCCCGGTGATGCGCAGTGATGAAGAGGACTCAAGTGCCATAACTCTGGTGTCGGAGGACCACTTCTTTGAGGTGACGGATATTGTGGCTCGTGCTGTGCTCGTTCTTGCACTGCACTGGGTCCACGACATATCTTACCGTCAAAAAGCAAGCCGGTCACTCGCAGTGATTGGGCACTTCATTGGTTTGAAGTACAAGATAAGGTCCGTCCTGGCTTTGGATCTGATATCAAAGTTAGAAACTTTTAGCCACAGGGAATTTAGGTGCCAGTTTTGGTTTTTTTGCCATGTGCTGAAATTAAAGTCTTGGTTTATTAAGCTTTTTTCTACTGTTTTTATTCTTTCCATGCTGACTTTTCATGAAGACCTGTAGCCTCTGTACAGGCTCATTATCTATGTGCCGTTCCACATTTCCTATGCAACCATCTTGTAAACATGTACATAGCCGATTTTAGATTTTAGGGCTACTGTTCATTGCAAAATACTTGAGTTGTCCCTAGTTGTATGCAACAACTCCTGCAATAAGGCCAAAAGCATTCCACATTACATTGAAATCAAGAGAGGTATTGACATTCATAAAATAATTGCAAAAAGAAAAGTACAGTGGTCGCACTTTAACTGGCTAGAAATGCTGATTGCCAGTAGTTTTTTTTTCTTTTTTACTTTTTATTAACAAACAGCCAAATTTACACTTCTGTTCTTCTAATTTTCTTTTCAGGCGTTTCTGTTACTTTTTACTGGGTGAACTTGCACTCAACAACACAACAAAAACAACATATAAGAGTATAATTGAGTGCAGTTTGTGGGACCCCTTCCTGAAAAGTGTGTTTAATTCTTTTATACAGAGTTTAGGCACACGGGGGTGTACTTTACACAATTCTTTGTGGAGAGTAATTGACTCTATTAAAGAGTTAAGCACTCTTCGAAAAGGGGTCACACAAACTGCTCAAGTGTGCTGTTATTTGACATTAACTCTCGCTAGAGAGCATACTTAACTCTTTAGTATGAAGTGTAGGCAACACTTCTAATGGAGTTTTATTTACTCTCCTCAAAATGGTCATCACAACTCTTCCTAGAGAGCATGCTTAATTCTTTAATACAGAGTTTAAGCAACACTTCTAATGGAGTTGTTACTCTGCACAAACAAGTGAAATCAACTCCTCCTGGAGAGTTTTTTTAACTCTTTACACAGAGTTTAGACAACACTTTTAATGGAGTTCTCATTACTCTACACAAAAAAGTGAAATCAACTCTTCAGGGAGAGTATGTCTAACTCTTCAGTACAGAGTTTAGGCCACACTTCTAATGGAGCTGTAGTTACTCTACACGATGGAGTGAAGGTAACCCTTCCTGGTGAGTACGCGTAACTCTTGAATACAGAGTTGAAGTTACTCTACATGAAGGAGTGAAGGTAACTCTGCTTGGAGAGCCTCCTTAACTCGTTAACAAGGAGTTTAGGCAATACTTTTGGTAGAGTTATAGTCACTCTACACAAAGGAGTGATATTAATTCTCGTCAAAGAGTTTAGACAACACTTTTTATGGAGTTATAGTTACTCTACACAAAGGAGTGAAATTAACTCTCACACTTACACATCGAAAGAGTAGTGCTGACTCTGGCAAAAGTATTGGCATGACTCTTTATAGAAGAGTTAAGTGAACACTCGCATGGCAGAGTTAAACTGACTCTCGTCGTTGAAGAGTAACCGTTACTCTCAATAGAGAGTGTGGTTTGCGACAACCCAGATACTCTCCAAAAAGAGTCGAGTCGACACTTGTCGACTCCTTTTTTTTTTAGAGTGTACACGAGGGCGGCCAGTTTTTAGCTTAGCTCAGATGATAAGGCTAGTCTTAAAAATGCGATGAGTGCACTGCACAAAGACATTGAACATCGAAGTGCACTGCACGTCTTCCTTGCGCAAGTCGAAGCTTTTACGCCTAGTCGTATGTTACGCGATATCATTCTTTCAAGAACTCCCTCTCGGTGTGCATTATTTTTTTTAGCAAAAATAAAACTAGAAATTAAAAGTCGGGTCAAAGTTATCGAACCAGGCAGGGTCGTTCCTCAAAATTCCGGTGCAGTCAACTTTTAGGTAAAAGTCGACAACACCCTTTCAATGTAATTTAGGCTCGACTGTAATACTCCATCTTCCTCTTTAAGATAAGCCCAGGCAAAAGAAGGGCGATCGTAATTAGAGAATATTGAAGCTACAAGGGTATACGCGCAATTTGTACGCCCATTATCGAAGCACGTTTGCTGTCATGTAAACTGAAATCAAACTTTGTCGCAATTTATGTACGTTTAATTTACTTACGGCACTTTTTTGAAACCGCAATCCCGTGGAGCATATTTACGATTTTAATTTCTGCTTATCCATCCTCCGCGAGAGCCGCAAGCACTACATTCTTATAAGTACCTGCAAGTGTACTGCACAGCGGTGCAACCCTGACACTAATCATTGGGTTTATTTTTACTCGTTCAGACTGTGAGGAACGAGATGTTTATTATGCTCCAATTGTAAAACAATTGCAATAAAAAGAGGTTAACTTTTTTTTAATACTGAGACGGTTTGACCATTCAAAGGCGCATCACGCTAGTACTTTCATTGGGTGAACTGATTAAAACATGAGCAGTAATGAATGTTTTAAGTACACCTCCAGACAGTACACACTGATGGGAACTCTTGACAGTGTAGCTACTAAATTTATGTAAAATTATTGGTGTGGTTCTTCCTGACCTTTTTTCCGGAGATATTGTGACACCGAGTTAGGACTCAACAAAATTATTAAGAAAAAACAAAAAAAAAACATAGCACTTCTCACTTTAATCAGTCACTGAAAGAAAACGTACCACGGCATCCTGATTTTGGATGGCATGCGGCACTCCAAGAATCCAAACAAGGTTGTCGCGAAAGAGAACACTCGGAAAGGACGCACTCGCGCAGCACATGGCGCTCTTAATCCTGTCTAAACTCTGACTGCAATTCTAATCGCGTTTAATAACCTGTCCCAGCTGTACGGGTGGGCTTAAAACTCCCGAAGCTGACGGCGCTTAAAGGCGGTTTATTTTTCCCAGTGGAATTTATCACCATTGCTTTGAGTGTTTTCGTGTTCTGTCAGCGACCGCTGGAAAAGTGCTGTCCTTCAAAAAAATATTTTTTTGGACTGTCTTCAGCAGTGTTTTAATACACACTTTGTTTTGTGAGGGTTATTACTTCAACTCTTACTGAAGACTTTTCACAAGACTGTAATGTTTGGGCATGCCTTATTGCTCGAATTGCTTTCCTGGCTTAATTAAAGCATAAGAACGGGCCCTCGCCGCTCTGTGTCATTCCTTGTAATTTTCACGAACACATTTTGTGCAAAGCTAGGCGGCTTTCAGACATTCTTCCTCGCACTGTCGCACTACCGATTGGTACCAGCACGGCGATTGAAATAATAAACATTCAAATTTAGGCCCTACTAGCTAAGTGCATCCCCACTACAAAACATTTTCAACCAGTGTATTGCTCAAGAACTACTTCTAAAATACACAAACACAACAATACAGAGCTTAGAAAAGAGATAGTATTCATTGGCAGCTATCTCGTTAGTTGCAAAAAAATAGAAATATGAAATTACAACTGAGCAGATTCTGGAAGATTGAATTCTGCGGAATAAATAATAAATAAATTAATGATGTTACGAATGAATGACCAAAGCAAAATGTTTTACCCCAGAGGCATGTTCCATTATTAATTTCTTTTTAAAAAAGAGGGAAGAGTCCTAAACCTTTTTTATCTCAAAAGAGAAAAAGAGAGCACATGAATACTGATTTACAAGACAGATGGTCGCATGTGAAAATATCTTGGTCGTTTGGTCGGTTAGAGCAGTTCAAAATACACTATATACTTGTTATTTTGGACGAGAAGGCTTTTATTCAATCTCTAATGTATATTTTTGCCATTAGTTTTTTTTTTTTTTTCGCTGAAGTTTTGTCGTCGACCTCTACTATGTACTTCAGTGAGACTACCTCAGTTATGGAACTCCCGCGGAGGGTGCACTACCCTCACTGCTTTCAGTCTGCCTTCCGTCGTTTAAAGCGCCATCTTGATTTTCGCTTCAAAACTATGTGTTCGATGGATGGATGGATGGATGAATGGTGGCTGTTCCTTTTGAACCACGCGCTGACTTGTGCCACCTAGTAGGTGAAACGCCATCCTGGTGCTGTTCTTCAAAACAGATGTGTTTTATAGAATACACTGCACTTACCGTAGCACCCGTCGTCCTAAAACGGCGGCATATCGACCAACTGGAGGCCAGCCATAGTGGAACAGGGTGGGGGTACAACTATGGGGGGCTCAACTGAGCAGTAGCATGTAAATGTCACGTGATACCCGGAATGTGACGATGGCGGGTTTGCTTAAATCGCGTTCGCAATAGCGGCACGGCGTGATGTCTGACTTTCGAAGGCAGCAAAGTGGTTCTGTCTCCGGTGAAACAACGTACGCGTCCGAAAGGGGTACGTTGTTTCACCGGTGAGCGATTTGGCGAGCGACGAGACAAGCGACGGTGACCAGCTTCGCTACCGTTCAGTCACGCGACGAGGCAAGCCGCATGAAAGCAACGGGAGCAAGCGACCAAGGCGATGAGCGACGTTTTCTAGAAATCCAAAAACCGAGCGCCGCGACGAGCGACAGTGAGGAATTTCCGTCGCTCGTCGCTGACTCTCGCCGCTGACGCCGTCGCTCGTATGGTCGCTCGCTAAATCGCTTACATGCTCTTCAGCCCTAAGTTTCCATCTCAGTCCCCGAGAAAAACAAGTGGTAAAGTAGAGATGATATTAACAGGACAAAAAGGCGTAGTGGAGAACGATGGTGTGCTCGAACCACTGATCAGATGCTTTTTCGACGAGTCGTTTTGCATTTTGTACTATGTTTTGCTTTCGGCTGTGTCTGTTTCGTCCTCCGTACGCATTCCATTGCGGAACTCAGCGCCAACGATAATCGAACTTTCCTTTTCCCCCGCTCCTGAATTGCTTTCTTCGTGTCGTCCATGTCACCTGTCGCGCTGCAAAGTTGAAAGAATAAACAACCTTCTTTATGCTATCCAAAAGGAAAGGACGCTCCTGTGTCTGTTCAGCTGTTCAGCAAATCGGGTCCCGAGGATGCCACGTTAGAGCAAGTCTGGCCTTTTTTTACGATGCAGTAGCTGTAACACAGTGCTGTAATCGAAAAAAACAAACAAATTATGCAGGATGTTTTACTATTTCGCCGATGTAGACGCCATTGGGATATTTTGTTTTCTTGCAATAAGTGGAGCGTCGCTTAGTCTTTCTGCTTAGTACAGCAAGTATTAATTATTCTCAATGGCTAGTGACCAGTAGGGAGAAGTATCATGTAACGTCGAAAAATAGTGGCTGTGACCCTAGGGTAGGTTCTGTTTGATTGACAGCATACATTATAACTGGACCACAATAGAGCTTTCTTCACACGCAGGTCATACATAAAAAATCCAGCATAGCCTCTCTTTTTAGTTATATTTCCTTTGCGTTCATGACATAACATCTACATCTGTGCAATGTCTCAAATGGCTGCGATAGAAGCATTAGATGTCCTCGAAATTACGTGTTAATTTTAATGTACAATCGTTCAAAGAAAAAAATTAAAAAAAAACGAGTCGTTGATAAAGATAATTTTACAGGATGATTTCCACTGGAAACTTGCCCATGTTTCCTTTTTACCTAATTTTAATTGTGCAAAATGGCGTGTTTCGTTTTTTTCTTTTTTTTTCTAATTTCAAGTTGGGCTTTTGATTGGCGTGCCTCTTCGGAACGCAACATTTCTTCTTGCTTTAACTTTCTAAAGACTCATCGTAAATCAGATTTGGTACGATGGGAGGATTCACTTTTTGACTGTAATTACTGAAATAATAAACGTGGTGCTGCTGATGATTTTATTAAGCTTTGTAAAGTTCAGGATGTGTATAAAAGCAAATGAATGCAAAACTTCCCCTGCTTTATTTTTTTTTTAAGAAGCAAAATTGGGTTAGATTTGTAAGTTTATCTTGAGGGAGGAAACCAGGATAACAATATTGCCATTGATTGATCTTCAAGGAAGTGTGACCAGTAATTTTGTTTTTTGTTGGACCGTGAAATAAAGTTTAAAAGAGGATGTGAATCCGTCATTAGTAAGCTAAAAAAAAGTCTTCATGGTGCTTTGACAATAAAGAAAAGAAGACAAAAAGAGTAAAATGACTGTTTAGTTAGCAGCTGCGGAGCCTGGAATGAAGACCTTCCAGATGCAGAACTTGTAATCGTCCGTGACGAATGCAAAACCATGTTATAGAAACAGAAAAGACAAAATTAAAAGTTACTAGCGAGACAGCGAGGCTGAACGAAAGCCCATTGAGCTCTGAGAAGCGCCAGCTCGTGGGGAAAGTCGGAAGAGCACTTTGGGGTTGTGCTCCGGGCATCCGCTAGATGGCGAAACCAAAACTTCTCGCCGCGAATGGGCGGTTACGGAAATGAGCGAAACTCAGCTAATCTAGAAACGTTGAGTCGCAAGCGCCTCCTTCTTGCAACGCCGCACCGCGGCGAAATCGTGGGTCTCGAAGCCGGGTAACGCAGTGTCGGCATGACGCATGTGCAGACGCTTCACACAAATCTTGTTTTTGCGCACGCGCAGTCCCCACCTGCTGCGGACAAACGCAGACTTCGTGTCTGCTCGTACTGGACACTCTAAAAAAAAAAAAGATGTAAAAGGGTGTATCGTTACACCCTTTGTCCCATATAATACACCCCAAAAACTTCATTTCGACGTACTGAGCCCTATAGACGAACAGACGGCCCCAAATTTTACGACGGGCTTGATAACGGTGCGACATAACTTAATAAATAGCCAAAGTACGTATCAAAGACCACAGAAAGAAAACACCCAGTTTTTACAGTAGGGCCAGGAAAGGACCGATTACTTTTTTTTGTTTTCAGTAAAACGTAGATTAGCGGTTTTAATAAGTTGTACCACACGGCTATCAATCCCCTCGTTAAGTTTGGGGCCGTCTCTTCGACTGTAGGGCGCTGTACGTCGAATTGAAGTTTTCGGGTGTATTATATGGGACAAAGGGTGTAACTTTACACCATTTCACACCCTTTTTCCTTGATAGTGTATAATCGCAACTAAGCGCTCATGGCTCCCGCTAATATCTAGATACAGGCAATGCGTTACTTGTGACGCGGCACGTACAAGTCTGGTCTCGTCCTCCATACCCTCGGTCGTTTTTGGATGTATATTTTCCTACGGCGCGCTCAAAACACCCATCATAGGCCATCGTTTAACCATTTGAACCAATAAGATGGGCGATCGGTATCGTGATCCAGTGGCTATGCGGTTTCAATGGCAAAAGGAGCGAACGCCACGTTGCCACTGCCACTGCACGACGATGGAACGCGCATACCGTGCGCTGGTCTCATCGGTTTAACTGGTTAAACAAAGACCCGTGATTGATGTTTCGAGCTCACCGCGGAGAACTAAACATACAGGAAAGTCGGAGACTGTAGACTCTCAATATATTCTGCATGCCTATTCGCATACGATGCAGACGGGTCATTGACCAGTGGCCTTATTTTAACCAATGTAACCAGTGGAATCGGTTAGACGTTTCTGCGACCAAAAACACTTCGAGCCCTTTGGGCTGCTGATGATCATCGATTTTTACAAATTGTTACCATGCACTAAATATTCACCCCTGAGTATGGCGACAAAATATCTCATCAAAAGAATCATTATCTTAAGAGAAAACACATTGTGAAGTTTCCGCGTAAACCTCCGAATTGCTGACTGCCGCTCAACTGGGAACAATGAGCAGGGGTGCTCGTGGCGTCAAATGTTGTATCTGAGAGCAGGGTGATTTCAGATAAGATCAAACAGGGGGTGGCTGGTCGACCTTTTAAATTTGCTTCATAATTTTATATGTTATTTCCCGATGTCTAAAATAAACAAAATCAGACGTATTTTCACCAAGAAAAAAAATTGTCGGACGCAAAAAATCGTACATCACGTAGAGGTGGAATGTCGCATATGCTCGCATAGCCGGAGGGGGCAACTTTGGTGATTAATAACTAAAGTTATACTTCTTAGGCGAGTTTCATAATGTTTTAGCGCAATCTATGTGTACTTAGCAATACGAAAAAAAGATATTGTTATTCTTTAGTATGTTTTAAAAATAAATAAAAAAATATCAATTTCGGCTCCTTGACCGTCTTTCCTCCAACTTTGCAGGCCTGTATCTTAAGAAATAATTTAGCCAGAAACGTCGTATTTTAAGTAAATGCACTACTTATCAATGGAAGTAGATTCACTAAAATTCAAATTTATTTAAGCGCGGGTTGGGGAGATTTTGGCAAGCAAACACGAGAAAAGCACCAAAATAAAAATATTTTAAGGGCGATTAAAAAAAAAAAAATCCCGTTCTCGATTTTTTTTTTAAACTCTGACCAGTCATTCTACTCGATTTGGGGGTTAATATCAATTAAAAAGATGTTGCATTATATTGATGGTGTAATAGATACAGCACCTCTACCGAGCCCCTTCCGCGAAGCTCGGCACGGTGTACCCCTGTGGTGCGACGCAGTTATTGCGACTTCTTACTTTGAGAGAAAAGTATTTTTTTATTCATTTGAGTATATAAATTAATAGTTTGTCACATCTTTGTCACATTAGAATAAATTGAGCATTAAATATAATAAATTACACATCATATACAACACAGTTCTGCCTTCATAGGTTTCAAAATTGACAGATTTTGACGCAAACATTTTCTGACGGTATGCACTTAGAGTTTCTTCCAAGGGGACCCGACAGTCCGTGCCACTTCCAGGTCACAGGTCGAAGCTTCTGATGTTTTGCATAGCCACACAGGCAACGACTGAATACCAGGAAAGACGCGCATTCCCACCCACTCTTCATTTTTGCGTTCACGGAATTCAACAGCCTCGTCTTCGTCCAAAATTGTGAAATTCACTCCTTTTAGTTTTTGGGAAAGACTGCTCACCAAGCGTTTTGCAGACTGTATGGCCTTTCCTGGGAGCTGTCTCAAGTTGTGAAGCCTTGCTTGGTGTTTGACGAGTCCTCCAAGTCCGTCACACGCGTTTTTTTCCGTGCCCAGTGGCCATTGGGCCTTGGGAAAACATTTTTTTTTTTTTTAGAATTCATGAAGTTGGAAGTGATTCTTGAAGTGACTGGCGGCACCGTCTCTTACATAAGTCAAATGAGAGTACACAGCAAGGTTGTCATCGATACACTCTCTCACTTTTTGTACTGCCAGACAGGCATGAGTGGAGTCACGATGCAAGTCGTCACTGATGACGGAAAAAGTGTATGTCGACTTTCTAGTCGTCACCACACACGTAAATATTGAGACCTGTTTTTTTTTTTCAGTGGTACGCTTGAATCTCATCAAGAAGGATAACAGTTCAGTTTTCAGCAAAGTCGAAGTGGAAGACAATGCTGCCACGCTGCGCGCACTGCTTTTCTTCATAGATGGCTTTGCCTTGCGTCTGTCTGATATGGCTGTGAATGATCCACCTTGAGACCGACACACGAAGCTGTTCCAGAAAAGTGACCGGATCTAAAGTCTTTTTCACGAGCTCGCCTGACTCCTATGCTGCTAAAACTATCTCTTCATCCTCGGAAATGTTAAGTTTTTTTAGTGTAAGAGACTGGCCTTTGGGACAATGGTCACATTCGCCTAAAAGGCACTGACGCGATGGCGGGTTGCAGATAAATGTCGAGTTCAATTCCGCTGCGTCAAGTTGTGAGCCAGCAGCTCACAACTTGACGCGCCTTGACGCAACTTGAAGAGAGGCGACACAGAGGTTATAGTTTGCGCAGAACACACAAACGCATGCTTCTTGCTGGGGATTGCATTTAACCCATCGGGTCGCAGGGAGTAACACTTCGTCAATCCGATGCCGGAGTTGGGATGGTCACTTTTATATACAAGAAACGCTTCTCTGATTGACCGTGTCATAAAACAATTCGGTTTGAGCGTTTTCTGGCCATCGAGCACAACGGAAATGACGTCCTTCTGATTGGGACTCTGCCTAGAACACTCTAACTCGTCTTTCATGTAGTAGCCGCTGCAGATATGTTTTCAAGGCTCACGTTACACCTTGTATAGGGATCGGGCACATACCACACGCTGTGGTCCTCCCTCAGCTTCCGGGACCTATTAATGATGTAGATCCATGCCTCTGGGATGATTTTCTTGACTTAATTTCTTGTCAAGGTTGATGGCAGGAGGGTCAGCAATTGACAGCGTTCCCGGGGAGAGGCTGTGGTCGTAAAGGCGCGGCGAATGTTGTCCGCCCACTCGGTGCATGTGGAGCACTTTTGCTCCAACGACCCCGATGCCACGTTTTCATATATATATATATATATATATATATATATATATATATATATATATATATATATATATATATATTTATTTATTTATTTATTTATTTTTCTCTCTTTTTACAATATAACAAGTTGCAATCATTGCGGCGCAACACTGGGACACCCCGCGCCGAGCTTCGAATAAGGGGCTCGGTAGAGGAGCTGTATCCATTGCACCATCAGTATGATGCAACATGTTTTTAATGAATATTAACCGCTAGATAGAGTTGAATGACTGGGTAGAAATAAAAAAAAGAACGTTTTTTTTGTTTTTTTTAAATTTGCACTTAAAATATTTTTATTTTGGTGCTTGTCTCGTGTTTGCTTGCCAAAATAATCATTTTTTTTTTATTTCGGACATCGTTAAATAACATATACAATTATGAAGCAAATTAAAAAGGTCGACCAGCCACCCTCTTTTCGATCGTATCTGAAATCACCCTGTATATGTTGTGTAATTTATTCTATATAATGCGCAATTTATTATAACGTGCAAAAGATGTGAAAAACTATTACTTGCTATACTCGAATAACAAAAAAAAAAAAATCTTTCTCTCAAAATAAGAAGTCGCAATAACTGCGTCGCACCACGGGGGCACACCGTGCCGAGCTTCGCGGAAGGGGCTCGGTAGAGGTGCTGTATCTATTACACCATTAATATAATGCAACATGTTTTAATCTATAGTAACCCCCAAATAGAGCAGAATGACTGGTAAGAGTTTGAAAAAAAATCGAGAACGGGATTTTTTTTTTTTTAAATCGCCCTTAAAATATTTTTATTTTGGTGCTTGTCTCGTGTTTGCTTGCCAAAATCTCCCCAACCCGCGCTTAAATAGATTTGAATTTTAGTGAATGTACTTCCATTTATAAGTGGTGTATTTACTTAAAATATGACGTTTCTCACTGAATTATTTCCAAAGATACAGGTCTGCAAATTTGGAGGAAAAACGGTCAAGGAGCCGAAATTGATGTTTTTTATTTATTTTTTAAAACATACTAAAAAATAACAACATTTTTTTTGTATAGCTAAGTACATATAGATTGTACTAAAACAATATTAAACTCACCTAGCAAGTATAACTTTAGTTATTAATCACCAAATTTGCCCCCTCCGGCTTTGCAGGCAAATGCCACTTTCCACCTCTACGTGATCTTCGATTTTTTGCGTTTGACAATTTTTTTTCTGGGTGAAAATAATTCTGATTTTGTTTATTTTGGGCATCGGGAAACAACATATAAAATTATAAAGCAAATTAAAAAGGTCGAGCAGCCACCCCCTGTTCGATGTTATCTGAAATCACCCAGCAGACGGCGCTCCAGCCTCCGCGGCGATGTTCGTTGTAGTGAGAGTTGCGGCCAAAGTGTGCGTTTTTTTTTTTTTTGTTTTTTTTTTTGTTTTTTTTTGTTCGGATTGGGTTTGGTTTAGGCTATTGGCGGCATGCGATGAAGGCTGGGGAGAATCAGTAAAGCTGCTGCATTTCTTCAGCTACATCTCATCGGTTTCGTACCGACTCTGCGACGGAAGTGTTTTCAGCAGTTCGACGCGAATGCTGGCCTCTAGCGTTCGCGTCGTGCTAGAAAGCAGTTCGCACTGTGCTAGCAAACCAAACCGTGTATCAGGCACGCAGCCAGGATTTTGTTTTTTTGGGGGGGGGGGGGGGGCACCCACGACAAAATACTGTATGAGGCGGAGGGGGGAGAGGAGGTCCCAGCAAAATGGAAGATTTCGGGGGGGGGGGGGGGGCGGGCCCCATGAGCCCCCCCTCCCCTGGCTATGTGCCTTCCTTGTTTACCGTTCTGCTTCTGAAGCGACATATAGGTCCACATGTCGACGGGTCGCGAATGCAGCCGCCATGGGTGGTTCTCTCGGAGGCGATGCCGGCGGATTGAATGCGAACGGGTACTCTTCTTATAATATTTGCTTGCCGTTGCTTGACACAGACAAGCTCAAAGAATCGTAGTCAATCATTTCCCATGTACGATCGCGACGGCCTTTTCACTGCTTCTGACGCTGGGCGAAAAAGGCACAAGCTGCCCATGTGTTGATGTTTATACACCCGACGTCACAAGAGTCGGCGGACCAGACAAGTTGCAGTTTAGCTTCGGTTTCGGTTTTATTGTATTTATATGATTAAATTTTTTTTAAACGTTTTGGGGATTTTTTTTTCCCGCTCTATGCTCAGTTTTTTGCGCTCCTTCAGAAAATATGTTTAGTTGAAAACGTTCAAATTGACAGCGGATGTCCATGATATCCATCAATTTGCTGAATTGAAAAAATTATAACCACAGAATGGTGTTTCGAATGCCTCACTGTGCGAAACATACTTAGGGGCTTCTGAGACTGTGAAGTTTTCATGAAGTATAAAAATCAAGCACATCGTAATTAAAACAAATTACCGGCGCTGTTTAATAATTTTTCTGCTAAATTTAGCGAAGCTGACTTCACGTTATCAAGCCGTGGTGTCACGTGACCCAAGGTCACATGACCTGGTCACGTGACCTGATTTCACGTAAACAATGATGGCACGTCATCTTATTTTACGTGAAATCAGGTCACGTGCCATCATTTTTTATGCTACACTTAGCGGGGAGATCGGCGCCACAATTTCCATGCCACGACGTCACGTGATCTGACGTCACTGACGTGTTCACGAGACGTGCCGTCACGGTGTCAAGCCGTGATGTCACGTGATAAACTGACGTCGCGCGACGTCAAGTTCTTCGCTACATTTAGTTTAGAAAAAATTGTGAGAAGCGGCAGAGGCTTTATTTCGATGCTTTGAGCAGGCCCTGCTTGAGACGTCTAAAATAGAGCCTCTGCTGATGCTCACAATTTTTTCTTCGTCTGATACTCTCTTGGTTGAAAATTTCTTTTAACACTTTGGATCTAAATTTAGCGGAGATGAGCACTGACAGACAGACGGACGAACCGACAAGTTTCTGAGGTTGGGGAGTTTCGTTAAAATACATTCCATGTTGTAAAAATTGCTGAAAATTTTAATAAATAACCAACTTAAAAAAAAAAAAACGGCGTTAACAAGATGCTTCCTGCTTAGAAGAAGACGAGGAGGAATAAATCGTTCTTTCTAGTCTCGCTCCAAGTGACTGACGCTTCTTCGATACATGGTGTCAGAAGCGGGATTTTTATAGTACAACGAACGCCGATATGGAACATCTGCCCCCTCCTGAGTGCCTAGTGCTTTCTGAAGGCGCCGCAGAGAATTGGAAGAAGTTCGGGATACCCCGAGCCCATCTTGACGGATGTGGCAGAAGATATATTAATGCATGAAACAATACAAGACCGAAGCAAAGAGAAGAGGAGCCAACGAGCCATAGTGCCGTACATCCATTCCATATCACATAACTTGAAAAAGGTAGCCAACAGGTTTGATGTCAGGGTGGTGCTTTCTGCACCTGACAAGTTGAAAAGGCTGTGCCCGAAAATCAATTCCCAACACGACAAACACGACAAATGCTATGTCATGCATGTTAATATGTTTGTGAACTGCCTTAGAGGCGTAGTATACGAGATTTTATTCTCGTGTGGGAATGTGTACGTGGGTCAAACTGGCCGGTGTGTGAACATGAGATTGCGAGAGCATGCACTGTCTCTTAAGTCTTCACCGGCGGGACATCTTGCTCTACACGTACGAGATTGCAAATGTACTCCTATATTCCATCGAACAAAAATTCTAGAGAAGTTCAGTGATCAACGAACAAGAGAAATTTATGACGCGCAAGTCATAGCAGCTAAAGGGGATACATGCATCAGTGCACCGTCGGTAGCCTTATCGGCGAAGGAATGGCACTACTTACAATATTTTGTGTGAGAACTTTGTTTAACTGGATTAATTTTCAGAGTCCCCTTCTCCCTTTTTCTTTCATTTCATTAGAGTAGGTTTTCGTTTAAAGTTTTTGTGTAATTTTTTTTTTTTTAATTTTTACCGTACTTTTTTTTATTTCTTAATTTTGAAGTCAAAAAGAATTATTGCTTTCTTTCGTTTTGGTTAGTCTTCTTTTTCATTTTGTATATGTCCTTGCACTTCTGCTTTATCTTCCTTTTATTCTTCACTAAATATCAGTTGCGAGTCAGCGCCTGTCCGTGTCTGTGTCTTCTACTTGTCCTCGTCTTTAGCGCTACTTTTAAATTCGTAATGCATAACCAACTAGCCCGTCACATGATCCTTGTACAGAGGAACCTTACTTTGGAATTGGCCATCGAGTTCTGCAAAGCCGCGGAGTTAGCGGCTGCCCAGAATCGCACCCTCGAGGGCGAAGCAAAGATTCACCTGGTCAGCAACTCGTCAGTAGCACCAGGACGAGCCCCTCAAGACAAATAACGGCGTCAGTGTGGCTACTGTGGAAAGAGCCATGAACCAAGGAAGTGCCCTGCCTGGGGCAAAACGTGCACGGCTTGCAAGAAAACAATTACTTCTCATCTTGCTGCCGAAGCAAAAGAAACGTCCACGACGTGCGAGCACCGACAGCAGAGGAGCTGGAGCAGACACTTGAAGACTCAGAGGACGACTTCCAGATACTGGCAATACAAATTGGTCAGGTCTCAAAAAAAAACAAGATTGGATTGAGACCGGTAATCTAGCCGGCCACCCGACAAACATACAAGTCGATACCGGAGCACAGGCAAACGGTCTGCCGCATTCTTATTTCCGCAAGATTGGGAGAGTAATCGACTTGGAGCCGTCAAAAACCGTGCTGAATAATTACGAGGACAATCCTATACAGCACTTCGGTACAGTCAGGTTGCCTCTACGTGTTCAAGGCAAAGAGGAGAGAGTACCATTCTTCGTAGTGAAGAATGGAAGACAAGTTCTGCTTGGCCTGGAGTCATGCGAGCTTTTCGGACTTATTGCCAAGGTACATCAAGTGGCCTCTTCCACTAATCAGGACTCCGTAAGTGAGTGTCCTACTCTGTTTCAAGGATTAGGATGCACGCGCCGCCCATACAGTCTGGTTCTCAAAGACGACGCTCGACCCGTCGCTATGGCTCCTAGAAGGGTACCGCATGCGCTTCGAGGCCCACAACGGAAGGAGTTGGCCCGCATGGAATCGGAAGGAGTCATCGCAAAATGGACGAGGCGTCGGACTGGGTGAGTCCGATAGCAATCATTAAAAAGAAGGATGGGCGATTAAGAGTTCGCTTTGACCCGCGGCACATTAACCGCAGTTTAAAACGAGAATACTACGAAATTCCACGCCGGGAAGAAACAGAAGCAGAGCTAGCGGGAGCTATAGTGTTCAGCAAACTGGATGCGAATAGCGGTTTTCATCAAGTACCGTTGGATGAAGAAACTTCTCAGATATGCACGTTCAGCACCCCGTTTGGGCGGTATCGATTCCTCCGTCTGCCGTTCGGGATTGCGTCCGCTACCGAGGTCTTCCAGAAAGCGATGAGCGAGGTATTCGAAGGCCTGCCAGGTATACGTGTCTATATAGATGACGTGTAAGTCTGAGGCACATCAAAAGATCAACATGACGAACGTCTACGTGCCGTATTAAATGCAGCGAGAAACGCCGGACTAACGCTCAGCAAAGAAAAATGCATCTTTGCTAGAGATGAGGTTCTATTTCTTGGAGACCGTATCAGCAAGAACGGGATAAGACCAGATGAAGGTTTAATTAACGGCGTAGCCAGCATGCTCGCCCCTCAAGCAAGCAGGAAGTTCAGAGGTTTCTTGGTGTGCTAAACTACTTTGGGAAATTTTTGCCGCAACTTTCAAGAAAAACGGAGGCACTGAGGGATTTGATAAAAAAAGAAAACGCATTCTGTGGCTGGCCGTTCATGACAAGGAGTGGAATAATTTGATTGAAATGCTCCCGTCAGCCCCAGTCCTTGCGATATTTGACCCATTCAAACCAATAAAGAAATCAGCTAACGCGTCGAGTTTTGCCATCGGTGCTGCACTATCTCGACTGCATAACCAGGATTGGCGTCCCGTGGCATATGCGTCACGGGTGCTGTCGAAGGCCGAAGCGAATTATGCAGAAATTGAAAAAGGGACTCTTGCTGTAACTTCTGCTTGCGAGCGATTTCGGGAGTTAATGGCGGGCTATCCCGTGCTTGTCGAAACGGACCAGAGGCCGCTCCTAGCAATAGCAAAAAAGAGCTTCAGTGAAAAGCCTCCGCGACTTCAGAGATATTTTCTCAGGCTGTTGCAATTTGATGTCAAGTTTGAGTATGTTCCTGGAAAGCAGCTGCTCTTAGCAGATGCTCTGTCACGAATGTAAGTTCCGAACACAGAGAAGGCGGAAGCTTAAAGTGATGACATCGCCATCCACGCCACCAGTGTGCTCACAAGCCTTGTCAGCGACAACATGAAGGCCCAGTCAGCGTCGGCTACCTGGAACGACCAAGAACTAAGGCAACTCATAAGAGCCATAGATGAAGGAAATGCAGGTTTGGAGAGCTTGCACCGCTTTCCTCGGAACTTACGTGCATCGACGGTGTGCTACTGCGAGGCAGCAGGGTGGTGATACCAAAAAGTCTCCGTAAAGAGATGTTGCACTGACTGCATGAAGGGCATTTAGGATTAAACAAAAGCCTGGCGCGAGTAAGCCTATTAATGCACTGACCCCAAATGAACGTGGACATCAAGGCACTAGTCAGCCAATGTTTCACATGTTGTCATTTTGTTTATAGGCAACCATCGGAACTCTTAATGCTTAAACGAGTCCCGGACCAACTCTGGCAGCGAATCGGTGTAGACCTTTTCGAGTACGGCAGCAAACATTATCTGGTGGCGTACTACGTGCCTACTCAAACTACCCAGAAGTTGAGTTTCTGCGGCTAAGAACCTGCCGAATTGTAGTGGATAAGCTACCCGCTATGTTCGCACTAATGGAATACCTATAGAAGTTTGCACCGACGGTGGACCACAGTTTACGTCTCACGAATATGCATCGTTCAGAACTAAATGTGACATCATCCACACCATTTCCAGCCAAAGGTTCCCGCAGTCCAGCGGGTTGGCGGAAAAGGGAGTCCAGGTCGTCAAGCGACTACTAAAGAAAACTCAGCACTCGAACGAGGACTTCTGGGTTGGACTACTTAACTACCGGACTACACCCTTGGAAGATGGACGCACTCCCAGTGAGCTTCTGATTGGAAGGAAGCTACGTGAAAGGCTGCCAGATTTTACCGCAGCCACGACTTCCACAATGCGGAAACATGCACAAACCTTTAAGACAAATCACCATCTTGCTCCGCTGCGTCCTGGATACGTCCTCCGGATCCGCGATGACAGTTCTTGGTGTCGCAAGACCAGGGTTGAGCGTTGTGTGGCTCCTCGTTCGTACAGAGTGTGCACCGAGGACGGGCAACATTACCCAAGGAACAGAAGACACCTCAGCAAAACCGCTGAACCGTTCGAGCCACGCGAAACTTCCGTCGAGGATGAGTGCCGCGAGAAACAGTACAAGAGAGCTCCAGCAGCCCCTTACGAAGCACAACACCAAAGCCCACTCACTGCTACTGTCCGAGAACCGACCATGTTGCTACTGCTTCACCAAGTCTGTCCCTGACGAAGCAGCGGCAACTCCTCCGTCAAGCAGTGGTGCCGCCCCCGCTCAGCTTCTGGCCCAGCCGTTACCTACACCAGCAGAAGCGGGTTACCCAACCCAATGTCTGCACAGAACCATGCGACAGCGGAGGGCACCAAGCAGATTACACTACGACCACAACTTCATACAACGAACATAGAACTTGACTTTTGTTGTAGGGGGTTACGTTATGGTCAGCTTGATCATCAGGGAAGGGAAGATCTACCGGTAAGGGGCCTCTAACAAGATACTCCCTGCTTAGAAGACCAGGAGGAATAAAGCGTTCTTTCTAGTCTCGCTCCAAGTGACTGACGCTTCTTCGATACAGAAGACAAAGCCTATGACTTTCCCCCTCATACGTCATCACTAGTGGTTTGGCGCAGCGCCGCCTCGCTCGCGTCAGCGTCGCCGCTAGCGCGACGCAGCAGCGTCTCACCACGACCGTAACTCCGATACGTGGCGACGCAAGGACGGACGCGTCTGCCGCTTAGCGGCGTCTCTGGTCGAGATTCACTGTTTGTCGCTTGGGGGCGGGTCGGGGACACGCTCATAATGACGTCACGAGCAGGCCTTGTTCTCCCTAAGCGACGTAGGCAAGGCCCCCCAATTAGGGCGGTGTCAACGATCCCCTCCACCTGTGCACCGCGATTCCTCACCAGCGTCCACTCTTGCCGAGCTGTGCGCTCCGAGAAGCGGCCAGATACGCGCACCGTAATGGTCGAATTTCCCACCGGACGCGACCATCGTGTCTGCAAACAATGTGCGTCCCATCCATCATCGCGCTCTTCCGGAAGGCAGCGCCGGTCCTCACCAAGTTTATGAAAGGGGCGTGTACAGGTTCCGGCCTTCCAGCTAGGTCTCGTGCACCGCCTAGACAACCTTTCGACCGTCAGAAGAAAAAAAAGGAAACTAAACTTGTTTGCTTTTTAATAATAAAAGCGAAGTTGAAGTCCGTCAATTCTCCTCTAACTACTTCAAAATGGCACGCTTCGACGTCTACACCGAAGACCGGACGCATCTCATGCATTTTTAATTAAAATTGCTCTCCCCCCACTACCCTCCTTCCCCAACGTTTGGCCATTTGCAGTGGCAAAAATACGTATGAGGTTTTCCAATATTTACGGTCGGTATTTTATTCAAGCAGAAAAAAAAATAGAAGGAGGAAGATAGAAAATCAAAAATCAAAAATCCTTTTTCAGTCAATATGCTCATCTAAGGTGTTCTAGCGTTGTCATTAACATTGAGTGGATGCTTGGTTTACTGTTTTAATCCATCTTCGCAGTTATTTTATGAAAGAGGAAAGCGAAAAAAGCACTCTAAACATGGACTACCGCTATATTTTTGTAGTATTAGATTAAAAAATAAAGTAACATTAAATTGATTCCCCCGGAAATACTTTTCAACAGATTCTCAATTAAGCGAATGCCGAAAAAAAACCAGATCGGACCTTTTTCGGGTTGTTTTTGTTTACTTCATACCGCAAATGGAGAAGGTGTGCACGACGTACATTGAAGTCGCATGGAGTACATCAAGTACAGCCAGACAATGCATTACGGCTGCACCAATAGACCGATCTCACCAAGCGATCGGCGCATGCGTGACGCCGCCATAGCTGTAGTTCGTAGGAGGCAGACGCCGTTTTACGAGACAGCTCATGTCGCCTCGTGCCCTGCTCGCGCAGAGCTCCAGCAGGGTTGTCGCGCGTGCAGAAAGACTACAGCTCCCACGATGCATGTCGGCATCGGTGGCGTACTCAAACTAGCTGTGAGATCGGTGTATTGAGCGAAACCGTTGCTATCAGAAAGCTGACGACACACGAAAAGAAAATCCTTTCCGCACAAGGTCAGTTCCTCCAATTTTCAACAGAATTCCCAGTCCCAGAAAATTTGTCCGTCCGGCCGTCGTTGCATCGCACGCAAAATGGAGAATGATGACCCGTAACCTAGATAGCAATTTACTCTCAACGCTAAATTTAGCGGGGGAATGCACGTGACGTGGCCTAAACACAATTCCAGTTTTCCCGGTAAATTTAGCGGGAACAGTGCGCGAAACGACTGTTTAATGACTTGTCAACGCGTTTAAACGATGCCTCCCTAAAAGGGCCAGGAAACGATGTTGAGTCTCCTTCCTCTTTAGCTTTCCTTCTCAACTCAAAAGCGGAATAAGAAATCACGCGGTCATGAAGTGCTTGGGCAACGTTACGATGAGTGAAAGCTTCCATCGTGCTTTTTAAGCACACCATGGAACTTACCATTCGCAAGTGATGAGAAGTGAGTGCCGTCTCACGGCACTCAGTGGCCACAAACGCGAATCCAAATGTTCGTCGACGGATTGATCGTTAACGAGCGCATACCCCCGAGTTAAGCAATGTTCGTGTCCAATACGTGAGCTGGGTTGGGCTGACGTGCTTTGGGTACTGCGGATATATCACGGTGAAAAGTCGGAAAGCTTTCGAAAGAAAGGAGGTGCGAAATAGTGGGCTATATCTTTTTAACTTTCGCACCGAATATCAGTCCTCTTACTCTCTGCCCTCTTCCTTTTGACCAACTAAACGATATGCGATTACTAACATTCCACTCTAAAATTATTTAGCTTAGCCCACAATTCATTTCCTGAACCTTTTTAAGTACTGCCTTTTATTCATTTAACGACTTTGGAGATAAAGCTAGAATACGAGGCTTTTTAATCGTACGCTATATTTTTTTTCAACAATGCAAGAAACGGGAACGGAGAGGCAAAACCGGTCAACACAGGAAAAGCGCTGACTCGTAAGTGGAAGTTTATTACTTGAAATATATAAAAATAAAAAAGCTATAGAAACACATTTTTAAATAATGTGACTGACGTCCCGCTTATGCGTAGCTCGTCCACACTGATAATCTATGTAGGGCTCCAAAAACCTCCCTCAAAACTCTGTCTGGGCGAGCTATGTATAAGTAAGACGTCAATTATATGTAGAATTTTTGCGTTCCAAGATGCACTGATGTGACTGGGTAATGTAGGGACGCATATAGCGGCGAGATGTTTTGGTGGCGCCCTCCTATGGTTCCCCCTTGTGACGTCATTACCTTGCGAACAACAAGTTCGATGGTGTATGTAAATAGCATGGTGGAAGCCTGAAATCATTGTGCTCTCAAAGCAACACTCAATTACTCAATTTCTAAGTGAGAGATACAAAAAGGAAATAAACTGTTCCTCTCGACCTGCACCACCTGACGGTATAACAGGTTTGATCCAATATAATATAAAAAATGAGGGCCGTAATGACCGAACGTTTCTTTAGTCCTTAAAGCCAATTAAAAAGAAAAACAGGGAGACAGCAACACTGCCAATACCGTCGAAATTAAAGTTCTTTCATTCCTCTTATTTCCGTCGATGGTATACCCTTTCCGAAGTCATAGTCAGCTTTTGGGCCAATCGTGGAAGGCCGACCACAGCGACGCTTTCGGTCGCGCACGTCGCCAATACTGTGTTTTTATAGCTCTTCCGAGTCAGCGCTAGTCCTGTGTTGATCGTTTGCTCCCCGTTCGTGCTTTCTGCGTTGGGGGATCGTTGGCCGAGTGGGCTAGCGCGCACCAGCTCGGAGCACGTAGAGAGAAAGCTCGCGCTACAGAACCCAGGGATCCTGGGCTCAATCCCCACCCCTGCCCGTTTCGATCTGGATGAGCATCGTACCGGCGTGCGGTCGTGTATCACTACTGCGTGAAGCACGTTAAAGACCCCAGGCTAGCGGTTGTACTGCACTGGCTAAATTGCTGATCTACAGCTGGGAGACTCATCGCCCGTCGAGGCAGGCCAAGTTCTAGGCTGTATAAACATAAGCACAACCCGAATTTTGCTTTTTGCGCTGTTTAATCCAGATCATGTATAACAAATCCAATCTAGCCCGGGTCTCGACCTCATTAAAATTTATTCCCACCAGTCGCTTTGTATACGACTTTAACGTTCCTTAAATCCCGTCTGAAACACATTTTAAACGCAACGTTTCATTCTTGATTTACTGAGATACGTCAAACGACCGCTGCGCCGACTCCGCGTTACATTAAATCAATCCCATTGCAACAGGTACACACAGCACTGTCGCCGAGTTCAGTAGTGCTTCGCTGTCGGAGTCGGGAAGAAAACCGCGCCAACTACGATGCCCAAAGAATTAAAAGAAAAAAGAAAGCTGCATCCAGGCAGCACTTATTTTTCGCGCAAGTTTGACGAGAGTAACCTGTTTCGGGAATGGTCGACAGGCAGAAAGCAAGTGCATTCCATACCATAATATAAATAGTTAGACGACGAAGCACACAAAGATAAACTAACACCTGGCGCGCAGAGACATCCGCAAAAAGTGAGCAGTGCTGTGCTACTCCACAGTTCATAGATAAGATATATAAACTATTCCCTCTAAAAATGTCCATGTCTCGCTCGTGTTGGCAAGCCCGTGAAACTTCAACCTTGGCAAAGCTATTCTAACGCGCAAGCTGCACGTGCTTGCACTTATGGGGCACCAGCTGGGGCGTCATGCTTGTAATTGTCTATAGACTGGAAAATACGGTGCTTACTAGAGGATCATAGAAATCAAAATAATTGTTTGTCTAAAAATACAAAACTGATCTAAATTGTACGTTAATAACATATCACTGGAGATCAGGGTTGTGACGCTACCTGAATTATTTACAAACGTAACTAAAGCCTATGTTGCTGCGAGCTATCTTCAGGTGCTTTTTGAGATAACCATGAGGTGGAAACGGAAACACTGCACTAACGGTGGCTCATGCTGGGATCACACAGGATCAGGACAAGTCTCCTCAAATGCCGAAAATTCCGGTTGTAGTCTCACGTCATGAAACACATGTACATTTCCGCGTTGCACAAGAACATTCTGCTAAAATGTACTTACACAAAGAGGGTAGGATAGCGCCTGTGCATAAAAATCAAAACTGCTTTGCTTGCCCATTTGCGATCAGGGCAGCCGCGGCCACTGATACCCAGAGCCGCCGAAATGTGCACTCCGTTTGGCAACTGAAACCAACTTGACGCAACCAAAACAAGAAGAGCGACAGGAGGGGCGTTTTTTTACCTTCAAGCTTCGAATCTCTGGAAGAAATCTTCAAAGTTATTTTTTGTCAGTCAATCTGACACGTTTCGAGCATCAAGCGATCGGGCTCCAACGGTTTCAATGATCGAACCGCTTCCCTTTCTTCCACTTTGAACGTAATTTCTACCAAATATTTCTGCGTTTCAAACTTCAACCCCTTCAAATGCTTCAGCTGGTTCAACTTGAAAGCGTTTCTCGATGACGTCATCCTTTTCTTTTTAGAAGTATTTGATTCTTTAGCCGCAGTTGGTTATAATTTACAAATAAAAATTAATAACCAAAAAAGAAGGCGTAACCATGTTTCTGACAACGATTCTTGGGCGAGTGTTGGGTCGAATCAAGTCGAGAAACCGGAGTGTGAGTGTTGTCCGCTGTCACGTGGTCACATCTGGCCAACGTCGCCCTGTCGCTCCTCTCGCCCCTCTCGGTTATTCGATTGCTCCGAGCAACCAAGCGCGAAGGTTATGAAGAACCTTCTCTAACGAAAAAGTTATTCATCGCCGAGTCGCCTTTCTAACGTTCTTAACCGTTCTTAACGAGCTGAAAGAGTTCTTGGGGCGTCGAAGAACCTTTCAAGAACGCATTTATTTTAGAATAAAGTTTTCTTCACAATCCTTTCGACGGCTACACTTTTAAGTTACAACTTCTTGTATTTAGGTGACCATATAAATGTTTTGTTGGTTCAGTTGTTTTGTTCATAGGTACGCCTTGGTTTGGTATTTCTACGTCGTAATTCTCTAAAAATCTAGGCAAAACCTCTTATTTCTTCATTTTCCTCGGTGTGGCAAAAATGTGTGCAACACGTTACTAGTAACGAGTTACTCCTACCTATTTACTTTTTTGGTGAGGGGTAATGCATTTAGTTACTTTTTAGAAAAGGAAAGAGTAACGTACTTAGTTACTTTTAAGGTCAAGTAGCGAGTAACGGCATTTCTTTACTTTTGAGGAGTAACGTGTAGAACAACGTTTAAACAGCCTCTTTTTAATTCTAACCTGAGTATGCGTCTCTTGCGACAAAGGCACATGGACAAGCTGGAAAACAGCTAAACATTAGGATAGTATAGCAACGCTTATTGCTGACTACGTCAGTTGAACTCTACAGCTGGGAATGTCCTTCACCCAGAGAACACAGTAAGGTACGTTGGTTGAACCTTTCTAAAATCGTGTACAGACCGTATGTAAACCCGGAGTTGCCAACACGGGAAGGCAGAGATACATTGTGACCTTGGAGCTTCAGAAGCAGAGAGAACAAAAGAGAGAGGGAAGTCCCAGATTCACCAGCTCTTGCTTAAGCACACCACTGCAGTTCCTTCAAACGCGTCAGTAGAACGACTCTTCAGCGTCGCCGGAAATGTATTGTCAAGGATGCCGGGAAATATAACCGATGAAAACTTTGAAAGGCAGTAACTTCTTAAGTGCAACGACTACTGAAAAGAAAACAATGAATTATGAAACAAAAGCAGTTGTGTACATGGCCGTCAAAGTAGTGAGTAAAGTAAATGATTCTTTTTCAACTAACGTAACGCGTTATTTTTGAGAATAGGTAAGGAGCAACATATATAGTTTCTTTGAGCTAGTAACGAGTAACGTTATTTGGTTACTTTTTTTTTTTTTTTGGGGGGGGGGGGGCGGCTAACGTGTACATGTCTGGGTGTGGAATGTAGGAAGCCATGAAGTGGATTCTTCCTCTGCCGTTAACGTGCGATCGTATAAATGCACAATTAGGTATGGAAAAAATCTTGGCTTCTGTTTCAATTCCCCGGCGGACGAACCGAAACACGAGCCAATCTAAAAAATAAAAAAAAATGACGTGATAAAATTATCAGAGGGAGCTCATCGCTTAAAAAGGAGAGGTCTACTATGGCAGTAAAAACGAAACTTAAAAAAATAAAAAGGAAAAGTATCTGCAGTTACACAAAAACGTAAAAGAAAAAACGGTGAAAAAACGTGAAAACTAATTTATGACAATGAAAACTCACCAAAAGCAGCTCCGATTAAGTTTGAATAATGACGCCCGTAATTATCCATCTCACTCGCCGTTGGCCGGGTGTTCGTAAAACTGAAAGAGAAAGAAACGAAGGAAGAAGAAGAAAGCGAGGCGGAATTCATTACGACCGCTGCTGCACTGTGGCCGACTCGGCGCCCTGGCGACAGTTGTGAATACTAACGACGCGTCGCTTGTGCAACACATTTGTTTCCCCACTCGCGCCAAGTAAGTAGAAGAAAGACAGTGGGCAGATGACAACCGTCCACCGTGGCCACGGTGACCGTGGCCTAATGGCGCGGCGAGGCTTGTGTTTTTCGGACGAGCGGACGCGGGGTGGCCTAACACGGGAGGACGGAGTCACCAATTAGCGCCCGCGCGAATGCCCCCGCGCCGTCCCATGTACACGCACGAACAAACGAAACAAAACGACACCAGGAGGAGCGCGCGCAGTATGCGAATCACCGAAACCCGCGATTACTTGTTCCACATCACAAGAGCGCTTCGTTTCGCTCGCTTTGCTTTTGATGGTTCTTGGCAACGGAGCTGTTTTGTTTTGATGTGATGTTCTTCGATATATTAAACGACGACGGAACCGCCAACCACGACTACAACGGAAGGAAACGATCGGTGCAGCCGTGCTACTACCAATCCCCTTTGTTGTAGCAAGTAGTCTGTATCACGGTGCGAAAGTCCTCCTAATAAATAAATAAACAAATAAATATATCAGACAGTTCATAGACATCTTATAGACATTTAACGACACTTTCAGCTTCCTATTCAGTCTTGTCGTATCCAGTTTTTAATAGATTTTGTACAGACTTCATTTAAACTGAAGTCTACAAAGAGCAAATGATAGAAATGCTAAGGTTTTCTATCGCCTCGTCTCCAATAAATTTTCTGTCACTCTATGCCTATAGAATTGCTATACACTGGACTAGATAGAATAATATTGTGCAGTGCGGAGAAGCCACATCGCACGCAGGTGGAACCTCCTTGCGGAGGCTTTTTTCCGACTGTTAAAAATAATTATAGCTTCCTGAAATGTTTTATAGTTAGAGCTACAGTTCACCAAAGCTTAAAAAGAACATTTCGTATAAATCATTAGGAAAGAAAAAAGAAAAAAAGGATTACACTGGTCTTCGTTCTGAGTTTTGGGGAGGCCCTCATTTAAATAATTGCATTTCAAGTGTAGGAAATATGAGGTGGTGGAGTAGTCAAAATACTGGATGCTAGAGTTATCAGTGCTCCGTGGCGCCTGTATTTGTAACGTCTGTGTACGGGCAAGCAACAAGTGGAGATGTCGATGGATGTCTGAAAAAAATGGATGGAAATTATTACTTGTTTTTCGCTAGAAAAACTGGCCAATTATCATAGAAATGACATACAAAGTTGTTAGAATTCTTGTTTTCTATGCAATATCTATCCAATCTCTGTGCACCACGTTCTATAGAAAGTCCAGACAAAAAAGCGACTAAAAAGCTATAAACAGTGGACAGAAAAGTGGATACAATTTCTTTACAATATCTATAGCCTCTATACATTATTCTCTACAGAAATCCTCTAGAGAGTGAATAAATATTTTTTGTGAGGGCCGCCACTGGCGCCGCCGGTGGTCACTGCTTGACATCAGACATCACGCAAGCCAATGGAAAGAACACCGACAGGTCAGGGTATTGAGTATAGTGCAGAATGCTGGACAACGAATATTTTGTTAGTTATCGGCTATTATACCTGATATAATATATCTTTTCTATTATACCTAGTATTGTACCTGTTATATTAGACCTGTTAATCGAGAAACTTTATAGAAACATTAATAAAATTAATGTGTCAGAGACATAAAGGCGGTACCGGCTTAACCTTCACTTGAGTTTCAAACAAAGCCTTGCAAGAAATCCGTTGGCCAAGAGAGTATCGGTGCTTGATTGTGTTTTCACAACGCAGCTCAAGCACGTGGAGCGAAAGGCCGTGCTGCAGAACCAGCGATGCTAGGTTCAATATACACCCCTGCCTACTTTGATCTGGATAAGAATCACACCGGCGTGCTTTCGTGTATCACAACTGCGCGGTTCTTGTTAAATTCGTTAGGACAGTAACGGTTCTGCACTGGGTAAATATCTCACTGCTTGCGGACGCGTTCTTTAACGCATTATTTTGGTTATTTATTTCGAATGTTTTATATGAGGAAGACAAGAGCGCGTGGTCTGTAGAATTACATTTCCAGCATTTTCCTTGGTGCTTGGGTCTAAAGCGGAGACACCAGACGCCAATCAGGGCACTTCACGCTGTCTAAATGACTTTGCTCGGCACAAGCGATTGAAACGATACGAATGTTCCCAGTTGCATTTTGCGCCGCATGGTGAGATAATCATGACTGTTCGGTTGTAGAAATTACTCTATCTGAAGTTTAAAGGAAATAATGCAGGCAAAACTACCAAACCTTGTGATCACATTGTGATCACCTGTCACTAATCTGCAAAACCAGACTAACTTGCTTTCATATACAATGTCTTCAATTCAAACAAGCGGTGCAATAAGTAGGGCTGGGCGTCGATTAAAACTTTTAACCAGGTTCTGCGCTTTAATCGATTCATTAATCGATTCATCGGTCTCTTGCATTTTCATTATAATACGTAAGAACTTGTCTTGTATCTTTTTTTAACATGTGACAAGCGGCGCAATATACAATTCTGTTTAGAGTAAACCTCGAGGTGTAGTTTAGAACTGTTAAAAAGCCCCCACACTCACGGAATATTACTTCAGCTGCATGATGCAAAGAGGTTCGTTGATATTCTCCTGCAAAAGCGACTTCCCTTTATTGTTCACAATTATCTCTGCTGCGCTAAACGAACACTCGAACGGCGTTGAAGTGGAGGAGAGACGTGTAAGCTTCGGGAATTGTCTGGAGTTACAAATCTAGCCCCTAAAATTTACTTTTGGTGAAATATTTACTCAAACTGTGCCTTTTATACAGGTGTACTCGACCACCTCTGCGTGGTGAAAGCGATGATTTTTTTTTACTTTCTTATAGTTCGTCAAAATTCTGTCAATTATGCGGTTAAAAAATTAATCACGATTAAAGCATCAATCAATTAATCGGTAGCTTAATCGATCAATTGCAGAGCCCTAGTAATAACGGATTTCAAAGAGTGGCGGAAATCGACAAAGACGCTTTTGAAATTTGACGTCTGCTGAGTTCAGCTGACTTCAAAACGCCGAACGGTTCCCCGTTGACTCTCGGCAACTCTCATTGAACCGTACTAAGCTTTTTGCCCAAAAGAGTCGCAACCTCGAAGATAAATTAAAAAATATATTTTTTTCTTATAAAAAATCTTGTTGCCTTGTCAGTTTACAGTTTTTAGCACAAAGTGTTGGACAGCATTCCCAAGTAATGCTATAAATGATTTATTCTCGAGGACAACTTACAGATGTAAAGCAAACTGCAGTTTTCCACTTTCTTATTGAGTCTCATGCATTTAATTGCTCGCGTCAAGCGATGGCTGCAGGTGGTGCCGCTCGATCGCTGTAAGACTTCAATATTTCGAGACAAGCAAAAGACATGATTCGGGGTTACCGCATTTATAGAGAAAGGAGAGGGAGAGGGGACAACTGGAGATTTAGATATGGTATCAGGAAGCTCCGGTGTTATCCATGTGCCCTACCGCGCTCTGTTCTCGCATATTAGGACGACAGAAGAGCAGTTCCTGCGACTTCAGATAGAGCTTAAGATAGCTGACAACGATGATTTGAAGCACCAAGATGGCTGAAATGTTGTAAAGGCCCATTCACACAGGAGCGTTTGCTTGCATCTTCTTGCTTTACATTACAAATCACCAGGACATCCGTGTTTTTTATGCCACATGGGAATATGCTCCTTCGATTAGTTTCCACGCTTTATACGAGGCACGCACTTGCCGGTGACTCTCGACTTTAGCCAACAAGCTTTCAAAACACGACGCATTCAGTAAAAAAAAAAAGAGTACTGTGTGAAAGGGCCTTTACTCCTATGTCTAGCTTATTTCTTTCCTCTAGGCGTGGCAAGTGGTTTTCGCGTATTACCGCAGCGGTGCGCTTCCCCAAATTAACTAGATTAGTTTGTGTAAAAGGAGAAGCCAAAATCACATTGAAGAAGAAGAAAGACGGGTAATAGTTTGTAACTTCCAGAGTACTCCGAACACTGTAAGTTGTTCCAAGGACCATTTTTCTCGGAACCCCAGGTAAGCAATTACCCGCCAGCCGCGACGAGAGCCACTGTCGTTTGAGCGATGGTCTCGCACGGGTTGCTAGGTGTGCACAACTCCGCGCGGCAATGCCTTCCCCGCGGAACACGTTTCGTTCCCGTCGGGGAGACATGTGCGCGCCTCACCGTCGTTACACACAGAGCCTCCGCCGCCCACATGTTTCACCCTAACTTTACTGCCCGCTCCTCTCCCAAACGACAAGGAAACGCCACAGGGAAAGAATGGCTGCTTCCGAGTGCCAAGATTCGTTCGTGCGGTGTGGAAACTGCGACTTATGACAGAGGGGCCCCCATCTTTCACGTCACCGCCGCGACATATCATCTTTCCCGACAGTCGTGCAAGGACCCTTCTCACTTTCCGCGGTGCGGTTTTCTGCGCAAGAGCATTGGAAAGAAATAGCGTAGGAAATCGCGAGAGGGGATGAGCCCAGCGGTGTGATTTGAGGACAATTGGTACTAATCAGAAATATGGCTACAAAAAGACATGCCCGCCGTCTTGATTAGATAATTTATGTTTGTTTCGTCTGCCGTTTTTTTATTTAATCGCTATTGAGCGGATAGAAATTGTCTATGGTTACTTTTTGCTGGCTGACTCTTTCAGAAGAAGATGGTATGGTCTAAATAGCGCATAGTTCATCCTCAAAACTGCCTTGCACAGAAACGTTTTTTGAGGAAACCTTCGACGGAAGCGAACTTACAATTCAAGAAGCTCCTCCCACGTCGACTGCAACACAATGCACCGCAAGATACCGATCATTCGTCTTACTTTATCCTTGTAGCGAACGAAAAGATCAAGCGGTATCCTGCCCGCTGGCAACACGGTGTTCATAGCAAAGGGGTGCCAACCCCTTCCATTACTGCGACAACATGGTCATTCAAGCATAGTATAAATCGCATTACGCGGTTGTTCACATGGCCAGTTATTAGTGTTCCTTTTATCGCGATGCAGTGAAGCCGATTCTTCTCAACCCTACTAATTATTAGAATGGCGTAAAGCTCCCTCTGCCTTTTACAGCCCGACAAATATTACCCCAGTTTGCACGCACTCGTGTCAAGGCCCGTGTGTGTCAAGAAGAGGAAGAAAAAAAGGAAAGACGGTTACAATCCCCTGTAACGCCGAATTAGAGTGCAGCTCTTCAGGAAGAGGAGGAGAAGGTCTGGAGAGGAGGGTATGCCCCTCCTCCTCATTCGTACCCTCCCCACCTCCTCTCCTGCTTGCCTGCCATTTAGCGGAGAAAAATGCCCGCTAAATGTAGCGGGGAATTTTCGCCACTAAAATTATCGGGGAAATTTTTCTGCTAAATTTAGCGGGGAAATTTGGCGGGGAAAATTTTCAGCTTAAATTTAGCGGAGAAAAATTTCCGCTAAATTTAGCGGGCAATTTTTCCGCCAAATTTACCGGGGAAATTTATCCATAATGCAGAACGCGGTGACGTCATCTAGGACGTCAGTGGTGACCCTCGTGACGTCACACGTGACGTCATGTGTGACGCTATCATGGTAAACGTCCATAATTAATGCACCGCGTGGTTACGCCGACGGCGACTGCGACGGCTACTGCGACGGCGACGCCGACGCCGCTCAAACCGGAAACGGGCGCCTAAGAGCCCCTGCGCTCTAAAACGTTATTCCTAAAATCGTCGGCGATGTACAACGCGTAAGTGAGGCTGTGAAACACTATGTTTTGTGTAGAATCGCACGCGGCACCTTCCCTTGGAAATTGTTTTTCGGCGTCGTCACTGTAAGCGCAGGCAGCTTAATGAACGGAGGGCGTTTCCAAGGCCGGGAATATTTTTATTGTTCTTCAGCCAATCATATGTGACATTAGGCGATAAGAACGCCGAAGACCGAATCGTGCAGCATGGAGCGGTCGCAGAGTACCCGATGCCCTGGTCGAGATTTCTTCGCAGATCGGGCTGATTGGATTTCTCAGTACAGGCACAGGTATTTGTTTCGGGTGCAGCAGGGCTCGGCTGAATGTGCGAGCCTCAAACATTCAGGTTGATGCTGCCAAAGTTGCAGCATCATCAGCTCTTGCAATTATAGACACCGCAAAATAAAAACGGGAAGGCGTTTTTTTTGGACACGCGCGTTTAGCACGTGCTCTTTGCCTTCCGCCGTGCTTTGGATGAGCGTGTACGCCCGAAGGTCACGAGATGCCGAAGTGTTATCGAAGGTAACAAGCTCGCGCTGGAGACGTAAGGACTGACAAATTTCCCTGCCATCCTCATCCTGTCACTCACTACAGTATGCTTCATGTGTATATTATACAATTCGAAGTTCAAAGAGTTGAAGCCTTTCAGAAGTTCCTTAATTCTTACCGAAACTCGGAACGAAAACTCCGCGCAAAGATAATCCATACTCCTCCTTGGAAAGAGCCCGCAACCTGGAGCCCCTAGCGCGGTCGGTCGAAATCAGAGTAGAGTGAGGTAAATTATATCCTGGGACGCATTCCTTGGGATATCTCTTGGCTTGGAGAAGCCTTAATGGAGCCTGGCTGCTTAAAAAGGAGGCCAATCTTTTTGAACGAATCTTTTTTTCTGGGAAAGGGGATTTTTATATGGTGAGGTTTCAAACCTTGTAATTCTAGACTTTCCAGGAGGCTTCTGAGTAAGTATATAGAGACCCTGTGAAGTCCCTAAAAATCTTATGTATGGATATCTATATAAATATCTTCATGCCCAGAGTGCAGATGTTTACTACAAAAAAAGTTAGACAGAGCAAATAACTCATTATTTAAATTCCCTTCTTCAAATTTGTGTTCTGCCTGCCGTTAAAAACTTCATAGACATCGAATTCAACGAAGTGTACAGCCCCAAACGTTCCTCCATGTGTGCTTCCCAACGATGCACTACGAACGCCAGTAATCGGTCTCAGATGGCAGACTTGATGTTTAATGACAAAAAAATATTGAACCCTCAGTTTTCTACATCATTTGAAACGGCAAGGGGTCTCTATGATGTACGTGTTTTTAGCTTTTAACTTGTTTGTTGGTTTGCTTAACTTATTTTAGTATACATTTGCTTGAGTTAAAACTAACTAGACTCCTGTAGATAGCAATAACTAAACTTCGGTGTCGCAAGCTAAGCGACAAAAACCCAAAGGCAACAAAAGTCAATAAAAAGCGCAGACTTCGATTAGGCATCTTCAAAAAACAAAGGACAATTTCATCGTATTCGAGTGCTTCCGTCCAGAAAAGCAAGTGGGATGTTAAATACTTCTCTCGCGCATTTTTAGGCGTTCACAGATACAAGGCAACGGAAGAGAAGAGGTAAAAATCCCAGACCTTGAGAGACTTATTTCAATCTCCTGTTCGAGCGGGGCGACTGTTGCGGAATTTTAAATCAAGATATGTTTCACCTATACTTCTTTATTTCCTATCGGACTCATATTAAAGCGCTTCGTCGGCGCTGTAAAGTAAAAAAAAAAAAAAAAAAAAAGAAAGAGAAGGACTCTTACGATCGGTGCAGATTTTGCATGAAACAAAGAGTTCAAAACGCTCCTGGTCTTCAATCCCTGAATTCACAACACTCTTGTACTTGCTCTGATAAAAATAAAAAGGGGGGAATTTGGCCTTTCGAACTTTGGAAACGCTAAATTCTAACATATGAAAACATTTTAACCATTTTGGTCTTAGCCCGAGACTGAGGCAGGAAAAGAGGAAAGTTTCGAAGTAGAAGAAAAATGGACAGTCGAAGACACGTCTCTATCCTCTTTCCTCTTTTCCTGCCTCAGTCTCGGGCTAAGAACAAAATGGTTAACATCCACCAGCTCGCCTGCGCAATCACTACATTATCATATGAAAACACTTTTGAAAGATTAGGAACAGATATATAGTGAAACCTTTTAGCCATTTCGACACTGCCAGACTTTAAAACTAAGCTGGCTGGAGAAAAAAAAATCGGCTAGAAACAAAATAATGCAGGGAGCTGGTTAGGAAACGTTCTAATGTAAACCCTGAGACACGGAGGAATAAAATTTTAGTTATCCCCATCTCAGTGTTTAGATTTATGACTTCACTGCTGTGTGCTCTAAAACAGGGGTCACACTGCTAATACGTCATTCCAAAGACAGCTTTCAAACGCTGTCTGACGCGTGTTTCCTCTTTGTATGATGATCTTGTCACATTGGCTACACAAAAACTGTCTGCAGACATGTTAGAAGCAAACATATGTACTCTAGGGTTTGCTGCGTACTGCTCACCTGTCAAAACACACCTTTATCCCCCGGAATCTGACCAACGACCCCAGTCCCCTCGAGTCTGTGCGTGGCTCGCGCGCCTTGCTTACGCGTCGGGCGCCGAGCACGAGTTCGTTTCTGTTAGAAACTGGGACCAGACAACAATGACGACTGTCGTTCTTCTGGCACCTATAGCGTGAGCAGCGACGTTCCCAATTTCGTCATCATGGAATAAACACGTTCCTTCGTCTGGGTCCATAATAGCTGTGTTATATATCACCAGACCGGCGATTGGGTTAACACTTCCCTATATTGGCGACGGCCACAGACAACCACGTGGGAAACAGTTCCCTGATCGTTGGGCTACCACCAATCAGCTCCTTTGGCATGGCGTAGAGGCGTTCCTCCCTTCGACGATGTCGCAGGCAGGTGGGACTCATATCTTATTAGAGTCGAAGCTTATATACTAATAGAGTCGAATCTTATATATTATTAGAGTCGAAGCTTATGTGTTATTAGAGTCGAATCGACTTTAATAAGTGCCGAAACTCGACACTAGGAACAAGGCTATCCGCGTGTTATCCGCCAGTGGCGCACCAGCAAAAGTGTTTGAGCTCACTTATGAGGAGACTGCCAAGCACTCGGATAGTTACTTCACACTTAAGCCAAATGAGATAGCGGAGAGTTGGTGGATTCAGTGTGGACATGGCAGTTACTGCAGAGGCGGCCACGAAAGACACCCCGCAGAGGGTGAAGCCAGAGGGAGGACTACAGAAGATAACAACGAAAGGGAGCGGAACTTCTGTAATCCGAACTCTAATCAAGGCCCAAGAGAAGGTGAGAACATCAGAGCCTTGCTATCGCTGTGGAAGAGCCTCACACCTTCCCAGTGACTGCGGGTTTTGGAAAAATACAGGTTTTCGCTGTGGCAAGGTTGGACATGTTGTACAGCACTGTACTTCACGTAAAACAGCATCGGCTGCAGAGGCCAACGCCTTTTCTGAAAAGAGGGACTGATGAAGAAGGCGTTATTGATATCGTTTTTCCGCGACCGCATCCAGAGGACACGATCAACTTGATTGCACCTGTCCAGTAGCTGTTAACGTGTGGGGGGGGGGGGGGGGGGTGTTGACCTGCTCATGGAACTGGACACCGGCTCCCCGGTCTGTGTCATTCCAAAAACAGTATAGGAAGAGAACAAAAGCAAGCCGGCCTCGTTTGCAACCCACCTAATTAAGTTTGTCATGTCACCTCGGCAAAGTTCCCATCATGGGGAGGTCGAGTTTGAAGGTCCGTTACTATGGACGTCAAGTGAACACGGAGCTAAAAGTTTTGGGATGCAACGGACCAAGTCTGGTTGGCCGTGGCGTTATTTGAGCGTTCGGCCTTCTTCCATCTCGACTGTTGTTTTTGGAGTGCGAAAAATCGTTTAAGACAATGATGGGGTCTTGGCAGAATACCAAGAACTCTTTCAACCATGATTGGGTCTAATCAAAGGACTGGATTTACACTTGCACGCGAACCCTGGAGCGACACCCAAATTCTGGAATGCCAGGCCTATACCGTACGGGCTACGGCAGAAGGCGACTGGTGGAGAACGGTGTTCTCTCGCCTGTTTCTCATTATGACTAGGCAATTCCAGTCATTATGACTAGGCAATTCCAGGGCCCAGACGGAAGAAAGAATGTTGAGCGTTTTTCGAACGTCCCTTGGCATGCCAGTTACGGGCGACTCTATTGTTCGGGCTCATCGTCTCGGAAGATTTTATCACGAAAAATGCCGACCTATAATTATAAAATTTTCGTCATTTAAACTGCGGGACCAGATCCTGATGGCAAGACAAGCATTAAAAACGCACCGTATTACGGTTAGCGAAGACTTTTCTCTTGCTACGCGTAATGCGAGAAAAAGACTGTTAGAATTTGGTAAATCTAAGGGAGGAACGTTTAAGCTTAGGCACAACAAGCTGCACATTAACAACCGGTGTTACGCTTTCAACTCGACAAATGGCGAAGTCTACGAGCTAGGTCCTTCTAGTTTGCCTATTGTCTCTCCCGCACAGCCGACGATTCCCCAGACACAGTCATCTCTTACTCAAGATTCCGCTGAGGCGCGCTCGCCAACGTAGGATTTGTCGAGGGGTAGAGCTAGGCTGTCACAGTTTTCCGACGTCTCTGTTTTGTTTACTAACATAAGGAGTGTAATAAAAAAACGTGATGAATTGTGTTCCATCATTGATACTACCGATGCTGATGTTGTTGTTCTAACCGAAACATGGCTTTCTGGGAGGATACGGAACAGTGAACTGTTTGATGGTTCAAAAAAGTTCAATGTGTATCGGAACGATAGGCAGGACAGGTGTGGCGGTGGCGTCCTGATTGCAATTGCTGACCATATTAAATCTTTTTCATTAAACATTGCGTGCGATATAGAACTAACCTGGGTCGGCCTTGTTTTGAACCATAAGAAGTGGATCATGGGAGTATGTTATCGGCCACCCTCATCTTCGTCGTCATTTGTTGAGACTTTGCATAACGCCATTAACAGAATAGTGATGCGGTATCCCAGCGCACCCATCTTCCTTCTGGGTGACTTCAATTTTCCCGCTATATCATGGTCAGATGACGTTCATTGTATGAATGTACACACTACAGAGTGTAATTCGTTCATTAACTTGTGTCTCGATTTTACCCTGTCGCAATTAGTTCTTCATCCCACCAGAGTGTCTCCGACGACAGCAAGTGTTTTAGATCTAATATTGGCTACTCACCCTGAACATGCAAGTGACATAACTTATCTTCCAGGGATCAGTGATCACTCTATGTTACATTTTCATTTCAAAACGTCGGTCTCTAGGCCGACTGACCAACGGAAGAAAATACGCGATTACAGTAGAGCGAATTTTGATCAGATCAACAATGATCTTGCGGTTTTCTTTGACCAGTATTTGACAGACTTTTCGGGGCGCTCGGTTGACGAAAACTGGAATTTGTATAAAGATAAGGTAATCTTCCTTATCAACAAATACGTGCCGCTCCGAAATATACTTGAAAATAATCAGTCACCTTGGTTCACGAAAGCCCTGAAGAGACTGTCAAATAAAAAAAAGCGCTTGTACCGTGCGGCCAAGTTTTCCCAGTGTGAGCGTCGCTGGGCCGCATATCACAATTCTGTAGAAGTGTACAAAAAAGCGATTGAAGGCGCTAAATCTCACTTTTTCACACACAGTCTTCCAGACATGTTGGTAAATAACCCCATTAAATTTTGGAATACTGTTAACAAAAAGGACCGTTTTTCAATTTCTCTTACAACTTCTAGTGGTGACAGCGTGCCCAGTGACGAATGTGCTAATGTCTTAAATAGTATATTTATGGAATCTTTCTCCGATATTCGCAACATAACTTACCCTTCGATGAGCTGTTCCTGTTATCTGCCAATGGATTCTATCTTTGTTGATCCTGCTGGTATTGCAAAAATTATAGATGAACTGAAGTTATCATCCTCATCAGGAGTGGACGGAATTAATTCCAAGTTTTTAAAAAACACTAAACTATACTCATCTCTTATTCTCTCAAAATTGTTTGAACAGTCGCTGCAAGATGGTATTTTACCTTGTGATTGGCGAGTGGGGAAGGTGGTTCCAATTCCGAAAGGTGGCGATAAGTATTCCCCTAACAATTATCGTCCCATTTCATTAACCAGCATACCATGTAAACTTCTGGAACACGTTATCTTATCCCAACTCGTACATTTCCTGGAGTCGAATAATTTTTTCACCGAAGCACAGCACGGATTTCGTAAATCATTATCTTGTGATACTCAGCTCCTATCCTTCACTCATGACATTCATTCTATTCTTGACCGAGGCTCCCAGGTGGACTGCATTTTCTTAGATTTCGCCAAGGCATTCGATAAGGTGTGTCACGAGCTATTACTGTTAAAACTTTCAAAACTTAACATTGACCCTAACGTTCTCGGATGGATTCGGTCTTTTCTAAATAACCGTTCACAATTTGTAACAATTAACAACGAAAATTCTCCTCCCGTGTCTGTGAATTCTGGAGTTCCTCAAGGGTCGGTTTTAGGCCCACTACTATTTTTAATCTATATTAACGATCTTCCCATTAATGTGTCTTCATCCGTTTGTCTCTTTGCCGATGACTGTGTAATTTACCGTGAAATCTGTCACGATTCTGACCTGTCTACACTTCAGTCTGATATTAACTCTGTCTCTCGTTGGTGTGAATTATGGCTAATGAAACTAAACACTAGTAATTGTAAACAAATGAGAGTGTCCCGCAAGCCTAACAACAGTCCCTGTTACCACCTAGATGGCAACCTTTTGGAGCAAGTGGCAACGTACAAGTACCTTGGTGTTCACTTAACAAATAACCTTTCATGGAAACCCCACATTCAATATGTTACTACCCGTGCTAACTGCATGTTGGGCTACTTAAAACGCAACTTTTCATTGGCACCTATTTCACTAAAATTGATCCTCTACAAAACATTAATCAGGCCTAAATTAGAATATGCAGCCTCCATCTGGGATCCCGGTAACGATACTCTAATCACTGCATTGGAATCCATTCAGAATAGGTCAGCCCGTTTCATTCTTTCCAACTACCATCGTACTGCTAGTGTCACATCAATGAAAAATAGTTTATGTTTACCACTTCTCTCCTTGCGACGTAAAATTTCACGCCTATGTCTATTTCATAAAATGTATTTTCATAACCCTCTCCTACGCAATCGGATGATTACTCCCCCCTTTTACATTTCATCCCGTCTTGACCATCAGCATAAAGTTCCAAGTTCGTTTACCACAACATTTCAATCTTCTTTTTTACCCCGCACAGCCGAGGAATGGAACCACCTCCCCGGTTTGATTGCTACTATAACTGATACTAACTTGTTTAGAAATTCCATCACTAGCTATTTTAGCAGTGACCCATGACCTATTATTATTATTATCCTTTGTTTGTTGTACATTTAATATTGTTGACTTGTTACTATATTACTATCTTTGTTTCATGTATGTGCTCTCCCCCTCTGTAATGCCTTCGGGCCTTGAGGGTACTTTCAATAAATAAATAAATAAATAAATAAATAGCAGTCGTAAAAAAAAAACAAAAAAAAATACAGCTCCATCTCGCTAAGTGGCGATTTTAAGCTCACGTAAACAAGGCGTGTCCGACTGAGCAGTACCCTTTACCACTGCTCGATGACATATTCTCTTCGCTGATTGGTGGTGACTGCTTCAGCAGGCTAGACCTTCGAAAAGCTTACAACCAAGTTCCAAGTGAGACATGCATTTAAGCGTCTTTGTCAGCAGCTCAGAAGCCTGTTGACTGACCGGTGACAGGTGAACCTTGGGCGAGGCTAAACTTAGACTATGCTGAGCCCGTCGATAAGAAGATGATCTTGATTGTCATAGACTCGCATTCAAAGTAATTTGAAGCGACGGCTACTAATCATGCAACTTCGGATTTCACCATCCGACAACTTCGGGAGTTGTTCAGCAGTTTTGGAATTCCAAGGAGTGGTGGTCACGGACCGGCCCTGTTTACGTGTAAACAGGTGAATCCTGCTTACAATGAGAAAATTTTCGCAGTTTCTGGACAAGAACCACGTTGACCAACTTTGTACAGCGCCCTACCACCTGCAATCAAACGGCCTCGCCGAACGAGCCGTCCGTATGGTTAAGGGTTTCTTGAAGAAGACAGCCGGGTCCACAATGGGAATCAAGTTGTGCCACTTCCTTCTCAATTATCGGTGGAAGACTGTGGCGTCAAGCAAGCCTCCATTCCAGTTTCTCTTGGGATACCAGCTCCGCTCGCGCCTAGACAAATTCTTTCCAGACAAGATATCACGGCAGACTGCGGACGGCATGAGGCAGTAGCCACTCTTCAAGCCAGGCCATAAGGTATTCACGAGAAATGTCGGTAAGGGCCCAGAATAGCTGCCGGGAATCATCAAGAGCATGTAAGGCTGTCGCATGGTTACCGTAAAGACCTATTGGAAGCTGGTGCGTCGCCACCAAGATCAAGTGCGCCAGCGTCAAACAGAAGACCCACTCGGGTTTCACGAATGAGCTTCCGCAACGCTCAACTCAGCTAGGAAACAGCTGCAGCACTTTCAAGCTGCTGGCTAAGGGGGAAGAGATGATAGCAACTGTGACTACATGACGATGACGTCGCTCCTTCTTCTGGTACCGGTAGCGCGAGCAGCGAGGTTCGCAATTCCGCCTTCATGGAATAAACACGATGTTGAAGAACTGCGCGTTGTTCTGTGTCCCACCACTCTCACCACGGCCAGGGAGGTGTGCATATCTCTACCAAGGCACAGCCGTTCTTGCTCTCCGGGATCTTGATACTCACGACGTTGCCATACAAGCGGAACAATTTGAAGAGCGTATCGACGTACATATTCTCAGATTAGAGGACGTACGCCATTGGCAGGGACCCCTGGTGCGGGCTTGTCGACTGCGCAGCAAATACGCACACGCGGGGCCATAGCTTGCACCGCCGCATACCGGTGAACCTCCGTGGCGGTCCTGGGATCTGTTGGGGGGCGCCCCGTGGCAATCATTGTAGCTGCTGCCGGGGCTGTTGAACTGATTGTCTCAGGGTCCGCCGTAGTCGTAGTATGTGCGTTCGACGACGTAGCGCGAGCCGGCAGTGGGTCTTCGGCCGTCCCGTAAGCTGCCGTAGCTCTCCAAACCGCGTGGCTCATCAAGGAGTGCAGGAAAACCTCCGGCAGCTGCGGTGGTAATAGTGGTGAATCTCGAAGGGCCGAGAAGAATGAAAAGAACAAAAAATACTGAGTAGTCTTCTGAAGGGGCTTCTACGAGGAAGCGTCAGTAATGTTGTGCGCGTCAAAAGACTCGTTAAGTTTGCCAAGAACCCCGCGCCAAGAACCACTCGCGAATTCAGTGGGTACCGCAAGTTCGTCTGCGCCTTGCACAGGGGTTGCAATGATCTCCGAACGCCGAGATAAAAATAGTGGGTAGACGTTGTTGGCGGTTCTTTAACACCCCTTCCTCGGGTGGACACGGCACACGCTCTAGGTTAACGGTTTATTAACCCATCATAATATTTACGAGGTAAGCCTCATGTCAGTGTCCGGGCAGTCGGCGTGCAGCGCGCAAACGTCGTCTTGGGCCGGCTTCCCGATGGTCTGGAGGCGCGCAAACGTCGTACATGAGAAGCTGTGGTTCCGGACAAGTGGCCGCGTTGGTTTCGACGGGCGCTGTCATTCAGAGGCTCCGGGAAGGTCACCGGCTTGTGGCAGCAATCAAAGCTCCGCGGTCCAGAAGCCAGGCAGCCGCTCTCGTTCGTCCCCAACAGCCCGGAGCACTAACCGTCGTCTCTTCGTCCCTTTTGTAGCCTCGTCATCCTCAAGCAACGTCGCTGTGGGCACCCACAACCTCAAGGCATCTAGCATTGAGATCTACCCACTCTCTTTTCAATCAAAGCCAAACAGAGCTCGGCGTCGTTCTGACGTCACCGCAACTCCTGCGCAAGAAGCGGACGACTTTCTCTCCGCATAGGGTGAGGAAAAACACTAGTTCTCGCCAAAGGCTTTTGTAACGCGCATCTTCTTTTAAGTCTCCGTCTTCGTCACCAACATCACGAGGAGTTCTCGGAGAATTAAGTGTCAGGGGAGCGTTTTAATTTATTCGGGGGCCCGAGGTCAAGCAGCACTTCGACTCTTTACTCAGCCAAACTCGAGCATCGATTCGACGAGTTCGCTGGATCGATTTCGTCGTACCTTGTGCATATCCGCTGCATGATCGAGTTCTCTCACGACGCCTCCCTCTGCTCAAATTTCGGCCGACAGATCTCGCTGCCCGTCTTCCCATCTAGCGGGGCAAAGCCGCACCTGCTCCGTTCGGTAAGGTGGGAGCCCTGGGAAGATGCAATTTCGATCTGCCCTTTCAGCCGCGCAGTTTCCCCACCGCCGACGCCACCGGCGGTGCTTGAGACGAGTCCAGCACCTCCAGAGCGGTAATAACAGAGGGGCTCCGAATTATTCACGCCCGGCATTCATTTTCCGGGGAGCGAAATCAATCTTTCCTTCCGCCCGCGAGTACGGGATTCTTACGCGGGCCACTTAAGGGAAATCGATCTGTCCGGTCAGAACTTAAGGGTGGCATGTGTCTCCGCGCTCGGCGTGGAGAAAACGTTCTCGAGCAATTACGATGCACGGATCCAGTAAAAGGAATGACCTGCATCGTGCGGGGAGCTACCGATGCAATAAAAGTAAATAAAAAAAAAAGACATTAGGGGAACACGACAAAAATTGCACGTTCTTAATCTTTACAAATACAAAACTTTTCTTTTTTTTTTTGGCTTTGGGCAAAATTGTTTGATTCTTAGACAAGCACAATAATAAAGTTCACACCTTATTTTGGCGACAAGACACTCTTAAAAATTTTCGTTGTCCTACTTTTGCTCACAGCACTAGAGGAGCCATCATGGCGATTTGATAGGAGCTAGCACACCCTGTCGAACCATAAGGCCGAAATTAAAGCAGAAACCTGAATTTGGCGTTGTGACGCTGACCGTGATGTTTCACGTGATTAGGGCACGCTCAATGTTACTTTATTTAGTTTAATATATTTTTAAATGGAGTCATATTTTAGGCTCCCTCCGCAGATCGCGAATATAAGGTCTCCGGGTGCTTTGCGGAAAAGTGGGCGCACCAACACTTCAGAGAGTTTGAGAATAAAGTAAACATCATTGCGTTAGCACTGAGTACGATGCACGCAAGCCCTCAGCGGATTGCTGGGGAGCACGTAAAACCAGTGCTGTTAGTACAGCGAAACGCAAAAGCATAAGCAAGCAATTGCAGCGCCATGTAGATATGGGCATGCAAGCTGCTCCAAGCAATCTACGGTATTACGTCAAGCTAATCTGAGTCTCGCGCTGTCTCGGGCACGACGAGAGCTACGAGAAGGGGACGCCGAAGGTGGTTGCGGACGCACGCAAAAACAGATAGCGAATGTACGAATGTAAAGCTCGCGGTGTTACGTGTGTATAAGCATGCGCAGTTTGGAAGACGATATGCTAACGCAAACGCATAGTTATTGCATTTCTCCTATAGACCGACACGCGGAGCGGCTCTGTTTACCAACACGGCCGGGAGGCCGCGCATGCGCGTTAGCTATGTGGGCAAAAGCAGCCCGGCCCTCCGTGTTTTCGCCATTGCGCCCTATGGCGTGCGCTCGTTGTTGACGTTGTAGGGACGCTTGTACCTTTATTTGTGCGTCGTATTTCCTCATAACGTATGTCGTATGCTATGCCCGACTATTTGAACTCGTTGCCCGAGCCTGAACGGTAGCGGTATCGAAACAAACTGTGCGTGGACGGCTTTCCCTACGAGAATCCGTACGCCGTAAACAAGGCCTGCTGGACTTCCGACGTAAAGTTGCTGCCACGGAAGTCGACGGCTCAGGTCGTCGTTTATCTAGTTTTTTCGCCAAGCCAGTTCACGGCCGACACGGTGCAGGCGTACGTGTCTCTCGAGGCTACGATTACATCGAGTGGGTTTCCGCAATGCCGGCGGGATCAGCAGACTGTGGGTCTGCGGAAGTGTGTGTATTCATTAATTGATTAAATACACAGAGCGTCTTCAAGTCAAGGTATGATATTTTTCATACCCTCATGACCACAAGGCATTACAACCAGTAAAGGTTTGTCCGTTCTGCAGTCTTGGCGGTAACAGGTTACAAGTAACGGCGTTACCAGGAACGCGTTACTTTTTTCAGCAGCGTAGTAACCTGCTCGTTACGTTTTCGACACAGTAACGGGTAACGTACTTATGTTACAATTTCAAGTAACGTAGTTACGTTAGTCGTTACTACTTCCCAAGTCTTAAACAAATTACACTTCAATTGTTTCCGTGTTTTAGGCGTCAAGCCATGTTGTTTTTTGCGGGTTTTTTTTTTCGTAAGTATTTAGGTGAAACCGTAAAAAGAGATAGAGTAATTATGTTCAGTTTCTGCATGAACATAATGTTTCTTGATATATGACCTGTATCGTCAAAACCGTAAAATGTTTGAAATCATTATTTTAAAAAATAACGCACAAGTAACGTGCCTTACTTTTTATCGGTAGCGGCAACGCGTTCCTTTTATTTTTAGATAACGTAGCTCGGTAACGCGTACCTTTGATTTGCAAGTAACGAGTAACATATTTCCTTACTTTTTTTTTTTTGGTACCGCCTACAACCCTGCCGTTCTGTCGCCAATCCCCTTCTGCTGGGTAGCACGGGCGTGGCGAGCCTCCGCCGAGCGCTTGGCCGGTGCGTTGTGCGCGAACACCGTGGGAACAAAATCCGGGTGGTCTCGATCAGACAACGGTTTCCCTGCGCATAAGCAAGCCTCGGGACGGAGATTGAAATGGAAGCCGCACTTGCCTCCAAGAAAGTGTTTGCCGCGCAAACGGTCGTCCGCGCGAGGCGACCATTCTTTTCGATCCACGGATATTATCCACCTTCTATGCCTTTCAGAGTCTGCCGGGAACTTGTGGAAACTCACTCCGCTGCTTTTCTTGTACATTTCGGTGCGATTAACGGCAACACAGCTTCGCGGCATGCTGAAATGCTACGACGCCCATGCGAAACGTGCGCGCTTTTGCCCACACCCCCCGGCTCCGGCGCGATCGCAGCGCCGCCGCAGCTCCGTGACGTCAAGCCCGCGTGTCGGTGTATACGCAATAGTAAATCTCTCTTCTTTTATAGTGTCGGTGCGTAGATACTCCGGAATGTATGCTGTTCCGCGATTGCTCGGCACCCGGATTATTTTTCTTTCGGCTAGTCTACGAAATGAGAAGGGCGATCAGCATCGTGCTCTGATGGTCGAATCACCTCAGTAGCAAAATAGAAGTGTGAATTGAAAAAAAAAAAAGAAGAAAGATGTGTCAAAAGAATGGGACAAAAACGGAAATAAAACTCGACGGCTGGGGTGGACGCCCTTTACCGGAATGGTGAAAGGATACCACTCTAAAAAAAAAAATTTAGTCAAAAAAGAACTCTTAGAGGGTCCTTGGCTTGTCCGTATTTTGTACCCTAAAGAGTTTTTCTTAATCAACTCGCAAAATGGTTCTTCGTGAAAAAACTATAATGGGTTCTTTTAAGCTCCTTTTTTTGATGCAAAAGAGTTCTTCATTGCCCAGTTGCACTTCTAGTGCGCCAGGGGGCGATGGTGCTTGAGGCGAAACTGTCCTTCACGCGCTGAAAGAGTTCTTGGGTTGTCGAAGAAACTTTCAAGAACGGTTTTTTTTATAGGCTGCAGGCACAGCTAGAAAATAACCGGACGGTGACGTCGGAAAAGGGAGTGCGGTGATTGGTTAAAAAACGACGAAGTCGACGCATTTGGTGGCGAAAGGGAGGGCGATAGGAAGTGCACAGCATGGGGAAAGAAATTGGAAGTCGACAAGTAGGGCCGTGCCAGCAAGTGCACAATACAGACGAAAAAAAAAGCACCTCCGTTACAAAATGCGGGAAGGCGAGTAGTCAGGGTGAAATAAAAATTTGTTTATAAAAACAAAGAGGAAAGCAACCGGAGGTATAATGCCCAAGGGCGCCGAATGCAAATAAAACACCAAAACGTAGAACACAAGTTTAAAAACAAAATATTAGTTGCATTAACCGGTAGAGGTAGGAGATTAGTATCCGAACGAAAGTTTAGCGTCGAGGCTACGAAGGAATTCTGTTCTGAGATTGAAAATACGATGCTTTTTTTTTTTTTTTTTTTCTCTCTTTTGCACGGGGGAGGACGGGGGACGGAAAGGCTGACCAGATAACACGACACTACTCGCTCTCCTTACTGGCGGAACTGATCGAGAGAACCAGAATTATTCGTGCTCCGAGTCGGTCGCGGTGCAGCACACGAGGAAGGTGATGTTTGTTTGCAGGGCTGTCATAGATAACTTGTCTTGCATAGAGTAAGGCAACGCATTTCTACGATTCGCCTCCGCTCAGACCCCGGTGACTGATTTCCTCTCGTGGGAGGTGTACACGCCTCGACATCGCTACAGTATATATTGCCAAAAAGAAGGCAAGATTTCTGAGCGTTCGGACGTTGTAGTGGATGGTGGGCCTTGGGGGATAATTGGACGAAGCGGTGGAAGCCCATATCCTACGAATGATGGAGTGGTCCTTCCCTATAAACAAATACAGTGCGGTTTGATATCAGGACCTAACGAGTGACTGACACGTTGACGCAGTGCCGGCGAAATAATTGGAATTGAAGTGCCCGTGCTTTCCCTCTCTCCATCTTTTGGTTAAGAAACGTTCATCTTACAACAAAAACACACATGGCTGATTGCTCTGTAGTGATAAACCAAAGACTGGGACAACATAGAAAAACAGACAACCACGTACACAGTCTCAAAAGAGAGCTACTTATTTTATACCTATGATTGTGTACTAATAAAATCAGTAGCTGCGTTTTCCGATGGTGTTTGTTGTTGTCCGTTTATTTGTACTTGATCTCGGTCTCGTGTTCGTTATTAGGGACTTACTTCACCAGCTTCCTTGTGTTTTTTTTTTACCTTCGTGGTTGATTGATTTATCTTTCTGAAGAAATGACAGAGAGGATAGCCTAAAGGCTTTTCCTAACCAGCGACTTCATGCGGGGTAAAGAAAAAAGTGAAAATACGGTTGCAGCATTGAGAGAGCAACAACATGATTCCGATGAGATAGACTCAACTGCCACCTGAAGAAACGCAATTTGCGATTCTTGCCTCGTGATTTGTCTTGTGGCGTCTTTATCGAGTAATGTCAAAACATAATTGGCTCTCAGTGAATATACAGGGTGTTTCACGAAACGCGGGGCCAAATCGGTCCTGCGAAAGGTACGCATCATACATAGAAAATAAACAGGGTCGATGTCGTATTGTTTTTTTAAAGAGCCGATTTAGGAAACTTAATAGCGTTCGGTATAGTTAAGTTATTAGTTACTTTCCAGTAGTTAACTTTTTCTTAGTAAATTGAAAGGCGTAGTTTCAATGCCAAATGGGTTAATGTTTTTTCGCCACTGAGCCGGCACGACCACTCAGGCAACGATACTGTTGACCCTTCTAATTGGCTCAGCTGAACCCTGTCCTTGTTCCTTGTGGGCAGTTATGTTCAACATGTCATGATATCAGTTAGTCCATCTCATCACCCTTGTACTAATGAAACGAAGCCCGATCATTGACTTTTACATCGCGTCGGGGGGCAGTGTGCGTCCGAGAACTTCGGCGAATCTGTTGTAACGGCGAACTAAAGCAGTTCCGCAAATGCAGAACCAACGCAGCTTTGCATTGAACAGTGTCACGGGAGCGTTGACCGACGGGAGGGACAGCGCCGTATCACGGAGCGCCGCGGCGTTACGAGCGAGAGTGAGCGTGTGTGCACGAAGCTGCGCTCACTCTCGCTGATAACGTCTCAGCGCTCCAAGACACGCAGACCTGTACCCTTTACTTGGAAAATGTAATGAGTTACAATTACAAATTACTTAGAATTAAATGTAATGATACCGTTACTAATTACTCGCGTAAAAAGGTAGTGTATTACTTTACTCGTTTCCTTACAAGTACTTTCACGTCACTTTGCTCGGAAGCTTCTCATGGAATAAAGAAACAAAAAAGATGTTTCCATACGTGTGAATCGCAATACGACTTTCAGTATCCTATACACTGCCACTTCATTGTGGCCGTTATTAGTAATAAAAAATAAAAGCGATATATTTTATCAAGTTCGACAGTGAAAATGTTAAAAATGCAATATAGAAGCTCTACCTCCACTCCGCGAACGTTTCCTTCCCTTGTGCCTTGGCTATGTGCTTCCGAGACCCCCAAATATTATCGAAGGTAGAAAGCTGATAATGGATGTTTCGACAGAGCCTCGATTGCGCTGGAGCTTGTGTACATCAAGTAATTTTAGATGCCGTACCCTCGTGCCCGCGACATTCCCCGAACCGGCGGCAATTAATTAGTCAGACGTCGTTTCATCGGCAGATCGTTTCAAGCAAGAGATGTCCGCGCGTAGCGCGCAAACACTATGCATAGTAAAAAAAAAAAAAAAACGAGAAAAAAGAACTGCTAGCTTTTAAGGGCTCATGCACTTACCAGCTGCAAACACACAATGCGTACAAAAAAACAACAACAAAAAACAACATAAAAAAGCCCGCTACAGAGAGGTTGCACAAAAACGAGTTATAACGATGAAACAAAAAAAAAATAAAACAAAGGTGAGGACGCTAACATGGCTTCAAGCGGTGGTGATGGTGGCTCGTGTTCCGAGAAACCGGTTCCCGAAACGGGAATAGTTAATAGAGAGTTTTAGGGAACCGGAACAAAATACGATCGATAAACAAAAACGATCGATACCTTGGATCGGGCGTGTGGACCGATCGTGTGCCCTGAAACGGCTTTGGGGGAACCGTATTTGCAGACGATAGCAGACGATCGGTACAGGTCGCGCCCCCTGGCAACGGAAACCTGCATCCGCCTCATCGAGAAAAGACAAATTTGCGTTTGTTTGTACAACTCGCAGAAACTCAAGTAAATAAAGACCGCACCCTAAATATATAGAGAACCAAAAAAATAGTATACCTACTTATAGTTCGTCTCGTTTTTTTACTGGAATGAATGCGCTTCCGTAATACAAAAACTGGCGCACCACGGCGTGTCGCCCCTAGCACGGCGAAGTTCTAAAATGTTCGTCTGCTAAAGAAGCAGACGAGCTTTCCGACAACAATGGCGCTCGATCTTTTTGACCATGACTTGGAGTTGGCTCTATTCAGCGAAAGCAATTTAGAAAAAGTGATTTTGTACGACTGTCTGCGCACTAAGTGTGGCGTGAGTCTCTTTTGAACTTCCCGCTTTCTACAAGCGAGGCACGCACGCGCGTGCCGTGGGGCCCGTGACTTGTGCAGGGGCACGAGGGAATAAACATTCTTTTTGGTTTGCCGTGACACGGAGTCAGTAGCATTTCTTTCGGGTGCCACCGAGCATCGATACACTAAGAGAAGGCGCTTGTTGGCGGCAAGGCATAGGACGTTCAACTTGGTGTAGCTTTTGAGTAAACAAAAAAGTTGTGATACCAGGAATGATGTGCGGATACCACGAATGATGTGCCAGCGTATTTTGGGTTTTTTTTTCTTTCAGTTTACCAGATTTATATACTTGGGGAATAAAATAATGCCTCGACCGTACATGGTAACTTGTTTTCAAATAAATCATGCGTCCTCAGCAGGCAAACTTCGGTGTTTTACATCAACAAATATGATGTTTACACCAACCACGTCCTGATATGCTGAAACGTTGCCGAAAGCAAACTCGAGTTGGCACAAGAACACGCTCGCGCGCGCTTATCATCAACATTCGAAGTCGTCTGATAGCGATCCTGTCTTTTTCCCTCGAGGCCCAATGCAGGATCGAGTATTAAGAATAAGAAAGCTATGGACAAATCAATCAATCCTTTATTTCAATCAATCAATCCTTTATTTCACATCAGAAACTGATGTAAGCCGCAGGGGCAAAAAGTCAAAAGTTTGACTTGACAAGGCCTCTGCAGCCTTACAATTGGCACACGGCGACATACTACACATGAAGTAATAACATTAAGTTTTCAGCTTTTAACATTAAGCAAATAAATAAATAAATAAGTAAAAAAAAAAGAACCAGAAGAACAGCATAAGTTAAACACGCTGTTAAAGATAACAAAAAAATCATATATATATATATATATATATATAAATAAAACTAGAAATATTAAATCTCGAAGAAAATACAAAAACAACCAAAATATACTCACTTTCTCAAGTTGATGCGGTCATTTGTCTTGTACAAAGCTAATTCAATTCAATTTTCAATTCAATTTTCAATTTAATTCAATTTTTATTTTAAGATCAAGTCATACAAAATAAAGAGCTGGCCCACAAAAGCAGCATTCTGTTTGTATGTGGGGCCAGGCGAACAACTACAATACATGTTATTACAAAAAAAAAAAAAAAACCACTCCGCAGCACAAAAAAAAATGAAAGGAACACAAAATTAGCAGCACAAATAAATACAAAAAGGAACACTTTAGAGCATGAAATATAGGTGTTTATAGCCAAGTCTACTCACGCAACCATGAAATAAAAGTACGAAATATCTCCAACGGTTAGGCTACGATATCTACAGCTCAAATGCTTGACACCAATTCCTTAGTTTCCTTTTTAGGACTCTGGGAATTCGTTACTTTCCATACAGTATGTATATTTTTGAAATGACGTATCTTTCAGTACGTCTTAAATCTCTATTTTTATTTACGAGGAGGTCAATCCGTTCCTTCGCTCCTCGCAACGATAAGTTCTTTTTCAACGCTGCGTCATTCCAAAGGGCAAGAGTGAAAAAGGAGTAGCGCCTAGCAGCTCCTGAAGTGGAAAGATGTTGTCTACTACTGTAAAACGCTTGCGAGGAGGAGGCGGAGGGACGGAGGTAGATGCGGCGCTCATGTTGCTCTCTTACGGTACAGGTAGCAGACGATCACGGTCGTACGCCCGCGTACCGATCGTTGCGCCGTGTACGGTACGACCACGAAGAAAATATAAAGGAAAACCTGTAACTTTACTGCTGTGCACTTATTAAAACTATCACCAAATATTGAAAGGGCTCGTTTTATAGGATATATGTGATTAGCATTTGTACAGAAAGTTTTAATTCATGCAACATTTTTAAACTAAAAAGTATCCAGAGCCTTGATGCAGAAGGCTGTTGCACACTCTGGTGCCACTACAGATAATCCTGTCATAACAGCAGCTGTAAAATACGGGTGATAAGTGCTCAAAATGCACATCCAATGTTTGTATAAAAAAAAACAAAAAAACTTATAATATGTAAAAAAAAAAAAAAAGTTGTCGTGGGCCAGCGGGATTCGAACTCTCCACTACTGGTCCTCTCCGAGCTCTAGAAATCGCCGGTCCAATCCACTGAGCAACCGAGCAGGCGATTTTTGACTGCGCTAAACACCAATTTATTTATATTGAAAAAGTCCTATTGCGTTTTGTTCTTTATTCTTTTTCTTTTTTTTTTGACTCAAACTTTATGGACTTCCTGTCACACATGGCGCTCCTGCCAGGCACTGCCACGAGTTATTTTATTCATGTTTGGAGCCACGGCACGCTCTCTCCGCCAGCGAAATAGCCGTTTTGCTAACGAAGCGAGACTGTCCATGTCGGCCATTGGTCGTGCCGGTCGTGCCTTACGGTTCCAACAGCGCATTACTGTAAGATCGCAGAAGACAGGCGCATGCGCAGTTCGTACCGGAGGGCCCATCGTACCGTATCGGATGTGCGAAAACGGTTCCCTAAAACTCTCTACTAAGGAGTTTCTGGGAACCGTTTTCGCATATTCGATACGGTACGATGGACCCTCCGTTACGAACTGCGCACGTGAAAGTCTTCTGCGGTAGCGCATGCGCAGTTCGTACCGGAGGGGCCATCGTACCGTACCGGTTGTGCGAAAACGGTTCCCTAAAACTTCCTATTGTGTGCCTGGTGGCTCTTACGGAACGACATTCACCCCCTCGCACACATGATCGGGGGCGTATAGAGGGACGCCTCGGTCCGACTTCTTCCCTGCGTTCCAACGTCCAGACTCCGGCGATACTGTGCCGTCCCTGCCAACTCACCGCTGCATTCACCCACGACGAGGACTTTGCGGCACGAACACTACCGCGTAGACAGGGCTGAAAGTTTTCGCTTGTCTTCCTTTCGCGATCAGCACGCCCGCCAATAAACTCCGTTCCACCTTACGATGAACCGCAGGGGACGAAATCGCATCCCAGTCAACCCAGTGCTGTAAACGTGTCACTTGACTACACTCCCCGCGTGTCACAATGCCCTTTCCGGTGGTCAGGTGGAGCTCGCGTGACATTTGAACCGCTTTCGATGGCTCGTAGCTGCCAATGCGGTTCATCCTAAGGAAAAACGGAGTATGTTGGCACGAAGAATAGTTGGAACTTCCCTTACTGCGTTGAATACTTCGATTTACATATAATGCTGTTTATGGGGCGAATATGAGAGAACCTCTTTTGCAACACGATGGACAGTTTGACAAAAAAAACTTTTATGGAAACACTCCTAACCTCTGGAGACTTCCTTCGCCCTCCTCTTCGACCACACCACCAGCGGGTGCACCGACCACAGCCGAAATCGACAAACAAGGATCCACACAAAGGCGGGCGAGCCGAACTCCCCCACAGCCGTAAGGGGTCCCAAGTTTGCAAGTTAGCGGTTGGAAGACTCCACAGCCGAAGGGGTTCAGACGTGCAGGTTGGCCTCCAGAGGCAGAGTGAAGTTCGGAGCTTAGTATCTGGGAGCCAAGACCTCTGCGGTGCCTCTGGCGCGGCTGCTTATGTTGAAGATCCCCAAGACGACCTCATACACAAGACAAAGCGCATTCCGGCACTGAGCCGGTATGGGTCAAGGAGGAAAGCGGGCGGAGAGGCAGAGCCGCTTGCAGACGATCATTGCTTTCGCCGCCTCCTTGCAGCTCATATTCCAAACATGGCGCATAAACCATGTGACCCCGGCCAAGCAGTTGGAAGCACTCTGCAACCTATGGCACACTGCGGTGCTGTCGCGTTTTCATTGTTCTTGATCTCCACACGCTCAGTCTACTGCGTCTCACAGTCCAACGGGCTCTGAGAGCCCTTTGGACTCTGAGACGCACCCACAACTAAGACATCCACGGAGCGCTCACCCGCTTACCGTGCACGACAGAAGGCCGCGAGGTAAACGGTTGATACGGAGCCCTCGAGGGATGCTCCCAAGTCCTCAAACGAGCGGGCGAGGCTCTACAGGAAACGCTGGAATCTCATGGTCGCAGAGGATTCCTAGCCAAGTGACGCGTACGGCCGTGCTCCCCAGAATCTCCGGGAGTTTACTCCCGCCGGCCCTTCACGCTCCACCACAAACCGCCAAGAGACAGCCAACAATCGCCCACCCACCCCACCCAGGCGGGTGGCGCCTTGAGCCGGTGGAAATTTAGCGGGCACCTCGTGGACCGCAGCGAAGCCGCGTGCAGCGATTTCGGAAAAACTGATGTGGATACCATCTGCGCTGTCCAGCCTCCACTTGTGTACCGAGTTTCTCTAGACTACCAAACCACAATCTGTGTTACTTCTGCCTTTTGCCACGCGAATTTGGAGGAGGAGCGTTTTATTTTTTAATTCGGGGGAGGGGGTTGAGGTAAGTGTTTTTAACCCTAAGATTCGTCGTTTTCCTGTGCAAATATTTTGTGCCTGACAAAAAGTCGGCGTTTATTGAGGTATCATAGAAGAAAACAGGACACCGGCGTAGAATTCAGTCACCTTCATTCAACATTGGCACAGCCTGCATACCGTATTTTACGGTTCTCTGACTATACATGTTCGAAACTGGAAAGTTACGCGGACTACTTAGAGGTGCAGACCACACAGAGAGTTTCTTTATACGATCGTTCATTATGACGAGATTTGTGAATGAAAGATTATGTTGATGATGATTCATGTATGATACAAGCTTCTTTGTGAGCTAATAAAGTTTGTCAAGGTATGCTGTGTGTGATATTTTCTTGTCTACTAAGGGCCTGGTACGGACTACGAACCGGGTGCGGACTGTAGTCCTTAAAATACGGTATACTTGGAATCGCCCCTTTGTCTTGTGGGTCGCTACCTAATCGACGCCCGATCGGGACGTGCCTCGCTCGCTCCCCAAGAAGTCACCCACACAGTGCGTGTTCAAAAGAGTTTACTGAAACTCACGTCGTTGAAGAGCCGCTCGTCGCTGTCGTCCCGATGACCTCCCTGACCGGTCCCTTTCGAAGTCGCCAGCCAAAGACCCCTTCCTTTGTCTCCGTTCCCCTTTTAAGACCTTCCCAAGTCCTTGTCCCGCCGACCGTCCAATCGGGAACCTTGCTGCGAGCCGACCCTCCGACGTCAGCGCTGGGTGAGGGGGCGCTTGCCCCGTTCCTCCCGGAGAGCTCGGACGTTCCGCGACAGGACGGCGACGGAAAACGGGAAGGTCACGGGGAACAAAGGAGCGCCCGACAGTACGGCGGCGGGGACCGGCAAGGTCACGGAGAGCGGAGGAGCCAGGGAGAGGGTCCCCACAGTCTCCAAGAGACGAAATCGAGACAAGGGGTGCAGGTCCCGAAGAAAGAAGCTGCCTCGCGGATAGTTCAGTGCGATTTGCGTTCCAGGTCAGCAGAAAACAAAACCGTAGTCCAGCAACGCAACTTCAGTTCGAGGTTTTCAGGATTCCCCGATTTTGAGCAAACCGGCTTTGAGGTTTTTTTGTTTTTTTTTTGTCTTTATTGGTATTTATTAAAAACGCGGAAATTTACCCGTGCGCCCTCGTTTATACGGGGTGTTTCTTTTGAAGCTTAATATATATGTTTAGAAAAACACTTCGAAAACCACCCTAATTCGGTTTGTGCGGGTGAGTTATACTGCCAGAGGGACATAGTACAGGGGATTAATCGTAATGACCAGTCGGCTACTTAACTAAAATATGTTACTGCAGAACCGTAGTTTTTCGGAAACTTGCTAGGCTATCTCTTTTCCACAAATTTTACTACAGCCAGTGCCTCCAATCATCATACATCATATCTTCAGAACACCGGCTTCGTCGTACGGGACATAACCGTGGCGTAAGACGCCCCAAAGCAAGAACCGTCACCTTCCAGAATTCATTTTTTTCACGCACTGCCATTGATTGGAACGATCTTCCCGAGAACGTTGTAATCACTCATGACCCGATGAAATTGAAAAAAACGCTTGCTAGAGTCCCCACTTTAGGTTTGTACGAACCATCTATATGTGTATAGCTTGCCTTTTACGTTTATGTGTACTTGCTCTTTGTATGCGAGTTGTTTTTGGCGTGTTTTCTACCCTTTTGTTTTACGCTGTGTACCCAACCCTTATGTAATACCTCCAAGGGGTCCTTAAGGTATCTAAATAAATAAATAAATAAGTACGGTAAGCGGGGCAGGTCAAGAAATTTCGGAAGCGCATTGCATTAATAGCTTGGGAAGCCGCTGCAGTTCCTCAAACAGAAACCTCGTTTGGAGATCGGACTATGGGGCAAAGACATCTTAGATGATGTTGTGTCGTGTCCGACGCGCTCTGGTACTGCGTGACGTTGGGCACGTTCTCTACTTCCTTTTGTGCATAAATTCAGTTGCGAGTCAGCGCTTGTGCGCCATGGATATTCCTTTTCTATGTCCTCGTCTTCTTGTGCTCAGTTCTGTTCACTGAGATAAAATATGTTAATTAAGGTTTTAATTATTGAATACGCCCGCGCGGTTTTTTAGTCTCCTACAATTCTCGTTAGTGGTTTTTGATGGCGTTCAGCAAGTTTATAAATGAAACCACTAATTAAAAACGTGTATTAACAAATTTAAGGTAATTATTCTACTTATCGTGAGGATTAGACCCCCATATTATATCCCCCTGGCCGTATAAGTTACTATGCACGAACCGCATAAACGTATCTTCCAAGTTTTTTTTTTGTGTTATGTTTAAAGAAAAACACCCCCTATAATATTGTTGCAGACAGCTTATGAAACGCAGGGCGATTCACGAGCATGGTATTTCCGCTCCGCAGCCAATGTAGCGGCTAATCACGCTTGAATACTCAGCGGTGCTTCCTTGCCGGCCGCTGATAAGAGAACATATTGATCGGTGCGGTTTGTGGCCCGGGTCTCTGCAGAGTGGCCCGCCCTCAAGAGATTGAATCAGTAGGAGACCTGGCGCTTTAAGAACGAGCTCTTTCTTTCAACTGCGCCTTTCCACAATCTTCTTCTAAAGCAATCCGAAGGAAATGCGATAATTTGGTAAAAACGTTTCGCATAATTATGAATCCATTATAGCACCGAATCATCCGGGTAAAACCGAGGCGGCAGAAAATATTTTGATTTCTGTAGTGCTTGGAGACTAACGAATGAATGTTGCCTGTTAATCTTAAAATCTCGGCGCCGTAGCGAATAAACTGTACCATTAGGGGTTTAAGTTATAATACACCCTTCTGTAGTCTCTTTAAGATATGTCGAGCTTTCGACCAAACAATTTGATTCCTTTCAAATCTTGTTTTCGCCGAAAAAGAGAGATTGCAATCAATTTTATTTTAGTGGAGCTTCTTAGTTATCCAGGGCTATATTCGTTTTCAGTAAATGATAATGATAAAAATATGGGACGTTTAATTTTTAAATTAGACAAAATGTATATTGTCCCGGAACTGCTTGATTCCGTGAAATCAACCAGTTTTTGAGAGTAAAACGTAGTGCAGGGGAGAGATAACTCGCAGCATAGAGGTGCCAGAATAAAGGGCGAAACCACGCCGGCGAAAGCTACCCAAATGCGGTTTCATTATATTCTTCCAAAAAAAAAAAAACAACAACAACAGGATTTGTATTTTTATTTTCTTCAAGCTCGCGTTGTTTAGGTGAAAAACACCGGGTGACGTGGCTTTTTAATACTGTAGAAAATTTTCCTTATCAGGGAGTGAAATACTGCCGCGCGTGCAGCTGCCAAATAGGCAGCGCGGCCGTGGCATAACGGTTATCGTGCTTGCCTCCCACGCGAAGAGCCAGGGTTCGATTCCTGGGAGCGAAATGTCCTTTATTTATTCTTTCTACTTATCATTCTCGAAAGTCCTCGAACTTGAGAGCACAGCGACGCCGATTGCCTGTCCAGAGCTCCGGTTGAGACATCTCCCGGTAGCAGCGACGACGGTTACGACGACTGCTTCCTTGGCGCAGTGAACACCGACGACATGGCGCGACGTCAAAGAGACGATCCTGAGTTGCGCGCGCTGATCCAGCACCTCGAAGGACGAGTAGGTACTATCCCCCGTATCTTCTCGAGAGCCCTGCCGACCTTCTTCATTCGACAAGGTGTACTCTACAAGGAGAACTTCGGAGACAACAGCTCGCCATAGCTGTTGGTAATCTTTGCCGACATTAGAGAGGATATCTTCCAAGCGTGCCACGACGACCCAACGGCTGGGCACCTTGACTACAGGAGGACGCTCACCAGGATTCGGGAAAAATACTACTGGCCAAGGCTACCGAAGACCGCTCACCTCTACACTCGATCATTCATTCATGCCACTAGTCTCAGCGACGCAAAAAACTACCGACGAAGCTGTCAGGACTTCTGCATCCGATTGCTCTCCTGTCCAGGCCGTTCAAGCAGATCGGAATGGATTTACTTGACCCATTCCCGCCGTCAACGTTGGGAAACTGCTAGATAGTCGTCGCCAAAGATTATCTCACACGGTACTCCGAGACGAAAGCCCTTCCATCAGGTACGGCTGTGGAAGTCGCCATGTTTTTCATTGAGTCCATTGTCCCCCGGCACGGTGCCCCCGAAGTCCTCATTACAGACCGTGGATCATCGTTCATAGCCCAGCTGACGCAAGAGATCCTTCGTCTCAGTGGCACCGGCCACCGTCGAACAACTGCGTACCATCCGCAGACAAATGGACTAACAGAACGGCTAAACAAAACTATTGCCGACATGATCTCCGTGTATGTGGATGTACACTCTTAGAAAAAAGGGTATGGATAACGACGAAAGTAATCCCTGGAGAAGGGGATTCTTGTCCAGCTCGCTTGCACCTTTGCATTTAATTGCATTATAATAAAAAGGTATGGATAGTCCTCCCTTAGGGGAGGAACGGTCTTGTAACCTATGTTCCTCTAGAAAGAGAGAATCTTTCGACCCTGAAGCTGGGGAGCAAAGTTCCTCCGTCGCCTGCATCTCATTATGGCGGCCCTGAATCGAGCAAATCGAGGTCAATAAGGCTTAACGTGGACGCTACGTCTCTTGTACGGGCCGAGAGGAGCAGCAAATAAAAGAGTAACACGAGCTTTCGGGGAACTGTATTTATTTCCGAAGCCAGATTCCCCCCACAGGAACAGAAACTTGCGTTTCGAAAGCAGTTACTCGATCTTCTCGTCGATAGCACTGCGACGTTAAACGAAGACAACCGATACCCAGTTACTTCGCGCACTTTGCGTCTTACTTTTGGTGTTCCTCGAGTCACCATTCTTTCGCCAACCCCACATCACGGAGAAATGGCAAACCAATCCGCGAAACCAAAAGCCGCTCTTGAAAGAACAAACTCGAAGCCGCTGTTTATCGCGTAGCGTGAAAGAAGGTTAAATCGCTTGCCACCAGATGGCAGGGTCAAGCAGAGCAATTGCAAGTTGCTAGGCTAGGTGGCGCTCGGTACCGCCTATTCATGTTCTACAAAAAATAATTTCATTTTCGCAGGGCACTATTGCGCTTAGGGATCGTCTACTATACACACATTACGCATAGTACAAGCATCAGGTAAACATACATTGAGCACAAACACATACATGGCACATACAAACATCAATACAGCGGCACACCACACTAGCCCGAACACAACAACCGCGTTCTGCATTTCCGTCTTTTATACTGGTCGTTTTGAACGTACGGAATTTTTTCGGTGCCTGAATAAGCAATAAAAAATATTACCAGCATGATGATTTCTTTCCAGCAATGTCATACCTCTGAGGGTATTTTGAATGGCTCAGGGGATGAATCTCTTATTAAAAAGCAAACGCTCGATCACGCCGTAATTATTTGAAAGCAATAGATCAAGCCGCTCCAATGCGGTTCGAAGACATGAGTTTGTTTCCCCGCACGGCACGTCGTAGCCTGTATTTCTATTGTAGTGCTTGTTTTTCTATTTGTGCTGTTCGCGCAAAGCTGCAATTGCCGTCTTGAATTAATCTCTGTAGAGCGAATATGCACTCAGCTGGAAGTGTTGCTTTACGGGCTGAGAAATCGCTTTTCTATTAACTTGAATGCAGTCAAAGCCGCGACTTGCGGCAGGTGTTAAATGTACGGAGCTACGCCTTGGCAAGCTTGAAAACTTCTAGCGCTCATCCCAGCGCGCCACTTGGAGGGCAGTTTCTCCAGGAACCGTAGTATATTTAAACAGCAAAATAAAGAGTACCTTCTTTTTTTCGATTTTACCTACTATTGTTTTTTAATGCTAAAATTCCACAAAGTAAATATACGTACCTTCCGTCACGATTTCGTACTGTTGTCCTTTCCCCAGAGCGCAATCGCTCTCGGGGACGAGACAACCGACAGCCACATTGGCCACTGTATACGATAGGAGCTTACCGTTCAGACCAGCGTTCCAACATGACTATCCGGACATCGATCGATTGCACCTAATCCCTCAAGTTGTATTAAACTTTTTAATGTAAAGCGGAATGTCAACCTGCGAAACCCCGCCCCCTCCGATCACAGCCCGACCAGTGGCATCAATGCCCGACGGTTTGCGATCTCATCTTGTTGTTACACCACTGATACGCGAACACACGGTCACATCGGCGATAATTCCAGTCTTCTGTTCACAACCCACAACACTGCCATCACGATGTTGCTGCTATGTTGCTGACACGCACAAATACAGAACCACGTTGAACGCCGGTTGCACTCGGCATCGGAAAACAGAACCGAACTCAGGCACCCAGGCAGCCGGCAGCAAAACCTGCCTGTCTTGGACGCAGTTCCTGCGATTTCCATAACGTCGAAAACGTCGACACAGTTCCGCGTGGTTTCGCTGCTGTAGTTCCGTGCCGCGTGCATGCCACGTGAGTCCGGCAATCCGGAGACGGCCATCTTACCCAGTGTACGTGGCGCTGCTGGCACTGCTCCGGAACTTCGCTGTTTCTAGCGGCTTCGTTTGCTCGTTTGATAAAATAAGTGATAAAAACGTCAATGCAATCGAAATGTTCTGCACGTTTGGACTAGAAAACGGAATTACAGGCGGCTTTCGCTGCCACTGAAGTTCAATCGACTCAACAGCTATTTATTAAACAACGTGCGCGACCTGCTCGAAAAACGAAACCGAAAGAAGGTGAGTCGGGAGGGCGAAAGCGTTCTCCCGTCTACTTGGAGAAGGAGAAAAACGTTTTGTTCCTCCCCTTTTCTCGTGTCCGCTTGGGGGCGCGTCAGTAGAAGGGAGAAAGACGCGCCGTTGCTACTTTTTTCCTCCATTTTTTCTTAGAGTGTAGAGCACAATACTTGGGGCGAGGTGTTACCCTACGTCACGTTTGCTTGCAACACGGCGGTGCAAGAGACCACAGGAGCAACCCCGTTTCAGCTGGTGCATGGCAGAAAAGTAACGACCATGCTCGACGCAATGCTACCCCACGAACCAGCTGACGATGGGATTCCCGACGCCCAGGTGGTTGCTCAACGAGCCGAAGAAGTTCGCCAGCTCGCCCGACTTTGAATTCAAGATTAACAACCTGTCGACGCTACCCGGTACAGCCTTCGCCGGGTCGACGTTCGCTTCAAGCCCGAAGACCGTATGTGGTTTTGGACTCCGATACGACGATACGGTCTAAGCGAAAAACTCCTGAAGCGCTACTTCGGACGCTACAAAGTGCTTCGCCGACTCGGGGATCTAAACTACGAGGTGATGCCCGACGGAACACAGAGTTTATCACGCCGCCAACCGCGACCTGAAGTCGTCCACGTCGTGCGCCTGAAGCCGTACTACGCTCGATAGGACTGTGGACCTTATGTGTTCCGAATGACGCTTTAGTTTGCCGTTCTTTTTATATGCTTTGTTTTGTTTTGTGTTGCATGGGGGCGATGCACTTTTTTAAAGAGGGGGGGGGGTAATGCCGCGCGTGCAGTTGCCATGCAGGCAGCGCGGTCGTGGCATAACGGTTATCGTGCTTGCCTCCCACGCGAACAGCAAGGTTTCAATTCCTGGGAGTGAAGTGTCTTCTATTTATTCATTCTACTTGTCGTTCTCGCAATTTCGAGAAGTTTCTCGTTTCACCCAGTTACGAATGTTCTATACCCCGAACGTTCTAGGCCGAATGTTCCAGAAACCAACGACGGTACAAAAGGCGCTCCGCGTGGCGATCTGCGGTCAGTCTCGCCCCAGCGTTCGACTCTGCTGTTCCACCGACTTCGACGTCCTCGACGCTCTTCTGTTATCTTCTGTTTTCTTTTTCTTTTTGGGCACAAGTTCGCCCCCATTAAACGTTTAGTTTCTTCAGTTATCTCCGCCTCATCCGTTGTCATTCGCGATAATATTTAGCAGTGAGCAAATGAACAAAGAAACGAATATTCTTATTACGGGAAGCACCTCTGCGTTATCTCGCGGCGTTCACCATTCGAGTGAAATAAATGTAATTATTTCGGTTCAGTTTTATTTGCTGTCACAAAGCCCATGAGAACAGAGGACTGAAGGATGGCCAACGGTGGCTTGACTAAGGGCCCAGTCCCAATGCAGTTCGTAACAGCGTTAAAAAAAAAAAAACTGCACTGTGTTACTCCACAGTAGAGTCACAGCGATAGCTGTGACACGTAATGGCGAAGTTGTTGGGCATCGGCATCGCCTACTCGCACCGTGGAGCAGTAGGCCACGTGAACGGGTGAAGCAGTAGGGCACGTGAACGGGTGAAGCAGTAGGGCACGTGAACGGGTGAAGCAGTAGGCCACGTTTGGAACGAAATAGACATCTATTTTGTTCCGAACGTTTTCGTCTTGTTTTATTTGGTTCCAAAAAGCTTTTGTTTCTTTTTTTTTTTTTTTCGGAGCGGGTGAAAACGCGTTTTCTGGCACCGGCTCTTGGCGTTGGCCGTGCCCCGGCGGCAATTCTTTTATAAGGTTATTTTTATTTCAAAGAACGCGGGCAGTGTGCATGGGGTACTACAAAACCCCCAGTTTAGAGCGGGTTAGTAACGCTGTGTTGTAGGGAGAAGACGACGAAGTGCGAGTGACTGGACGCCGGCTGTTTTGCTTTTCTTGATTTAATTCGATTTCATGGGGCCCCTATTTGTTCCGGGTACCACGGTACTCGCAACGAGACGCTTTATAAACGAAGCAAGATGGAGCTCCAGCGAGAGCAGATTTGAGGGCGCTCGGTGGCCGGGTTTCTGAGCGGGCAGCGGTAAGCTTCCAAGGCTAGATGGCTAGGCTGCCAATATACATGTTCACTTTATAAGGTCCAAGAAGCGTCGTTTTGCCGTCTGATTAGTGGAGGCAACAGACCATTTACTTAATCTCCAAGTACCCCGGCCGCACTGGAGGAATCATGGGAACGGTGTTTCTTAACTTCCCTATAGTGATCGGTAATTTCGACCAATTTGATCCTTACTTATTTTAGTGTGATCCGAACTCGCCCTGAACAAGTGTCGTGCAGCTTCCACAGGCCTATCATATTATGTTTGCGCCTTTCTTGTTAATGTCAAAATTTTTTACACTGGACATGCAAATCACCCTACAACTCGGCTGAGCTGCTGAGATCTCTTACATCGCGATTGTTGTTTAAACAAAAATTGCTTAAAAAGCCGAGAATTCGCAGAAACCAAAACCAGGGTTTAGCTCGTAGTCAGCGGGGCAGGTTATATCATTTTTATCGTATTTAGGCAAATCCGTTCTGAAAAATGTACGAGAATGATAATAAAGTAAGAGGTCTCTGCATCTTAGCGAGGTTCAAAGGTGGATTTCATGCACAGTATCAGAAATGCTGGCATCGACGAGAAATTATAAAAGTGATACGACAGATCCCCGCAATCTAAACGACGCTTATTCAGAGTTATTCCAGATCACAGTTAAAAGTGTGTGAGCATCGAATTGGTCGAAATTGCCGATCACTAGGAGGCTGTAGGAACACCATTCCCAAGATTCCTCGAGCGAGAGCGGGGCTCTTGGGGGATTTAGCAAGTGCTCTATAGCCTCCACCAATCAGACGCCAAGACGTCACTCCCGTGACCTTTTAAAATGCCCATGTAAATGTTACACCTAGGTGCACAGGATTATCTTTTCTTGGCTACCGTCTGATATGCTCGTTACTAATTCCCGTTTTCTGCATCCTGATATCACCGGACGTCCGTACAAAGCTAGGGACTTCAAGGAAGCTTTATTTTTATTCACTGAGCGCGAGGTCTAGATGGCCACTTTCGCCAGTGCAGCAGCCAAGTGCAAGATCAAGCATGCGAGCAGCTTCAAGTGAAGCAAAAAGGGTGCATCATTACTGATCCATGCTACGAAGAAATCAGGATGAAGCGTTTATGGCTGCCATTACCTTTGCCAGTCAGTGAGATCAACAAGGCCCTTGAGCTGTTTGGCACTGTCAAAGACATGCAAACAGAAAGATGGAGATTTTCGTACCTTGATGGGACGGAGAAAGTGACAAGAGTGGCGAAGGTAGTTCTGAAGGAGCATCTTAGTGTAGACAAGGTACCACATCTGCTGACCTATGGGGTCAACAGGGTGGTGGTTATCCCTGGACGACCTCCTTTATGCTTACAATGTAAAGCCATTGGTTACATCCGCAGACAGTGATCCCCACATGATGCACTAAGTGCCGGCGTTTTTGGCGCACGAGTAAAGAATGCGATGTGACGTGCGCGTCTAAACTGCTAGGAAGCGCTCCGGCTAAGGCTGACGAAAAGGAGCATATCATGGACACGGAAGATATGTACAAGGATTAAAGCAGCACTCTAGACTCCTCTGGCGTTGTAACAACGGAGTTCAAGTTCATTCTGGTGATTCTGAACATCAAGATGTTGAGCTGATTTTGGAAAACCACGAAGACGCAAGCTTAAGGCAGGACCTTTCTGCAAGCCCAGAAGCTGTTGCTCAGCCCAACAGAAGCGAGGACTCAAGAAAACAGCCTCAACAAACACGGCTACGGAGAGGGAGGCGAAGGATTGAACGACATGCAAAAAAGCCAAACTGGCCACAATTGAACGCTAGAATTTTGAGGAGCCTGGAAGCTGGAGAGATGACTAACTGGTGACAGAGGAGCCACATACAAGCTTGTTCTTTTAGGAAAAACAAGGATAGCCTAAATCCAAGGATCGGGAGAAAAGAATTGTAACCCGATCGGATTCCAACGCCAAACACGACTAGAGTGATCGATAGCACTACTCAGATTGACCCATTCAGTATTTCCACACGCAATGTCCGCTAGTTCAATTCATCAAGTATTTAAGTATACATATTTTGTTTGTTAGAGAAGCATAACTGCTATATAATTACCTTACAGGAAACAAAAGTTTCGAAAATCTTTTGTTTTCGAAAAACAACGAGCAGCTCCTCAAAACGTTGTTTCCTAATCGGTTATATCGTTTATGCACCTTTGAACCGCCACAGAATTGTCAAATGGACTTCATGAAGAGGGTTAAGCGTATGCCAACACCAGCTAAATGCAAGACATTATTTTTTTTTCTTCGCTTTCATTTAAAAACTGTGCCAGTGAAATAATGGCTTGAATCCCGAAGCACTAAAGAAATGTGGTCAATCGACTGCAGACTTTATTGGAGTACCGAAGCGTTTACAGATACTTTTATATTGTACATTGATGCAGTCTTTTCCTAGGGTGTCTTCAAACGAACACTGAATAAAAGTTTAAGGTCGAGGTAAGAAATTTTATATATTTGCATTTTTCCGATCACCTGGATAGCGTTCCTGATACACGTGCATTCTCATGACTTTACAGTCTTGAAAACAAAGAAGATCCATACCAAAGGGAGAGTTGCCAAGCCTTCCTGGGTGAATCTCAAGAACATTGCAATCGCAGTATAGGCAACGCAGGCCTAGTATGTGTGAGGATGAAGAATATAAGGAAGTGGTGAGATGCTTAAGTAGGTCCCCCGACATCATATAGACATTTTCCACAGAGGCGCCGCCATCTTGAATCGTCGTCACTTCCAGTATGGGCGACGACAAAATAGTGAAACGTTTCAACCTGTAACCAGTAAAGAAATAGAGGGGAGTCAAAAAGAGAATATGTGACGGTTAGGCTTATATCCCAAATATCTTCTATTGGCGTGGCGACGGCAAAGTAATGTTTTCGCCCATACTGAAAGTGACAACAATTCAAGATGGCGGCGCCCTTGTGGAAAAGGTCTATAGGTCAAGTTCGTTTGTAGAAAGTCTGAAGCGGTTTTTTTTACGGTGCCGGACATATAAAGAGTAGTAAGAGCATAGTTGCCTTTCATTAGTTATACTCGGTTTCTGAGAACGCATTCTGTTATGCACTAACCTTGTAAATGATGACTTTTGATTATGTCATGTCTATATAAAACATTAATGTGTATAAATGTTAAAAAAATTTTTCGTAAAAACGAAAAAAAAAAAAAAAACGCTTTGGCGTGGCTTGTGGGAACGCGCCGACTTCGCACACCGCGAACCAGGTTCGATTCCAGCGGATGGCGGGTATTTTTTTCATAGATTTGCCAGAATCGGCGACGGACGAGATCGCCAACTAAAACATCAACAAAGAAAACAACTACAACTGCTACTACTACAAGATCAACAACGGAGGTCGTTTCCAGTGGTGTGAAGAGCCGATAACAGTTATCCCTGTAAAAGAGCGGGAATAAACCCCAACATAATGCAGAAAAAGCAGACATGAACAGGGTGAAGAATACTGTTAAGTAGTAACACATTTTTTTACAAGTTTTAGAGACAACGGAGGAACACAAAAGCACAACGAATAACTATTTTTTATAACATACCAAATGACGCAAAAGAAAAAACAGCTATTTACTGCACCCCCGTAGGAAATATGTATTAAATTTTATTCTGTTTTTAATCTGATGATTCTTTTGGCCGTATTTTTATTCAACAGCAACTCTTCGGCATAGAGTATTCAAATTAAAGGGAGTTGCTTGTTGAATGCAGTTAGTACGGGATGGGCTAATCATGTACGGTTGATTAAGTCGTAGGCTACGCAAAAGATGCGATGTTTCTGGTTAACTGATGTAATGAAATGATTATTATTATAAAGGGAAGCCCAGCGATACGTTCAACAAGTTTAAATGCGGACGTTTGGTTTTATGGTTTTACATCGAGGGATCTAAACAATTACGTGTGAAGAAGAAAGGGTGCGCACAAGATTTCACCTTTTATGTTAGAAGTGCAATTTTCATTCGTTTGTTTTGATTGTCGTGCTTCATAAAGTTTCGGTAATTAATATGGAAAAAATTAACGACTAATAAAATGACACTGGGTGATGCAGTTTTTAAATCTTTTTTATTAGCCCAACGTTTTCCGATACTTATGCTTGAAATACTATATACGAGGATCGCATCTTATATCGCGTAAGAAATACACACCCAATTTTTCTTGCAAAGCTTTAATGGTACGTCGGCTTAAACTTATTAAAAAAAACGCATGCTCAGAACAAATGCTCACTAAGCAATTAGTAAAATTCCAATCTGAAATTTTTTATCCGGCCAAAAATTTATTTCATGGCCCTTTTAATACGCTGCTGAGACCGGCAATCTTGATGGCGCGGAATGCATGTTGCAAAAAAATTTGGAAGCTTAACATGGGCACGCACGCAGCTGTCGCCCACACAGCTATGGCCGCCAGTGAATGCCCCCTATAATTCGAAGTAAATATCCGAAATGAAGCGTCCCTGGAACGCGCGTGCGAAATGCCATTAGTTTTATGCTTTTCCTTTCGAGCAGCAAGAGGTGAAGACTCCAGCACGCGCAGCGCGTGTACCTACGTTCCCTGCCTTATTTTTGATGCTTAGGTGATTAGGCAAGAGGTCTATTCAACGTGCGCGATCGAAAGCGTCGCTGTGGTCGGCCAGCCATGATTGGTCGAATGCTGACTATGACGTCTAGAAAGGATTTCTCATTGACGAAAATAAGAGGAATGTAAGAGCTTGGTATTTTGATGATGTTGGCAGTGTCGCTTTGAGAGGGTAATGATTTCAAGCTTCCACCATGCTCATTGCAAACAGCATCGAACTTATTGTTCGCAAGGTAATGACGTCACGAAAGGGAGCAATGGGAGGGCACCACCGAAACATCTCGCCGCTAATTAAGCTGGGTGTTTTGACGACAGCGCACCCTCTCGTCTCCCCTCTCCCTCAGTTTTACAGAGCAAAGCTTAACTAACTCAATCGTCTCCAAACGCGTCCGACGTTAAATTTTTCCAGATTGTGGACAAAACATTTTTTGTTTACAGGGCGATATTTACGCTTCTAAGTTCATACGGCAGAACTGACCTGCTCAGTGCACATTCGGTGAAAGTTTAAACTTTCTTTGTGCAGGCGTCAATTCTTCCGGCTCTTCTTGCCACCCTAGATAAACAAAGCGGGCCGTAAGTTCCACGTCGTTACTCTGACCGCCTGAGGCAACGGGAGACGGGATTCCCGACGAATCATTGAGCACAAGTTCCCCGCCGTACCGGATCACGACTGCGACCTTTTGGGAATGGCGAGCGTAAACATGTGCACGCCGTCGCTGCCGCTTCATCGCACCGCGCGTTGCTCGGCAGTCCGGCGGTGGCCCCTCGACGCTGCTTGGCCGTTCCATTTTCTCCCAGGGAATTGTTTTCCCGATGCTGGGTGGTTTTCGGAAATAACTCGGCCCTTTCTTCAGAACGCGAGCTCTGGCGCAACGATAAAGGGTGGACCGCAATGGCGGACGAACTGCGCGGACGGAATGGCCGGGCGAGGAGGAGGAAAAGATTGAAGGAGGAGAGGGCGTGATATTAACTCGGCCAGGGGCTGAAGTGTTCGAACCCGTGTTTCGAGTGATCATGATTGCGAAGCAGAGAGAAAGAGAGAGCAAGGACAATTTTGGAGAGCGCCTGGTAGAAAGAGACGCCGTGCATTTTTGAGAAAAACTCAATATGAACTGCTAGTAGGTCGATCAGATTGATGTGATTCCCAACTTTTACGACATATAGGGGGAGCGCTAGCACCTATCAAAATGGCTGTCATCGGGGTACGAGGAGGGGTCTGCGACGCGTAAATAATTCTAGTTTTGCGTTACACGGGCAGTATTAGAGCCTTACTGCATTTATTAACGCCAGGAACGTTAAGGCAAGCACCTTCATTGGGAAGCCGATCATCCAGGAGCTAGGGAGCGCGATTCTCACAGCGTGGTACCACCATCACTGAAAGTTGCGAATAGCAATACCCGATAACGATAGAAATCATGACCAAAGGCGTCAGCGGATTATTGTGTATTGTCATGGTAGTCATCGGGACGATCTTCTAAAATTTCCTTATATAGTTATTGTTATCGGTGTTACAAAAAACAAGGTACTAAAACTCCCTAGCAATATACTCTCTTTCAGCTTAGCTTCGCCAACGGCGAAAGCTACGGTCAGCGAGCCAATAAGGGCATTGGAGCGAGGCACGTGATCTCGAAACGTAAAAGCATAGACGCCTACAATGATAAACTATCGCGTGTTCTTTTTGTCGCCTTAATTGGCACATGGGAGCCGTAGCTGACTGCCTTTACCATATTTTGCTGAAACTGGGAATATCACACAAGCGGAAAGTGGATTATCGCACCTTATATTAAGGCCGTCAATGGTATGGATGTAGCTACTTGGCTTGTGTATTCGTTGAACGCCAACGAGCCTCGTTTGGGGAATTTAAACCCAAGCACTCGCATTCCGGCATGAAAATGTTCTACAGATCGGACGCACACCCTCAAAGGACAGTCAGTGTGAGCCGCACTGGATTGCGCTCACAACTTCAGTCATCCGTCCTGCTTGAACCAGTTCAACCCAGTGAAAACGGTGAATGGTATCGTGACTGAATGGCTTCGCGGTGTCAATGGCGGACGACGTAGCCGCCGCCGTTCCTGCCCCTGAAACCGCATGATTATTCGAGCGCGACACCGGTGCTTTCCTCATCTGCTGCACTGACAAAAAGAAAACCAGTGACTGGTGTCTCAAATGCGCCGTCGACACACTTCTGAGAGCGCTCCTGCGATCCTTGTCACTGACATACACACGCCAAAGTTCCCCTTAATATCGGAAGCGCTCTAGCAATATCAGGGGAAGATACAACAATAAACGTGGCGCAATAAATGGTTGCGCAAGCCTTCCAATATCGGCTTGAATCAAGTGGCGCACACCAATCACTCCTAACGACCTTTCGCTTCACGGCGAAAGAGGGGCCGAGCGTAGCGACGATTAGCGGGACAGTGTTTCCCTGTCGAGGAACCGTCGAATCAACCAACCGCGCAAGTACGGTTCATCAGCAAGACTGCGCAGACCAGTTTCCAGTCCGCCGCCGCTCGGCTCTCGCACATTCTCAATACCTTCCGCAATTCTCGACTCCCGCTGTGTGTGTGCAGTCGACACTCGGAGACAAGCTCGGGAGCCGGGTACAGTCTAAGAAGAAGGAGCCGTAACCCGTATCTCCAAAGTCCTATAAATTAACGCATGGAATGCGGTGTTTAAGAAGCGATCGTGTACATTTCTTTAGAAGACATCAAAGAGTCGTTTCGGGGAAAGAAAACCATATTGTGAATTTAATGAAATCACCTTCCCTACAAGTTTATCATGCAGTACGGAGGGTATCGGTACATAATAACTGTGCCAAGAGACGTAGGGCACACAGATTAACCGGTACGCGTAGAAAGTCGTTAGCTGACGCAGACTAGAGTCTTGAGATACGAACCGAGACGTTCTATAGTTCGTTTCTCAAAGGGGGTCAAGAATATATTGTTTAAATTCGGAGGAAGTGTTTGTGCTGTTTTCCTTTGTGGTGGTAAGCAGGTGGGTTTGGCTGTCATGCCTTACCATGGAGTATGCTCGGATGCATGGAAAGATGGACGGACGAAAAAAAAAAAAACTTTGGGAGGTAAGGGGTTTATAAAACACTCTGTGCTTAAAACAAAACTCAGCGTGTTTATTATTTCCTAGGTCACTTCCGGGTTCAGTCCGCCCCTGCCCGTTTCGATCTGGATGAGCATCGTACAGGCGTGAGGTCGTGTATCACCACTGCGTGGGGCACGTTAGAGACCCCAGCCTAGCGGTTGTACTGCACTGGCTAAATTGCTCATCTACAGCGAGTGACTCGTCGAAACATTGAAATGGCTGACGAACTACACGCTGTATAATTATCCACACAACCCCAATTATTATTCCTAGTACACCGAAAACTGCACTCTGCGCAGAAACAACAAACATGCCACTTCACTTAATTATTGAGATTTTGCACATATCGTGTTTTCGAGTAAAATTGTTCCATGCACAACACTATTTGCTGCACGCGTCGTGCAGATTGCTGTGATTGGCATGCGACGTGCTTTGTGAGAAAGTCGAATCCGTTGCTCGAATTACTTCACTACGAGAACAGAATCTCAAAAGTTCCCCCGTGCGTGTACTGCTTGCAGTACATTCGGAGCACCTAGAGTGCCTAGGAGCACCGCTTTGAAGCGTTCAGTCATAAACGAGAGAGAGAGAGAGAGAGAGAGAGAAGCGTTGTGATAGAGGTTGGGGGGGGGGGGGGGGGGAAGAGAGAGCCAATGTCATGAGCGACGAGAGGTATCTCAGTGGAAAAATGGCGTCCACTTTTATTTGCCACTGTCTTAAAGTGATACTGAACCAAGAAATTTAGTGTCCATAATAAGTGGCGCACGTTTTTTCCACGAGCCAGCAGCCGCCGTTGTGCGCGAGCACACGCAACAAAATCGACGTCAAAGACCACAATTCGCGGTTAAGATGACAGTGAAATGTATGGGCTTCGGGCCAGAGGAGAATAAAGACAAGTTTTTCATCTACACGGTGGTGTCTGGTGTAAAAGGTAAGCGATTAATTGGTCTAACAAGCACATAGCGTTCACTTGTAGAGATGAAAAGCATGTCTTTGTTCTCCTTTGGCCCGAAGCTCATGCATTTCACTGTCCTAAAAAAAAATTGGGTTGTGTGTGTGTTTATACAGCCTAGAACTTGGTCTGCCTCACAGGGGCGACGAGTCTCCCAGCTGTAGATGAGAAATTTAGCCACTGTGGTACAGCCGCCGTCCTCTTAAGCGCGAATGGAGGTCTTTGACGTCATTTTCGTTGCGTGTGCTCGCGCACACCGGCGGCTGCTGGCTCGTGGAAAGAACGTGCGCTACTTATTATGGGCACTAAATTCTTTGGTTCAGTATCCCTTTAAAATAGACCAATCTCACTATCAAGTTTCGATACGCCGCTGCTGCCGCATTTCACTGAGGGCACTCTAATATTTCTGCATGTGGATCAACCACTGATGTTAATAGTAATAGGCTGGATCGCGATCGAGGCTTGTTTTGCTGGGGCCGTAGGGCACTACCGGCGACCATTGCTTGACACCAGCAAAAGCATAGAACCTTATGGGAAAAGCGTGAGAAACTGAAATTTCTCTAATTTGTTTCATTTATTTGTCTTACTATTTCTGCAAAACTTCATTAAAGTTTTGTAACACTACACTTCACAAACGTTTCAAAAGGTTAAGTTTTTTTCCTTACTCCCATAGACTCGCACGTATCGCCTAGTGTGAAGCAATGGCCACCGTTGGGCTCCCTATCCGCGATCCAGCCCATTACATTAGAGATCGGTGGGTACAAGCTCGCTGCAGCAGTGCGCGTCCAGAGAAGGACACGGCACGATTAGCATCGTGCCCTGCGGCCTCCATCTTGTGAACTAAGGTTATTTTTGCTTCACGCGTGCGTAGAACGCTGATTGGATCGATCTATTGGGGTGAGATACTGTTCGTCCTTCTTCTTCGCTAAAAAGACATTGGTGTTTCCAGTGCTTCACTTTGACGTACACACCCAAGGACGTTTGAGACTGTAAGAAGCCCCCAATGAGCATGGAGTTCCAGAGGCCCACACTGCTTGAGGACCTCTGAATCAAACCGTTGTTGCTTCCAAGGCTGGTTTCGATCTTAGCGTTTAAGTGCGTTTGACTGCGTCGCAACCACTTGTGAATGCTCACGACGAGACAACACACTGGCTCAACCTGCCGGATATCCTTGGCCCAACTAAATCCGCCCCGCGTATATTGTCAGAACTAGGCTGAAGGTTTGACACTATTCCCGATATCAGATATTCGCACCATCTATAAAAATGGCGGTTCATAACATCAGAACTGTTTCGATCTCATGGTAAAAAGAGAATGCGTGAAAAAATAGAACATACACTCAGATCCGAAGCGGGCCAGGGCTGCCCGATAGATCGCGCCAGAGTATTTTCTCAAGCATTCACAAGCGGTTTCAACGCAGTTGGGCACACCCAAACCCAAAAGCCTGAGCCAGCCTTTATAGAACCTTTAAAAAATCGACATCTGCGCACTGCAATCTTTGTCTGCTTGGCTACGGAACGCCCTTTGAGCCTGCGCTGTTGCTCTATTGTGCGGAATATCAGACGCTGCGCATGCGGCCACAGCTCAGTGACTCAGCATTTTTCGCCCTGAGTCATGAGCTCCGGAAATGGATATACGCTAGACGCGCTCCAGAGATCAAAATTAAGCCGGGAACACATTTGCGAAAAATAGCCGAATTTTGTGCGAAAACCGCACACGAAAATCGCACGGCAGCTAGGCTCCTCCCCTTTTCCGAAAATCGGGAGTGGTTCGAAAGATCTGCAGCGCCAGATATTTTCGCACGGCGCCTCCGAATTCGGGGCGGAGGAGCTCGGTGAGCGAAAGCCCGGAACAGGACGGAACGAAAAGATACGATCGGCTCGCAACATGGCGGCTCACGCAGCTTCGGAAGCAGCGCAGGCAACATCGTATGCCATCCCTGCGTTCTCGTCTCAACCTTCTTAGAAAACCCCTTCTGTCTCTATCAAAGGGTGGTGGTACAAAGGCTCGCGTGGCATTCAACGAGGTTTTAATAGCTGAAGTTTTTAAGAGGCGCGAAATGCGGGACGCCAGTTCGCCAGACTACCGCACAGCCTCCTAAAGTCGGAGCTCCGCGCCGCGCATTCCAACTCATGTGGCTCGTCTTCCGAAAATCGGAAGCTACGATTTTCGCAGCCTCCGATTTCTTTCCGATTTTCGGTTCGTCTTTTCGCAAATGTGTTCCCGGCTTAAGTCCCGCCGCGTGCTCTGCGGGAAACCGGACTCGCAGTCATTTCCCTTCTTCCGTTTTCCAAAGATGAATTCATCATGAAGACAGTGCACGACCAAACATACACGTTACTGAAATAAAGTAACTGAAAATTTGGACTCGTTACTTACTCAAAAAGGGGGCAAATACGTTACTCCTTATTCCAGTTTAAGAGGAACGAGTTAGATGAGCCTGAAATTAACGCGTCAATTTCTCCTAATACTGAATTTGTCGTTATAGCGCGTCAAGTGCTTCCAATATTTGCCGTCGTTAATGACTCCTCGCTTTTTAAGGCGTTCATTCGGGCATAACTATGGCTATTATAATATGCCTCGTGTATATTTTGTACGGTGTACCTAGGGCTTTCTCGTCATTCACATTACAGGCGCGAGCCGGGCTGAGAACTAGGTTGGGTGTTGCACACCTCCAGAAGTAACAAAACACCGTTACCTGTTACTTGATACACAAAAGTGAGAAAAATGCTCGTTCCTCGTCTTAAAGTGTAACTAGGTCTTTACTTCGTTACCAAAAAAATTACGCAAGCTTGAGCGTGTTGATAGACAAGCGATCACGTAACGTGTTCAGCGCAGGCTACCACGCCGAAGAACCCTCTCGAAGAAATTGACGTCATGTGAGTCACATGACGTCAATTTCTTCGAGAGGGTTCTTCGGCGTGGGAGCCTGCGCTGAACACGTTACGTGATCGCTTGTCTATCAACACGCTCAAGCTTGCCTACTTGCTTGCGCAAGCTCGAAGAAATTGACATGACATGGTCATGTCAATTTCTCTGCTAAATTTAGCGGAAAAGATTGACGTCACATGTCTTGAGTTCACATGATCTGTTCACGTGACATCAATTACCAGCTAATTTTAGGGGGTAAATTGACGTCACGTGACTTCAGGTCACGTGACGTCGTGTGACGTTCTGAGAGTGTCGCTCGTTCGCGACCCTAGTTCATGACGCTCATTCTCGTGGAAAACGACCCATAGAACACATTCTGCATTAGAAATAACTCGGTACAAGTAACTCGTTACTGATAACGCGTTAGGTACGAGCTTTCGCACGACGCTGGAGCGTGGTCGACGAACCGCTCGTGCCGCTCCGTTGGCGAGTCGCTGAGACCGGGACACCTTGGACTGCGCGCGCACCGGCGAAAAGAGCGGACGGGGACCACTCGGCGGGTTCGCGAGGGGGTGCCCCGCTGCGCCGCGCTTCCGCGGAAGCCAGGTCCGGGCCCAGTCGCTCTCCGAACCGCGGCGGGGAAAGGTCGGTCTCCGCCGCCGCCCCGCTGAGGAGGATACGCTTCCGCCGCGTGTCGGGATGACGCCTCCTTGTGCCGCCAGATCGATTGATCAGAGACAGCGTCGTCGAGGGTAAGTCCTGTAACCGAGCAATTCATTAAGTGGCTGGCATTCGACCCAGAGCGCAAACAGACGCAAGAAAAGTGCCGCGCGCTTACCTTTCTGCGTAGCTCTGAACTCTAAATCTGCCCTCAGACTGCTAGAACGGCGTGTCAGTCTGTAGTCACTGTCTGAGACATTCCTTGTGTGACGTTCCCATTGGTCGTTCAAAAACTGTCTACAGGCTCTGCCGCGAGCAGCGTGTCTTCTGCATCGTGTACGAGCACTGGGATAGCGACTCAAAACTTCCAGCGCGTTTACTTTCCCACAAGGCACTTGGGAGAGCGAGTCGCTCTGATACATGGACTTAACTGGGAGAGTGGCGATGCTGAAAATATGTTTAGACCTAAAAACAAAGAAAAATGGTCTGCGAAGGGACGTTTCGCTCGCTAACGTCTTGCCCAGTGTCGCAGTTCAATCTGTCTTTCTGGGAGTCAGCCACGTCATTCGCCGAACTCCTCTACAGATTGAAGGCTTTCCCAAATGCCTTGGGGAAAAGTACACGCGCCAGATGTCTTAGATGATCGTAGTGTCCGCTGTACGTGAGGTGCTTACGGCGTTATCCTTTATAAGTTGTCTCGCGATGCAATCGGAACTTCGAATACTGATCTCTCTTTTGCCAGTTTGGGCAATGTGAACGACTATCGGCTTCAGTAAGTCCAGTCTCGGGGGTCAAAGGGGGCGAACGCCTTCCCGCCACTGAGAGTGCCTGCGTCACTGACTTTGATACCGTTTTCTCTTCTGATTGGCTAAACCGATTAAGCGAATAATTGGTGCTCCAAGTGTATCACGAAACAGTGTTCACACGGAAAATTTGCTGAGTAGTTCAGGTAAGGTACGTTTGCAACATCATAGTGTTTGACGGTCCCGTTCAAGAGCCTCGCCTATTTTCTGCTTTTTTTTCTTTTATAGCTTAGAAGTACGGCGTATAAGCGAGTAGGTTCGCGATAAAAGAAATAAAACATTGTAAGAGATGGAAAATCTAAGATAAAAACGAAAGAGCGAGCACAATGATACATATCAAGCGCAGCTGCTTGAGTGTCCCCTATTTGTATCTGTGTGTTTTAATCGACAGTCGACGATCTACACGAGTTCAGTTCATTCCTTCTTCTTCCAAGCGTGCCGCTGTTGTTTTTTGTTTCCTATTCTGTTCATTGACCTCGCGTTGCTTTGAAGTGATCATTTATTTTGCTGTCGAAAAAAGTTCGGTGCGTCTGCTTTTCCACACAGCATTCTGACAAAAGTTCCTATACATTCTCCTTGCTTTTTGCTCCGTCAGTGCGACGGTGCATGGGCGGCTTGGTAGAAACAGAGCTTTAGCCAAGACCGTGTGAAAGAGAGCCCTGGCAATTCTACCGCACGACTGGAGTGGCGCACGACTGGAGTGGCACACGACGTAGCAATCTCACCCAGATTGTAGGAAGCAAATGGCGCACAGCAACCGAATGGACACACAGACTGCATTTTGTACCATCTTTAGGTACTTCGCGATGCGTGTTGTTTCTTCTTTCTTGCAAAGGAAACCATCAAGGCTGTTCAATTTCGAGAGACGATCTCTGCCATCTATGGAGAAAGCAGAGCGAATGACGAAGGCGGGACGAAATGATTTGACCTAGAAATGCAATGCACGCTGTGACACTGGGGATGACATGATCTCTTGAAAAGTCATGAAAATCGTCACTGCGCAGACTTTATTTTTTGGTTGTTTTGGCCTTGTGATTTGCTCTGCGCCTACCGTGGATCATTAGCTTTACGAGTTCTTTAATTGACGTGAACGTACGAGATTTTATTTAGTGGTTTGCCTGTTTAGTGGTTAATTTGTTTTACTCGTTAAACCCGATGTCTGGGACGCATCTGGTAGTGGACAGTTCTTGTGCTTTGTCGTCTAGTTCTAGGTGAAAGCTTTTTTATGGTCGACCAGGCTCTGCTCGCGTAGGTTTGAATTCTATCCTTGGCAATCAATCTTACATCGGAAGCTCGGAAGCATTTCAACCAGAGCGATGAATTATCGGAGGAGTTACGTTGACGGCTTTAAACCAACAACGCAATGCACACCTGCGGGAATGAATATAACGAGATATAATGGCACAGGCGCAGGCGGGGCAGTCCAATAAGGTCAGTCGCAAACGTACTCATTACGATACAAACGCATGCACACCATGGAACAAGGTGATGAAACCGTCATACAGGTATAACACACTCTGAAGTTTCTTTATATATTTTTCCTTTATCGACACTATATCTTATGCAACATATTGTTTATGATAAGCTCAGGAAATGAGCGAATCATACAAGTTTCGCGACGGATACATATCTTCGTTTTCATATTTAGCAATTTGAAATTGTCACTTGTGCCCTACTATGTTTTCTAAAAGCAACCGGACTAGACAACACTTCGTAAACAGCGCAATATATATATATATATATATATATATATATATATATATATATATATATATATATATATATATATATATATATATATATATATATATATATATATATATATATATATATAACACTTTTCGATTACTTTAGCACAAAACACATTTTATTGCTCATTATTTCTTCATTCGTCTGCCCTTTTACTGGCACCAATTAGAACGTTATCACAATGCCGCACGGTTGATCTCTTTATTGTATTCCCAGTGAACTGCTCTCTAAATAACTGACAGCGGCAGTTTACAAACGGCATGTTGCCGAATGAGTGGGCGACCGCTGCTTCCCGATCGACTCTTGACCGCTCTTCCTCACCGATGCTGCAATGTCCTACATATCGCGGTGTCAAGGAAATGGTAGAGCTTGCCTCGCCCTATAGATCATTTGAATAACCGCTTTCTGAGAACTACCACCTTTGTATACTTGGCTGCGGTGTGTAAAAGTAAGAAATCACGTTCGGCCACCCTCGGTGCGGTCAAAGGCGTGGTTTACTGCGTGTATACTGCGTGTAACTTGCAACGCGGCGTTCAAACAAAAAATAAATAAAAAAGTATGAAAATAATTTGCTTAGATCCGCTTTTATTGTTTTCCGGGTATCATACATGGTTAGTGGAAGAAAAATACAAAGAATATAGGTCTGTTCCAGCGACATTCTCGAACGCGGAGCACTCGGTGTTCAGAAGCGACCGGTTTCGAACAGACCCTATTGAAAATTCCATCAAGACACGTAATTTGGGACAATGAATACCAGTCAGCAGCCTTGGTGGAACGTGATGGACCATCAAACGTCATCTGATGGTCTATCAGGTGACGTCTGACTGCCACTGCCAAGTGAATTTTATCAACAATGGCAGCATTTATATAAGAGTAAAGCTATACGCACTCACAAATATCGCCGAATGCCTCTATAAAACAAAATGCTCGAGAAACAAAAATAAGCAGGACCACCGCGCATCGAACCCGCGACCACTTGCGTACAAATCGGACACCTTAACCCCTATGCTATGCCATCGCTTTGGAAACTCGATTTGACCAATCTTTTTATACGAGAAGCTTCGGCTGCAAATGCAGTTAAGCCTTCAGCATGTTATGCAAAGCACCCGTACATCACTCGCCGTACTTCAGTTCTACTCACCTGCCATGTAGAGTACGTTTGCGTTGTAGAGCGATCCTTTTGTTCGCGCGTCTCCGGCCCAGTAGACCTGGTACACCTTGTCGTCTTCAACTACACCGCTAAAGTCCCTTACATCGGCGGAACTCACAACAGGCTGGGTCTTGTCGAGTAGAAATTCTACTAAAACATAAGACATTGTAGAGCCCGGGCAGGATCGACAGGTTGGAGCAAGCGGGCAAACAAAACGAGTCGACAGCGATCGTTCATGAAAGCTCGGCGAAGCCTCTATGGGCGAAGCGACGGCGTTTCGGCGGGCTTCTGATCAAGGTTGTCGGTCGGCTGCGTGGCATATCTCTAACATTAGCGGTTTTATGGGCTCACGTCCCGAAATCGTTTTCTTGTGCATGGTATATTTTTCGTATTCATAGATTTGACGAAATAGTGGCATCCGAACGAACTTTACGTCCTTTAACCGTACGTCTGTCTGCACGTGAAAGCTTTTTGACGTACAGTCAGAGACAATCGATGTACAATCAGAATCGCGACCAAGACATCTTGATGGCATTTCGCGGCGGCCGTCTGCCACCAGGAAACCATCAGAAAGCAGACAAGTGGAGTCTGACTGGAGTTTGACTGTCGGTCAGAGTAACTTGTTGGCCGATCAGACATGCTTGACGTACAGTCAGGCACAGTCAGCGGTCCACTAGAAAACATTGACTGCCAAACAGGGTTACATTGATGGATTTTTCCTTCGGGGATGATTCGTGCGATAGCCTCTGGCCTGAGCTTAATAACTCAGAAAGGCAAAACCAGGGGGAGATTTTTCAATTTCGCATCTTGCACGTGATTGAAACTACAGCACACTTTTAAACCCTGCAATATTGTGTCTTTTTTTCGTTTTCTGTATTTTTTTTTTTGCGTGTAACGTTTTTGTGCTACGCTCGCTTGACTTTACCCACTGGTTTGAAGTTTCACGAAGCCGTGACCATGTCTGTCAGCAGAGATGCTCCTCCACAAAATACCTTATCCTAAAGCCCCTCTTTCCTGCAAAAGTGGCGCCATTCATTGTTGTGGAAATGCTCGAGACACCTGCCGCGCGCCGTTTATGGGAAAGGCGCATGGCGCCTTTCCCAGAAAAGGCGCCTCTATACTCACTTGGTATAGCCTCCTCTATACTCACAGGGCCTGGCAGTTGACGACGGAGCCATGGTGTGCCCGGTCGCATACCCGTTACTGAATACCATTACTCTTTTCGCACTTGAAAAGTAACTAGCATGTTACTCGTTACAGCGACTGCTAAGGAGCGCGTTACATCACCTTGAAAGTGACTAAATATTTTCTCGTTACTTTGGGTCTGTCGCTTTTATGAACTAGTAGCCGCCTGCAATATTCGCGTCGCTAATAATTCCTCGCTTCTTACAGCGTCCAATCAGGGATAACACTGACCATACTGATATAACTTCTGCGCATCTTTTTGTGATCTTCTTAGCGTTTTCTTGTCGCGAAAATTAAAGGCCAGGGTGAAAAAGAGGTTGGGTACTTGGGTTGTAGACGTTCCCCTCCCGACATAACTAAACGTCGTTAGTCCTTACTCTATCAAAAAGTAAGAAAAATGCATTCGTTCCTCCTTCTATTAGAAAACAAACGAGGGCGTTACCGTGTTTCCAAGAAGTAATCAGGAACGAAAAAATTCGTTACTTGTAACGCGTCACGTGCAAGTGAACGCGGACAGGCAAAGGCGTTCTTGCCGCAGTTGCTGGTTATATGGAGTCATTTGTTGTAAACACTGCGTCCAGTTTAAAACTAGTATTTGTACGTTTGAAACTGAACCACCAAACCATATCCCTCGTGCATGTGATAGTCCGCATAACCTTAAGGCCGACCTGCGTAGGAAGATCTCTCGACATATTTACGTACGTCTTAGCGGGCATCGCGGCATTTGACGGGCGCTTTTCGCAGAAGGAAAGGCGGGAATATCGTTAAACCACATAACCCGCTTTTTGTCGGCACCTCCGAGACATTTGGCACAGTGCAGCAGGACTCGGGCTACTAAATAAGAGTTTAAATCAAATTATAAAACAAGATAAGAAGCAGCTCGGCGGCTATATTATAGCGTTCCGCAAAGGGACGGAAATAACCGAATGGTAGTCATGCGACGAAAGCCTAATTTGCTAACACTTATCTAAAATACGCATTGCAGTCGTTAAGTGGCCATCAAGTTCCAGCAGAAGGACGATTGCAATCGGTGCTCAAAGCCGCCCCCCCCCCCCCCCCTTTTTTTTTTTTTACATCGTCCGCCATAGAGAAATTACCTTTTTCTGTCTCAATCGTTCATCGTTCGTTCGGAAGAGATATGGCGGTTTTATGCAGCTCACCGATAAACCGCCGAAGGCAACGAGCGAACGGCACTATTCGGCAGTCGAGCAAGCCAGCCGTCCGCAAAGCTCGATAAGCCGATCCTCAAGCAAGTTAAGCAGTGGCGGCTGTCAATTCGCAAGCTGATTGGCCGGCACCGCGCCGTACACTTCTGGATACTCCACGCCGAAATACGCAGAAGCGTCGAGATCTTTCTCAGTCGGATCACCGAAAACATGCGTATTTACGTCGACCTTGAGACGTCGAAGATGCGCTCGATTCCACGGCCACCCTACATAGAGAATACGTCCGCTGAAATCCAAAAAAAATGCCTCGAAAAAACGCACAATGTGGTTTAGCTTTTACACTGTATCGAGTTGCTGCGTGATACTGTGAACGCTATTGTATTTAGGCTTCATACCCCCAGTTATTTATTTTTGGCAATTTTAACAATTTTAACAAGCCAACTATTCGTTGGTCTCAAGGTACTCCTGTTTATGTTCCTTAGTTACCTGAAAGTAAAGCCAGGAGTTCTTAAACGTTTATTACGATTCTGACCTTACGCAACTGGTTCCCCACTGAAAATCACATCTTCAGCGGCCGATGCTATTGGTCTTGTCTTAACCACGTCTTGTGACCCCGTGGAATTGATTTCCTACCTGTTTTGTCTCAGTAGCTACTTAATCCAGCCGTTTTCTTTCGTGAAGTTCCGAAGTATTTTCTCTTCAAGTATGCTAAACGCATTCGTGATTACGCCCGGGCCGATTTTGATAGTACAGGGTGTCACAAAAGAAAATTTACACGGTTTTTTTCACCGCAAAAATAAACTAGGCATCGTCGAACGCTCATTCTCCGCCCAAAGGTAGAGCCAGAGGTCACAACCAGATGCCAAAGTTTCAGCCCGATCCGTTAACATAATCAAAAGTTATGAGTGATTTTCTGAAAGTTTCAACGGGAAAATGGCGGCCGACGGAGTTTTCAAACACATGGGGCTTTATGGCACCAGAATCCGAAAATGGGCAAAAATAGGCGCCATTTTCCATTTAAATTTTCAGAAAATCTCTTATAACTTTTGATGAAGTTATCGGATCGGGCTGAAACTTTGGCATCTGGTTGTGACCTCTAGCTCTACCGTTGGGCGGAGAATGAGCGTTCGGCAATGCCTAGTTTATTTTTGCGGTAACAAATATCTTGTAAATTTTCTTTTGTGACACCCTGTATTAACTATGAACTGTTCGATGCCATAAGTCGCACCTACAGCATTTTTAGACTGGACCGTTGAAGCCGAATTGGGTTAAAGATTAAGTTACATCATTGAACACCATCTGCATCACCTTCCGTTTGTTAAATCAAACTTCAAATCGCCTTGGTTTAACGCTGCTCTCAAGAGATTGAGAAATACAACAAAGCGTTTGTTCAGAGCAACTAAGGAATTGATGTTATCTTGCAGCTGATTAAGGTCAAAAGGCTATCAATAACGCTTCAGACGAATCTGGACCAAAGTTTTTAAACTCAAAATTAGCATTTACGTTTGCTAAGAAAAAAAAAAAAACAAAAAAAAAGATCGAGGTACACCTAAGCATTTCTTACGAGTTGTGAATGCGAAAGCAAGCAAGCCGCTCGGCCGCCCCCTTTTACAATAAACCTGTTAAGGGCTAGTTTCCCCAGGGTCGTGTCCCCCGCAAAGAGATGTCGACACAAAACTCTAGACAGCGACCGCCATCTATGAGCGACCGCGGCAACCAGACAATCGGCTTGCCGGCCTTTTGCTCACAGATGGCGACAACCTTTCCAGCCTTTCACTCTGGTTTTCACCAGAGTGGAAAGGCTGAATTTCTCTAGGCGTCGTCCTAGATGTTGTCCTCGAGGTCGTCCTAGAAATCGTTCCTGAAGTCGTCCTAAACGTCGTCCTTGAGGTCGTCCTCGAGGTTGCTTTGAGGTCGTTCTAAAAGTTGTCCGGCTAATCGATCTTCAATCGCAGAACATTCAGCTGAAGGGATATAAGTCACAAACGATCGCGCGACAAACGGTTCAGGCAAGTGCGTCGTCGTCGTCGTCTGCTTCAAAAGCAGGAGAACCGGAGGAAAAAAATACAACGCGGTCGGGTGGAGTCACGTGGCTTTGGCGGACCGCGATCTGCTCGTTGCGGTCCGTCGTGCTTCTGGAAGGTTTTTACCAAACAAAACTCGAGGAGCGGACGCGGTGCGCAATGTGTCACCTGCGCGCGTCGGAGTACGGCACTCGCACCGTCTGGTAGGCTTAACGAGAGCAGCGTGAAGGCAAGACCGGCGAGACGCGCGTGACTCTGCCGGGCGGACGATGGACCACGACAAAAGGACAATCCAACGAAAGTGTGTAGCGTTGCCGAGACCAAGATGGGGCTTTGCAGTGTATGTAAACGGCTGCAGAAACCATCCGCTGCGAGTTTCGTTCACCGGCACTCCCCTGTTGGATTGCGTCCTGAACTTCGCAGCAACAACTTATAAGCGGTTCTCTTAGATTTCCGAGAGCCACCGGCCTGCTCAAATGATGGATGTCGGCCATTTGTTACAACAGTGAGCGTAGTTCATCGAAGTGGAGTTTCGTTCACTTCAAATCTCATGACTTCGACAATCGTATCAGGTGTGCCCCTGGCAAGTTAAATCGAGCTCATCCAACGTTGGCCACGATATATATTGATAAAACACTCTAGTCAAATTCATCTTCATGGTTCAATGTTGGTTTCGATGCATGCCAAGAACACCCCCCAGCGTTTAATGAACTTGTGTGACTGTGAACGCTCCTCAAAACATTTCACACGGTCGTTCAAAAAGTAATGCGGTCAAAATTCGTAAATATTGATATTTTTTTAGGTTCAAAACACATTTCTCAAGCTGAATGAAGTTACGCACATTGTTAGAACGCTGCAATCCACTGGCATGAAGGTAATGGTGTGTAAAAAAACAAAACAAAAACAAAACACCGTTTTTTTTAATTTATTTTACACCACCAAATAAAAGGCAGCAGGCGCAGTCAGCTGCCGCGATCGTCAACAGAACCACGGTAGAGCCTGGTGCCACTGAGTTCGTAGACGGAACCATGTACACTCTCCGGCAATATGAAAGACCCACTCGGAGCGCGTGGCAGAGGCGGCGGCTGAGGGGGGCGCTGTTCGCGCTTTGGGCAGTTCCATGCCGCTCGGAGGGGAGGCCTCACTCGCTAACTCGCTGCTCAGCCGCGCCAGCTGGCGAGCCGCGTCGAGACGTGCTTAAATTTTGATTTCGGTTTAGCGGGAGAGCGCGCTTTCTACAGGACATCAGCATAACTGTAATCTTTGTGTTTTCGCAGTGCTTGATTTGATAATTTGTACAAAAAAATTGATAAAAGCACCCGCGATAACGAGACTTCAATCGAGCCTCTTTTACAATACTCCCAGGCGTGCCGCGTAAAGGGGTGTCCAAACAGGACACTACAAAGCACACGACTCCGACAAATCGTGGAAATTGAAGCGGGCCCGAAGCGGGCGCGTCCGCTTCCATTTTCACGATTTGTCGGAGTGGTGCCTTTTGTAGTGTCCTGTTTCGGCGGCGCGGCTGGCGCAGCTGAGCACCGAGTGAGGCCTCCCCTCCGAGCGACATGGAATTGCCCAAAGCGTGCGCAGCGCCCCCCCCCCTCAGCCACCGCCTCTGCCACGCGCTCCCAGTGGGTCTTTCATATTGCCGGAGAGTGTACCATTCGATGGTCACGTGTTGTTCATATTTGAAAGAGGGACTGGCGAGGAGGATGGACAAAGAGGCGGGCGACGCGGGAGGATGGCTTGGCAAAGCTACGTGGCTGACGTCACTCCCTCCCGTGACTGGCGCAGCATGGGCGACGTGGTGTTTGCAAAGTTCTGTGTTACGTAAAGTTACGTGGTTTTAGCTGGCATTTCTTTCCTGAACCTACCGCAGTCTAACCCGATTGCTATGCAGCTGAAGGAGTGCATAGGGAGAACATTCATTTCTTGCAATGTGCGTGAACGCTGCGATCTGCCTACCACTAAGCCTTACTTTTCGCGCAGTTCGTCACCGACGGACGGGCGAAGTTAAAAGAATCGCCGAAGTTGTCGGCGTGCGCTAGACGTCAGTAGGTCATAAATGCCTTCTCATAATAGCATTGAATAAAGGTACCGTTTCCACAGGACAATTGACGGAGGCAGCGTGATCGAATTTGGATACTCACCTGTACTCGCCTCCGTACCCCGCAGAAACTCACTGTTGACCAGGCAGCTGCGGCTTGACTTAATTTAAAATAAAATGTTTGGAAACGTTTTAATTCTCAATGTAGTTTTAGGAACATGTGGTGCCGGAAGCACTCAAATCAAGGCGAGCTTGCGAGATATCCGCCTGTCAGCGTGTACTTAATGCACAACGTATACGGAACGCAACACTCAAATCGGTCCGAGTAGGTAGTTTTTCACGTACGCTATATTGCTCTGTATTGCCCATGCAAGAGCCAGCAACACTATACTAAAAGTGTCAATTAATAAACAAATGTAAACACCACAGCACAGCATGTCTGAGCTCACACATCTTCAATAGTTCGAACAACTGGGACAAGGTACCTAGAAATCAGTTTTCATTAATTTCTAAATGATTAACCGGCTAAACAAATGTTTCCTACAGCGCGTAAGAATACAATGGCATTCGCCCGAATTACTCCTGCAGACAATACCTGTACGGGCAAGGGAGATTAAAGTAGTTGATTGGCAACGAGAAGAAAGCGATTGATCTTGCGCGGGTTAATAAAAATGCTGAAATAGTTAATAGCAGATGTTTGGAGGAAGGGCTGTGTTGCCCAAAACCCACGTTGAGTAAATAAACTTTAAATGTGCGAAGTGTGTTGCAATACACACGGGGAAAGAAGATTTGAAGGCACACCAGCCGGCACGAAGGACGAATGGAATCGCTCCAGCCCCACTTTCAGCGAAAAGTTGCGGGTTCACTTTCCCCAGAGAACTCCAAAATATGTAAAATAAAGTTAGGTGTTTTGTGGAGAAGCAGAAGCAGAGGAAGTGTTCATAATTTCAACCTCTTACTTCAACGCCATAATTAATTTTGTCCGCCTCGTAAATTATTTTGGAAACGGTTATCTGGGAACACAATTTTTGTGTTGACGCAGTGTCTTCGTCCCTAAATTTACGTGTACAAAGAGTTATACGCAAATGAAAATGAAAAAAAAAATATATAAGAATAAGAAATAGCCCGAAAAAAAGTTATTGCGCTTATTTGTCGACCTAATAACAGAATAAATTGGCCAACTCCGTGCGGACAGGCTTTGATGTAGGAATTTGATGTAGCCGGGTTACACACGCTTCAGTAAAACTTGCTTTAATTTAATAGTAAGATCAAAATAACCAGACAAATATTGGTGAAAAACAACAACAACCCATGCAACCTATGCAGAACTTTATTAATTTCTGTTTCTTTATTTATACAACAGAATAAATTGCCATCTCATGCGCTATTTTTAGCAATATTGCTCGAATTCAAGCGCAGATGCAAGGCGGCATCAAGATGATTGGGCAAGCTAGGTGCAAAAGTGATAGCTTCTCTATACATTGATTCTATGGCTGCTGTCAAAATAATTTCTACATAATACGCAGCACTACAAAATGTCCGAAAATAGACTCAGGGTGACTATTAAGTGTCCCCTGCCACTTTGACTAGTGATAAGCGATATGACATGGCTTGAAACATATACGTTAGGAATAATATCTAGGATCTATAAAATGCAGAATCTCGTTTAAACAAAGGCTCCGAAAATATTTCAGACGAGCAGACCATTGTACCCTTGTATATTTTGTCGAAAAAAGACACAAAAACCAGATACATATTTTTGAAAATATTGTTTTGCTCCCCTATAAATATGGTTGCATGGTTTCATCGTTCAGCCTAGCGTACGAGGTAGCGAATACTTATGGTAAACATTTAAACCACGAGCTGTTTCCCACATGTAACAAACGGTTGCAGTTTCCACGCCCCATTCCTTGGGAACAGCTGCCAGTTCCCGAAATATTCACGCGCAGGCAAGACCCCCCTCCTTCTCCTTTCCCCCTCCCCTCGCATTGGCCTCGAATAACAACTACGATACTAAGATGCGAGATCGTTCGGCTGTGCCATCGCAACCAACGGTCGCTGAAGAAGCTTGGAACCATGATTCACTTTATTCTCTTTTTGAATTAGTTACCCGGCTGCATACACGCACACTAGTTCTTAGCGCTACATAAGAAAACAATGCATAAAACAAACAATAGTAATACGGTCAAATGCAAGCCCTTCGGTCTCCAGAATTCTTCGAACCTTGCTTCTTACGGAATTAATGCATTAATTCATTCATTCTTGAAACACTTAAAAAGCGTTAATGAGAATAAAAGGCGTTAAAATACCTCACACATCCTTATCGCTGTTATAGATTTTTCCATTGTCATATTAGTAACTCTTTTTATTGTTGATCTTGTCTCGTTATTGCTAAGTATTACCTTATTTTTTCTTGTTGTTTAGTTGTTTCTGGTTGTCTTATTGCTTCTTGATATCATATTGTATAGTGTTGTTTCATTGTTCTAGTTCATTTACTGTTTACTATTCTCTTATCGTTTAATTTTGTCTTATATTTTCTTGTTTTATTATGGCGTTTGCTCGCTGTTTTATATTGATAATGTAAATAATGCGAAGGTGCAAGCGACCTGGACAAGAATAACAATAATATTCCCTGGAGAACGGGTACAAGGGGCACTCTCTAGCAGACAAAACAAGGGTTGGCTGGACATGCCTATTCAAGAATAGTAAAAAAAAAAAAAAAGCATTGACTCTATGTTTCTACAGGCGGCTATCAAGAAGTCCTGCAGGCACATGAGCCCAAGAAAGTTTCGAGAAGCAGGTAACGCGGCTGGAGAGGGCGGTTTTCCCTCAGAGCAATAACTGCAATAATACTTAAAAAACAAGCGAGCTGGTGATGATTCATGGTAATAAAACCCGAGACTCAGGAACACAGAAGGTTGAGGTGGCAGAAAGCCTGGCAAAGAAAAGTAAATGGACACTGAAGCAACCCCGCGACAGAGATACGATGAGGTCTGTTTTAATTCTCTACATGCACACAAACACCGTCAGGCTTAATCTTAAGAAAGTGACCGCTCGGTACGATGTACACATTGTTTTCACTGCAGTCGCGGTTGCTCCGTAGGATCAATGATCCCAAAAATTCTATAGACCATTGCAAAAAAAAAAAAATTGCCTTCTGCCTGCTGCTGTTTTTCTTTGCCGGGCTGTGGAACACCTTCTGAACATGCGCTGTTGATGTTCTGTGCGGTATATCGGACGCTGCGCATGCACCCACAGCTCAGTGGCACCGCACGAAATACAAATAGAGCACCACGGGAGTGGTGTATAAAATACCCTTGTCACGCGCGCGGATCTTCTCATGTCGGCCAGAGAGGCGAGTACTTCGATGATTGTGCGCGCGAGCAGGGCGCAGCCACGCAAGCAGCCTCGCCGGGACACCTTGCCACTCACTGCAGTCGTTCCCCATGTGGCCCGTCATATAGCGACCGCAGAGGGTTGGCTAGGTATCCAGATAGGTTTTCTAGATATCTACATTCAGCTGTAGAAATTAAAGCAAAGGGTGATAAGTACATGTATAACTGACACGTAACTGACTTTATCGGCAAACGAGTATTATCTTTTTGTGACGTGGTTTACACTGGAATCAGCAGGAACTGTCTGTATGGCCACGTACATATATAAGTAGCTTTTTTTTTAGAAATAAACGTTAACTGTGAGTGCTACCTGTTTCATCTATTTTATTCTCATTGTGTTTTTTTTAGTTCTTACCTACGTGATTATGAACTGGCCCAAATTGGAACTTTAATTGAATGTTGTAACTGTTTTTCATTCCATTGTGGGCCATCCTTCAGATACTTGACTCGTAAATAAAACGGTTGCTATGCGGTCTAACTTAACCCAGTGGTCTGGTTAAAATTGAAAATGTGGAACTCTCGTGCGAACAAAGCGCTGAACATCAGGTGCACGGATGATCCGAGAAGGAAAAGAATAGCCTATGCAGAAAGCTCCGCATACTCAAAGAAACGGCGCCGTCGACATGCGCCAATTCAAAACGCGGTTTTGGCTCGGCGAAAGAGCCGTTGCTACGACCCTAATGTTTTGTGTGCGCCATTCCAAAAATCGCTGTTACTGTAAGCAGTTTTCGTGTTAACGATTTAGCAATTTTAGCACTGAGCTTTTTTATTTGACTTTTGAGATATTTTTTTTGTCCTCGGTCACTTTGGGCAGATGAAATTTGTTAAAATGAATCTCACTCGTTTATATATTATGTATCGGTGAATTCAGCTAGCCGTTAGTGGGAATATATGGGCATTTACGCATAGTTAAGCGAACGGCATTGCCCGAATGTGAATTGGCATACACGCAAAACACATTTGGCGAACCCCAACTCGTGGCAATTCCAAAGAGTGGTCAATCTCTGTATTAGGGCTGAGACGTAGGGTTATATGACGTGACGTGACGTCCGCTGCTTCTCATGGCAGAAACGATGTCTTCGTCCTTACGTTCGCTGCATAAAATGAGACCGAGTGATGCGGTTGTTGGATTTTATACGCGAAGACATCACGAAATTTATGCGCGCGGCCAACTCATGACCTCTTTCGACTCTTCGGACATCATTGTCACTGACCGCGTGACGTTGGTTATTCCCATTAAAACACAAAAAAAAAGAAGAAGAAGAAGAAATGAACCGAAGTCGCGTTCGTCGTTCCCTGCTCTCAGTGACTCGACGAAAAGTCAGTTCTTAAGTTATTTTCTATTTTTGCAATACTCCGTGTCAGACTAAGTCCGACCACACCCGACGCTACGATCCAATGAGGTCAATCAAGCAAACGCCAAAACTGCTTCGTCACACTTCGCTATCGGCATCTGAACCAATCGCGCACCGAAAAAAGCGCAGGATGGCGGCGCAATCACTGCACGTGATTAGTTTATTCAATGGTAAAAGAAAAAAAAAAGGCGATGGGTGACGTGAATATGGGCTTTTGGCGCCGCTCAGAGCCGTACATGTAGAGAGTTTGGTCAATGGGAGGCGCGGGCAGAGTCAGGGCGTGCGGCAGAGTCAGAAAAAGGGCTTGGCATGCGCTCTTGACCAACCAGAAGCCGAAAAGAATCCGCTAGCGGTGGTAGCGGCAAACAGTTCTGACCAAAAGTCAACGAGGTAGAGGGGCTTAGAGTGATAAACCGGAAGTTCGGAAGTGGCACCCCCCCCCGGTTGCCGCCATGTTTTACGCAAATGTGACCACTCGTCACGTGACCGCCCAAGAGCCGTGACGTCACAGGCAAGATGGCAGCGCCCAGAGCTGGCGGATGCGAGTTTGTTCGGTGCGCGGCAGCCGTGATGTGCAGTTGCTTTCCGACGATTTCGGGCTCTTTCATGCTCGTTGACGTAGGTATAATGTGAATATATGTAGGAATGAGACTTTACACCCATTTTGCGCAAGATCGCTCTGGGTCATCTGGACCTGTGAGACAGCATCACCCGTATCGCCGTATCGGTGCTCGGATTCGGGATCTGTTCGAGGATCGATAGACTTTTTGAGTGGTTTTCGAATAAAATGTTCGCATTCTCTTAGCTTTGTTTGAACGTTGGAATATCTGAGAATCGACGCGAAAAGTATGCGTCGCGTTAGGGCCTAGGAAAAGTTGTTTCAGCCCTGCGTCGCCGAATAACCATAGCAACTTTTAGCGAGAAAGCTCCTGCGATCTTTAATGCTTTGGGCTGATCGACGATTCTACATTCAATTGCTTTTCTTCCTTTTTTGGTGAGTGCGAAGTGCACACTTATTTTCAGCTACGAGGATGACGTTTTATTGAGTGTGGAGATGAATAAATCGTTGCCGGCACCTGCTTCAAAGCTATTTGACTTGCAATAAGAACAACTGTTTTGGTGTACGCATAGATTAACTGCACCTTTTTCTCTTTCGTAGGATTTATTGCAGCAATACTTTTTTTCATCAAGAGTGCATTGTACTAGTCGGTCAATTATTTACTTGTTCTAATTAACTGGATAAGATGATTAATATTTGTGTTCATCCCTTGCCTGAAGAGTAGTCTTGTTGAAAAATGTTGACCATTCCTTTCGGTCTCTTCAATAGACTTTTTTTGAAAAGTGTGGGTTGCCTATACTTCGTATCATTGTAACCTGGAAAAGGGCAACCGACACAGCCCCCTCGAGCCAATCAGAAAGACGGAGCGAAGGTGTGTGACAAATATGTGCAGACGAGCACTCTGAACGACATGTTGTCACGTGCCTCTCCCCAACGTGCGCATTGGCTCACCGAGACTGTAGCCTTTGCCGTTTGCCAAATGTGATGAAACGAATTACAGTAGCTACTACTCTGATCACCCCAGGCTTTCATACTTTGGTCATTTGTTCGACAAGAATGTTATGTCCACCATCACTGTGAACTCGGCTCAGCACCTATTGGACTCGAATGCTGCATTAGCATTCTACGCGAACTGGGGCCCATTTCTGTGCTTTACGCCGAAAAAAAAAAAAAAGGTAACAGTTGTGTTGCATGATGGGGTTCTTCAAAGGGTCTATTGTGTCTCACGTATAGGAAGTGACTTGCTATATAACAATGCATCAACACATACGAATAAAGTATATGCTCAGAGGTGTGTTCCGGAGAAGTGGAATGAGTGCAGCCCAATGCAAAAAGTCTGCCAGTCTGGTATGTCCCATTAATTAATAGTGAAGGGTCAGAGATGCGAGTGTCCTCGAAAGTACCTGTGCGTGCGGTGAACACAATTCTTGGTGTATAAACTCTCAAGGCGTAAAGACAAGCGGAAATATGTTTCTGTAGTTAGTGTATCAAATATGTTTATTTCCACTGGATTACATAATTATTGATTCTTAGTTATTGGTTCCAGAACGAGTTCTTTCTGCGACAGTCTCCAGTCAGGTGTTCAGTCGTAAACTCGTAATACCTGTGGACCTTATAGTCGGATGACGCTCCTGGCACGTCGGCGTTCAGTTTGGCCGAGCAGCAATTTTAACGGACTGATGCCGTCTTGTAATCATACGTCATGTGCGCCCCCTGACGTCATGCACTGAAGCTGCAGGGCTGGCTTCTAATCCGCAAAATGTTCCTGGTAGTTTTATGTATCAATGCAGCAAGCTCGGGCATGTACTGTATTGGTTATGGAACTGTGCCTTTTGCTATACCGTTGACTTGATAGCTGGCAACAATGTTTGTTTGCTATCCAAGCCATTTCACTTCCATTTCGTAATGGAGATTTATTCTGCATCCCACGACCACTGCAACTTGTGTAAGTCTTGTGTGGCGAAGTGAAGTATCGTGATGCTTGCAGTCCACTTTTGGGAGCAACCAACCATTCTATCTCTTTAAGTCACTGAGCGGCATTCTCCCTCAAAGTTGGAAATTGTGTGCTTCGTGGCGTGGACACAGATAATTAGCGTCGGCAAATTATTAGGTATTATCCTTGGACGACAACCGACACCAGATCAACTCTCCTTGCATTGCCGCTCACCTGCTTTGTCGTGCTTACCTCCCGTCCAGATGAAGTAGATCACGAGCTTCGGGGTAATGTCGGCACCAGGGACAAAGACCGCCGAAGATAATCCTTAGTCTTCTGCGGATGCTCATCGAGACGTGGTCGAGGGTCGTTCGGCACGAACCCTTGCAGACCAATTCATTGGTACGGGCACCTCCAGTAGACATGGTCGGCCTCATGCAGTGGTAGCAGAGTGGTTTTCGGTCGGCCATTCGCAGTACCTCCGTTTTCCTCGGTGTACCTTGTTCAGCGCGGAAGAACCAGTGTATACACTGGTTCTTCCCGATGTCGGGAATGCTTCGGCGTTGGGGTGTCTCGTTGAATTGGCATTGAATATTAACGGGTTTTTCGGTGGTGGTCGTTGTGACTTTGTGGCATAAGTCGCCCTTGGTTCGTCAGATGCCGCTTCGCTCAAAGAAGTCTCCAGTTGAAATGCCTGTCGAACTTCTTCTGAAACAATCTCGGCGATCAAAATAAAAGCCGGGCAACTGATGGCAGGAACTAGCTTCCTTATCTCCCCCGGACACCGTTGTTGATGATGTCACGGATGCCTGGGGGGCTGGCGTCGAAGTTGCAGCTGGACTACTCTAGTGTCAAGATGCTGGGGAGTTGTTGATAGTGACAGGCTCGGACCTGCAGTGTACATTCAATGTTGGAAGCCTCATTGATATGAACCCTTGAACTGTTGTCTTGGGGTTTTCGGGCTAGGCTGCCGAAGGTGTTGTCTCTCACAAGAGGGACATGGGATTCTTAGCTTCCTGTCTTCTGTTGCATCAGGGTTGGCGTGGGTGCTCGATCAGAAGCAAAACATCTTCCACGAAGGTGGTAACGCTCTCGTTGGGTCCGTGTCCTGGACACAATCAGGATTTCGGCTCTCTCTCGTTAATGTTGGCTGATCGAACGTGCACTTCAGCTGTATCTTGCAAACTTCCCACGACTTTAAGGAGGATTTTTGGTTCTCAAACCAGTGCCTTGCAGTTTCTTCCCCGAGAAGTATAGGTTCTGCAGGAGCCGGTTGTCCATCTACGCACTGTGGCGGGCGACACGGTCATATTGTTCAATCCAGCCCTCGACGTATTATGCACCTTGCGTGAAAGGGCATCAGAGTGCGAGGTGCGACGGGCATGCAAACGATGGTGGGAGCGGACGTGGTTTGCTGCTACAGGTTTGTCATTGTTGGCTTTGTCAGCTTCAGTTTTTCCGGCAAAGGACCTAAATCCGGATGTTCTTGCTGGTAGCAGCGACTGGCTTGGATTTCAAGTTCTTCATGGTGTATTTCCGAGTTTTGTCCTTGTGATACTCGCTCGTCTTGTGGTTTCTCTGCCGGGCTCGGGATAGGACTTGGTTCACGGCTCGCCGGGGGTTTAGACTTGGGATAATGTGCCACCCGTGTCTTGTTATCGGGCAACTCGGCTGAGGAGCCGCCAGGGTTCACACAGAGTGAAGGGCTATGGGTAAAGTGCGCAGCACCTCCATCAGAATATACAATGACAGCTGGGCATGGCCTGGAACTTTCCAGAATAGTAAATATTGATAGAAAATAGGACTGGAGCAAGCATCCGTGACAATATAACAAAGCAGAAAGAAAAGAGTCTATCCGGACCGTTAAAGAAGCTGCATTGCTTTAGTGGCATTTTATCCGAATAAATCCTCTCCTTCGGGGTCTGGCGACTGCCGTGGACGAGCTGAATTGAAATCGATGTGGGACCACTTTTCTGGTAATGAGCCACGGCAGACTGCTGTCGCAAAGCGGCGTGAACGGGTGGACTGGGTAGGTAACACGCGCAATGAAATGTCCATACAGCTTGCAATTCGCGTAACGAGTGTTGATGAAACTTTGGTTTCGACGAAACGTGCGACAAACCAGCGGAATGAATGTCAACTGCAACACCTGTGCTCCGTAAAATTGCACGTCTACGCCAGAACAATTTAGTAAGCAGCGCAGCATCACCTAAAGCACGGCACAGGGGGTACCAGCTTGAAGGCAGCTCTTCGGCGCGCCGCACACCTGTGCTCCGTGAAAGTGCACGTCTACGCCGGAACAATTTGGGAAGCAGCATAGTATCATTTAGCACGGCACGGGAACTACAAGCAGCAAGGCAGCTCTCCGGTGCACCGCACAACCGAAGTGAGCCTTCGGTCATTTGAATTAAGCGGCACCACGATTGCACACTGCCAAGAAAACACGACTCACGCAATTTTCGTCGCTAAACGGTGTATCTAAATATATTGCACACGCTTTACTGCAGATCTCGAAGGCTCCGATGGTCAGCGAGAGTACTGAAACGTCGCCTTAAAATTTATTCAAGCGGTGTCCGAATCAATCCGAGGTCCGAGCAACGTAGGGCCGATTGTCTCCTTCGTGGAAATATCCCCGTCGGTCACTAGCGAAATGCACACCGTTCCTCCGTATTTTCACGTTATACCTACGTCAGACGCCACGCTGAAGTCGCTTTCGAACGGCCTTATACAACCTCATATGACGGTTTTCGTGTCTAAAATCAACTCGCCGAGACGAACGACAACGAACAAAGCATCCGACAAGCTCCGGCCAACGCTCCGGCCCAGCTGGGGCCAGCCGCCACATGGGCGCTGCCATCTTTCCTGTGACGTCACGTCTTTGGTTTGGTCATGTGATGAGTGGTCAAATTTGCGTACAATGGCAGCCGCCTTATGGGGGTCATTTTCGAGTGCAGACCGGAACCCCGGTTTATCGCTCTAAGCCCCTCTACCTCGTTGTCAAAAGTCTATGTTCGTATATGGTTTTAATAAGCGCGTAAGGGTGAAGTGTAGTAACTCTTTGTGGTTGAAAATGGGGTGCACGTGTTGTTTTGATCATGATCATGCAGAAAGGTGTAAGAAACGAATGCGCCGCTCAACTCTGTTTTGCTCGGACAGAGCGTGACAACTCGGACGGCAGATTCCCGGCCCCCGGCGCTTGGCGTACGGATTATGTCGATCGTTCCGCTAGTCGCACTCTTCCACCATCATTTTGGATTAACGTGATTGAAACATCACGTGTACCATATTTTCAGCCATTGAGAGTTACTCCAATGCAGTTATCAGGTTTGTTTCTCGCGACCACCCCCCGGGTATTATTTCCGGCTTCTGGTTGGTCACAATCAAATTTTTGAAGACGCCCTGGAACACGCCCAGCCCGCTTTCGGCCAATGGTGCCTCCTCATTTGCCTCCTATACTTCCCAACGAATGGCCAAACTCTCTACATTTACGGCTCTGGCGCCGCTTGATTTAGTCCATCGGGTCGTAGCGTGAGCAGCTGTCGGACGTAAAACGGAGAATAGAAACATTCCACGATGTATACATGTTTCCGTAAAAACTCCTTTGCGGAGAGCAAGTCGTCTGTTTCTCGCGCAGGAGTTGCGGTAACGTCAGAAAGATGCCGAGCTCTGATTCGCTTTAGTTGAAAGGATAGTGGGTAGACCTCAATGCTGGATGCCTCGAGGTTTGCCCACTATTCTTTTTTTCAATCAGCCAATAAGAGCTCGGCGTTCTGACAACATCGCAACCCCTTGCAAGAAGCAGACGAACTTGCGCTCGGCACAGGAACATGCCGGGCGTGGAAATGCTGCGTCATTAGAATATAAGAACGCCGAAAAAACAAACCACAAAGAAAGAAACGTGAAGATAATAACCCACGTCCCGCGTTGCTTCGAGGGCAAATGACCGTATATGTAGTTCACCAGAAAAATGTTCCCGGGAAAGGCGGCAATGATATGCGGACGCATAAAGTACATGCGTGTTACTCGGAACACAATCTAAAGCAGCTGCCTGCCTTCCCGCCAAGAAAAAAGAGAGCCAATTGCTGCGATATACGAGAAGGGCACGGCAGCACTTGTCGAACGGCGTTTGTGCAGCTTTTTAGAGACCAGCTCTTAGGAGGCCGGCTTGAGCGGCGAAGCCGTCGTCGTAACCACGCGTTGCGTTATGGGACGCGTCCCATAATGACGTCACACATGACGTCACGTGTGACGGCACGGGGCCAAAATTTTCTTGCTGAATTTTTAGCGCAATTATCCGCTCAATTTAGCGGTACACATTTCACCCTCGTATTATCACACGTGACGTCATGTGTGCCATCACGTGACGACACACGTGACCCTCCCCTCCGTATCCTTTTTCTTCCCCCTCAAGAGCTGCGCTCTAATTCGGCATTACAGAGAATTATAAACGTAAAGGTATTTCATATTTTCGCGAATTTGACTGAAAATAAGCATTATTATCATTGTAAGGCCGCTGGAGGTCATCAGACACGTTCAGCTGTCAAATGCTCTTTGTACCTTCACACTGCGTTACGTTCGACATGTTCGCGTGTCCTCCGAGCTCCCTCGGTTGATCGCGGTAGCTCCACAGCCAATATGATTGCGGCCGTTGCATAAAAGATCGTCGAAGAATAATCACGTAGCAAGAAACATGAACGTATACCTACTTTTATGAAGCTGTTAGTGGCCATTGGTCGAAATGCTCGCAGTTCGACAAAGACGTACTGCGGAATAGACGCGAGTGAGATTTTTGCTGCACGCCAGGAGATCCCCAGGTGACCCTTCGCGAGTCCTCCACCAATCGTTGGTTTACATTGCTTTATACTTGCTTTATCCTATTCCTAAACTTTATGGGGTATTACATAATATAAAGTGGAGGGCACAGCGGTTCGAATCGAATAGCACCGCGTCTTTCATAGCCTTCACTGTGCTGGGAAACCAATGACATTTCATTGCAGTGATAAAGAAAAAAGCGATTCGAGTCGAACCGTTATTGGCCCACTCCCATTAAATACAAAATATTTGAAAGCAGAAAGGAGACTGGGACTCTTGATTCGCGTAAGACCATTAGTCGGCTTTCGTCGGGAATGTTCGATGGCGTGAGGCGGCTCCATGGAACACCGGAGGGTGACAGAACGCCAGTGCGGTGGGCGATCTAATCGGACGTCGTTCTGGCAGGCAATTACTCACCCCGAACAAATAAGGGCCTGCACACCCTCTCTCGCAAAAAGAAGAAACATACAAAAAAAATCACCAACCACAACACCTGTTAAAATAACCTAATCACAAGGCCGGCGGGGTGTTCTAACAAAGGTTTATATAGTCCCTAAGAGCTTTAGGGTTATTGACACAGGGGAGAAAGTTCTCCATTTGCTCCCCGGGATGCCCATCACGTGGTAACAACGTCACACCTTTGCGCGGAGCTGCGCTGACGTAAACATCTCAGGAGAATGGGGGAGCTTTTGTTTGGGCTGGACAAGCGCCTTGGCTTCGGATCCCTTCGTAATTGGCGGTATTCTGTTCGCGTGCCTGGTAACTTTACAGGTCTTTCTCATGGTAGACCGGCGGTGGACTCGGGATCGCCTAACTTGTTGCGGCTCTGCTGCTGCACTGTAAAAAAAAGGAGAAATAATGTAACAACGGCGCGTTTTCCTCCGTTCTACTGACGCGCCCCCAAGCGGACACGAGAAGAAGGGAGGAACGACACGTTTTCCTCCTCCAGGCAGACGGGAAGATAGCCTCATCTTCTTTCGGTTTCTTTTTCGAGCACGTCGCGCGCTTTGTTTAATAAACGTTGTTGAGTTGGTTGAGCATTACGTTCCAATTCCCCATTTCTTGATTTTAATGACAAAAAGGCGTTTATCGCTAATGCCACTGAAACTGCCTCAGCACCGAATAACGTTACTGGCAGCCCGTTTTGTTAACGGAACTAATCGCAGGCAACCCAATGATTGGCGGGCCAAATCCATCAGATAAAACACGCACCATCTGCTCAGGGATTGCCGAACAGTAGATGTTTTATCTGTCAACAGCAATGTTGGACAAGATACTCGACAAAGATATTTAAGATAAGTTACTAAATACCTCCTTCAAAAATTACTTAGAGTACTACTAAGGTTACGCTCCCTGCAAAGCCTCTTGAGTAGAGTCCAAATACTTAGAAGTGTAATTCCATTACGGACGAAGTCACTTTCACATTGCGTAATTTGTTTCGACTTTGAATCCTTTATTTTCAAGCAACAAATTCAAACGAAACAAAATTACAATGAAATTATATGCAGCTTCAGTAGACGAGTACTGTGATCACTGGTGCATGTTGCAAGATTATATTTTTCAGACAAATTAGTAAAAATAGCTTTTTCTACGAGTCCCATCACTAAAAATCACAGATTCTGGCGTTTCTTTTTTTTTTTTTTGTTGTTTTTTAATTCACACATTGGAAGTACCGTTTCACTAGGCGCCGTAATCGCTATATCCAGAGTGCGCGTTAAAAAAATACAAAAAGACATTATGTACGCAAAATAGGAAATTGTATAGCACGGAGGGCTCAGGTATAGTTGGCATATGGCACTTGCCGTGCCTTCTTGAAGTAGGGCACGCCAAACGCCGTATTCAGATATGACTAAAATCCAAAAAGAAAGGTAGAATGGGACACAAAGAAGCACTGCTGTCTTTCTCGCGGTCGTCGACTTCTTCATTTTTTTCACCATACCATGCTTAGGAGTCCATTCAGAAAGGCGTATAACTTTGAGAGGACTACGCATTCCGAGAGCTCATCTTGCTCGTAGCTATTTTCTACCTTGGTTTTACAGTCTCTTTCCATGTGAAAGGGTCGCGCTATCACGGTTCGCCCACAGACAGTTCCCAAAAGTAATTGACAAAAAAAAGTTCAGTCTTTTCCTGGTGTCCCTGCTCATTTCCTTCCATATATTTTGTTCATAGGATGTTGAGTCTGCATATTTTGTCCTGGCTTTTTTCATGTTCAGTTTTCGGTCATTTCCGCTTCCAGTTTGCAATCGGTTCGACTCTGCGCTCGGGTATTCCCGTGCAATATTCCCTCATAACATATGTTTTCTAAATAAAAAAAAATGCATTTGAGATAATGAGTACAATATACTGAGAAATGCAATTAAGATAAGGTAGCAAATACTCTCAATCAAATGCATTTGCAAGATGCCAAATTACTTTCAAAAGTAATTGAAATATAGTCCCTTGAGTAGAATATTGGAGATAGGCACAAGTCTGGTCAACAGTTAATAATATTGAAATCCACTTACCATTTAAAGTGTCCTATTAAAACTCCCCGCACCGCTACACTGCGAGAAAAATAAAATGAAAGAAAGTAGTTATAGTGGCCATCGATAGCTGTCAGAACTCTATATGCTTCACAATACTTTTTTTTTACAATGTTACAAGTGTTTTTGCAAATTACTCAATAACAAATCTGCATGAACTATGCAGGAATCGTGGTAAACAATATGGCCGATCAATAAAAGTTTTAAACAAAAAAGAGTTTGGTATGAGTCTAACCATGCTGTGACAATGTGAAACGTGCCATATCCCTGACTCTAGGGGAAAGTTTCTGAAGATATATACTAAACTTGTGGAACTTCCGCTACCATATGGTCCTGGTAGTAGGAACCGGAGAGTGCTTATAGCAGCGGCGGCGATATCTGATAGGAGACGTCAAGCCGAATAGCGCGGTTCAGATCTCCGTGGCGATACCTTGCCGGTTCGACCAAACTTCGTCGTGCCAGCGATCGCTTTAGTGTCTCTCCAATATACAGCACGTAAACTAACGCTTCTACGAAAATAATTTCTGGAGAAGGAAAACAAGGGAGACAAAGGACAGACACAAATCTCCAAACACAGCTAGGTGACTGGTGCGTGATCGAAAAAATCCGCGTGGTCCTGGTATCGAACCATGGACCTCTCCATTTCTGGTGGAGTGCTCTACTAACTGAGCTAAAGTTAGATATCGGTAGAGCAAATGGGTTTTATCAGGTGCCACAAGAAGAGGGACAGAGGACAAACACAAATCTCCAAACACATCAAGGTGACTGGTGCGCCATCGAAAAAAATTCCGCCTGGTCCGGTTATCGAACCCGGGACCTCTCCATTTCCAGTGGTGTGCTCTACCAACTGAGCTAACCAGGAGTTAGACGTCAGTAGACGAAACAGATTTTATCAGCTGCCACCAGTCTAACACCAAAAATGGTGAAAGGATTGCATTTTAAGGTTATTATTATAATGCAATTGAATGCAAAGGTGCAAGCGAGCTGGACAAGAATGACGGCGCTCATACACCGTACAGTTCACAGTGCTCATACACCGTACAAGAGACAGTCTGCAAACACGAGTCGCCGCAGTATTTGTGGTTCCAATGCCGCGAGCCCAAGTTTTCGCATTGAACTCATTGGCATGCGGCATTCGAAGCACGGATCTCGCGGTGGCTCGCGTTCGAAGCTGTATGCAGTCTGTATTTCGTACGAGGTACAAGCAGTGTGACCCCGGCTGAAGAATGATTGACGAGCAATAAATGTTGCCACTTGGACTGGAGCCTCAAATAGGCCCTCTCCATTACGTTGCAATTCCTTCGAATCAAGGGTGACAGGATGGTGACGAATAATTGAAAGGATAAAACATCTAGGACTGGGACGGAAACAGGACTTCTTTCATTGAGCAACAACAAACAAACGGCGCAAACTATAACCCCCTCCCCCCTCCCAAAGATTCCAACGTTTTCAAAAAATGAAAGGGGAAAATATAAAAAAAAAAAATTAAAATCCGTTGGCGTCACGATGAGCTATAAGTTATCTAGTTATCTCTGGTGCAAGGAAATCGACCTCTGTGTTAGTCAGTGATAATGAAGGTAAAGAAATGTTGTTTTTGAAAGTCCCCGTGTCAAATGATTCAATGATTTCTCTCCCGCATCTGTTAGTGTGCCCGCCCAGTATTCTGGTATCACGTAAATAAAGAGTACAGTCGTCGCACCTGCGGCTGTGAACGACAATTGGGTGAAAAGGCTCATCTGAAGCCTTTGATGCTTCCAATTGTGTTCTCTGAGTCGATGTTTGACGCATCTCTCAGTTTGTCCGATGTACTGACTGCCGCAGCTTAGTGGAATTGAATAGACTGCACGAACTATTGGTGTGTTTTACGTTGCACCCTCTGGGACTGTTTGTAGTTGTCCCCGAGGCCAATTTGGTTACCTGATAGAAACTAGCAGAAGGAAAGTCCGTTGAAAAGAAACGTCATTTTTGACAGCCCATGGAGTAGTTCTTTCGAAAGCAGCGAGGTGGCGACTGTATCACTAGAAAAAAAGAATAATCGGTACAGAAGCTACTGACGCCGATCTAAGAGATGAAGAAGCGGATGAGCTATGTGTCAGTTTTCACGAGAGACGTTGTTATGACACTTCCAATTTAGTGGCTCGATCCGCCGTGAGTGGCGCAGGCTTTCCCCCTTGTATAGACATTTTTTCGCATAACCTCATTACAGCGCAGCGGACTCATCCTCGACCCATAAATCCCCCGGAGAGGACCAAATCCTAAAGCTAGCGAGGCGCAAGGCGCGACCGTTTTCGTCCAGGCGCTTCAAACCCGCTGTCAAAGGAGAGATAAATTGTGGTTTCCGGAAAATTTTCGGCACATGCGCTAAGCGCTACATATCGCAGTCTGTTGCGCAATTGGGCGTTCTCCACTGGCTTAACGATAAAAAAAAGTGTCACCGCTGCCGCCCCACTTCCCTTTGACGGTTGGAGAGCGATGACGCATGCATCCCTCTCCAACCGTCCCTCAAGTAGAAAGTCAACCCGAAAGAATAAACATAATTTATTGATTTTGACAGCGTTTACTGTATTTATATATTTTCACATTTTTCGTGGCTGGGTGTTTCGGTTTTTGTACTTTATGTGATGTTTTTTTTCTAGAGGGGGTTTCCTCAAAAATGTTATCATTTATTTACTTACGAAAAAATACGCTCGTTAAGAACGAGTAAAGGAGATAATCAAAATCACTTTTGAAAGGAATAAATATAGGTCCTGATTGTTTATAAGAAAATATACTCAGATCACGCTTTTCAGTAAAAAGTGTGCTATAAAAAAAAAAACTGGGAAATCTGTAGTTGTTGCGAAAAATAATTGCCGTGAGCCGTTTCTTTTTTCTTTTTTTTTTTTAATAATTCGCGCAACTTGATGTGTAGTTGGGTAATTAAAATTACTTGCCTTTGTCAGTTCCGCTCAAGTTATAAGGATGAAACTTTCACGAAACGCTTCATTTAGAGTTTATGAAGTTTATAGTTAAGAAAATCCACAATACTTTAGGTCGCAATTTAAAAGAAATAAAGCGGAGGATCAGCGTTTCTAACTGTGCCCCATGAAACGATGCCTTTGCGTCTACATTCGCGAAGAGCACGGTAGTTGGCGTCAAAGTTTTGTGGCAGTGACGTCAAAGCTATGGTAGCCCATGAACTCGCGCCTTGCACTCTTTACTGCTTCTGAAGTGTCACAAGTAGTTGTTTCCAAAATGTTTATGGACGAAGCTCAGAGAATGCGAATGCCGGAAATACGTTTCGACTCATATGCCAAGTCCACATACGCCGCGACACTGACGCACGAACTAGCTCTTCTACAGGAAAAAGAAATTATTCTAAATAATATAGAAAACAAATTCTTAACGTTGAGGATATTTATCGATTTTTTGAAAGCTTTCGACCGGATAAATCATAAAATTCAATTTAAAAAATTAAATTTCTATGGCATTCGAGGCCTCTTGTTTTAATTGAAAGTTACTTAAGCGGTCGGGTGCAAACAGTTGAAATTGATGGTTTTTCTTCTATGCTGAAAGCAGTCCGAACAGGGGTACCTCAAGGTAGTGTCTTGGGGCCACTGCTTTTTAATTTATTTATAAATGATGTAGTCGCTATTGCAAGTAACGCATCATTTGTCATGTATGCCGACGATACTAGTATATTTTTTTCAGGGAACAATATTGATATAATGATAGCCGATGCAAACACATGTCTGCAAAAGCTTAGTTCATGGACTGTCTCAAATTCCCTAAAAATAAATGAAACCAAAACAAAAGCCGTTATCTTTAAATCAAAAGGTAGAGTGTGCAATCCTAATGTAAAGTTAATGTTGAATTCTTCGGAAATTGAATTTGCAAGCACTGTTAAAACTTTAGGCATAATTTTTCATGAACATATGTTATGGGACTCCTATATTCAAAATCTTACACTTAAGCTTTCAAATATCGTAGGAATTCTATATAAGCATCGCCATACATTACCATCTAGTATTAAACCCTTAATTTATAATGCTTTGTTCAATTCTCGTATATCCTACTGTAACCTGGTGTGGGCAACCACGACCAGTACAAACCTTAATAAACTTCTTTTTTATTGCAGAAGAGAGCAGTTCGAGTCGTAGCCAATGCGTCGTATTACGCACACACCGATCCACTTTTCTGTAAGCATAAAGTAATAAAAAAAAAGTGAAAGCCGTTTACAACTCCCTGTAACGCCGAATTAGAGCGCAGCTCTTGAGGAGGAGGGGGAAAGGGTACTGGGGGGGTTCAACTGACCAGGGGGGGTCACGTGACCTGGGGGTCACGTGACGATGACAATGCCGACATGTCATCACTGACGTCACTGATGACGTCATCAGTGACGATGACGATGCGGATACCGATGACGTCATTAGTGACGTCACTGATGACTACACCAGTGATGATGACGATGACGATGCGAATGTCGGCGACGTCATCAGTGACGTCACTGATGACGTCATCAGTGATGATGACGATGACGATGCGGATGCCGGTGACGACATCTTTGACGTCACTGATGACGTCATCAGTGATGATGACGATGCGGATGCGGATGTCGGTAACGTCATCAGTGATGTCACTGATGATGTCATCAGTGATGATGACGATGACGATGCGGATGCCAGTGACGTCATCAGTGATGATGGCGATGACGATGTGGATGCCGGTGACGTCACCAGTGACGTCACTAATGACGTCATCAGTGATGATGACGATGACGATGCGGATGCCGGGGACGTCATCAGTGACGATGACGTCATCGGCGGGGGTCACGTGACCTCGGGGGGTCACGTGACCTCAGGGGAGTCACGTGACTTCGGGGGGTCACGTGCCCCCCTCCCCTCACGAGGTCACGTGACCCCGGGGGGGGGGGCTCGCGCGGTGCATTATGGGACATTTCCCATAATGCACCGCGCGGTTACGCCGACGCCGACGCCGACGCCGACGCCGCTCAAGCCGGAAACGGGCGCCTAAGAGCTGCGCTCTAAAAATACAAGAATATTACAAATATAAGCTTGCGACAGTATACGCGGCATCCCTTAAGTATTTTAACCACCCATTACTGCGGTTTTCTAGACTAAGTGTTAAAAATACGTAGCGCCGGGTCCCTGAGAGTACCTCGTCCTAGAACAAATTATGGGCTTCAAATGCTACAGCATACATTGCCAACATTACTGAACTTTGTAAGAGACCACCATGTCTGTCTTGATGCACTAAATAAGAAAACAATACGCACAATATTCACTTCTAACTTTTAAACTTTTTTCTCCTGCATAGAACTTCCTGTTTTGTTTTTTCGCCTTTAAAATGTTTCTGTTAACGTTTCCTGTCTGCTGATCTGCCGATAGGGGGCAGGGGCTTTGTCAAGCTGCATATTTGCAGCTTTTTTCCCTGTCTCCGTCACCCATATGTACAAATAGGAGTAAATAAATGAATTGAAAATTGAATTGAACTCCTGGGAGTTCGTAGCATCTCGTGTCCTGTGTTACGTAGATTAATTATGATTTCGGTAAATAAATATTTCTGACTTTGTGATTTGCCGGCTTTCCTCTGTAGATCATATCGTTTGACTTTCTGAGGTCTCTGCGGGTAGAGATTGCTTGAAAACCTTTCATATACCATTTTACAGCACCCTTCAGAGCGGCCGGTGTTATTTGCTCATCTGTAATCAAATTTGTTTTAGCTATTGAAGTTTCAAGTTCTGCATCACTGCGTGAACATAACACCCTGTATCTATAGCAAGATAAATGTTGTTTTTTTTGTAACGTTTATTGGCGTGAAGAGGGAACATTTGCACTCTTCCAATGAATCCTCGCTGTGTCCTTCACTCCAATCCTTGCTCCGCTCTTACCTTTTTATGTGGAAAATGACTCGCTAATTTCAAGTCTGAACGGGCTGCCTAATTTGTTCGAGATCTTGAGAAGAGTAGATCGTCGAAAAGCACCGAACACGGATAATTTAGTAAGAAAACTGAACCTTAATTTTAGCAAAAATGTTGCCAGCGAACGGTCTCTTGGTAAATCCTCTGAGCACCAATTAGGTTAATACTTTTCGCGAGCCTTCAACCACAAAAGCCGTCGGGTCCAAAAAGAACACTGGTATGTTACACAAACCGAACGGTGGCTCAAGCATGATATCTCGTCGGAAAGCTAACCTTTTTATGGCATAGAATTGACAATAGCCGAAGTGGGGTTACAATCACCGCGATTATTTTCGGACAAGACCATGCACAGCGAACGTAACACTCCGAAGGCGGCAGAACTGCGCCGCAGTTTTCCCATCTAATTAGGCAAGACGGTGAGAAAATAGACCATAAAACACGTCGGTTGTTGCCCTGGACTTTCCAGTTAGCTTTCACATTCGGTGAAGTTGGCCATCACACTGATTGCGGTCTTTTTCTGGAAGAAACTCCGAAGATGGGTGTCCGTTTGGTACTATATAGCTGAATAGTTGCAATGTTTCTGACTCTCCGGGAATGCCAAGCAGAGCCATCAAGTGAAAAGGGTTTTCGAGCGGACGGTCTTCCGACCCAGTGCCGCCCGGCAAACATTTAAGCCGCTGAGACTACAGTCGTGCTAAAGCATGGTTTCTTGGCAGCCCGCACCATGTTTAGGTGTAACAGATGGAGGGTGCGAGCGTATACCTCTAAAAACGGATCTAAATTCAAAACCCGCCCCTTTAACTCTGTATTTCATTGCGCCTATATTTCATAGACCTCTTCCTTATTGCTCGACATTTGGAGAGTTCCTCCGTTAATTTCCACGTGATGTCGAGGAACGAACACTCTCAGAGGCTTCTGCATGTGTATCGTACCGCGATGCACACAAGGCACAAATGTATCCCTAATCGTCTAGACTCCGAACCATTAAAAACGGCTATTCGTATTACACTCCAGTGGCTGGCGTCGGTGGAAAAATAAGAGGACGTTCTTATGTAACTGCGAGTTTAATGACCACAGGAGTGCCATGGCGCGCCCGCCGTTACCACTGCCTAAAATGTTTAAAAAGAAACATTGATGACCGGTGTTTTAGATGCATCGTGGGTCAGTTTGCACTCAGGATGGTCTAACAGTGCCGAAGTAAGTAGAGATATTTTCAACCTGTGTACGTATGATACGAATCCCTCCGCTTGTTACAACCATTAATCGAAAATCCTGAGATGGCGCAACTCCGGTTCGCTTTTACAGGTTTCCGACACTCCTCATTTTGGGTCTGCTGACGCAGACGCATGCGACGACGGGAGCCACAGAAGAGCTGACCCCCAGTGTGTGCGAGCCCGCAGACCAGCCAATATCCTGTCGCTGCGACGAGGTGCGAGACCCCGGCATGGGGGGCGGCACGGAAGTGACGTGTTTCGTGGTCAGGACGCTGTCGGCCGACCACGCCGTCTTCAAGTCCTTGGAAAGGCTACCGTCAGTCGTGGCGGTCACCTTCACCGCGTTCGGGGAGAAGTACAAGTTGGACTTCGTGCCCAGTGTGTTCCTGCGTCGGAAACCGCTCCTCCCGCGCCTCAAATTCTCGCAGGCCGAGCTGGGCTCTTTGAAGAGTCACTCTTTCTACAACCTCTCCAAGCTCGCCGTCCTTTCTCTCGATTCCAACGGAATCACGCAGCTACAGAAGGATTCTATCGCCCACTTACCACGGCTGAGGAAACTTGAACTGGGAGACAACAAACTCGAGCGTTTAACGACGCGCTCCTTCAGCCACCTTCCCCTGCTGACCTACCTGTTCCTCGAGCGGAACCAGATCGAGGTCATTGAGGACCTCGCCTTCACGGGGCTCTCGAAGCTGAAAGAGCTCGACCTCAGTGACAACGCGATGACTAACCTGACCGAGCGCACGTTCGAGGGCCTTTCCCAAATGAAGCGTCTGGAGTTGTTTAGGAACAAGCTCCGGCGGTTAGACGCCCGGGTCTTCGGCGCCATGCCCCTCCTGTCCGAACTCGACCTCAAGTACAACGAGATCTCCGAGGTGGATCCCGTGGCCTTTGACGGACTCGCGCACCTGACGGTCCTGTACCTGTCCCACAACCGGCTGCGAGTCTTGCCTGCCAACATGTTCGTCGGAGCGCCCAATCTGGTGACCGTGGACCTTTCGCAGAACAGGCTGCTCACGCTTACCTGGAGGACGGTCAAGGACTTGATGAAGATCGGCGCAGAGTCCTTTGGCATGAGCCTCACTGGTGAGCCCCTTCTGAAGAAATGTGAAGATACGTTTTCTTTGGGCTAACTAGAGCTCAGGAGAGGCAGTTCACAAAACATAAAGCAGGAATCCGCGCTTAGGTTATTTGCACTGCTTTCTTTATCAAACAAACTGCATTTGTGAAATTCACATTCGTTTTCCACCTCAACTACAGATTTGTTTCCTCTCAACCCGTCAGTCTCGCAGTGTATAGAAAGTGAACCAAGAGCATTCTCTCCACTCTAGAACCATCAGCTTGGTCGGGCTTGCCGGAGGTTTAACACGACGAAGTCGTAAAACCTCAAAAATAGAAGAAGAAAAAATTAGAAAACGTTGCAGCCGACAGCCGCGTCGGACGATGAGGCGCGACAGGAAGGAACCTGTGGCGCCTGTAACCAGAAAATACTGTTTAGGAGAGAAGGGTCATCCGATAACCGGCCATCAGCTCCCGATTCACAGACCCTCTAAGTGTGTTCCGTTACTAGAACGCATCAAACAATTTCAATTTCCCAGTCGCTATAAAGATTTTAAATTCTAGCTCTACGAGATTACAATTCACCAACGTGATCGATGCTGGTCGGTGTGATAAGTCGCACACTGGACGCCACACTAAAAAGAAAACTCTATTTAAATTCACATTTGTATATATATATATACTGTAGTATTTGCTACCAGGTCGCTACAGGCCTCGTGACATGACAGTGCATTCCAAGGCCCAGGTTATCACAATAGAAAGAGCCCTAAATGGAACTGTTAGGAGTATCAGAGGCAACGCATAAGCTAAGGAAAGAGAAGTCTTACGTTTCTTATCAAAACGTCGGCTGCCACTCAGAGGCTTCTAGAAACACTGTGTACGCCATTTTAGTTTCCAGGCTACATTTAGCGATAATGCTCACGTCATGTGACCTACGCACCCATTCAGTTTCACCCCTAAATTTAGGGGTAAACATTGATATCACGTGATCTGACGTCATAAGACATATGCACCCAATTCAGTTTCCCTGCTAAATCTAGCAGGAAAATTCAAGTCATGTGACCGAGGTCACGGCCGGAACCCATACACCAAATCAGTATACCCGCTAGATTTGGCAGAGAAATTAATGTCACGCGACCAACGCGCGTCAGTTTCCCCGCTTAAACTAGCGGGAAAATTTACATCACGTGACCCAGCGTCACATGACATGTATAGACCAATTCCGTCTAGAAGGTATGGCGAGAAATTTGATGTCACATGACCAGTGCTGGCGGTAACGCGTTAGAGGTAACGGCGCTACCGATAACGAGTTCTTTTTCCTGTAACCTTGGAACGTACTCGCTCCCTTTTTAAACTGTAACGGGTAACGTACTTACGTTATTTATTTCGATCAACGTCTAATGTAGTTATGTTACCCGTTACATATTGATCCCAAGTCATGAAATAATTTCACCATAAAAAATAAGGTAATTACGTTAATTTCCTGGATGTACATTATACTTGTTGAAATATGGCGCTTATGCATATTTGTAATGTCAAAAGAGTAAAACGTGTTAATTCATGAATACAAAAAAGTGACGCTACAGTAACGTACGTTACTTTTCAACGGTAACGGTAACGCGTTCTTTTTACTTGCAAGGAGCGAGTAACGTATTTCGTTACTTTTTTTGATAAGGCCTACAACGCTGCACATGACCTGTGCACCGTCAGTTTCCTCGCTAAATTTAGCGAGGAACCTGATAAAGATAAAGGTTCTTTTTCACTCCTCGAAACGTCTGTCAAATGTACTTTAAACAAATTTACGCTATCGCTGCTTAAAAGCTGCATTTCACTCATTATCTTACTTTAGAGATAAAAGTCACTGCCATTTCTTTTTACTATCTTAGTTTTTCGTTTGAAGTTATACGTGTATGAATATATGATTCAAGTTCTAAAGCTAAGCGCACGAACTTGCCACGGAAAGCCGGGCCTCGCATCGCACGAGGCTCTGAATACAATGACTCAGCGGGTCATTGTATTCGTGAGCCTCTGTCTCGCTTCGAGCCGAGCAAACGGGCCTCCGGGGTTCGCTCAATGAGCCCGAACGATTTCAAGTGAGATTTGGCGGCGTTCTTTCGGGGCCTGATCGGTCCGACCTTGCGAGCCCCTCCCCGAAATCTCTCGGGTCTTTCAACCAAACTCGGAAGGCGTCGTCGGCGCCCTCCCACCGGCCTCCCTCGGGGAGAGCTCCCGTGACGGAGTAGTCGAACAACGGTACCCCACCTTCCTCCTCGCGGAGCGGAGTTTCTTTCGTATTCTGTGTAGCCCATAGAGTATAGCAGCTTGTTATTGCTACGCGCTACTGTCCTCATAAACAAAAGGTGACATTACTCCGAGTGCCATTGTCCAGCCCGGGGATTTGCAATTTCAATTTGCAGGGGCCTGTACCGCGGTAGTTGTTTAGAAACCCGTGAGATTAAGAAAAACCTCATTAGTTCTCTGTAATCGGGAGTACATCCACCTCATTATGACGTGGTAATTCGAGTCTCGTAAATATGAACTTTGATAGTGTAGAGAGCCAGTTATGCGGGAAAGACTGAGGGAGAGGAGATGATGCGAGCGCGCGGTGGCCCGGAAAGCTGAGCTCCGGTTGGAATGATTAGTGAGTGCATGTGAAGCTAGCTGCCCTTGTCTCTACTTCGAGTGCATTCAAAGACTGAGTAGAGACAAAGGCAGCTGGCTTTGTGTCTACCCCCTAACCGTTTAACCAGAGCTCGCGCTCTCGCGGCTTCGCGTGCTATAATAATTTCCACTCTCTCATTTTCCCTCCGTACATTGACATATTTCTCGGGAACAAACTGGGTAAATGCATGGAATTTTTTGTCTGATTATTAAGGACGACGCATATTATGAATGACGTTTTGGGAACAAAGGTAGTCGAGACCGGTTATAACGAAGTCGGCTATAACGAAATAGCGGATATAGCGAAGTGACTTCCTATTCCCGTTAACTTCGTTATAACTGCTCTCGACAACCTATATTAATGAAACATGACTCGAGGGGGGAACACTAAGTCAGTGTGTGCCAATCACAGGAACAGAGCGAAGCATGTTACAGTTTCCCACGGGAGCCTGGGTAGAGATCGTCACGTGCCTCGTTCCGACGCTCTAATTCGCTCGCTAGGGAAGTAGCTTTGGCCATTTGTCTTATACTAAAAGAAAGTATAGAACGCCGGTTCTGCGAGGCGCTTGTTGTGAATAAGCAACACGCAACGACTGAGAGGCCACTTTCGGCATCTCCCTGCAGACAGGCATTTTGCTCGATGATATCGCAGAAATCAGCATGCAACAGTGCAGAAGAGCACGTTTACAATCGCTAATTCAGAACTCTTTCGTGCGTAATGAGCGTGAGTCACACTATAACCACGTGTAAAGCAGTGCCTTCTATCATTCGATTATCAGGAATATTGACGCTTGAAACTGTGCCGTCACAACAATAATACGACTGCACCCACATACACTTTTTTTTTCAACTGCAGGTAACCAGGCTGAATTTCTTTAATACAAAACTTCCACCGAAGATGACTCTGGTTTCTCCTTAAAATGTGAAGCACGTGTTACGGTCGAAGAGCGTTGGCCGGCTGCCAAACACCTGCGCCGCGATCTTCGCCGGCCGCACGACGCAACTGCGATGAAAATTACACCGGAGGACACTTGAGACTGCTTACGTGTAGGAATGCGAAAGCATTATAGTCCCGCGCGGTCGCATTACAGTCCACCACAGGAAGCACGCAACGAGCACATGTAAAGTCTCAAGGGCATGCACCTTTTGCAGACGGCGCTCCGACTGTGATATCACGCACCCCCATTGCGCAGGCGAGGCGCTTCGCCCTCTTCGTGGCTTCTGTGACGGGGCATCTGCGTTGCTGTGTTTTTCCTTGTATTTTATTTGTGAGGCGTCTCCACTTTGACCCTGAGCAGCGCCGCCCCCGCCGGCTTTACGGCTTCCGTGGCTAAGCATTTGCGTTGCTGTGCTTTTCTTTCTGTTTCATTTCTGAGGCAGGTCCGCCTTATCTTGAGCGGCACGTGCTTACTGACGTATTTTCATGTCCATCTTTCGGGCAAAACGCCGATGCCACCTTTTCGTGTAATGAAACATATAAGGCTTTCGCCAAAAAAAAAAAAAAAAAAAAAAAAAAAAACAGAGGCAGAGTGGACTTGGAGATGCTTCGAGAAGACTTCGCCAGCCGCGAAAGCTTCGAAAACAAGAAGTAAACGGTCCAAAACGAGAACGTGGCGACCCCTGACACAGCATCGCGTGCCTGGAAGGCTAAAACTGGTGTATATGTTATCTGCGTTTCTGGTAAAACGCATTTCTGCATATATTATGACGGAATGATCAATAGGTTGAAATACAATGGCAGTATTTATTTCACAGATGGCCAGGGTCACAATCTCTCTAGAAATATCGGCTCTGTCACGTCACGAAAAAAACGGAATAATGAAGTGAAGACGTTCGTGCTAACCTTTGGGAGACATCACCAATCGCGAGGGACGTGTGCCTCGGCGACCGAGACAATAACTGGAGTGACTATAACCGACGTGCTAACCCCTGTAAGTGGCCTCAATCGTAGATACCCGCAGGCGAGAAACAAAAAGAAAAAGGGGCGCCGATTATGATCAGTGCTGATTGTTTATGTCACGACCGGAGTGGTCCGTCTTGTGTTTGGACGGGTCCGCCTCGCTCTTTCTTGCCGTCATGGGTTTCATCTCGCAGAAGGTCTTGTTTATCGAGACGCACGTACTCAGGAGCTCGTGCTCGTATGCCGCCTCGCGATGACCTCGGAGCACCAATCACAGTTCTCCCTTTTCAGGGCCTGTCGATTATCTATCTGTTTTATCTTTTTTTATTTGTGTGTGTGTTTGTGTGTGAGGGAAAAAGGGGGGACGGAGGGCTATTTTTATCTAATTTGATATCGTTTCGATTTTTTATCGTTTGTTGTATTGTCGGTGTATCTGTGTATTGCTAACTTATGCTATAGCGCAATGAGATAGATAGGTCTAAATAAAAAATATATAGAAATCTCTTTTTTTCTTTAGCTAACGCTCGGACCTATTTCTTATACAATAATAATAATAATAATAATAATAGTAATAACCCTATTCACCACATATAACAGTTGCTTCTGCGAAGATTTACAAATATTCTTGAAAATCGTGTGGTTGAGAAAAGAGAAATTATTTTCGGGAGCAAACTGCCAGTTTTAACGGATCCAAAGAATTGAAAGAAAAAAAACATACCAATAATCTAAATAATTACCTAAAGTGAAATAATTACCTTTTGAATCAGGGAAAATAAATATATGGTTCCTGTTAGAAACTTGTTGAGCGTCATCGAAAATCCCTATAACAGTCAGTTTTCGAAGTCACAAGGCCGGCGATGAAGAAACGCGGATGATGTTCCTATCACTTGAGTTTTCGCATGGCCGTACTCGCGCTTGCTGCACGAGTGATACATTTAGCGTCCCTTCCCGCATCTCCAGTCCTTCTTTCTAGTTGTTCTAAAATTGTACGATATAGAGCGTTTTCTACGACGCTTGAGATGTTTCTTACTGGAATCATCCGGTTTATTTTTTCAATTAAAAATAAATTATAGTGCCAATTACAATGTCCTTTGCAATCGTCCGCCATGGTTCGTAGTTTGCTCCCGAGGGGTTTCTGTTTTTTCAAACACCCTATCTTTCGGGACGTTTGAAAGTCCTCGCAAAAACACCCGGTATATACATATACATGTAGATACGGCGGGAGCTATGAAACAAAGTTGCACAGGCAGCTTGCCTGGTCCTCAGACCCCCCCCCCCCCCCCCCCCACAGATGCACAGCGGCGCAAAAAAACTAATTTTTATATAAATATTTCGTGAAAACGCAACAACAACGAAATAAAATATCAACAAACAATAAAGTGAGGAAAACGAAAGCTTTTGAATGGCCGATACCTTTCATATGGATAAAATAATAACACACAAGCGCTGTTGAAATTTATTCACTGTATTGTAATTTCGACCTCAAGGAAGCTAAGCAATAAACAGCAACAAATGTTTATTTTAAAAGATAACATTCACAAAGTTCACGTGAGCTAGAAGATATCTCCTAGCTCACAATAATTATAATGCACTTAAATGCAAAGGTGCAAGCGAGCTGGACAAGAATGATGAAAATAAGCCCTGGAGAAGGGGAACAAGAGGGACAAAGGATTTTTTCAAACGCTCACCAGTCACCTAGCTGTGTTTGGAGATTTATGTTTGTCCTTTGTCCCTCTTGTTCCCCTTCTCCAGGGTTTATTTTCATCATTCCAGCTCACGTTCGATTATGCAACTGTGAGGCTCACATTCTTGTTCTTTTGACCACTTATTATGCAATGCAAGGGAACAGTCCCAACCTTTCATTCATGCAAGTAAAAAATATATAATATATATACAAATATATATATGTATATAAATATATATATATATATATATATATATATCTTTTTACTATAATTTATTAGTCTTAAAGAGAATGTTGTCGTATGCTCACCTTGGACCATGATGAGACATAAAGGAACTTGTAAATCTCAATTCACTTTTTTTTTTTTTTTGTGAGCGTGGAAGAGAAGGTTTAACTTTCGCTCTTTTAACCGAACTTGACAGGTGTGAGTCTTATGGCCGGTTCTCACATGCAGTGAGGTGCTGATGTAGCGCTGCTCAGGTGTCGTCAGCTACTTATCGTCTGCCATGAGCAACAGTTCCGACGGTGCGATACAAAGCAGGCGAAAGCTCCCGTCAGCACGCCCTTAGCGCGAGGTCAGCGCTGGGCTTCGAGTACAGTGTACTAGAATACTTAGGTAGTGTTGGGCCCGGAGGGGCTCGCCTGAAGCGCGTGGTATTGATCGCGACATGTGTCGACACCGGCGCGTTATCTAGAAGGTGTGCGCATGCGCTGCTGCACGCGCGCAAATATGAATCTTTGGTGCCGCTTTGGCGGAGTGCACATAGGATTTCTGATAGAGCTATGACCTGCCAGCGGTCGTACCGCGGCATCAATTACGCTGCGGCACAATCGTTAGCAACATGATGCTTCAATGTATTGGACGGTACAAGCTACATTACCCTTCCTTTACATAAAAACAATTGCGACTTTAAAGAAGCGGATTGCAAGTCGTTTCAGCGTAGAATTAGCTGCGACTTTCGGTTTGTCGGATGGTGAGCATTTTAAATGAAATGCCCATTTCCTTGGTCGCAAAGGCCGAACATTAGATATTTGAAAGGGATGTCTAACTCGGAAGCAGTTTTTTTTATTTATTTTTTTCCTATGTTATTTTATAATGAAACGAAACGGCACATACTAAAGTCCGAGATTGTTTTAGTATGTTTTTAATACCCCAGGTTAACTTCTCTGTCTTCGTTTCTGCCCGTCTTCTTTTTCTTGACCCTAATCAGCTCGCTTCTCTTGTCACTCATTCTTCTGTTTATTCATGTGACGAACCACCCAAGCGACGGTCGCAAAGGGGTGAGGATCTTTTATTTCTTCATGACTGCCACGACCATCCGAGGACCACCCGACGTTCACTTGTAAGAAATGGCTCATAAGCCGTGACAATTATTATAACGCGTTTTAACATTGAACTTAAGTCCAAAAACTGAGACAACGTGGGCTAAACAAGTAATGCTTTATAAGATTGAAAGAAAACGAGCAACTATTTCACATCATTTTGAGCAGAAAACATGAGCACACGTAGATCAGGCAAGGAAAAAGTTGTAATAGTTTACAGCTCGGCATTGAAATAATGGTTACAATGTTCAGCGCATTCATGGTTACAATATGCAGCACATTATCCTCTTGAGGGTAAACCATCCGAAACCTACATGCTCATAACAATACATTTAACCGACAGCTGCTTTCTGACAACCAGGTAAAACTTGGGTTGTGTGTGTTTATACAGCCTAGAACTTGGTCTGCCTCACAGGGGCGACGAGTCTCCCAGCTGTAGATTAGAAATTTAGCCAGTGCGGTACAACCGCTAGCCTGGGGTATTTAACGTGCATGACGCAGTAGTGGTACACGACCGCACACTGGTACGATGCTGATCCAGATCGAAACGGGCAGGGGTGGGGCTCGAACGCAGGATGCCTGGGTTCTGCAGCGCGTGCTCTCGCTTCACGTGCTCCGAGCTGGTGTGCGCTAGACCACTCGGCCACCGATCCCCCCTGACAACCAGGTAAGTCTCGCCTGAGCTGTGTATTCGAAGGGAAAGACTTATGGTTCCAGAGGGGGCGTATCTGTTTCACGCAGACATACAGAGTGTTTTTGTTTTATTTTTTACAGAACTTTACATATTTTACAAAAAAAGGATGTGGCAGCAGTGGGGTCACGAGGGTCAGCGGCACCCGGGGCGGTAGCCCGCCGCGACCTCCACCCCCGGCTCTCGCGTATCCCGCCGCGACTGCCTCCCCCCCCCCCCCCCCCTCCCGCTCTCGTGGCCCGCCGCGGCACCCCCTCGAGTGCTGTACCCGAGGCGGTCCGCCCCCCCCCCCCCCCCCCGCCCCTTGTGACGCCACTGTGTGGCAGATATGTGGATGCCGTCTTTCGTTATATCTGTAGGGCTCGGTGGACAATAAATAGGTGAATAACCGTTGCAATGTTTAATAATTAACCAAAATCTGTTAGTTAACTTGTTTATTAACGGCTTAATTGGCCATGGTGCAATTGCAGTTTTAAAAGGAGTCATTATTAAAGGCAAACACGATTTCGACAATTCGCGAAAAGGCAACGAGGTTCGCGAAATTTATCGTAAAAGTTTGCCTTTTTTCGCTTGATTCAAAAACCGCGTTATGAAAATAATACGTAGAATAGTGACCTAGTCGTCTTGATGTGTGGCGCCGGCGAGTCCGCCGAAGACACGCTGTCGAGTTAGTGACGAGGGGACAGAAACGACTGTGTTTGTTTCTGTCTCCTCGTCACTTCTACGCATCAATATCAGCACAACCTCATTCGCGCTTTCAGCGTGCGGTTTTTTAATTAAGCGAAGAAAGGCCAAAGTTCAGCGATGAATATCTCAGGACAGAACGAGCGGGTTGGTAGAGATAACTAAGCTTGAGAAAAAAACGAGAAGGGACGGACAAACACAACAAAAACGAGCGCCTTGTGGCTTTCGCACAAAGCTCGTTGTTTGTTCGCGAACTTTCTAAATTTGGTTAGCCTTTAACAATGGCTCCCTTTAAAGCTGCAATTGCAACATGGCCCATTAAACCGTTCATTAACCCTTTGCCTACCGCAAAAATTAAAAAAAAAGATTTGAAAATACCGATGTTTTTTTATGTGCCCTACACTCTGTTTCATCTTGTGTTGTACCGCAGGAAATGCTACATGCGCGAGCTCCTTGCTCTAGGGCACATCTCGGCGGCACAAGCTCTCGTGCGGTAATAGTAGCTGCCAACGCTATGAGCTCGCGCTTCTAGCCTTCGCTGCGGTACAACATAAGGTGAAACGGAGTGTATAAAATCGTGGTACCAACACGTGCACCGCTCAAAGTAAAAAAAAAAAAGGCGGGCTGCGCGTGTTTTTTCGGATAACTCGACTACAGCGCCGCCACGAACTGTCAATACTCGCGCCCTCACGAGCTCCCGTTGCCGAGCCGCTCCGGTCCCAACACTACCCAAGTATTCTAGTACAGTGTACTTCTAGGGCTCCGCTGCATGTAAGAACAGCTAGACTTTTGTTGTTCGAGCCGCCATTTGCCAATGAGCACAATAGAGGTATTGCTATATTACCAAAGCATCAAGGGGAATGCAGGGATTGGTGTTCCACGCGCAGCGCGTGCTGGACTCAGCAGTAGTAACTTTTCCAAAGAAAATACCTAAAAGAAATGGCATCTTGTACGCGCGTTCCTCAACGATTTATTTTGGTTATTTATTTGGAATTTTTTATACAGGGAACGCGTGCGCGTGTGGCGCGTAGAACACCAATCCCTGCATTCTCCTTGATGCTTGGGTAATATAGCAAATGGCCATGCGCCATCAGAGTCGCGCAATGGGCGCATCGCAAGAGCTGATGTCCTTTGCTTCACAGCTTCGAAAAACAAGCAAACATGTGGTTTTTCCAGCACCCCTTCCACTGAACAGTCGGCCGCTGTTTTTCTTAATAATTTCAACTTGCGGAAAACGCTGATATCCCCGACAGCACCGAGTGCACCAATTGTGGTCGTAGGTCAGGTAGCGGAGTTCAATAATAATAATAAAAAAAGAATAAGCAAAGGCAGAAGCACTCCATGCCTGCAAATTAGTTGACCACACCGTTGACTGCACTAAAGTGGACTTCAATATCGCCTTTTTACGACGAAAGCTTGACCTACGCAACCTAAGCACCTCGGGCAACCAAATATTACAATTAACGTTGCCTTTTCTACAGTAAAAATACAACCAAGCATTGCAACACGCCGCTTTGCGGGAGTGATTGAATTGTGTTTAAGGCAATCTCTACCGTAGCTGACCATATATGACTTAATTTCTATTTTTTATGCATGAACATTTCACCAAGCGCGCAGGATATCCATCTCAAGGGCGCAAAGGCTTAGCCCGTTAATTTGTTGCAGAACCAAAAAAAAAAAGGGGGCATTGAATTTCACTGATCATTTAAATAACGCCCGAAATACAAATATCTTGGTGTAACTATATCAAGCTATCTTCGCTGCTCTTAGCGCATTCAAAACTGCCATGCCATTCATCACCATTTCCCAAATTACGTATGCGTCGTCAAAAACACAAGAAAAGCATCACGGGGAGTATCCCGGGGAATTTCAAGCGTAATAATCCCTGGTGCGATCAAAGTTGGAACCTGCTAACATAATTGGGAACCCGAGCACGAAATTGTAAAAAAAAAAAAGCCCAAACTTAATGAGGTCAAAAAAAAATTAGCTATTTGTAGAAAGCACAAGACCCTAAATTTTACGTCTCCATAATTGACGGCAAAGGAAATAAAATATTCCGAGCAGTGTAGAAAGATTGAAAGATTAAAATTTTTCTCCCTATTTTTATAATCAGCTGCTCATTGATTTTGTTTATATGTGATTATCTTCTAGAAAATACAGAAATCGATCAGTATTCTGTAGTGTCAATATCCGCTCGAACTAACATTTTCAAATAATCTTATTGTCCGCGCACATGCGCCTCAAGAAGACAGATCATTCGGCAAAATCCTTGTGAGATTATTATAATAAAAACACTTTCAATCGGTCAATCCCGCTCCATATCTAAAGGAATAAATGATTTCAAAGAAGCCCACGAAACTTTCAGAATGCTTTTATTTTGTGTTTTATACACGCCTCTTGCGATTCATACGTTACAATATAAATGGTTGACTGATGATTGCTTATGCTTGCAATGTAATTATATAGTTATTTTGTTCGTGCTGTTTTTACTGGGGCTGTCTATTTGAGTGGAAAATAGTTTAATGTTTTCCCGTTACTTACCGTTGCCTCATTTTAAACTTCACACCTGCTCGGGTGATATCACGCGCGTTTCGGCCCAAGTTTCGGGTACTCAAGGCATTCTAAGCGTTATTAATTCCGGTTGATTTTTTAGTAGGTCAAAAAAGGCAGCAAAAAAAGTTTCGTAAGTGCAGTCGCGGACGATACGAAAAAGTCCGGGCAAGTGCGGGGCTCAGAACATTTATCGAATAAAAGATGGGTGATTTATCATCGAGGCTATTGTGTACAAGAACGGAATTTATAACAGATTGTTCGATTTCTGTATAGTTACTCCTCACTTGGTTGGCAAATCATTCCTGAGTCAACACCGATAGTAGGTGCGCTTGGTGAAATAAAACAGAAACTGCTTATTGTCATTTCTCTTGCGAACGTATTATCTAACTTCTTAAAAGTGATCGCCCACTCCGCCGGATCAGTGGATTTAGCCGCGCTTAATTTCATGTTTGTTACGAAAGGCCACTACTTTCGGCAAAATGAGCATTGATTGAGCGACAACTGGTCAAGCGTGGAGTGACGACGAAACAGTCGCTGAAGCCACGTAATGGTTCGGATACCTTCTGATAGATAGGGCGGCACTCGTTGTGAGCCACATTCTCGCCGGGTCTTTTAATATTATTCGCAACTGTATACCGCTCGCAAGTTGCTGAAACAAATCAACGAGTAAAAAAATATGCTCTTAGATGTTGTTACTTTATTCCGTAGTTATTTTCTAAACATTCCGCAAATCAACAAAGAAACACACAACCTCGCCTTTATCTTTTGCACAAGTGACTCTTCGTGTTCTGTAAGTCATTCACACGATGAAGGGAAGCCAACTATGCGGAACACGTGCAAATATCAAGAGACAAGTGAGGAACACAGTTGGACAATATGTAGTTTTAGCGGTTTTTCCGATATCGTGAAGAGCAATACCCCATACACCCCCGAGGCCTTTGCCCGTGCAGCGTATTGTCATTGGGTACCGTTGTCGGATTTATCGAAATGATTTAATAATGATTTACCACACCGACCGGCATTACCCCAAGTTTTCCTGGACGCTAAAAGCACATTTTTGATTTTGCTACACAGTAAGCTCAAAATATAGAGAAAAAAATGATACATGTTGTATTTGGGAGAGACTGACTTTGGGCATAATTGATAGAGTGTTGTACTACGTTTTACCGAGCCATAGCCTAGCAAGATAAACCTTAAGTCGAACGGCATTGTGTTCCAACTAATAAAAATCGAGGGAAGCTGTCACTTATGGGGTTTTTTGGTTTCTGGAAGGTTGTTCCCCACTACGATGATCAGCGACACCTGTCACAGAAAACGTTCGATGGAGCAGACGTTGGCAAATGTTGTAAACAATGCACATAAAAAACCTAATTAGAAATAAAGAGTGCAACTGTCTCTCCTACTTTTTTTTTTTTAAGGGGGGGGGGGGGGAGGGTTGTATGTGGTTTATGAAAGCGCACTCGGTGCGTTTGTATAAGCCGAGAGTGTCGAGACCCGCTTCTTTGAAAATACCCGAAGGTGCATCTCGCTCTATTTTGCAGCGGAAACAGCTCCATACGGTTCGAGAACAATGGGCGTGTTCTCGTGCCGCCGAGTCGAAATTTTTTTTAGGCTGAATGCACACAGACAAAAGCGCGTGCAAGCGCGACTTTAAACAGCCATGGTTCCTGCATGTACGCCCCTATTGTGCATTTGTTAGTTTGCACGGGATGGGGTAAGCAGCTATGAGTTGTTCGCGCTGCTTTGGCCAGCTGGTCGCCGAACCTCGCTCCTTTCAAAGAAGCTACTGGAATGCAAGGTCTGTCTGAGTAAAAGCAAACGTTGTGCGACGTAGGGAGTGGCATGTGAAAACTATTTTGTTTCTGCGTCTATTAGATTTTGCGGCGAATGCAAGCTCTAAGGTTCTGTGAACCGAGGTGGTTACAGAGCTTTGCTAAATTCCGGAATGTTGGGCGGCGTGTTTCTTTCCCCAACGGAGGGTCAGCGCAGATCATTCTTTAAATTACTACTAAATTGGTCAGTTTCAAACGCGTTCAGCATTGTTTACTTCTCCTGGTTTTTACCGTCTGCGAACTATAGCTCTTCACCCAAAAGGAGTGAACTCAAGAAGCGAATTCCATTACGGTATTTTTCTTCTTTTTTTAGTGGTTCCTCGAAGTGCAGAATGCGTAAATTTCCGGCGTGCACTCCGAAGTTTTTGCATGAGTGCTCGCTACTATGCTCTTGGAACTCCAGTATGTGTTTATCAAGTTACAATCGCCGTCTGAACTGTTGTCTGCGAACTACAAGCGAAGGGCAGTCCAAGTTCCATCCACCCGTCAGATAACATTGGTATATTTTGCCGATGTATCGGGTTTTATCGCGTTTTATACTGCATACCACCGATGCTCATATATAAATGTCGAAAATACACGCGAAGATGGGTGCTGAGTGTGTTAATTTTTCGGCAAACTACTCTCCGAAAATGGCGATATTGGGAAGCGAGGGAAAGCAGAGAGGGTGTACGCATGCGCAGAGGCTCACTGGAGAAAGGTCAATGATTGGGATATATTTTGGGTCAAATTCACCAGTAATTATTGGCAAAAACAAAACGGCGTTCATACTTGTTATTGAAGCAGAAGCAGCATTGCCATTGGACCGGCACAGAGCGGACATCGTGTTGACTGAGTGACTAAATGAACACTTGGAAGGTCTTCCATGTGCACAGCGGGGCAGGATTCCTGTAGACAATTTGAGAGTGTGTGTTGCGCTTCGTACCAAACTCGTACCGGACTTAGAAATTAAAAAAAAAAAAAAAAAAAAAAAACGTTCTAGTTCAAAAAAAAAAAAGGCGAAAAAAACAATTAAACGCAGTGTTCTCGCCGCAGGTGGGTAAACCTTTCTCGAGCCACAAAAAGCAGTACTAACGCGATAAAAATCGAACTCTAGACGAGATAATAACAATTGAAAGAAAAACAAAGTAGTCGAATCATGGAAAAAGCCCTCACTGTTTCCTTTTTCGACAACACCCGCAGAGAGTTCGGTCACGCTAGCAGCATTCTCGGACGCCCTTGTCCCCGGTTTGAAGCGAATCCGCGAGGTGCAATTTTCTCGGACGCCGTGCTCGACGCAGAAACGTGTTCGGAATGTGGATAGTTGAGCCGAAATAAAAAAGAACTTGTGTCGCGATTCCACTTTGGACAACCACTATACACTCGAGAGTGACCCTTGTCGCCTCCCTTTGTTGTCGTGTCTCCTGGTGCCCTTTCCTGCTTGGATGGTGAAAAATCATCCGTATTATCTTACATAAAAATAAGAGGAAGCCCCAGTACAGTCCTACGAAACATGCTGGCTCGCGCCTAGTTTTAAAGGCGCACTTTTTTAGGAGGAACTTAGGTTGAATATATACCGCTCAGAATTAATTTTTGATGTTCATAAATTACGAAATACAGGGTGTCCCAAACATGTACAAGGTTGTTTTCTCCGAAAAAGTGAACTACGAATCACCGAATGCTATTCTCCGCCCAAAACTGACGCAAGCGGTCGAAACGACACACCAGAGTTTCAAACTTACCGTGAGCTTACACAAACGCTATGAGTGATTTTTTTTTTTTTTTTCGAAGTTTCTATGGGAAAATGGCAGCCGACGGAGCTTTCGAATACGTGGAGCTGAATGACGCCAGTCAGCGGAAAGAGGCAAAAACGGGCCCTATTTTTGTATTCAAATTTTCGGGAAATCACTTATTGATTTTCAATGATATAACGGTGAGTCCTTAAACTTTGGGATCTGGTTAGAACCGCGACCTCTACACTCCGACGGAGAATGAGCTTTCGGCAATGCGTAGTTTATTTGTTCGGTAAATATAAACCCATAACTTTTTTATACCCTCACGAATTTTTTTTTCTCCACGAAATGGCAACCAGAAAGAGAAGGGAGGAGCGAGCAGCGTTCGCTCTTTTAACTTCCAAACAGAAGGGACCACGTGATCTGGCGCCTACTCCGCAAAGGTTGATCATAGCCAGGCACTAGGGCTGGAAGAGCACGGGGAACGTGCCGAAATCCCTATATTGTTAGAGTTCGGCTATTTCCGTCTCCGCACCGATTAGTCCCCAGTCTCTACACGAATGTTTGCCGAGGCGTTGATTGCTAGGGACACACGTCGAGTGTTCACGCAATGCACCTGTCCCATCAGAGTCGCTTTCTATGATAGCCGCCGGGTGGTGCACAAAAACACCCGATGTCAAAAGCCCCGTGTCATATGCCACGTGGTCAACGCCCCGGCCTTTTTGCCCCACTTTAAAAAGCCCCAGTTTCAAAAGCCCACGACGCGAATCCCCCGTGTCAGATGGCAGGGTCCTCAGCGCGAGGGCGGAGCATTCTGCTTTTAACTAAGAAACAGTGAGTGTGCACGCGAGGTTATGCAGCGTAGTCATGCCGTATCCGGGACTCAAGTAAGAAATAATTGGATAAAGCTTCGCGTTCTTCGGGCGTACGCTATACACATTCACGTCCTGTGACGTTACAAGGGAGAACCGGGAGAAAATATCAGTCACTGGCAAAACATTTAAAGTTACAGCTTCTATAAATAAGCCTTGTACCAAAGCTTTCGTTGACTCTGAAGCACACGCGGATTCACAGCTCCAGCGGTTCTGTCCAAATTGTTAAGCCGCAGCTCATGGCGCCGTACTTGCTACATATACAGCACCAAACACTACTTCCATTCTTACGCTGTCTTAAAATATTTTTATCCATCAAGGTAGATGAAGTCTATAATTCTACGTCTGAGTATACTTTCATGACAGCAGGGTGCATCGCTTTATGTTGCTGTTTCCTGCACTTAAAAAGCCTTTGTAGACCCTCAAAGGATTCGGTAAATACATAGAGCAGTGCTTTTTGAAGCGCGAAGAGGATGGGAAGGGGGCAATAAGGACGGGGCTTTTGGCACTTGGGAAATACAGGACGGGGTAAATGAACGCGGGATTTTCGAAACGTAGGGATAATGGTGCGGGGCTTTTGCGATGGGGATTCTGCACGCGGGGCAACGTGCTACCCCCCCCCCCCCCCTGCACTTTCAGAAATTATACGCCTACTCTGCGATACCCGTGACTACCGCAATATAGCGAAAGATAACCCACCCCTATTTTTAACGTGATATTTTTTTTAAAGTACAAAAAGACAGTATTTTTTTTACTAATGGTAGTGCCCTGGTAAAATGGTGACCTCGGCTTTAATGGGGTTAGTTAGCTACGGCGGGAGATACGCGAACATTAATGACGGAAAGGCCTTTTGTCCATGCTCCATTGCCCCTCAATGTGAAAACAATTTTGTCAGGTTCAGAGGGTACGAAAATATTATATTACACATTTTTTTAATTTTTTCACCGCTCACCGAAAGTTAGCACACTCCTGATTTTCACAGGATTTGCGCTCGCTTTTATTTGAGCTCTCTCTCGGGATGTTACTGTAGGTTAGCAAAATGCGCGAAGGAGAAAAGAAATATATCGTTGAGTGACGCTACGTGCCAGTATACTTGTACAAGTACTGTAGTGCCCGAAACCTCGAATAAATTTAGAAACATTCCAATTTTATGTTATTACACTGCTCTGGCGATAAAGTTAATATGTAGTGTACCAGTTTCTTCAACAAAATCAGCTTCTGCAGCTATTCGCAAAGTTCAGTATCACAGCGACAGTTATTAGAGAGAGGCTTTAAGAGCGCAACCTCAGACAGATGACGTGAATATGCGCCGCACTGAGTTGTGGATCGCTCCCGCCGGTGATAGTTAAGTTACTTGAGAGAGTGAAAATCGAGGAACCGAACAGTTTTGCTGCTAGTAGAGTTTTCACGAGATAGGTCTAGAATCTTGTTGGTTTCTAGTTTTAAGCGCCTTTTTCTACGGGCCTTATTTGAGAAAGCACTCAAATACCTGTTGCCATTTCTGCTTTCCTCTGGGACCTATTGAGCCGGGTTGACAACTTCAGCTTACTGCAATCTACAGCGACGTAAGTTCCCGATCTATGCAAGACGCTGTTGTCATCAACGGGAGTTCGCAAATGACCCATAAGATATATAGCTCGGGTTTCGTCGGCGACGCAAAGTTTGAGAAGTGCTGGTCTAGATTCGAAAAGGGTGGGAATTGCTTACTGCTGTCAGTGGGCGCTCTAACCGAGCTTCTCCTCCCTCTCGTTCCCGGCCAGGAGCGCCGCAGCTCGGAGCACGTGGAGCGAAAGAACGCGCTGCTGAAACCAGGAATCCCAGATTCAATCCCCCCCCCCCCCCCCCCCCCTTGCCAGTTTCAATCTGGATGAGCATTGCCGCGCAATCTTGAGCCACAACTGCTTAAGGCGCGTTAAAACCCCGAGCTAGCTGCGGTACTGCACTGGCTAGATTTCTCATCTACAGCGTAAACCAGTGTCGCCGTACCTCAAAGAAAGGCACACCTGATGATGTCTAAGCATGTACGGTAAATGGTGATGGGGGGGGGGGGGGGGGGGGGTTTGTTGCCTCAAGGTGCGTCGGAGTACACCTATAGCGTAATTAGAAGTCTGAGCCCCTCGAGGGCTTGCGTGGCAGGTCGGACATCCATCACTCTTTCAGGTGTTTCTTGTAGATGTTATAATTGTTGCAGCGCACTGCGAGAGTCGGTGAGCACAGTCATGGTGTAAATGTTTAATGGCGCGCCGTGCTCAAGCGGCAGAGATATCTGCACTCGAGGAACAAAATCGTTTATTGAAAATACGAAAAGGCTAATATGCTGGTTTTCTTTTCAAGCTGGGAAAACATGAACAAAAAAAAAAGATATTTAGTCATTCGAATAGTAAGTGCTCAAGTAGCATACAAAAGCAAAATGTATGGATTTCACGGGCAAAATAAGGGTCACATAAAAAATGATCCGAATATTAATATTTATAACCATTTTCCCTTAATACGCAATTCATTACCTTTCTGGGCATCCACAATAAAAAATAAGGACGGAAAATATACAGGTTGGTGCATTGCTTTCTACTTCAGGATTCTTCCTAAATTTACTAAGGACCGAGAGCCTTAGTTATAGTAGCGATTATACCTAAAGATGAACAGCCTACTGCGCATCTTCAACCGATAAACATGTTTGGCAAAGTGGTGGTGGTTCTCTCTCATTGGTTCTAAGTCACGTCCGGAAAAACTTCTTGATGCTGGCAACAGGGTCTGGTGAGGTGTGATATGATATTGTCGGCGCCGTTCTCGCGGTACATGGAACTGGAGACAGGAATCGATTCCGTAAAGTCACAATGCACTTGTTGTCGTTTTAACGGGTGAAACAATGGGAAGAGCGAAAGGTGCTTCCGAGGCAATGCTGAAAAAGTGTCATTGCACAAATTCTTACCTTTCGAGACAGCAAAATTTCTGTGAAGATTTACTTTATTTGTTCAAATTTTCTTTTACCTCCCCTCCCATTTTTTATATTACAGTTTTGTTGTTTCTGTCTCAAATTGGATATCTTTATTTTCACATTTAAGCCATTTTTTACCGCTATTATCCACATAAAGTTCATATATTGTCGAAGAATGGGCGCTGTACTTAACTGGATTGGAAAAGAATAATTAAGCAAAATGAAAAGGGGAGGGGGGTTTACAAACCACAAGTAGAAATTTTTATCAGGAGCAAAAAATGCAGTGCCTGTGTAAAATTAATTGATGTCTACATTCCTGAACTACCAATGCCTTTCACCAAATCTGCCCGCATAGTCAGCTAATAATAAAACGCCCTTATTCTAATATTTTAGTTTATTTATCTTCTTTTTGAATACGTTTTTCCGGGTGAGAACAGTCGTTCTTTTTTGGTAACCAGTACAGATGACTTGGACAGAATGTCTGGAATGGGGGATGTAAGAAAATTAGTTTGTGCTACGTGTAATTAGGTTAATAACGGGCAACGTTAAAACGAATACCTAAGAACTAACTCTCATTGGCAGCTTCAAGATAGAAAACGTTCTGTTAGAAGATGATTTTTTTTAGTACTAAGGGAACTCGATTCTGTAATCTAGTAATATATAAAACCATATGGGTTCCACCTCCTGGCCGGTGCTTCGGTACATGAAATTATGACCCGAAAGCATTCGTAAATTACTATCGCTATGCATTCTCCTGATTCGCGAAAAATTTGAATTATAGAAAGAAAAAACAAGCATGTCCAAAATCAGTGTTTTCTAGCACACTTAACTTCCACACAAAGAGTCTTCATGTATTTGCAAAAAGAGTGCAGGTATACCGTGTTTCAAACTGCTACTCATAAAGTTTTTTGCTGCAAACGTGTTTTTATTTCCGTTATATGCTTATGATTGGTGCTTCCTAGCTTGAATGTCGCCTTATTGTCTCCCTTTTTCTTCTTTCATATTCACTTGAGTGCTGTCGTTTGTTCGTTCCACTTCTGATGTCCGATTGCTGCTCTTCAGTCCTCCGTTCAGCAATGTGTGAATGCGCTGGTTTTACTCGTATATTTTGAAACCGTTAATACTTTGACAGATTTATGTATTTGCAATTTACGGCGCTTACCGAAACGTTACCTCGGGAAGGCAAACTAACAACAAGTATTTTAGGCAAGTGAGCAATTTAGCCATTCATAGAAAGCTGCAAAACGTCAAAAGTGGACTCGAAAATCAAGTTCACTACGTGACAAAAAACAACAACAATGTAAAAGCAAATTAAGCAACCAAATAAAAAAAGAATTAAAAAGCAAGGCAATCGAGTCAGAGAACAAGGTTAAATTTTAGGAATATTGAGCACATTCCTCCTAAAAACCAAGCCAAATAAGCTTTTTCATTCCTGAAATTTTGAAAATGCCGTTATTCACTTCTTGTGTAAAGCATTTGAGGTGTCACATAACGTAGAGGTTGACGTGTATCATTTCTAATATTTTTATTCTCCAGAGGCAAATTACGTTTAGAACATGTTGACTGGTATATTGTATTTGAGATCAATTCACGTAAGGCTAATAGGGAAGTACGAATAAGACGCGTAGGCAGTAGAGCAAGGGTCTCAAACACGCAGCCCGCGGCTTGCTGAGACGCGGCCCGCATTCACCCCGGGGCTGCGACCCCCGTTCCCTTGTCTGGAGCGCTACACGTCTCATCGTTTCATGTCGTCCACTCATTTCCACTCGAAATGTAGCTCTGCTCTTACGACGTGTTAGAATATTTTGCACTATTCTGTTATATCTTTTTAATGGAGTACTGTTTGGTACTAATTTTTGTTTGTCGGCTTTTCCTGATGTTCATCACCTGTACGACAATCCCCCTTTAGGCTACAAACACGAGTCTTTTGCTCATGACGCACCTCGAGTTCCCGAACACTCGCTAAGCAGGAACAACTGTCAAACATAAAGCTCCAAGCCCACGCTTGGGACCGAGAGAAATTTCAATTACAGTACAAATATTGTCTGATTTCCAAGTGAATTGAACGACAGAGAAGCGACAGTGTGCTTGCATCGGTTAATCATTATATGTATGGGCCCACGGTAGATAATCGAAGCAAAATATATCAACGGCGAAAAGGATGATTTACAATAATCAACGAGCACGAGCTGCCCCCTTCTCTAAAAAAACAAATACATCTGGGGTGTCGTTCAGAGACTTAGCTCCTTTGCAACGTAAAACACCATTGCTTTTTTTAATGTTTTTAATAATTTTTTTTTTAAAGTTGGCTTTGGAGTTTTTTTGGGTGGACTATCTGGCGCCCACACTTTAATAAGTTTGAGACCCCTGCATTAGAGTCTTTCAGGGCTAGAGAAAAGTCGTCTTCCTTTGAAATCGAAGGCGATTTCCAAGTTGCCTTCGGTTTCAACTAGCCAACTTTAGAAGGTTCAACTCAACTTGCTTTGCAAGCTGAGTTGGAACCTCTAAAGAGGACGAAGAAGTTTTTGTTTTGCTAACTGAACCTTAGAATAAACAATTTTCTTACATAGAACGCGCGGAAAAGGAATTACTTTGTTGTTCGTTTACACGGGTAGTCTCTCGCTTTTCAAGATATATGTTAGCGATGTTCAAATTACTCTTTTTATTTTTTTTTTATCAAATTTTGTTTTTCACTTTGCCCGGACAAGGAAACAATATTGCCTGACTGGGACAAATGATGCGTCTAGTAGCGCTTGCCGGGGGCTGAGATCAGAGCTTGCCGTAAGCCCCAGTGAATGCTACGGAGGAAAATAGAAACCGATAAAAGCAGTTGCTGCTTTGGAACATAATGCACGACACTGTGGCTTCACGTGGCACTGAGGTAACGCGACAGCATGACGTCAAATGACACTGTGATGTCACATGACGTTGCATGTGACGTCCAGTGACACGGATCGACGCCACGTCAAGCGGTCGCTCACGTGACGTAACGTGACGCTACGCCATGACGACATAGAGGACCCATAAATGTATGCATTTAGAACGCCTCTGGGATATGCTTTTTTTTCATCTTAGTTGCTGTCGAAAGTTCGCCTTATTTCAACATTGATTTTAGTACAGTAATTTGTGGGGATAGGTTGTGCATAACTAGACACAAATAAAAAATCGGAAAAGAAACAAAGCGAGTGGCTGCCTGTCCCGACTGCTCTCTTGTCTTTGTCTTTTTTAGCTATTGTATTTGTACCATATTTTTAAAAGTTTCTAGAGCCGTCTCCGATTTTTTTTTTTTATGTGACAATGCATCATTTTTACTTATTCCTAAGTAATACTGCTTCCCGTTTCTTCTGCGTATCGAGGCTTCTTTCGTTGTTGGTTGCGGATGTAGCGGGTGTTTCACTTCATACATTGGAGGAATATTGTAGTACTTCCATTACAATACGGTGAATATCACGTTCAGTAGAACGCTATTACTTTCGTCGTTTTTGAAGCTCGCGTTCCTTTTTCTAATCATCTTTTTTTGTCCCGTTTCCAGGTCACCCTTCGATATTACCTTGAGTTTCTCTTTGTTTCTTTTTCGGTGGAGTTCGAAGCAAGAGAAGCATCTGGAAAGATTACGACCCTGAGTCGGAAGATACTATTTCGACGACGACCCTTTCTCCTTCGAGCTGACCGATTATTCTTCCCTAATGAGAAGTGATGTTTCGCGCTTAGTGGACGGAGACGTGGCTTTTTCCGCCATTTTTATTTTTTGGTTTTGCCCTCTTCTTTTGGCCAACATCACCGGGGGGGGGGGGGGGGGGCTAAAAGTAAGCTTACAGCCAGGTTCCCCTCCCCCCCCCCTTTTTTTTACCGAGAAAGAAAAGTGGGAACATGACGAATGGGGGATTCTTGCACCATTCCTCACACTCGCGAGCGAGGAGAGAACCAGCATGCAAAAGTGGACTGGGAGAAAAAACAAAAACAAGTAACGCCAACGAACCATGGGGTTTCGACACGAACGCCTCACCGTCGCGATATTCTTTATGGTAGGAGGAAAGCAGAGAAGTTGTCCCAGTTTGACAGTGCAAGCTGCATCCATCATCGCCGCTTCCCACGTCTGGCGGAGACTTGGAATTCGGAATTCGGTGACAGAGGCGCCTGTTTGTCCCGCCTGAGGGATGACGGTCCTCAGTCGGCCCGCTTCAATACTACGTCACGAAGACGCAAAGATCGAGACAGGATGTTAGAAAAATCTTCTGACAGTATTTTTGTTTTTCTGCCGACATGTTTTATTTGTTAAGAATATCCGACCATATTTTCGGGGGGATCGCCCAATACCTCTACGAAGATGAGAATGCCGAATCGAAAGGCTCAAGATATTTTTTTTTCGTGGAACACGCGGTTCAGGGGGAATAGTTAAACCTCACATAAACAACAGAAAGTTCAAATGAAGATGTAAAAGGTGGGCACCCCACAAAAACACACACACAAAATTGTCGTTTCTTCAGATTCTTGTTTGTTTCTTTTTGCTATTCCCCTTTTCTATTTTCTCCAATTATGCGCACTCTTAATTGGCGCTTAACTGGCTCCTTGCCATTAGAGCTTAGTGAAGTGTCTCACAAGCATATTCGCACCAGGTTATTGTTCAGCATGTTTATCGGAAAGCTTAACGCTCGAAAACAGTCAGTAACAACAATCTTGTACCCCATCCTGGACCCAAAATGAAGACATGATGGTGCAGTCGTTTCTGAGACGCACAGAAGTGCAACCTGTCGTTGAAAGCTGGACTGGTTGCGACACGCATCTCTTCTAGGTGCACTTGATAAAGTGTTTCTCCATTCCTCTTTTTCATTTCCTTAATTGTTGCGTCTTCTTGAACGGTGTGGGAGCCAGCGTGACATTCTATACGGAGTGCAAGTTCGTCTGCTTCATTTGCGGGGTTGTGGTGACGTCAGAACGCCGAGCTCCGATTGGCTCTTATTGAAGGACAGTGGGTACACCTGAAGACAGCTTGTTTTGAGGTCTACCCACTATCCTTCAAGCAGAGCCAATCAGAGCTCGGCGTCTTTCTGACGTCACCGCAACTCCTGCCTGAGAAGCAGACGACTTGCTCTCCGCATTACCCTCTCCCTCGTTCTCTCGTTTCTTTCTTCTTGGCCCTCTGAAGGCTTCGCCCTAATCTGCTTGCGCCACCTCCTCAATATCATCCTTTTATCCCAATCGCAAAGCCCATATAAACTAAGCCAGCGATCAAACCTTAAATCCCGATTCGAAGGATTCCCGCCCCACCAGAAGTAATGGCTATCTGTCTCTGCAACTCAACCTATCTCGATAAGTGGGGCACAGCGAGCCATTTTCGTTTAATTAAAAAAAGAACATCTAATTCTACTTTGTTTCCGTGGATTTCAATGCTTCACCTTGGACTATTTCAGTGTTACTCTCGCCTTTAGAACCTACAAGTGCTTTTTTAACTACAAAAAATCCCCCCAAAAACTACACATTTATTTTTAAAAATAAATTACGCAATGCCGTACTCTCATTTTTCACCCGAATGTAGCGTTAACGATTCGAACACAAAGCCAAAGCTTCAGAAATAAACGTGATCTTAATAAAAATGATGCGATTTGTTGAAAATTTCAATCAGAATATGGCAGCCGACTGAATACGGCGGCCATTTTTTCAAAAAACGGGCCCCATTTTGCATTGAAATTTTTAGCATAGCGTAGTTTTGGATTGAGATAACGGTTAGTTCTTGAACTTGCATCTAGTTCAGACAGGCTAGTGCTACATTTGGGCGGAGAGTGAGCCTTAGGCAATGCGTAATAAAAATAAATAAATAAAAAAAAAAGTTTTGTAAAGTTGTTTTTGGGAACACCTTGTAGATAGCGCATCTTGTTCGGCAAGAGTAAAAAAAGAAAGATTGAATTTTGATTCCGCGCATGTTTTTTGTTCCATGCGTTTTAAAGGGTCAGTAATTTGTACGATATGCCAAGTATACTATAACCGATATTAAAAGCAAAAAAAGTGAGACTTCTCATTTATATACATATGTGCCTATTTGTCCTCTACTTATTTTTGTTATCCACTCCAGACTCATGTCTGTTCAGTTGAGGTTTTAAGGTGCAATGTGTTTACGACCCTATTCTATACAAAAAGTTTCTAGAAGTTATATTTTAAAACTACTTGAAAATTGTTTTAGTAAGCTTAACTATTGCACGGTTGACAATTCTTTTCATGCCATTTTCGGTACGGACTAAAACAACCCATAGACATCGGGATGTAAACAACGATGAAAGTAAAAACTCACAAACACTATTGATTTAGGTGACACGAGGGCAGGTAGCTATTTAGGTTCCAAAGAGGACGAATACCGACGACCCCGCGATCCCTACGAAATAAAATATTAACGCACTAATATGATCAACTCAGAAAGAAAGGTTCAGAACTTATCCTTCACGCAATGTCATAGCCACCTCTGCCACGCCTCTAAACACTCGAATAGTACCGTTTCTTTAAGTGTTTGTAGACGGGTCGTCTACAAACACTCTAAAAAAAATCTCAGCATGTTTTATATTCTAGTTTTATTCTGTTTTTATATCTTTCATGCTTCCGAAGCCAACGGTGCTGAGGCTGGAACCCATAGTTTAAGCAGCAGTTATGACCAGACTAAAATGTCAAACAATCGAGCCAGGAAAACAATATATCTCAGATTGCCCAGCAATTGTGTTGCGACGTGAAACATTCTTGGTGTAGCACTAGTAAATTCCAGACATTTTTCTCGAGCTGCGCCTCCGGGTCTCTCCACACCCCTTCACCCCATTCACTCCACCCACCACTCTCACCCCATTGGTTGCTCTCCACCCTATGGAGTCATTCACTCGTTGGGCATCGACTTTCCCTGTCGGGTCGGCTTGTGCCCGCAGAGTATGGGAGTGATGACTTGTTGCGTGCAAACTGATTTTATGTGTAGGTTACGTGACATCAATTTTCCCGCTATATCTAGCGGGGAAGCTGAATTGGAGTATAGATCACGTGACCATGTGACGTGACGTCAATGTTTTCCTTAAATCTAGAGGGGAAACTGATTTTGTGTTAAGACTGATGACTGGGCGAGTTGGCGGCTCATAATATTTAATGCTACAGTGCAGGAAAAGGAAACAAACTCAAGGACACAGGCATACGTAAACAAAATCACAATCGCTCAGCGTTGTATTGATTATATTCTTCTTCTACGTACAAAGAGCAAACTTTGCACGTAGTAGATAATCAATACAAGCCAAGAGTTGAGTCTGCGCTGAGCGGTTGTAGTTTTTTTTTTTCTTTTTTTCTTTTTAGTGTGACTGTGTTTGTGAGTTTTGTTTTCTTCTGGTGCGCTGTGAGGTTAAATAAGATCAAGTCGTGTACAGGTCACATGACACGAAGCACCGTGACGACATTTTTTCCCTTAAATTTAGCGGAAAAATTCGTGGTTATGCTTTTTGAGGCTTCACTTCACCTGAAAACCCAACCTATAAAGGTTTCATGTTAAAAGAAAGCAAACCCAAGCGAGGCACACACAGGTCACGCAGTGTCTGGAAAGATTGATCCAAAGACTCGGACAGTTATCATCGTCCCGGATGACGTGGCTCGGATGACACTCGGTGTCTGTTTCTCACATCATGTCGCTGTCCGGACCGCCCGAAAGGGCCGTCGTTGCAGATAATTAAACAACGAGTCAGCAAGTACTCGGACAACCGCGTAATCGATCGGAGCAAACAGAACGGGAGTATTTGATGCACGGCCTTCTAGGATTGCCTGCAACATCATGTGAAAGTTTGGTTATAGAACCAGGCAATTAATAAAAGAAGTGAGCGCTTCCGCGGCCGCTGATGAGACGGGACGTCAAAGCTCTTTGTTGGGCGATACTTGTCGACAAAATGGTGATCTTTGTTCGCGAATGCGAGATTGGGATATTTTGACGAGGCCTTCTAATGTACAAACGGGTGCTGCCGGAGATAAGGCGAGCACTGAAGGGGTTGCCGTAAGGGTTTTTATTATTATAATTACTGCAAGCCTTTTCTTGAAGGCCATTACAGGAGAGGTTTAAAAATATATGGGCAATTGAACCAAACCTGTAATGGCATAAACTTATTCTCAAAAATTACAAAAAAAAGACATTTAAAATATTTTTCAAGAATGGATCAGCGGGTAGCTGTTTGTGCACAGGGGTTATGCCAATCGACATTTGCTCACAACTTGTGCGAAGCTTGCTTAGTAACGACGCTAACAAGGCAATACACAGCCTCCAAATCTTCAATCTCCAAATTCGTTTCAACGGTTGTGCCGAAAAATCTCAATAGACTTTTTCCAAAATCGAAGCGCCCCACCGCGGCGAAATACCAAGCAGTGCACTCTGGGAACCAGTTGGCCACTCAGTTTGGGTTTCGATTGAGCAGCCTTATTTCATGCCATCGCGCCGTGACCGAATGCGCTGCTTGCGTTTTCGGTTATCTGACTTTTCACGAATGTACCATGCACTCATTCTCGAGCGATAGAAAACGAAGACAGGGGCACTTTCCTTAATTCCCGAAACACCGGATATTGTGTGTGCGTATGTAAACGTATGTAGTACGTGGCTTAGTCACCTCACCCCACGAGTACATCTTTGAGCTCAATTTCAATATTTCCGTCTAGTACCAGTGAACTACGAGTGAAATTTGGTCACCTTGAGCCTTATACGTATTTTGTTTGCCAAACGTCCGCTTCTTGTTACTTCATTGGGCGAAAAGCAAGCCGCATTTTCGCAGGAGTATCAATATTGAGCCCAGCGTTGACGCATGAACTTTTAAACTACTGGACAAAAGTTATTACGATGTCTTCCTCTTGTCATCATATATATCCCACTCAAACTTTATGGTGATAGGAGATTAACTTTTTACAAACACTGAGATCGGCGGAGGCCCCAACAAGCGTCCCCTACTCCTCGCTAAGCCTTTTTGAATGAGCTGTTTCTGACGCCCAAGATCTGTGTCTGAACGGTGTGTCTGAAATTATCTCGGTATACTCAGTCAGGAAGAAAGCAAACACATAACAAATATTATGGCCATTAACAACCGTCAAATGCGTTTTGTATAATTTCGTTCGTTTGGCGCACCGCATAGGGGTTCACGCCAGTCCGGCCCACTACCGGTGAACGTCGCGACATTCTTCACACACCTGCTCGACTTTATGTTTGTGTGTGCGAATGTGCCTATATGATTGGCAGGATAACTTTATGCGCAAATGCGATGTTGAATATTGGAATGCAAGCTCGTGGGGACTTTGCTCCGTGCACTGCTGCGGGTCTGTACATATAATAGATAAAAAGTGTGTCCGATTTGAGCTTTTCAGTGGCGCCTCCAAATTTACTTTGCATATTCAGGCGTATTAAAAAAACAGTAATTCCAAAAAGTTATATTTCGTCTATGGACGCAAAAAAACAAACGAACTTCCTGACCAGCAACACGGTAAAGGTGCGAGCTCGATATATGCATACTTATTGGTTTTTACAGCTGTTTGACTCGTACACAAGCAAGATCCCCGAGCTTCGCAGCTTCGAGATTCCCAGCACTGGCTCCCACATACCTCGAAACGCTAACTGAACGGCTCGAGTACAAAAAAAAAAAAAAAAAAAAAAAAAAAAACATGTGTTAAGAGTCAAGACAAGCTATACGTCTCGGGCTTGTGCTAAAGCTTCGAGATATGGTCATTGAGGTTAGTTTAGAGAACAAAAAATGACGCTCTCGGGACCAGAAAACATGAGATACGCTCTGTGTATAGTCTCTTGTCGACGTTTCGATCGAAACCGAAACCATGCCACTCTCCTCCCTGGCCCACTAGTTCCCAGAGTGCAACGCGCGCAGTGTTGCATGCAGGGCTTTATGGAAGTAGACTATTCATAGCCTATGAACCATTTTTGACAGCGGATCTGTTGAGGGCTATTTTCCCGAGGATCGTGTCCGCCAGCAAACAAATGCGGACACAACACTCTGGACAGCTACCGCCATCTATGAGCGACGGCGCCACCCAGACAACCGGCTTGCCGGTTGTCTGGTTGCCGCTTACATTTATGAAGACCTACGTATCTAGTATTAGATAACTTTCTACACGAGCATGGTTAGTAGATTTATTATCATCGTCCTTGTGTGTCGAAATTTATTTCTGAAATCAATTCCTTATGTCTGCTGTCTCCTTGAATCTGCTATATTAACATGTGCACAGAAATTTTCTTCACTTTTTGATCGTGCGCATAAGTGCACACGGATATCCAGCCGGTTGTGTCCATGTCGAGGGCAACTTGTTGGAAATAAAGGGTATTATTTACGTAAAATAACGATTAATCTCAATGTTTCCTTCCATTGGCACGTTCGTGTCGCTTCGGGAAAACTGTAGAAGGATTGACTCTCTTCTTTGTTAGAATATTTTCTCGAGTGAAATAATTAATTTCGTGAGACAGGCAGTCATCGTGCGCCGACAAGGGAGCACAATGAATGCCTGTGAGCCCTTGGCGGCGCCTGTCGGGTACAGCTGTGGGTGACGAGCAAGCGGTAACGATGCATGACGGCGTTGAAACTGTGCCGTCGTTCTCGGTCCGGTTCACACGTCACTGAGGAGTTTTCGGAGATAATTTTTGCGCTCCGATAGCGATACACGATAAAGAATACAACGCTTGCGCAAAGGCGCCGGGAAAGTATCGAATACAGTATTTCGGGATTATTGTTACGGTCTAATATTACTCCCTTTTATCTCGGGCCTCGGTTTCGTTGCTGTGATGTCGACTGCCTGGTTGTTCAAGATCGGGGGAGGAGGGGGGGGGGGGGGGGGGGCGATCATTGGAGTTTTGGGAAGATCACAGCGCAACGATAATAGATTGTAAGGCGTTGCTAAGAAAAGGATTGCAGGTTTAAGCGAGACAAATGTGGCGTATTTTTGCCGTAGCAACTGCATGTCGCCATGTTCTTACTTTTATTTTTCGCATTGTAATGTTGAGTCCAGAAAGAAGAAAAGAATAGCCTCCAAAGGTCTTTCTCGCATGAAGGAGTCGCTACCCCGTGTGGAGACCGGAAACGATAAAAAAAGAGGGATCGGAAATTGAGTAGTTGTCCGATTTATGCGAACGAAGATTTAGGGCCGAACTCAGAGGGCAAATACGCCGCGGAGAAGCGAGTGAATTCCGCCCAGCGGCGTTCGCTGTGATGGCGCATTCGCACTGGCTGTTGAGATGCGTTTGCGAAGCGGTTGCGGATGCTAGAGTTCCTGTATAGCTCCCCCTTCGGGGGAGCATATCGAGGAACTCTAGCGGATGCGGATGTGGCTCATGAGAAACCCCGTTCAGACACACCGAGATACGGCTTGTTGTTTCTCGGACATCACTCATGACCTTTCGAGACTTGGGTTTGACAACTTTGACAATCCAAAATACAGTTTAAAGCAGGATCTGAAACCAAACTTTTGCTATTTTGCTATTGAAGGCTTTTTATCAGGATGTTCACTCGCAGCATGAGCTCAGGCAGCGAAAAAATAGACGTGGACCCGCAAAACGTGCCTGCGATTCCCTCGACTTCACACACAAGCAAAGCCCAGCCAGGCGCACATTGGTGACTCAGAAGGGGGGATGCCGCAGACCCTTTCTTCAGTGTGGACCCGTCCCGCATGAATACCTGACCTTGGTTTCGGGACAGGGGGCAAGCTTTGCTCCCGCGTTGTTCGTTCTTATCATATTCGGAGTAGCTAGCGTCTCTGTTGGACCGTGGGGCGGGGGAATGTGTTCGCTACTAGCCGGTCGTGGTTTCGCTGGCGGTGGACTCTGCTCTCGTCACTCGCAGGTCGATCGAGTCGGCTGTTTATTTATCGTTAAGCTAAAATAAACGCCGTTTAGAGTACCTGTGCATCGTCACGTACCTACGCTTTATTTCTTGAATAGAATCCCCTTATTTCTTTGTGTACTCGAAACGTTACAAGTCGAGCTAGCTCAGGTATACTCTGACAAATTTGGGGAAAGTAAATAAAGTATCTTTGAAATACCTGTACCTGTACGTGGGTACATTTTTAAGCGAGTACCTAGGTACGGATTAGGTACCCTTTCGTATGAGTAACTGTAGTTGTATCTTAGATACGTTTTTGAAGTAACTTTTACAACCCTGTTTAGCACTGTTGGGTTTGCGTCAGTTCAGGTGTCTCTCTTCCTCGGCGTTGGTCGAGCAACCAATCTATGAAGTAGACCAGGAGCTCTAAGCTGCACTCTCGAACCGCCGCAAAAGCTGCAACTGTGCTTTACCTTCGCGATGGCCAATCGCAGCCCGGCGCTGGTCATTCGCGGCTGTCAGCGATCTCGCCAACTTTTTCGCCGAGTATTCAATTTAGAGCTTCAGTAGTGCTCGACATTCGCTGTTGCCGCTTCCGATAAGTAAATGGAAACACGGAAGATTTCATCACCTGTTGGTGACCGTTTTTTTTTTTTTTTTCGCAAAACAGCCTGCTCACTTGTCTAATAACGTGACTAATCCAGACCCTTCTCTCTCCCTTCTCTTCCCAGGCAACAAGTTCAGCTGCGACTGCCGCCTCGCCTGGGTCTTGCACCTGGAAAATGCCACCAGGAGCGACAAGTTCCGGCGCGAACTGCGACACGTCAAGTGCGACTTCGAAGCCCAGGGCAACCTGAGCAGCAGCAAGGTGTCCCGACTCAGTGCCAGTCAGCTGGGCTGCTCCGAGGACTACGTGAAACCCAGCTTCGGCACGGCATCGCGCGGCAAGGTTCCCCCGCGTCGTCCACCTGTCGAAGACAAGGGACAACGCGGCGACGACGACGACGGAAACAAGATCGTCAACGAAGGCGCCGTTTCGAACGTTCCTGACACGGTGACCCAAAATGAACGCGACGAGGACGCGCAGTCGATGGACAACGACGTGGAAGTAATGCTCAGCCAGCAGAAGGCGCTGCGCAAACATACTTCTAGGTCTCGGAAGAGCAACGGGAGTGCGGCTCGGGTGGCGTTTGCTCTTCACACACTCCAATTTTTGGGACTGGTTGCGTTCTCCACGACACTGTCTACGTGTAGGTGATCTATGAAGTAGCTGGTTAGTGGTCTTTAAAAAAAAAATATTTGTGTTTGACGAGTGAGAGATCTGAGTGATAAGGAGATCGGATTAGTTGGAAGGCGGCGATCTCAGTTTTCTACGATTAGCGAATGGATGACGGATTGCCTTTTGTGCCACACGATTTTACTATCCCAGCCTCCAGCCAAGCAAGCCGGATCAAGCGTCCGATATACGGAGCTGTACAGTGAGAGTATCGCGCTAATTTAGTTTTGCGTCAAAGTTGTTGGTCACGGTGGCGTGGCCAGGAAATCTTAACGGGGGCGGCTGAGGTGCCTGGTGTGCATGACTTGGGGTGCGGAGAAGGGGAGGTGGCGTCAAAATGCGCGTGTATATTATAGGGTCAGCTGGATTTAGGGGGGGGGGGGGGGGTTCAAACCACAAAAGCACCCCCCCCCCCCCCCCCGTCTACGACTCTGGGTGGTCACGCAGTAGCTCAATGATGAGCCGGTCAATCGAGTTTGCAATATAAAATAGTTGACTGCTCGCTTTGTGCAACAGTGGTGCGGCGGCGAATTATCATTAAACGTTGAGGTCTTCCCGCAAAAGATATTTTAATGGCAGGCTGGAACATGCACCTCAGGGCTGAAATAATACCGAAATCGGCGGTGCTTCGGCGCCGATGCGATGTCTGCGCCGCGTCTATCGACCAACACAGCGTTTACAAACAAGCCCGCGCTTGCCCGCATCGGGTGTTGGCACTAAGCCTGCGCAGTAACCACGCTCACCAAAGGCGTAGCATCTGCGCATGCGCAGTGCCGACAGCAGCGCCACCACAGTGGCGTGACGTCAAAGAGGGGAGTTGGTCTATAGCGGTGAGTTAGAGCTGTGGTTATTGCGCTGATTTGGCGCTGCGGCGTATGTTTGAACAGGCCTTAAGTCAAAGCTGCTTATTATCAGGTTTACCAATAAAAAAGAAAATAACTATTTCACGCGGTAAGACGCAACCGTAAGTCATAGTCGCCCTAAAATTAAATTTGGCAACACACATAAAAAAAAGGACCACACCCTGGAAATGCAGCAATCGTAGTGGCTATGGCACAAAGTTATCGTGGCCCATTTGCTTTATCACGCGTAGGGTTTTAATTGAGTGTTCATCGTGGCGTAGATAAAGTGTGAGTGCGTACTGTGTGTGGAGCTGTGAGATATGATGTACGGAGTGCGGCACAGTTAACGGGAACACCCAAATCTTATCTTTCCTGCGCTTTTACTGCCCTTTAGGAGGTCTGATACAAAAAAACTGCATAGTAAACTCTCTTCAAGGCATCAATTTTCGGCGGTGAATATTGTTCGTTGCTATAGTGTATGAGTAAGATACGAGAAGTCAGGAATATTGTGCTCGTCCTCACCGTGCAGCGCAGTGTATATTCCACCTTGTATATAGTGCCCTCTGTTACATCGCGTCTACGGAAATCTATAAGGGACAGATTCATGACCACGCCGGGTCAGCGTATGAGAGTCAACCATCTCATCTCTGGTAGGGCCAATCTTTCAAAGCGCTTTTATCTCCATAACCTTTCTGATTAAATGGGAGGCTTTATGTTTACGCTAATATGCCTCGTCTGAGCGCTGTAGGAATATTTTCACGACATCGATCGCAAAAGTTTCGAGTGTGTTCTAAAGTATCTCATTTGGGCCATAAATCATACGAGTAAGAGGGGTGCAAATACCCGGCCAAGAGGAATGTCTGAAGGATATATCATCAAATATCGAACATGAAAACGTTTGTATAGGTTAAAAAAAAAAACATCGGAAACCTTCCAGTGTCTGTGAACATTGATCTAGTAATTATCTTACCGCAACGTCGTTTCCCAGTTTGCGTAATCCTGGATGTTCTGTTGGAAGTTCCTCCCTTCAACTTCGACTACCATCGTTCTCTGTATGTCTTTAAAGCTTTAGTATATAAAAGAACAAGGTAAAATTAACTTTCAGTGTCGGGTATACATGGCCCATCTTAACTACTCGGCAGATATGAAACCATGACACTTTTTAGTAAAAAAACCAAAGCATCGTCAAAAATGGTAAACGTATCTAGTCCTAATTACACGATTCTTGTTCTGAGGGTGACTCTATGAAACTCTTTCAACGTACTTTGAGTTTTTTTGTTTTTTTTGTGCTATCGAACCCTTGCTTGACCGCGTTACCCGAGTCATCGAACTGCAGATATGGTACTCCTGATTTCGCCTTTATTTTGTGGTAAGTTTCCTTTACGAGTGAACAAAATTCGTAAATTTCCCGTTAATAGATGCGCAAAAAAAATACATGTGATAAAATTCAGGACTGCGAATCTGTTTAAGCGATAATACAAAGGACCTGGGCTGACTTATTTTGCCTTGAATTGGGACTGTATTTAAGAAATGTGCGCATGTTTCAGTGTTTTCTGTGTGGCCCTTGGTATGGTGTTCTAGACCCACGTACTCTTGCGAGATTCGTCGAGCGGCCCCAGTCGCTGTCACTAAGTGTACTTTTTGCACCTGCACAACTATTACGAGGGAGCTTCAGCTGATCGTTTTTGCACTTGGATAAGATATATCCGGTACTGCTCCTACGCCGTCGAGCGTTCGCGAGAAAATGACACACTTCGTACAAGAATAGTTTCCGGTCCTGCCTGTCTGGAAATCTCGAATATCCGGAGTCTACCGATTGTCTTAATGTGGCTGATTGCAGTTTTTATTCGACTGCCTTGAATGTGTGCACGACGAATTATCCTAAAGGACTCTTTTTTGAGTAGTACTTTATGACACAATGAACTACCGTATATATATACTCTTCTCAAGCGATGTAATTACCGCTCTATGTTGTAACTGGTTTTCATTTGTCATTTAATCAGTATAGCAGTCTGAGATACATGACCAACCAGGGTGTCAGCAAAGTAGCCAACATGTTTACCAGCTAAATACGCGTTTTAAGTATTTCCGAGAAATTTAACATATATTTAGCTGATACCCCCGCAATACTGCAAAAACGAGACTGCTCAAGCTCCCAATTCTTGAGAAAAGGACTGCGGCCGGCCCTTGCCGATGTCTTGGCAATTCTTGACATTCTGTACAAATGAGGCACCGTTCCGGAACAATATTCACTGTGCACAACACATGTAGAGTATTTTGCTGTCTTCGTTCAAAGCATTCTATTTTGACGACCATTATATTGAAGTGTACATATGTATGATACTCTACTGCCCTCACACCAGTCTGTAAAGCATACTCCAGTTTGGTTTCCATGCGAAACACTATAAAACATCTAACTTTTCCAAAGCACTAGTTCACAAAATTACTGCAACCACCAAAGTGAGCTTAACGAATGATGAGTCCAAAACATGAAAGGCATTGATCTAAATGTGCAGTGTGCGCTGTGAATGGGAGCATACAGTGAATACCGTGAAAAGGGAGGCGAAGTATCGCTGTGAAATTTTATCTCGTAATGCATTGTCATGACTTTGGGTTATTTTGATTTACCTGCATCTCCTGCACCAGCTGCACTTGGTGCATACCACCTTATCCGATTTACGAGTGCAGCCTATCTAAAAACACAACCATTTCATAAAAATGCAAGGAAATATACATTTCCTTGCATTTTTCTGCACCGCTGCGGGCTGGTGCAGGCCAATCGAATGAGCCCTGTGTCGTGTATTAATATATAGGAGAGCTCAATTACACAATTCGTGGCCCAAGGTTTCAGAACTAATGCTACGGACTAGTAAATTTAGGCAATCACGTCTTAACTGATTTACGAAGTTCCATGCCTGTGTCAAGGTTTTCAATTTACTTTGGCCCGAAAGGTAGCAGGATATATGGTTTCCAAAACACCCGTTTTATACCTTGGATAAATGTATTTGTCCTCGCTGGAAAAAAAGTCTGTAGACTCCTGAACAGGCCACGTTTAAAAATAACAAACTAACTATAAACATTTCGAACAACGTTCGATCGAGCACATGCACTCTAAAAAAAAAGGTAGTCATAGGTGACTACCTTTGGGGTGGTAAAAAGTTGTCCCAAATATAACGACCCCTAGGGTAAAAATGACGACTGCACACGTAGTCAAAAAGCAGGTAGTGAAATTTGACTACCCCCAAAAGCAACATGGCGGACGGTTAGCGAGGCTCGGATTCCCCGGTAAGGCCTAGCGAACAGCACGGCTTTTCGGCCGAGTTAGAGAATAGGGCGCATACGCCTATTCGACGTCTTCCAGGCGCCACCAGACACTCTAAACATCCGTCCTTAGACACCGGTACCGTACCTATTAGCGGGGAGGACGGCAGCGTGTTTGCCGGAATCGTCGCGATTGCACCCGACGGCATCTCGCTAGATTGACTGTATTTTTACCGCCGGCGGAGAACGCTCAAAAAAGAAATCGTAACGCGAGGAATGGGTATGCTGACTTTATTGAAGACAACGTATGCTTGTCGTTTGCGGCGATGAATCGCTGGGCACCTTCGTCGACACGACGGGAGGCGTTCAACTCGCACCAACGCCCCGCATTCTTTTTTTTTTTCCCCTATCTCTTCTTGTTTGGGCCTACCTCAACCGACGTGGTTATCCATTGCTGCCTGCACTTCGCAGCTCTTCGACACAGAACAATAATTTAGGTGGCCGAGTGAAACAATTATTACGATTGTTTTCAATCTGAGAGGCACGTAGGGAGCCCAGTGGACCGCAGAGCCTGGACGGCTGGACCGTAGCCAGCTGTTTGTAGTCAATAGCTACAGGACTTCACAACACTTAGCTTATTGAATCAGGCGGCAGCTTGCGCCACCTAGGAGGTGTAGTAGTAACCGCTAGATGCACTAAAAAAATGCTCTTCATTCACTAACTCTCCTGAAGCTCTTGAACTACGTACGTACTGCACCTATGACAACTCATGCGCCAACACACCAACCACGTTACCGAACACTGTTACGGGCACATACATATGAACAGTACAACAAGACACAAGCAACTGCAACACAACACAACCGCGACTCTCTACTCTGACCACCCAACCGACCCGATTCGTATATATGCCCTACCCGGTTCTGACAAGGATTAGGCAGGTGACTGCCGCTGTTTAGTTGATGAATACAAAAAGTATCTGCAAGTATTATTAGTATACAGTTGTTCTGAGTACTTAGATTGGCCGGCTAGACACTTCTCTTAATCTAACGCTTTGAAAGGCACCATGATATGAAAGTAATCGGCTAAAGTAACACCACATGGCATGCTCCCGATCAGTTTCGGTTTCAGATTCACGCAGTGATAAGCTTACTAATGCCATGTTGCCCCATGCTCGTTCCGCGCGTGTAATAGCAGCACAGGTTACAATAATATCTGCATTCCTAGTCAGTAATCGGCTAGAGGTAACATAATTCTTAGTCTTGTGTTGTTATATACCCCACAAAGCCCAGCGTATCATATTTGCTACGTGGAGTTTTATAACTCAAAAAGTGACAATAAATTGCGTGAAGCTGAGACCATAGCGTTATTATTGTAATAACTCTATGGCTAAGACCAAAGCCTGCAGTATCGGTTTTCATACGCTGACAGAGTTTTCCGATTTGGGTAGTTCAGCAAGGCCCCGCCAGGCTGCCGCTGGCAGCTACAGCAAGATGGCCGCACGCAGCAGCTCGCTCGAAGGCATACCGTCGGCGTCATTTTACTCGAAAAACAGTAAGCCGTCCTAAATTCGGCACTTTCTTTTTTTTTTTTGCTCAGAAAGTGTTGCGCAACCACATTATTCCGTTCGCTGTTGTTTTTGAGTCCCGTCCGCTTAGTAATGTTGCTTCAAATTTCTGCGCGGCCTATGCTATCCTGCGTCGCCAATCGCCGCCGCAGCTGAGGCAATACAGGGACATTGGCACCCCGGAACTTCTCGGAGCTGTGGGGTGGAACTGCCTGTCTGTCCGTAGGCAGGTGGCTTCGCTCCGCCTCCTAGCCTGCACGCTGGGTGGCCCTCCTACGCCTCTCCTAGGGTATGTGAGGAAGAATCGCGCCGATAAACTACAACCCCTCCTTGGACGGACGGAGCGTCATAGAAGCACGCTCCTCCCGAGAACCATCGAGCTCTGGCGCTCCCTCCCGAATGACGTCACACAAGGGACATTTGAAAGCAAAGCGGACATAAGGGAACTGTGTAAATGTGCAACCATCCATCTGAAAGAACTGTGATCTGACACTCAATCCGACCCAAATCCCAGTGTACAAAGATTAATATATATATATATATATATATATATATACCTTTTTTTTGTATATATGTCTGTGTAGCGGGTACAGTGGGCCTCTATGGCATGGGCAATAGCCTTTTCACTGTCGCCCGGGTTTTTAGAAACCGAATAAAGCATTATTATTTTCGATACAGTGGGTCGTAATTGATGGCAAAATTTTTGTACCAATTCTGATACGTTTTCTTGGTAAAGCTTTGAATGGTACACGTTTTAACCGTTTTTTTTTATTGATTTGTTCCTTTTAATTTTAGGTTCCTAAGTTAGGAACATATTGAACAACATCGTCGCTGGCGAAGATGTCAGCGATTTTAGTGATCTGTCGGAAAGTGACGAAAATTAGTCCCCCCGCCGTGGCTGAGCCCTCCGAGACAAGTGATGATGAAGAAACCGTAGAAAATTCCTTCGGATCATCTGTAGCTTCGTCTTCTCGTCCATACAACAAATGGCGAAAGGAATTGCTCCAAAACAGTCATGCTGAATTTTCCAAATTATTCTTTGAGCCGGATGCCATAGATTCACCATTGTTCCTTTTCCGCCAGTTTCTAAGGACTGATGTGCTCACTATGCGAGTGGAGCAAACAAATGTGTACAGTACGCAGAAATACGGCAGCTCCGTGACACAACTCTGCAAGAGCTGGAGCAGTATATTAGAATATACCTGAAAATGGGGCTTACAAAATGCCGAACGTCATATGCTACTGCGAGAATGGGATAAGGTATTCTCCTATCCCTGACAAGAGGTCGAGAAATCGTTTCTTGAAGCTGATTCAATGCATGCATGTTGTAAACAACATGGAAACCACCAAAGAAGCGAAGGAGGACAAGTTGTGGAAGATTCGTCCTTGGATTTTATTATTCCAGCACAACCTCTAGAGCATTGAACCAGAAGAGTTCAATGCGGTGGATGTGATAATGGTGTTATTTACAGGAAGGAGCTCGCTAAAACAGTACATCCCAAACAAACCGATGCCGTGGGGTTTCACGCTTTGGGGACGGGCAGGCACAACCGGTGTCCTTTACCAGTTCGAGGTATACCAAGGCCACTCCAAAGAAAACTACATTTTTGGACTTGGGGTGATACTGTCCTGAGCATCTGCTCTGAAATACGTTCAAATGAAGACTTCAAGGTTGCAGCTGACATTTTTTTTAGCTCTTTGAACCTTGTTGAAGGGCTAACGAGAGGAATACAGTACGTTGGAACTCTGAGGCAAAATCAGCTGAGAGACTGCAAACTCCAGGATGAGAAGACTGAGAAAAGTTGGGCAAGGCTCACATGACTACAGAGTTGACAATGACAAAGGAATTGTGGTAGTTCGCTGGTTTGACAGGAAAGCTGTCACCCTAGTGTCAAACTTCGTCTCTGTTGAGTCAATTCAGCAAGTCAAACGGTATGACCGGAAGACCAAACTCCACATTGACATCACACGCCCGGCAATTGTTGGTATGTACAACAGCTTTGGGGGGGGGGGGGGGGAATCGACCAGCATAATTATCAGGTGTCGCTGTACAAATACACTATTCGATTGAGGCTCTGGTACACGTACCTCATATATCATGCTACCTTCATCTGTGTCGTGAATGCCTGGAATATTCACAGGCGCCAAAGCCATCAGCTGAAGGAGCGGCCACTCAAGCTGAGAACCTTCATTGCCAGTTTATCAGAAAGCCCAATCTCTACTGGAAATGCGCCAAGAGGATGGCCGGTCAGTCTGCCTTCGCCTCTGATGAAGAAGAGGAAGTTCACGCCAAGTCATCCCCAAGATGACGTTAGAAAAGACGGGGTTGGGCATCTTCCAACTATGGCGAGCAACCGACTTCGATGCAGGAACTGTGTGCCCAGCGTGAACACATTTAGCACGGTTGTGTGCGCAAAATGCATTGTAACTCCGAGTCTGAGCAAGCGACGCAACTGTTTCTTTGAATACCACAAGCCACGAGACTGCAGCTGGCAAGGACGTAGCAGAAAAGCCCAGTGTAGCATATTTGATATGTTCAATAATTTTTTACTGGTTTGAAATTTCATTGTTCTTTTTGTATGAATGTACTTACCTTAGCCATAAATAAAGGCACACAAGTTTCTACAATTTTAATTTGCCTAGAAATATGTTTGGGCTTAAATTTTTCAAGCACTTAAATTTGATTATAATGCAATTAAACGCAAATGTGCAAGCGAGCTGGACAAGAATGACGAATTTAATTGCATTTAATTGCATTATAATCATAACCTTAAAATTGCAAGCTTCACCCTTGTTGGTGTTAGACTGGTGGCGGCTGATAAAACCCGTTTGCTCTACTGATGTCTAACCCCTGGTTAGCTCAATTGGTAGAGCGCTCCACCTGTAATGGAGAGGTCCCGGGTTCGATACCCGGACCAGGCGGATCTTTTCGGTCGCGCACCAGTCACCTAGCTGTGTTTGGAGATTTGTGTTTGTCCTTTGTCCCTCTTGTTCCCCTTCTCCAGGGATTATTTTCGTCACTTAAATTTAGTGCTTGAAAATAGGTGACAATTGTAGCGGGCAAACGCTGGCGGCACACTTTCCCGTGTTGATCGTGTGACCGATGAGTCGCTCCACTCGCTCCACTTTAGAATCCCCTAAATTATACTCGTGTGAAAAAAAAAAGGATTGGGGTACCTGTAAAAGAAACAAAAACAACTAGCATAGCCAAGGTTTCTTCCTTTTTTTTTGTGCTGCTTTTGGGGAACATGTACACCGATATCAAATTATTTTAAATCTTTCAGTTTTCTGTTGACAACAAAAGGTTGGCACTTTTCAAGTATGGGGACACTTGATATAAACAGTGTATTAAGCTCAAATTATTAGGACATTACAACCAAAACTATACTGTGTGTATATATATATATATATATATATATATATATATATATATATATATATATATATATATATATATAAAGTGGCTATAATGAAGACAAAGTGCTCAGGTGGCAATTGTTTGTATTCTTTTATTTTCCAAACCTGATTATACAATTTTATATTGAAAATATTTTCCTCTAAAAAATAAATAAAACTCATAAAACAACCTTGTAGGTACTTTTGACACATTGTGGAAATGGAAATCTGAAAAGGAGTCCTTTTCCAGCACCGGACTATCAAACTATAATAGTTATAGTAATGATACTTTCAAAAGCCAGAAACAACCCTTTGAATATGAAACAAACCAGAAAACTTACATGGAAACAGGGAACGTTTAACCAAAAAACAATGTTATGTATGCATTACAAACATATTAAGTCATCAAAATATGCAACATCACAGTCACTTCACCATTTTAAAAAAGAATACCTGAAAATATGTATAACACAAAAAGGGATATGGTTTACACCAAGCAAGATACTGCGCCATAAAACCAAAGTTTCAACAATAAAAGAAAGTATGAGTGGGTACCCAAAAATAACCGGAATGAATTTCAGGAGGCCGGACATTCGTAGTACCAGCATCCACCTCTTGCAGCACCCTTCCCAAGTTAGTTTGCCGACCGGCGGCGTCTGCTAAGGATCTAGCGGCATGTTGTGAATTTCCCCAAGCGCTTCAAAATCATTCCTTGTTTTTTGCAATGTCTGACTTGAAGGACCTTCCACATCCATACAATGATTTCCTTTCAAGACTTTTCATACGGGTGAACAGAAAAAAGTCACACGGGGCGAGGTCCTGAGAATATGGGAGGTTGAGAAGCGGTGTCATGCCAGGACAGTGTCTGCTGAGGCATTGTTGTGATGGAACTATCATTCCCCCTTTCCCTCCTATCGGGGCATTTCTGCCTTACTAAGTTTCGCAAGTGTCGCAAAATTCTCCGGTAAAACACCTAGTTAACAGATTCACCAAGAGGAACAAACTCTGAGTGATCAATGCCCAAATATTTTTGTGTTCTTCAGTTGAGGAGGTTAAAGGTCGCCCAGAACGAGGTTGCTCATCGATCAAAAAATCACCAGTCTTAAAGCGAGAAAACCACTTGCAATTTCTTATTAGCATCTTCCTTGTAAGCTCTCTGAAGCATTACAAGAGTTTCTGGCACAGTTTTACCTAAAGCAATAATTCACAGCCCCATGTTGCTCTTTCATATCAGACATCGAAAAAAAAAAAAAGATTTTGAAGTGCTTGGAAAAAATATTTGCAGCAGACAATGCCAGTCGGCAAACTCGCTCGGAAGAGGTGCTGCAAAGCGCTGCTAGCGGCGGAAGCTGGTACTACAAACAGCCCGCCTTTCAGAAATTCATTCCGGTTACTTTTGCATCCAACCTGGAACGAATCACTGCACCAAAAGCTTTCGATATATGCCATGTTTAAAAAAAAAAGATGGCAACCAGTCAAAGAGGCTCAATAGACCTTATGAAAAATTGTTTGGTGATCTGACAACACTGAGAGCGTCGCCATTTTAATGTTGGCAAGCGTCGTCGGTACCAAAGCACGGTGGAGGCATCAGAGAGAGCCGTACGGGCAGTGTACGGTAGCGCAGCAGCTGTTTTCCGCCTTTTGACCATGAAATGTGGACAAACAATTTAAGCAAACAACCACAACTGTCTGATGAAGCTCTAGGAGGCCTGTGCACGCTGGCAACAACCTCGTCGAAGCAGCGGAGCAAGTCCTTCGCCTTTGCTGTACAAGCTTACACACTGCGGGTTGTCGCCAGCGTGTGCACAGGCCTCCGAAAGTTTCATCAGACAGTTGCGGTAGGTTGTTTAAACTGTTCGTCCCCGTTCCATGGCCAGAAGGCGGAAAACACAGCTGCCGCGCCATCACACACTGCCCTCCACCGTGCTCCAGTACCGACAACGCTTGCTAACATTAAAACAGTGACGCTCTCAGTGTTGTCAGACTACCAAGCAATTTCGCATAAAGTTAATTGAGATGAGGCAATTTTCTCTGTAACATCAAGCAACATCAGCCACAGTATGTGCCCAAATAATGGCAGACTTCGATAATTGGTGCTGCAGCTACCATACTCCATTCACCTCTAAGCTGAGACTGTGGTGGAAGCTACGTCCTCGTTAGATGTAGTCATACGCCTCTCTTTTGCCACATCATCACGCTCCCGGCCATACCCACGCGCAAAGAGTTGGGTCAGGTGATAAAAGCAGTGATGTGATTGGTCATAGCCATTTTGGAGCAGCTGTTTGAGCAGCCAAAAGTTCATTTTGGAGAAGCAAAAAGAGCTCTTGGAGCACAACCGCACACTTCATTTTCATTTATATCACTGCAAATGTGAGGAGAGATGGCAAATATTAGGAGAACAAACACCAGCTGTTTAGTTGCTTGTGGAAGCACCAGACACGGCAACAAGACAACGACTGATGAAGAACAGCGCAAACGGCTGTGGACGATGATTTTAGGTACGAAATCCCACTAAAAAAATGTTAAAATACAATCATTTTGAGCACCTAGATTTATGTGTCCTTCAAGTTCTAAGGGTGGTTGCAACAAAACTGCAACTCTTAATTCAGAAAAAAAGAACCCATAAAAAATAAACCTACAAGAGTCCATATATACCTTCTTGCACCCCGTCTCGCTCTGGAGGAGTACCTTTCCCCTTAATATGCAGGTGTGCTGCGGCGAAGCAAGACACGCAACATAGCGACGCCTAATTTGCAATTGTTGCTTCACTGCATTACACCACGCGGTGAGAAGCGCACTCAACAAAGCTAACTAACCCACCAGAACAGACCACGAACACGAGACTTGTTGTGAAACTTCTAAGCACTGTCAGTGCTTGGTGCGAAATCAATCGAATAGTATGTTATTTGAGACGATTATCGAAAGTCCTGAAAACCCGCACGAGCCTACGCTAACGATTCGCCCCGGCAGCGAGGCCTGCAGCTGTTATATTTTCAGTATTACTTAATTGAACTTAAGTTCTGGTGCAATGTTGATGCAAATTCCTCACATTTTGATCAAATGTAGCAAGTGTAGCAGAATAAGCACTTAGGCACAGTTTGGCACAATTGGCGCAGCAATCACATCACTTGGTGATAAGAGGGAGGCGGCTGATTGGTCCGGCAGGGTGAACATAGTATAGCTGGTGCAACCTTTTGAAAAGGGTCTATTTAAGGGTAGCTGACAAGCTGTTGTTGGCTGCAATACAAATAGCAGAAGCGCATACTGCAATGTTCACTCGTCTCCTATGATTTTGATATAGCCTTTGTTTTTCTCATGGGCAACACTGGATGCCACCGCTGCCGGCATGTCGTGGTCGAGACAGGTTAACGACGACAACTGATTCATTGCATACAATACGTGGTCCTGTGGGTTGTCGGGCTGGTGGCATCTATTACATGGTGGGCCTTATCTGCTAACCCTCTTTCGCATCGTTTTGCTGGTGCTTGCCACATGAGGTGCTGTGCTCGGCGGTGGGCACTGGTGTTTCCCACTACAGTTCTAAATCACTATAAAAAAACAAAACAAAAAAACAGGGTGACAAACCTGTAACAATGTAGCAAACAGATTTGTTTTAGGCTGGCTTCACACGAAAAATCTTTTTCAACATTTTGACATTGCAAGGCGAACAGAATTCTGGAAGTTTCACAATCTAAACCAACAAGCACGCCCCCCAAAGGATTGAGGATCCATTCCACCGCCTGGCCATGGTCTGACGAGCAGCTGAAATCTCGTTACATCTTGAAGTAGCAATAGCTGCAATTCCAGTCTCCTGAGTTCACGAGCAGCAACCGCTGAAATAGCAACATGCTATTTCTGGTATGATCACTATCCAAAAATACAATTAGTTCATGCTGCATAGACCCAAACTTTCGGAGTGATCACTTGCAACTATGCCTATGTCTTTTGCTGATGCACCTAGAACCATAAATTACAAAACTAGAAAAAATTAAAGCAATCAAATTTTGTTGTCAATTAACCTTCTGATCCTGCGGTGATAATGAAATTAAACTACAAGCATATACAGGTTCATTAAAAAAAATATGTTTAATATCTATCTTGAGTGAATTGTTATATTTTTATTGTGAATGTCCCATTCTTGCAAGCACATCTAATGCAGTCGTTGAAATGTGACAGAGACATCTTGGGACATTTGGGATACGAGTCACCTTATCACGGCCATTGCTAGCCTGGCTGTAAGCATGCCAGTTGACAGTGTCACCAAATGCTTCACCAGGAAAAATACATTTGTCTCCATTCATTTACGCCGGCGCACCCACACTGCCAAATGTTGCTCTCCTAACGGTGTAGACACCACGCATCTGAGAGTATGCATGAGGATCACACCGTCCACACTGTACAGCAGTCATGCCGCACCAAGGGAGAGGGCTGCCATGGGCACGCCGAGATACCGGGTTTGCCGAGACAGCAGAGGCAGCTGTCTCGACTAGTGCTCCAGGTGTCCACAACCATAGACGGGAACAGTCGTCTATTGTTGCCATCAACTGTCCCAATAGGCAGATCTCACTAAGCAATCCACGCATGCGTGATGCCGCTATAACTTTAGTTCACAGGAGGCAGTGCACGAGACAGCTCGTGTCGTCTCGTCACGTGCAAAGCTCCAGCAGATTCTCCCACATGCAGATTAAGTTTCTTTGATGCATTGTGGCAGCGGCGGCTTAATGAAACTGGCTGGTGAGATTGGTCTATTCAAAGGCAAAAACCCTGAGGCTGCTGCACATCCAGTCGTTCCAACCATGCAAAGCCTCTTTGTGTCCAGGCCATTGGGTTCTCATGGGGTGAGATATTTTCATAGTAAAGTATCTGGTGTCGTCATGTCACACCCTGGTGGTTTTCAACACCCATGGGCTATATAATTCCTCTTCACTTTCAAAGAATTCTGTTACATCAGAAAGATGAGAGGTTGAAAACAGGGATGGAGAAGAACGTCAGAGGAAAGGAGTGGTGAAGCAAAGCGACTGACCGAATCGTCCTAGGCGAGCCAACGCAGGACACCTGTTTGTGCTGGGCGTGGGCTGGGGTGGTGTGTTGCCTAACCTGGGTGGCCTTTGAAGGAAACCTAGCCCGGGCTTGGCTCAACTGCCAAGACCCCAGTTTCATCAGACACGGGGACACCTAGCACAGCCAGGCTTGCAGGGGGTCTGAACCCATGCTGGGCTCGGGGCTCATGGTGATTGGTGACACCACTCACCGAACACCCACAAGCGCACAAGTCTCCTGTGGCAACGCAACCCTGTAAAAAGGCATTCAGTACATGAAGTAGATACTGATCAAGCCAAGCGAGAGATACACTTCAGCTGAAAAAAAAAATTAAGGCTCAGCTCAGACATATGATAGATGCCCAAGTGCAGTTGTCTGTCAAAACCAATGTATTTTACATGCTTTAAGTGAACTAATAGTTATCATAGATAAACTCAAAGCTACAAAGCAAAATGTACCCAAAATACTGAAAGCTGAGCTAAAGTATGCACAGCTTTCTTAACCAAAAAACCTAAGAATGCTTTCATTTCACTTGTCTTTCTAATTAAGTGACATCTCTTTTTCAGCTACAAATGGAATGTGCTCATGTGAAACCTATAACTCCATGCTAAATCTGGGTCATTCCTCCTCTGCAGTGTGCTGGCTTGCTCAAAATAAAATCAGGTGGCCTTATCTTGGTCTCAACAAAAAAAAAATTGTCGAGGCTAGTGCTGCCTTAGCAAAGCTTTTTCTTGAAGCTTCCTTAGATAGACCGACTGAGTTACTTTCGAACAAACCAGCCAATAAATATATTATGGACAGACAGAATCAAGATTACACATTCCACTGAAACGAGTAGCCAAGTGAAATCACCAATAGACCATTTGCAGTCTCTCCCAAGCGCCCCGGCGCGCGCGCGAGGAATCTTGGGATCGGTGTTCTGTCGGCCCCCGTCGTCTGGCTGCTCTCCGTTGGAATCGCATCACCTCGCCCTAGACATACTTTTCATCTTCGTTGTTTATACTTAATAATCCTCTTTTTTATCTACTCCAGTGTATTTTTCTTGTTCATAAGTGTATCTATTTCGTTCAGCGCTTTGTATTTCTTCTGTATATTACGTGTTTTTGTGCATATTCCATCGTTTTCGACGCGGCCGTCGACGGACACCACGCCGCTTCGTTCGCCGCTCCCGGGGTGAGTACTGACTGTTGCCGTTACGCTCTATCCCGCTCCTAGGCCGTTCATTTAACTCGTGTGCGGTCGCGAGAGAGCAGTTTCGAACATCACTACAAATGTCACCGCTGTAAGCAGAGAAATAAAGTAGTCATCACGAAGCGAAGGCCGACATGCCTTCGCTTCGTGATGCGCTCGCCCTGTGAAATGTGAGCGTGGGATATCGAGTACTGCTTGCGTGCTCAACATTCGGGACGGTGCTTTGTCGTTGCGATCTTTTTGCCCTTCGGACGCTTGCGAAGCTGTACCAGCGGTCGGCGTGCCTCGGCAGCGCTCGTCAACAACCGTCCGCGCAGCATCACATCCTTCGCGTTCGGTTCTTCGTCGCGGCGGGAGAAGGGGTTCTGACTGCGTTTTATGCATAGTATGGGGGAGATTCCATTGTTTATCGAAATTACAGTTCAGCTAGCGCGCTCACTGTGGTGAGGCAAGATTGCCCCTGCGAACCGCGCTAACACAGCGTCCCGCGAGTGCATATCTTTATTGATCATCCCGTTTTCACGCAAGCGCGTGCATATGAAATGCTAGACACTTTTTAGTGGCTCTGCGAACTGCTTCTTTTGGACGAACACTGACGCATTGAAAGCTGGAGTGTCTTTGCCACTCCTGTACAACACTTCACGGTCGTGCCAGCAGCTTTATGCTGCTGGCACGAAACGGATTATGGTCAAAACGCGTTCTTCGTATTCAGAGCTGCACTATATCATGGACACTGACAGGGCAGCAGCAACAAGCAGCTCAGTGACACTGGAGATGCTTGTCCCCAATGCCAGTGCGTGGCTTGCTTTCAGAATGCTCCTTCGACTGTGTAATGTTCGAAAGTGCACAAGAAGTTGTAGATTACAAAAGCTGGCATGTTTGCCTAATAGCAAACGCTCTTTTTTTAGCACAAAGTTTACAGCAGGCTTTTTTTGAGGGGTTGTTACCCTAGATGAACTCTTACTTCGCAAGTTTAGGTTAATTCTGTCAAAACAACACCAAACCCATTAAAAAACTGTGTTGGTCAAATTTCCGTCCTCCTTTTAAAACGCTGACTGAGCTGCCTTTTTTTCAGGGAAGGCTATGGCGACACGGGATGTACCAGAGCCGCAAGAGCTACCACTTCCAGCAGGACCTTGGACCAAGCAGCTGAAGGACTTTCCTTCCGCATTCTCGGAAAGCCACATCCAAGGGCATGGCCAAGCAGCTGGAGCACAGAAGCACACAAGTTCTGGCTACAAAATGTTCAAGGCCCACAAAGTGCAGAACATCTTCCTCCACACCACAAGTGCATCAGAGACAATTGTCAAGGCTAACGTGGAGGCTTCCATGACCCTTACGAAGCGATACGCAGTGCATGCTGTGCTCTGCCAAGATGGGCAGGTCAGCAAGGCTTCCTGTTCCTGCAAGGCTGGACAAGGCGGTGTGTGCAAGCATGTGGCAGCACTGCTTTGGCACATGCTAGACCTGATAAGGGAGGGAAGGTCCTACATCCCGGATGCTCTGGCCTGCACTGAGGGAGCAAGGCAGTGGGGCCCATCTTCAAAGAGAGGTGCAAGTACGGTGTCGTTCAACGAACTAGAATTCGTCAAGCACGACTCTAGCAACAAGGCGAAGAGTGCGAGAAAAACCACGGAAGTGCATGTGGACGTGGCGCAGGCAACCGTCAAGAGGCTGCATACAGATTTCATTGAGAAGGGAATATTCCCAATGTTTGCGGACGTGATGGAAGAAGCTGCCTTCACACCCTTGCCAAGGAAGGTTCAGGAGCACTCGAACACGGATGATGGGGCCTCTGCAGCACGGATCAGCTTGCCCATAAAAGAGTGCTGGAATCACCAGATGCCACCAAGCGATCCATGCACCCTGACTCTTACACAAGCTCAGCACCTGGAGGAACAGACACGTGGCCAAAGCAGAAGTATGCTGTGGCACACGGAACGTGAGAAAAGGATCACGGCATCACAGTTCGGAGACATCGTCAAACGACAAGCACCCGTGAACGAAAAGTTTCTCAGGACGATTTTCTCGGGCGGACATGGCACGACACGTCACATGAGGGCGGGACTTCAGAATGAGGCGGCTGCTCTGAAGCGCTACAAGGCCAAGCAAAAGGTCCAAGTCTTCAGTGTTGGCCTTTGCATCAACCCTGGCCTTCCCATGCTGGGGGCATCACCAGACGGGCTGGTCTGGGACGAAGATATACAGGAGTACGGACTAGTCGAAGTGAAGACCGTGTCACGGGCGATAGATGCGAACCTGACGACCTTCGAGGAGGTGATGAGCAGAGGGTTTGTGGAGTTTATCCATGCGGACAAGAGTGTCGACAAAAAGCACAAGCACTACTACCAGGTGACAGGACAACTTGCGCTCACAGGACTGGAGTGGTGTGACCTTGTTGTTGACTGGGCGAAAGACTGCTGGGTCACACGGGTGCCCTTTGATGAGGCACTCTGGGTGAACGTTATGGTGCCACGCCTGACAGACTTTTTTTTTAAATATCGGAAAGACTGAGTGTTGATCATAAAATTGTAGTGTCTGTTGTGGGCGGTTCTAGTGCCAAGTTTGGACACTTTTGGTAATCGGGTTGCAAACACTGCCCGCGTGGGTGGGCGGCTCCGTACGTCAGCCTGCTGGTTTCGACTTCGACAACACCGGTTCTTGGCCTACCCGGTTTACGCAACTCGAGGAGTACGCTTATGCCTCCGTACTTCGCCAAGCACCACCGGACATTCAGGTGCGGACACTTCTCTACTGCATGGGCCCCGAGGCTCGGGTCCTTCTCGACATGTTCGGCTTGAACGCCGCCTCCCTGAACAACTACAACACGGTGGTCAAGCGCTTCTCGGAACACTTCCTGTACCCCGTCAACGAGGTGTAAGAGTCCTCGAGGTTCCACGAGCGGGTTCAGCAGCCGGGAGAGAGCGTCGACAGTTACTACGCCGAGCTCTGCAAGCTTGTCAAGTGGTGCAACTACCCGTCCCCCAAAGTCGAAGAACGCCTGGTTCGCGACCGGTTCGTTGTTGGTCTTTGCGACGAACGCCTGTCCGGCCAGCTCTGCTGGAAAGCCAAGCTCAGCCTCAAGGACGCGTGGACGCAGGTGAGGCAGATCGAAGACGCCGAAAAAGAAAAAAACTGCTCGCGGGAGTCGAGAGTGTCCAGGTCACCGTCAACGTTGACGCCACCAAGTCTTGTCATGGTCCGACGCACCAACGCAAGACAACAAAACGGTCAGACGACGCATCAGCAGTGTCTTCACTTGGCGATAACGACCCAGGTTCCTGCAGCTACTGCAGTCGGGCCCCCCACACACGCTCAGACTGTCCTGCTCGGCAGTCTCTGTGCAATTATTGCAAGAAGAAGGGCCACTTCGCGGACGTCTGTTGCGCTCGGAAACGAAAGCAGAGCAAGGTGGCGTTCCTTACCGCTCCACGCAATCCTCGAGACTGAGAAGGCCAAGGCCAAGTACGTTGAGGTCAATGTCGACAACTACACGGCGATATTCAAGGTAGATTCCGGCGCGGAGGCGTCTGCTGTTTCGGAAGCCTTCCCGAACTTACCTCATCATCTGGACAAGGTCGACGACCTGCTGACAGCACCAGGAGACCAGTCGCTAAAAGTCATTGGGTACTTCATGGCTACCCTCCTGTGGCGAGGCAAGACCGGTCATCAGCGTCTGTACGTGATCAAGTCCCTCTCTATGCCCCTGCTCGGGTTCCCAGCCATCCAGGCTCTGGGTGTGGTAAAGTTCTTGGACGACATGAAAGTGCCGGCACCGCAGGGACTTTTCAGAGGTCTCGGCACGCTCAAGGAGGAGTACAAGATTCGGCTACGCCCGGATGCGGTTCCGTTTTCACTTAGTGTTCCATGCCGCATACCGATACCCCTGCGCGAGGTGGTGCAAACAGAACTGGCCAAACTGGAGCAAGACGGAGCCATTCGGCGTGTCACCAACCCCACACCTCGGGACGCTGGACTGTTCATGGTTCCAAAGTCGTCGGGAGGTTACCGTGTCTGTATCGACTTTACAAAATTAAATCAAGTTGTCCCGAGAGAACGTCATGTGCTCCCCACCGTCGATCAAGTCCTGGGACTTCTGGGCGATGCGGCAGTCTTCTCGAAGCTCAAAGTTACCTCAAGCTTCCATCAGGTCAAGCTTTCCAAGGACTCTCAAGAGCTTACGATGTTCATTACGCCGTATGGGCGTTATTGCTTTTGCCGACTCCCATTTGGCATCACGTCGGCCCCTGAGTTTTTCCAGCGACAGGTGGCGTGGATCTTGGAAGTCCTAGACGGATTGGTCAACATGGTCGACGACATCCTAGTCTTCGGCAGAACGAAAAAGGAACATGACCAACGCCTGCGGCAGGTGCTGTTGTGTCTCTCCGAGGCCGGCGTCACCCCTAGCTTCCGTCGACGGTTCGGCCTCAGGTGGACCTGTCTACTCGCGTCATCGTGATGTGCCTCGTCCAGCATCACCACCACGTGTTCGTGGTGATGGTACGGGCCGACACTACTCAACCCATTCTGGAAGACAAGTGGTCGCTCCCAAGAGACTCAATCTGTAAAACTTTGTTTTTTTTCACAGCCAAGGTGTCCGATACTCTCCTTGAACATTCTAAAGGGGGGATTTTGCGGGCGGTGCTAGTGCCAAGTTTGGACACTTTCGGTAATCGGGTTGCAAACACTGTGCCCACGTCTTGTGTAAAAAGCCATTGCCTCGTGTGATAAAGGTGCCTTTTGGTTCCTAGCTCTGGACGCTCAGTTGGTTGCTTGCCGTCGCTGGTGGGCTGTGCAGTTTCACCGCCGGCCACAGCCCGGCACGGCAGTGTCACAAAGGAATCAACCTCATTTTTAATGCCAAAGACTTGGAGAACATATAATAAACCAACTTTTGTGAACTGAAAGTGGCTGTCATGACAAGTAGTTGGAATGCCTCAGACTGCTCATGTCGGCACAAGAATTTGTTGCAAACTGTAGCGCGTACCTCTGTCCGATATAGTAGTCGCAATATTTGTGTACTGAAAATAGAGTTTGTGCACTGTGCATGCTAAATTTCATACACTTTTCCATTGTTTACAAACCCACGCCCCAGCGTGTAATCTTCACAGCCTAGCATGCGCGTGGTCGTCAGTTGTGAAACCGTCCAAAGCACGCGCCATACACACAAACACTAAAGATGGTATGAGAGCGTGTGACACCTAAAGAGGGCATGATCCTCTTCTGCATTATGCGCGAAAGTTCCAACAACGACCATGTGCTGTGGCTACCAACGCCGCTTCCGGCGGCCCACCTGGGAGCAAAATTGGTTTACGGTAGTGTCGTTACTGATTTCAGCGCTATTGATGGTGAAATTTTGGTTGCACGTCAAGGTCCCCACATGTTCTTCCTCTGGGGTGACAGACATCTTCCTTTGGTTTAATCTGTAAACCCTCTAATCTTCATTTGCTGGGGCATATTGACGGAGAATTTTAGTAATTCGCACAATTTACAATGCAACAGCTTGTTTTCAACATCTTGAATTTTTGCCTGTGGCACACGCAATGGCATCTCAGTTAAAGCCCCTTCATGTTTTAAAAGTAGCGCAAAGTGCGTCGATGCACGAGGCACGTGCAACATGCAGCCCTTGGGAAGATCATGGCGACACAGCGCAGCACTGAGCTAGATTTCAGACGCCATGTCCTTCCCAGAAGTGGCACACGGTACGTGTCTCGAGAATTTCCACAACAATGAATGGCGCCACTTTTCCCAGGATAGAGGGGCTTTAATCTCAGTCTGCCTGTTGCCCCACCAAACAGTTCTGCTAGGAGTCGACTGTGGCCCCACCATTACGTCTATTTTTCTTTATTAACCACTACATTTCCGCCCTTTTTAGAGGATATGTGTGTATTAAAATAAAACATCCAAAAGTATTGAAATTAATTTAATCAGTCCTAGTTAAAAATTAAGAATAATCAAATGCTCGCTACTCTGTCGTGTAGTGTGCAACCAATCTAAAATTAAAACCTGGCAAGTTTGGACAACATTTTATTGCGTTGAGTACTTCTGACAGGAATCCTAACGTCCTTGATTTCTTTCATCATGACCATCTACCTTTGCTTTGAAACATTTATTTAACGACCAAAGAAGTGGCCACCATATCTGCCCTGCTGTTTGGGCATAAAAAGAGGAAAAGCTTTTAATCTTCTCGGGAGCTTCCAGGGCGAATGAGACAAGTGGCAGCGATCAGGGACTCCTGGGGCTTCAGTAGTCTGGAGTCACCTGGTTGATCTCGGCGAGTATGGTTTCCTTGAGTGCCGTAGGGAGGTTCTGAAGTTGCCCGACTGTGACGTTGTTGGGGGCCAGGTGCACTGCGAGTGGAGGGTGAACGGGCAATCCATCCCAAGAGCTTGGTGACAGGGTGAACACAAGTGTAGCATCCAGAGTCATGTTGCGCTGGTTGCGGAAAAAAGACGTCCGAGGCCCGTTCAGCTAGCTCCTCGGGAGAGACACCTTTGCGAAGGGCAACAGTGGCAGCAAATTGCCTAGGTTTGTGGTCCCCGAGGAGAGAACGGAGGAGCCTTCAAACTTTCGAAAGATGGCTATTGCCGGAGATGGATCTGCACAGGGAAGTCCAGCAGTTGGAAGCGAGTTCCGAAGTGTAGCACGAGATAGTCTTTTGGAGTTTATGTGAAGGTTTGAGGAGTCGTCGTGGTCTGCGAGAACGGCGGTAACAGGCCAACAGGTGAATGCGGCGGTCCAGTAAGTAAATGCTCGTCAAAGCGGCATCGTCCGGTACGGTTAGCCGCTTTGTGGCAGACTTGTGGGCGGACTGGATAGCTTGTATAATGTCGGAAAAGCCAGCAAGTTCCATGACAGAAGAAAGAGCTGCTCGGAAGTTGTCCCACTTAGTGAAGAATGTGTCGCAGCAGGCGCGACAGTGAGATAGGGTTGCGGATAGGAAGTCGTAGCGTAAAATAATGGGGAGGTGATCACCGCCGAGGCGGTCGCCGGCGACATGCCATCTCCAGCGTCGAGGGTAACGAGCACAGGTAAAGTCGGGGCAGGTGTCCTGCTGTTGGGAGGATTGTTTGATACGTGTGGGGGTGTCTGGGATGTTGAGGAACGAAAGTTTCAGCCCTGTGAGGTCTGCAAGAAGCCGCGTGCCGTGGGGAAGGTCAATGTCGTAGCCCCATGCGTGTGTTTGGCATTAAGATCACCGCAAACGGGAACGTCGTCTTTTGGATAAAGACGGGCGAAGTGCTTAAAAAAAGGGATGTTTAGCGGCTGCCTTGTCCAGCGGTTTAGCGATGTGTCTGGAGCCACATAGACAGAGAAGAGAAAAACGGGCCGTTGAGGAATTGGCGGCAACCCGTAACGCTGGTCATTGCAGAGCACCTCTGTGAGGTGTCGAGAAGAGTGAAGCACACTGATCGATGAACGTACAGGGCGGAACGAATCCAAGGCAAGGGGGCACTAGTCTCAATGTTCGGAGCAAGTCCATCGTACTGTGGCAAAGAAGGGAGGGGGCCGTTGATTTCTTGTAGAGCAAACGCAGCGGCCATGTCGGATGACGAGTGAAGATAAAATTTTTCGATGAAGTCTGCCTTCTTCTGTTTAAGCGAGCAACAGTTCCACTGAACAATCCTGGGGGCGCTAACCATGTTTGCGTGGTGATAGTGGGGGGCCGCCGAACGGAATGATGCCCTGCATCGCGAGGCGCCCGATTACTGCACGGGTGCAGGTATCCACGAGAGTAAACAGCGAGTTTTGCATCGTCGGAATTCGCTGCGTGGCTGCCAGCATTTGTTTTGTGAAAAGGGTGATTTGTTGTTGCAAGCCAGTAAAGTCTGACCCTGACGGAAGTAGGGCAGGCGTCTCACTAGTGCTGTTGACAGCTCTCGCTGATTCTGCGAAGGTGGTCCGAGGCGGTTCTGATGTTGGGACTTGTGTGAGGTCGGCGGTGATGTTGTGTGCCGGCGTTAGGAGTTTTGTGGCGAGCACCGGGCGGGAGTCAGTCTTCTGCTTCGCAGACCTCGGTGCTGCGATGAGGGCTTTGGGCGCAGATAACAGCACAGCTTGCTGAGCAGGAGCTAGTTTCAGGCGTCACTGGTGGTGACGCCGGCTTCTCTTTGGATGTTGATGAAGGCAACTGACGACGCTGTGTTGTGCCGTTGGCTTGGGTGCTGTTGGGGCACTGGGCAACGCGAGGCTGGTGCCGTCGAATGTAATGAGTGCCGACCCAGAGTTTGTGAGAGGACCGGCCTGGAGGATAGCAGATTTCCGGCAATGAAGGTTTTTTAGGACGCAGAATCCAGGTCGCCAGACTTTTTTTATGAATCCGCGAACCTGGCCACGGCGAATGGCCTCGTAGCCTTGCACGGAGACCTGCAGAGTGCCGATCGGGATGTATGTTACATTGAGGAATGCATCGCACACTTGAGACAAAGCAGCATCAACTGCAAGTTGATTACTGCAGTCGAGGTACCTCACTTGGTAGGGGGCTGCAATGGTGTAGGAGACCTGAGGTCTATCTGTGCAGCAACTGCAGAGTCAATGGCAAGAAAGACCCCGTCCATGATGCGGCATGGTTTGGCCGGCCGTAGAATGACAGTGTGGGAGAACTCACTGCAGAACGATGCTGCTGGAGGCGCCGCGGGCGGGGCCGCCTTACGTCGGCGAGAGACAGGATGCCATCCGTCCTCCAGGGGGAACGAGTCAGGGTTCGAGTCACGTTGGATGCACCGGGGTGAGGTGGTAAGCTTAGTCGCAGCGGCGCCGAAGAAAAAAATGCCACGAGCACGCTTCGTTTCATTGGCGGCAGTGCGGATGTGGCAACTGTTGTTGAGGGGCGACAACTTGCTTTCGGGATCATCGTCGCCGAGGATGGAGAATGGATTCTGAGTAAAGACCGCAGGTTGAATTCACGCGGCAACAAGTGGTGCATCAAGAAGCGACGTGACGGCAGGAGTGGTTGCACCGGCTGTGGGTGGTGCATTGAGCGGTAAGCTTCAGACAGCGGGAGAAGCCAGCGTGGCCTCGGTGGGTTGTGAGTCCATTTCGTTGGGTAGAGGAAAGTCCCGAGGGCCGTAGTCGGTGCTAATGGTCGTCATGGGTCATGAGGGCGTGTGGGCACAAAAAGTTGCCGGAGCTGAAGTGAGCTAGATAGAGAGATATGGCCTCTTTTTTCTCCACGACCATCTACGAAGCCACAAGACTGCAGCTCTAGCTTCGACTGAGCAGTGGCTCTCTCGTGAAATTGCACAGCAAAGCACAGACCTTCCAGATAGAGTCCAGGCTCTTGCTCATACTGTTTGGGAAAGTACCCCTCAAGATTCGAAAACACTTCATTTGTCCAATCACTCGTTCCACGTGGATCCGGACCTTCGCAATCGCCCTAGTTTTCGCTTCGTCCTCCAGGGAGAGCTGTAGCCTTCCCCCAAGGAAAGGTGGAATGTTCAGGTTAGCCCCTGCAGCTTCGACCTCTTCAGTGATCAAAAAGCCTCTGTCCGCCATGACAGAGTCTCCGGGCTCAAGAAGGTTGCATAGCCCGGAACATGCGGTCAGGGCTTTGTCAGAGACGCGGCCAGGGGCAAGGTCGCTCACGAACGACACGAACCCATTGGGGGTGATGCCCAGCAGTCCCTTGGCAGTGTTGTGGCACTTGTAGCTTGAGTAGGTATCACTCTGCACCCTGAAGTCGCTAGGTGTCTCGATGAAGATTTCCGTGCAATCCAGAATGACTCTCGTCGATGGATACGCCTCGATGAAGCACTCCGGCATGTGCTTGTTCACAACCTGTCGCGACGGCCAGTAGTTGAGTTGAGCAAGGTAGTCCGCTAGGTAACCAATCCAGAATGTCCACACCCGGCTGACTGTGCTGATGTGGATACGAAACCGGTATGCAAGGTCCTGCTCCAAAAGTCCCACCCTCAGGCGGGACAACACGAGCAGCAGCTGATCATCCATGGATAGATAAGGTGACCTTCTCTGCGGACCTTGACTTTCCTTGTGAGCTTCATAACCTGCCTGAACAAACTTGTAAAAGGCGAGAAATCTCTCCAGGGAGTCGAATCCCGTGTAGAAGGCCAGTTTCTTTGGGTCCTGTTGCACGGCTGTGAGCGTGAAGTTCTGAAAGGGGATTGTAGCATCGATGACCTCCTCTGCTTTGTCATACATCTCCTCAAGATGGGCTACTTTCTTCCGCAGAGCTTCATTTTCTTTCTGTAGACGGTCGTTGTCCTTGCGCAGTTTCTCGTTTGCAGAAGCGAGCTCCTCTAGCTGCCTGATGCGATCACGCAGGGCTTGATCGATACATCCTGTGATGCTGTACTGGTGGTCTGCCAGATGGGGAGATAGCAAAATAAATATCACATCATTTTTGCAGTCAAATATCAAAACAAAAAACTAGGCTTTCTCCTTGTAATTGCCTTGGCTCTGCCAAATAGCATATCATGTGCCATACAAAAAAAGCATCACATGTTAAAGGGGCCAAGAAACGATATGCATTTGGATGTTCTGCACCTCATACAAGCATACTGACGTCTGTAGCACAAATATAATCTATATAATAATCTATATACCACAAACCAGAGGCTCCCCTGCCAAGGTTATATTCTGAGGAATAGAAGGCTAATTTACAGTCAGAAATCACAATGTTGAGAAAGCCTAGGGTTCACACCAGGGTGACGACACTTGAATACAGACGGCTTATGAACTGGACCCAAGCACTGAGTGAGCACCTGACTATTTGGTTACAATCAATGCCATGGTAACTATTGGGGCTTGGGCTTGTGTCTAATCACTGCGCCAACAGTAGCAGCTAACCCCTAACAGTAATCATGTGATTATTTTACCTGGCTGTGAGGAAGAGCAGAATATTGCTTGTTCTCAAGCTTTATTGTGCGACAGCAGCATTTAGCAGAAGTAACTGAGTCGGTTTATGACCTCTTTAATGCTGCTCTGTTCCACACGAAGGAGCTATAATGGGAATGCTGGCTATTCGCCTTGAGATCCGATCGTCAGGGGTGCTGCGGGGAAATGCGGAACTAAGCTTTGTTCTACACTTACTTGGAGCACGGAGAATGCTGCGGACGCTAACTCGAAGCCCTGAGAGGCTCCGGTGCAGCGTTCGTGCGCATGCATTGGAGTCAACTGCGAATTCTAAGAGCATGCATAGCCTTGCCCGTGCTCCATAACAAAAGTGGGGATGGTTTTTTTGTGGACGCCAGAGAATCGCCGCTTGTCTTGTAGGAAACAATGGATAAACAAAAGCATGTGTCCCCACTTTTCAATCTGGATCTTGAGGCAAATAACATGCAAGCAGGGCTGTGGCAGCATCTCCTTTGTACCTGGCAGACAATGAAGTGAGGGTGTGACCGCAATCTGAAAGAACAACTCCGCGGGTACCTTGCATGTGCGGTATCTTAGAGTGCACCGTGCCATATGGTGCTGCGAGTATGGAACGGCCACAACTTGCGTGCTATAGCCAGCGGTGACTGAGTTAGTACAGTTTGTAAAGTTCGACGTACTGCATGTAAGTGTTCCATGCACCTATCGGGACTGCTGCACAGTTGACAGGGATGCCAAATAAACAGACGAGCAACACTGATGCTCAATGTTAGGAGCTTACCGCTAGCTATTACATCATCAGTGTCAGGGGCACCAGCGGAGGCCAAGGGGCTGCCGGGTTGTGCTGGCTCCTGGCTAGCAGGCAGGGTCACGGTCTGTGCCAGGTCAAGGTCCGACAGAAAGTAGGCCGGCAGCGGCTGCAGCGCATGGCGCTTCCTTGCGCAGATCATGTTTGGGACCTTTGGGCAGGCCGCAACATCTGCAGGCAAGGATAAGGCAATTGTTCACGCAATTATTTTATAAGCATTACATACCGGCTGGAATTCTGTCTAGCACAGGGCACAGCTTACACTGTACGGAGCACATAACATGTCAAACAACCAAGAGCTCAGCTGGATCAATAGCGGTCACTGTTTCTACCCTTTGGTAGCTGGTCTGGAATGTTGTAGCCAAATAGCGATTGTTGCAGTTCTTTCTGAGACGAAGTGCATTCAACAGCCACCGGCGTATAAAAGAAGGGAACAAAGTTTATATCCTTATTCAACATAGTTTGGCACACAACAAAAGGTTTGTCCCAAGCGAGCCAATCAGAGTACACTTCTCTAGTAAAGAGCTGTCACATACATTTGACTTCAACACTTCAATCAGTTCACAGGGGTTATAGAGTCTGCCACCTGCCATGTTACTGTGAAATCGACTATATTCGGTGCCATCTTAGGCTGTCCATACTTGCCTAAAGGGCCCTTTATTAAACATAATTATATTTCCGCATTCATATGTGTTTCCATTTGTGACACGAACGATATGCACAGCTGCAACTTCTTACAAAGCAGTTGGCTCAAGCATATTACGACCGCAAACTCCTGACAAGGCATGTCCAACTCTATCTGCTTGAATGGTCACTAGGAAGCTGCCTAGTCAAGCAAACACGGTGGACAGTAATTATAGAGTCCTTGCACCTGACGTCAGTTTTCGCTCAAAATATTTCTAGAATTCATGTTGGTACATTTTCTCCTATGTTTTTCTATGTGCTAAGAGAGTGTTTTCCAGCTCGCTGAAGTCCTCTTGCATTGTGACCGACTGTGTCAGATAGAGCAGTCGGAAATATAAAGAAGCATCGTCTGGTACCGTTCAAACACACTGCTGTTATTTAGAGTCGAGATGAGCTGGCACTTCAATGTACGACAGGAAACATGCAGAGCCTTCACTACTTTCCACAACGAGAGAGCTGGATTAAAAGCTGTCATTTGGGGCCATCAGAGATGAAGGCAGCAGAGCGACATCCCCTGGTGCCTTGAGCAGCAAGCTAGCTAAGCCAAGCCAAATCCTTGAAAAAGGCAGTCCAGTAGGTTTTATATGCCACCTATTCCCACTGCAAATTTAATGACGGACGAGAATGTTATACTTTTTTCAGTTTCAGTGATATCCTTGATGCTACTTAACCGCACGTCGCAAAACCTCTTTTCGATTGCAGTCCATTTGCGTCGTCTAGCCGTTGAGAGATCTCATGTATTCAGACAAAACATTGTTATTATGTCTGCAGCTCTACAAAATCTGACATTACGATTGCTTGAAGCTCCGTCTTTTTCTATGAGAGCGATGATTGCTTCCGTAGGTCACGTATTTCGCCATGCTCACTGGGGTAGCACCGCTGTCCACAAATCACCAGACGCCACCAGCAGTGACGTAGCTCACGTGAGAAACCGACCCATGTATACAGTGATCACAAGCAAGAATATAAGCAGGGAAAAACAACTATTGCAGAAAGAAACAAAAATAGGCAAATAACATACACTTCGGAAATGTCCTGGTTGGAAAAAACCGGGGGAGCTTTGTCCTCGTACTTCTTTCTCCCAGTTTCGTTAAAATGAGCGCCGCATATTCTGCTGTCAGAGGTTGGCGTCCACAGAGAGAACCGTCCAGTGGTACCTGCATGCAAAAGAAGCAGTTAGCACCATATTAAGATTCACCCATTCAACTTTGGAGCAAGTGCAACTCAATCTCAGTGGTAAGAATGGATGCAGCAGCCGTGGCGTCTGAACAGGGGCGTCAGTAAACTATCCGGGCAAGGGGGTAGAATTCAGTTCTCCTCCTCCCCCATCGTCACCCCCACCGCCTTCTAAACACTTCCAGTACCATTGTGCAGCGGGCACTAAGAACAAGCACATAGTTTATGCCTAACAAACCTGGAGTGGATGCACGCTGAAAATGATAGAAGCACTGTGAGAGTATCTTTGCTTTAGCTGTAGGGTAGTGAGATGAAGCGACATTCCTGCGATGCAATCAAATATTGGGTATGTCGGTGCAGGTGGAAGTGGCCAAGAGAGTG